>NC_136069.1:1716347192-1717057192 GCF_964261635.1 Lissotriton helveticus
GTGGTAAGTTATTATACTCATTATTGACATTTTAGAGTAGGCTCGCAAAGGGGTGTATGATGTACTGTACAGTAGACAGTACACTAGTACAAGTACACTGTACTGTTAAGAACAGTTACTAATTTAGAACTACATTTTTGCCAATCACGGAGAAGACAGTCAACCTTGACTTCGTAATAGCATTAGCGGCGGTTGTTCTCGGGTAAGCAATGGCCCCCTCTATTTGACTTCAACTCAGCTGTGAAACTTTTGTCCTGAAGCCAAGTCAGATCAGATGAACTTGAGGGATGTGATTAACTAAAAGGGAAAGAAGGGTGTAAGGAAGGACGAGCGAGTCGTAACATTTATGACTGTAAAGAATTATATGTGTTTTTGAATGCAGGCAGAAGTGGCTGATAGGAAGGAATCAGATACATGGCTGCTTGAAGCAAGGAGGGTTGGAGGAGAAAGAAAAGATGACTGCCTGTGTGGGTGAATCAGAAAATGCATGTGTGGTGTGCATTGCAATATATCATTTGGGTGAAACTCAAATGCAAGTCAAGACTGTGGTTTACCAAATAAAATAAAAAGGGTGTTAGTTGGTTGTTGAGAAAAAGTATAGTTAGTCCAGTTGAGACATTAAGAAGAATGACGTTTACTTTGGAAGCCTGGATGGTATCTTCTTCTTCCTCATAGATAGCAGAGGTGTATGTAGAGCAGACGCTCAGTGGATGAAGAGTGTTACTTTGAACAGCATGTCCGTGCTAGAATAGCAAAGCAGAGGAAATCCAAATACTAGAAGTTGTGATTATTCAGAAATACTCCCTTGACTAACAGTACAGTAGTTTACTTTGCAAGCACAGCATATATTATGTATGTATTGTATAGTTCACATTATATCAAGTCGAGTCCCTTCCTCCGGCAATCATGGGTACCATACTCACTCCCTATGTTAATAATTTTCTTTCAGCTGTGTCAATCATGGGTGACCTATCGCTGTTGTTCACTCAATCTATCAAAACAAAACACCCAAAGTCATCCATCATATAAGCAAACATCATGTGATCGGCTGGATATATGATCAGAAATTAATAATCTTCATTTTCCTTTTGTGGTAGTCAAGGCCCGGGGGGGGGGCAGTGCGAAACATAAATTACATTGAGCAGTAGCCCTTGATGTAACCGAGTATGGCCAGTGCCACCCCTATACAAAAGTAAGAGCTTCCCTATCCCCACCTGCATGTACTGCTTAAAGTAATGCGAGTCTGCATCATCATGGCTTGTGCCTTTTTCTTGGGTGCAACGATTCAGAAAAGGGGGTGGTGATGAACAGAGTGTCTGAATTAAGCAGACCACTCTTACCCAGTCCAAAGATCAGGGCTTGATCCATCACCGTTATTTATCTCACTGCCCCATCCCAGCTCAGAACCTGGCTATATGCAAATTAGTCTGTCCCTGGCCCAGTGCATCATGGGAACAGGGCAGACCAAACTACCGAGCCAATTCTTCACCAGAAAGGAGACAAGCTACCGGGGACCGGTTTCTGGCATTTCAGCCTCTTCGGCCCGGCTTGCTTGAATCCTGATGGAGCAGTGAGAAAGGGACTCATGTCTGAGTATACCCTGCCACACCTGTAGTGGCCTAAAACGATTCAGAAAAGGGGGTGGTGATGAACAGAGTGTCTGAATTAAGCAGACCACTCTTACCCAGTCCAAAGATCAGGGCTTGATCCATCACCGTTATTTATCTCACTGCCCCATCCCAGCTCAGAACCTGGCTATATGCAAATTAGTCTGTCCCTGGCCCAGTGCATCATGGGAACAGGGCAGACCAAACTACCAAGCCAATTCTTCACCAGAAAGGAGACAAGCTACCGGGGACCGGTTTCTGGCATTTCAGCCTCTTCGGCCCGGCTTGCTTGAATCCTGATGGAGCAGTGAGAAAGGGACTCATGTCTGAGTATACCCTGCCACACCTGTAGTGGCCAAAAACGATTCAGAAAAGGGGGTGGTGATGAACAGAGTGTCTGAATTAAGCAGACCACTCTTACCCAGTCCAAAGATCAGGGCTTGATCCATCACCGTTATTTATCTCACTGCCCCATCCCAGCTCAGAACCTGGCTATATGCAAATTAGTCTGTCCCTGGCCCAGTGCATCATGGGAACAGGGCAGACCAAACTACCAAGCCAATTCTTCACCAGAAAGGAGACAAGCTACCGGGGACCGGTTTCTGGCATTTCAGCCTCTTCGGCCCGGCTTGCTTGAATCCTGATGGAGCAGTGAGAAAGGGACTCATGTCTGAGTATACCCTGCCACACCTGTATTGGCCAAAAACGATTCAGAAAAGGGGGTGGTGATGAACAGAGTGTCTGAATTAAGCAGACCACTCTTACCCAGTCCAAAGATCAGGGCTTGATCCATCACCGTTATTTATCTCACTGCCCCATCCCAGCTCAGAACCTGGCTATATGCAAATTAGTCTGTCCCTGGCCCAGTGCATCATGGGAACAGGGCAGACCAAACTACCAAGCCAATTCTTCACCAGAAAGGAGACAAGCTACCGGGGACCGGTTTCTGGCATTTCAGCCTCTTCGGCCCGGCTTGCTTGAATCCTGATGGAGCAGTGAGAAAGGGACTCATGTCTGAGTATACCCTGCCACACCCGAAGACGGCTGTAATGCCAGAAACCGGTCCCCGGAAGCTTGTTTCCTTCCCAGTGTAAGAATTGGCTTTTGTAGTCTGGTCTGCCCTGTTCCCATGATGCACTGGGCCAGGGACAGACTAATTTGCATACAGCCAGGTTCTGAAACTGGGATGGTGCAATGAGCTAAAAAACGGTGTTGGATCTAGCCCTGATCTCTTGACCTGGTGAGAGTCCTCTGCTTAATTCAGAGACTCTGTCCATCACCACCCCTTGTTGTAAATAATTTTGTCCACCCTAAGCGTGGAAGGGTATACTCAGATGTGAGTCCCTTGCTCATTGCACCATCAGGATTCAAGCAAGCCGGGCCGAAGACGGCTGTAATGCCAGAAACCGGTCCCCGGAAGCTTGTTTCCTTCCAAGTGTAAGAATTGGCTTTTGTAGTCTGGTCTGCCCTGTTCCCATGATGCACTGGGCCAGGGACAGACTAATTTGCATACAGCCAGGTTCTGAAACTGGGATGGTGCAATGAGCTAAAAAACGGTGTTGGATCTAGCCCTGATCTCTTGACTGGGTGAGAGTCCTCTGCTTAATTCAGAGACTCTGTCCATCACCACCCCTTGTTGTAAATAATTTTGTCCACCCTAAGCGTGGAAGGGTATACTCAGATGTGAGTCCCTTGCTCATTGCACCATCAGGATTCAAGCAAGCCGGGCCGAAGACGGCTGTAATGCCAGAAACCGGTCCCCGGAAGCTTGTTTCCTTCCCAGTGTAAGAATTGGCTTTTGTAGTCTGGTCTGCCCTGTTCCCATGATGCACTGGGCCAGGGACAGACTAATTTGCATACAGCCAGGTTCTGAAACTGGGATGGTGCAATGAGCTAAAAAACGGTGTTGGATCTAGCCCTGATCTCTTGACTGGGTGAGAGTCCTCTGCTTAATTCAGAGACTCTGTCCATCACCACCCCTTGTTGTAAATAATTTTGTCCACCCTAAGCGTGGAAGGGTATACTCAGATGTGAGTCCCTTGCTCATTGCACCATCAGGATTCAAGCAAGCCGGGCCGAAGACGGCTGTAATGCCAGAAACCGGTCCCCGGAAGCTTGTTTCCTTCCCAGTGTAAGAATTGGCTTTTGTAGTCTGGTCTGCCCTGTTCCCATGATGCACTGGGCCAGGGACAGATTAATTTGCATACAGCCAGGTTCTGAAACTGGGATGGTGCAATGAGCTAAAAAACGGTGTTGGATCTAGCCCTGATCTCTTGACTGGGTGAGAGTCCTCTGCTTAATTCAGAGACTCTGTCCATCACCACCCCTTGTTGTAAATAATTTTGTCCACCCTAAGCGTGGAAGGGTATACTCAGATGTGAGTCCCTTGCTCATTGCACCATCAGGATTCAAGCAAGCCGGGCCGAAGACGGCTGTAATGCCAGAAACCGGTCCCCGGAAGCTTGTTTCCTTCCCAGTGTAAGAATTGGCTTTTGTAGTCTGGTCTGCCCTGTTCCCATGATGCACTGGGCCAGGGACAGACTAATTTGCATACAGCCAGGTTCTGAAACTGGGATGGTGCAATGAGCTAAAAAACGGTGTTGGATCTAGCCCTGATCTCTTGACTGGGTGAGAGTCCTCTGCTTAATTCAGAGACTCTGTCCATCACCACCCCTTGTTGTAAATAATTTTTCTTGGGTGCAAGCTGACTGAGCTGGCATTATGCCGGCTACCACAAGTTCACGTACAAGTAATTTTTTTCGCAAAACAAGAGAAAAAAAGAAAAAGACTGGTGTACTCTCTGACTCTCTGACTATGTATTGAGTCCATAGTGCTGTTATACTGTGCTTGCAAGTTGCTAGTGTTACTGTGAAACAACTTTCTGTTGAATTATTTTGTGTTAATGTTAACAGTATTTTTCTTTCTTTCTTCATAAAGATGCTCCACAAAAACTCAGCCGGAAGGAGATGGCGGTCCGGGCCAGGGCCCGGAAGCTTGAGGCCATTTGTGCCGAATATCGGCGACTGGTGGCTCGGGAGGAGGAGGAGAAGGCGGCAACAGCTGCATCCTCCTCCAGTGTCCACCAGCCAGCAGCCTCCAGTGGTACGGCGCTGTGGTCCGACAGCCTCCCGCCGCCGCCGCTGAGCAGCAAAAACAACAGCAGTTGCCCCCCACAGAGCCTGGATGGCACGTCAGCACTGTCTTCGCCGGAGAGTGGACTACCTGGAGCGCCCGGTTGAGAAGCTGAAGCGCCAGCTCCAGGACCTCCGTAAAGAAATGCGGGACCACCTGTCCACAGGACACTGCCGGAAGTGACTGTCCCTTGCCCCTTTTTTAAAGACTGTTCGGGGGTGGGAATTGGGCGTTGGGGATTCAGAGGGGCTTTTTGAGGGACATTCCTATGGACATTGGTTGGGGTTAGGGAGGGGGGTAGGTTGAGTCTTTTGAATAGTTTATTTTTGTTATGGGGAATATAATTATTTATTTTACATCCTTCAACATAGTGTCCGCGTTCATAATATCTTGTGGGGTGGTGGGCGGGGGTTACTGTACGTTTGGTTTCCTCAAACTTACCAGCATGAATTATCTAAAATGTCCACAAATTTATAAAAGTGCCACTAACAGAGTTAGTGAATTCAATTGCCCTACTAGTACTTTACTAGTACTAATGTCAGTCTATCCTCTCCTCCGAGTCCTAGCCCATTATTCTACCTCCCCAAAATTCTTATCTTACCTGTGATTCGTGTTTGAGAATAGAGCTAGGCACAGCGCTGGCTGCATGGTAAATGGCGATTACGGTTGCCCATAAAATCCATCCAGGACAGAAATTCCATTGTTGCGGTGGTAGTAGGAGTGGTACCACACTAGCAGTAGCAGCATATGAAAAAAAAGGAAATGAGACATTGAGTGGCCTGGGAGGAGTATTAGAGGGAACAGTATATTTGTAGCCTAAGCAATGCTGAAGATAAGTATGGGGGAAAAAAATGTGCATGGATGATTATGGCTACAACAAGAACAGTGACAGAGCAGCATAACCTTTCTCCACGTGTAGGAGGATGCTGTTGACGATGGATCCAATCGATGGTGGGCATGAAATTCAGAATTGATTTGAAAATACTCATTGGTGTTTTTTTAAGCAGAATTATAATATCCTAGGATTCATCTAGTTGCCTTAAAATTGATTTGAGAAGGTTGCTTGCACCTTATCCTCCCCAGAAAGTGTGTGGAATTATTGTTGTCATTTAGTCACACCTCAATGAAAACCACACAGCCCAGGGGAAGAGGGTAAGGGTTTGAAAATTGGATGGGAATGGGGGGTTTTGGGAAAGTTTTGTGGAGAGAGGACGAAAAAAAACACAGCATGGACAAACTCCAAATGAAGAAAAACAAATCTTTCGATACAAAGATATCCATAAATCTTTTAAGGGACATAAAGGAAGGGCATGCACTACTGCATGAATGAAGTTGTTTGCTAAATGGATGGTTAGGTTACTGAAAAGTAGTACTTACTACAACTTACTAACTATGAAGAAACAATGTGACAGTACAGGGCTGCAGTAATTACGCAATTTCACTTGCCTATCTGCCCTCAGAGAGAATAAACACTTATTAGTACATTAAATTAGTTTGAAAAATAGCAAAGAAACTTATTAAATAGCTGGAGGGATGAATTTGAAGCAGAGAGCAAACAAACGCACAGATGCACACTCATAGAAGTTCACAACAATAACATTATTTAAAAGATAAGGAGAAGTGAAGAGGATACTGTAACTGTATGTTGTAGTTGTCCTGTTCAATTTGGGAAGTTACATGCTTCCAGCCATTCCTCTTATTCTCTGTACTCCTCCATTCCATCTGACGCTCCGTCGATCAATCTTGGTGACCAGACACACTGTCCACTGCCTGCCTGGTGGATGCGGAATTGCGGATCGCTAATGGTAAGCCTGAGTTACTGGTTTTTTCCAGCGCACAGGGTAAAAGCCGGCCTGTAATTGTTGATGGAAAAACAGGAAGTGATATTAAAACACCACAGAGAAAAAAATATAAGGTACGGTGTGTAGTGTAAAAATAACACTTTCAGTTTCAGAGGCGACAGTATTACATACAAGCATCATTTCTAAAGAGCGTACTCTGAGTCTCCTTTTCAAGGATAGTAATTAGCAAACAGCAGGCCAGGGCCATGCAGACGGTCAAGGCAGGCTCCACTGAGTGAAGCAACCTGATGTAGCATACCTCTTTGACACAGACAGACAAAGAATATCTAATTGTATGCAGCAAGCCACATAGCCACAATTTTATATGAACTGCTGTCTGAACTCTGACATAACAACACTACACTGGCTCGACCACTCCATACCACGACTAGACAGACATGTAGTTCTGCTGTAGTTGTTGTTGACTGGTTTACCTGTTTGCCACTCACGAAATGGCCATAGTTCTTCTGTAAACCGACGCTGATGATCCATCCATCCCAGTGAGTGACTGTAAAGAAAAAAGATATTATGTGACTTTGATCATCAAGACTCATCATCATCATCATGGTATATTAGCAAACTCAATGTTGTTCATGCAGTCGCAGTCTACACACACAGTGAGCCCAAGGACATTTTGCATATTAAAAAACTGCAAGGTAGTGGCCCCTGCAGTAGAAGTAGAATTTGAATTAAACAAGGTAAAAAAACAGAGTAGACTTGAGTTACATTTAGTGTGTAAAAGATTAAATAATAACAGAAGACATATGATGATTAATTTCATGCACAACAAACAAACAGCAATTGCTTTCAGCAGAGCCAGACAGCCAGTGCTGTTCACTGCATGCCATCTCATTATTCATTACCTGTTCCACTTTTTGTCCGCATCCTGTTCTCAAAGTGAATGTCCACAGGGCAGCCTCTCGTGTTAATTTCAGAAGTAACTGTCAGCAATCAGCATATAGTCAGTAATTCCAGTCCCACTTCTTTTGAGGGGACTCTTCTATGACCCTTGACCCTGCCACCAGGTAGGTCTCCCCCCTCGGCCGCCACACGGTCCTCCTTGTGCCGCTGCCACTGCTGGTTCTGATTTGTTTTGATTTGTCGCATTTTTAATTTGTGTCCTGTCTGACTCCGTCGCTCTTTCTTGAACTGTTGCCTCTCTTGTCCTGAGTTATTGTGATTTTGTTTTGCTCACATTGACATTGCTTGTGCCCTTTGTTCTCCCCCTGCCACCTGTTTGCCTTCTGTCTCCCGCTCCCCTCCCTCGTGCTTTTCCGCGCTGCGTCCCTGCGGCCCTGCCCCCTAGTTTTCCATTTGCCGCCCCACGCCCGCGTCCCAGCTGCTCCTCCCTCCCACAGCCCCTCATATGGAAGCCACGCAATGGACGCAAAGCGGCTGCGTGCAGCGGGTGCGCCGCGGGCGCGACAAAGGCAAGCTCGTCTGTGCTCATCCGCGCCTGGACCACGCCCAGCGTCAGAACCCCTGGCCCCCGCCAAAGCCAGGAACCCCGACTGAAATACGACACCGCTGCCCTCAATGCACTCAACACCGGACGGCCACTCGCCTGCTACTAAGCCACCCCGAAGTGCACCCACAGACCCTTCACCTGCCAAGCCTGCAAATTCACCTGCCTCCGAACCTGCACCCCAGGCGGGACCAAGCAAAGACAACAACCACCTCAAGTGCATCCTAATCAACACCCGCTCCGTCCACAAGCATGCCCTCGAACTCCGGGATCTTCTCGATACAACACCAATGGACGTCGCCTTCCTCACGGAAACCTGGATGAACGCCTCCTCAGGCCCGACATAACCATAGCCATCCCGGACGGCTACAAGATCATCCGTAAGGACCGCATCAACCAAACCAGAGGAGGAATCGCCATCTTCTACAGGAACACCATCAGCGTCACGACCAACACCGTAGACACCCTCACACCGCCGAACACCGACACTTCCAGATCCACACTGACTCCAAGACCACCCTCAGAGGAACCCTCATCTACAGACCCCCAGGCCCGCGCACACACTTCAGCAAAACCATCGCCAACTTCATCAGCCCACATGCCCTTGCCACATCAGAATACATCCTCCTAGGGGACCTGAATTTCCACCTGGAGAACAATAACGACTACAACACCACCACCCTGCTAAACAACCTCGCCAACCTCGGACTCAAGCAACTGGTGAACACCCCCACCCAGTACGCCGGCCACACACTCGACCCCATCTTCTCCGCCAGCAATCAAGTCTCCTTCAACTACTCCACCGGACTACACTGGACCGACCACAGCTGCATCCATTTCACCATTAAGAAAACTACATCCCACGACCACCCGCAACAGATACCCCACAGAAGCTGGAGCAAAGTCACCACAGAGCAGCTAAGCACATCACTGGGCCAGAACCCACCAACCTACACCCCTAACACCAACGACGCAGCCCGCAACCTCGCACAGTGGATCACCAACTGCGCCGATGCCCTTGCTCCAATGAAGAACGTCCCAGGCAAGACAGGCAACAGGAAAAGCACATGGTTCACCGACGCCCTCAAAGAATCAAAGAAATCCTGCCGAACTCTCGAGAAAACCTGGCGCCACGAACGAACAACAGAAAACATGACAGCTCTCAAGAACGCCACTCGCAAATACCACCAGCTGATCTGTACCACCAAAAGGACATCTTTCAAAGAGCGACTGGACAACAACACACACAACAATAAGGAACTCAGCATCGTAAAAGAGCTCTCCAACCCCAGCGCCTGCAACAATGACATCACACCGTTGCAAGACCTCTGCAACTCCCTCGCCACGTTCTCTTACCGCAAAATCGCTGATATACACGACAGCTTCGGTGCCCAGACTCCGCCTCCACTCACCAAACCAACGCCCCCCACCACCACTCTCAGCACCTGGACCCCCATCAGCACGGAAGACACCAACCACGTCATGAACACCATCCACTCTGGCTCTCCCTCTGACCCATGGCCTCACCACATTTTCAACAAAGCCAGCACCATCATCGCACCCCACCTCCGGAACGTCATAAACAACTCCTTCATGTCCGCCACCTTCCCAGAGAGCTGAAAGCCCGCAGAGATCAACGCCCTTCTGAAGAAACCCACAGCGGACCCTAAAAACCTCAAGAACTTCTGCCCCATCTCTCTCCTTCCCTTCCCGACAAAAGTCATCGAGAAGACCGCCAATAAACAGCTGACTACATTCCTCGAGGCAAACAACTCAATCGACCCATCCCAGTCCGGATTTCAAGCCAACCACAGCACCGAGACTGCCCTAATCGCAGCAAACTCTAGAAACAACTTCAGCGCATACAGAACGCCTCTGCACGACTCATCCTCGACATCCCTCGCCATAGCCACATATCTGCCCACCTGATAAACCTGCACTGGCTCCCCGTCAGCAAAAGGATCACGTTCAGGTTCCTCACCCACGCAAACAAAGCGCTTCACGACATGGGCCCGAATACCTCAACAAACGCCTCACCTTCTACACTCCGACCCGCCAGCTCCATTCCGCCAGCCTCGCCCTCGCCACCGTCCCACGGATTCGCAGAACCACCATCGGAGGAAGATCATTCTCCTACCTGGCCGCCAAGACACGGAACTCCCTCCCCGCCTACCTACGAATGACCCAGGACCACCTCACCTTCAGGAAACATCTCAAGACCTGGCTATTCGAGCAGTAGCAGTCCCCCCACCCCTCCCTTTAGCACCTTGAGACCCTCACGGGTGAGTAGTACTCTCTACAAATGCAGTGATTGATTGATTGATTACGAAGCAACAGTTTCTTCATTCTGCGTAATCCAGCCATCTGCCTTGAGGGAAATGGATAGGGGGAGTCTGGAGGAGGAGGATAGAGGAGCATGACTGAGTTGTGAACTTGTGAACTTCAGGATTGCAGACAGTGGCACCTTCAATAAGGAAATAAGACGAAGACAGTGCTGCTGATGGATTTGTTGTGATTAGAGTTTTGTTGTGGTAAAAGTTGCAAAACAAAGAAAGACACACAGGAGTAAAAGTGAAAAAGTAGTCTGTTTCTGGCCTCGGTGTCAGGGAATTAGAGCATGTATTTTGTAATCTGGTGGTATGAAGTGCTGATTCATCTTGATCATTGTTAACCTCTCAACATTTTTGGGCGAGAGGCGGGTCCTTTTTGAAGTTACAATGGCACCAGCAGCACTGAAAACACGTTCAGAAGACACGCTTGCGAGTGGGCAAGACAAATAATTTAGAGCCAGCTTGGTGATCAGTGGCCATAGAGCCCTTTTCCCATACCAATACAGCAATGGGTTCTGATTAAAGAAGACCTCTGTTGGGTCATCCAGATAGGCCTGCACCATCCACTCAAGGTACTCCAGGGGTGCTCCACTTTGCGTACTATCTGTGGCCTTTGCATCAGCACTGGAACGAGCAAACCCTTGATGAGTTATCCAATCCGCTTCCGACAATATTATGGCTGGGCCAGGTGCAGGTGAGGATGATGATACGGTTGCTGGTGTCGGTAACGGCTGTGAAGGAAAGTGACTGCCTTCGGCCACAGAAGTGGACCTTTACGCCGGATGGCCTGCTGATTCAGTAGTACTTCTGCCGGTTCCTTCAATTTCCTGACGCACTTTTTCGAACCGAGTGGCTGACAGAGCTAGCCAATGTTTTTACTTTGAAACATCTGCTTCATAAAAAGGAATGAATGCTTTGCTGGCCCCTGCCTTTTTGTACCGTGGATCCAGAATAATGGCACAAATGTAATGTTGTTCTGTATGTATTTTTTAAGCCTTTCATTGTGTCAGGCTTTTAACTAGGTCCCATTCCTCCAACTCTAGCCTCATGTCTTTCATAATAGAACCCAGTGCAAAGACATACTCATTGATTACAAAGCACTGCTCAGACAGACGCTCAAGCATGTAGAAGGTTGAGTTCCAACGTGTTACCACCTCCTGGATGAGTCCTCTGACTGGCACTCTAAGGTCACTTTGAATGTTCCTCAGATGCTTCTGGCCCTTAAAAGAATGGCTGAAATGTGTGCAGATTCTTCGGCAGGTGGTCAGTAATTTGCTGACTTTGTTTTCTTTTTTCAAGAAATCTTGAACAACTAGGTTAATAATGTGTGCCAAACACGGCACTCTGAAATAGCCACCATCATTCATGGCCCTAACTATATTACTGCCATTATCCGTGGAAACATAACCAATCATGCGGTTTCTTGGATGCAGCCATTCAAAGACCTTACTGTTAAACTCCTCCAAACTGTTAACTTTAGTATGAGATTTCACCATGGCAAACATGGCTACTGCTGCATGTTTCAGACAAGCTTGAAAAACTGTGTCACTGTCAACACCTGCATATAACTTGTCTCTAACTCCTGTAAAAGAGACCCAGTGTGCAGTGATGCACATGTAATCAAGTGCTTGGCAACTGGTCCACATGTCTGTTGTCAGGTGGATAGTGTGAACAGCACTCTTCTGCAAAGCTGCCCCAATCACCTCCCGCACATCTTGATGTAGTGCTGGAACCGCAACTCTGGCAAAATAGGACTGGTTAGGAACCTTCCATTTAGGGCAGACTGTTGCCACAAATTCTAGAAAACTCACCCCTTCCACGAAAGAAAAAAGGAGAAGGTCCAGCGCTAGCATTTTAGCCATCACTGCATTATAAAGACATGCCGTTGGGTGGTTGTGTTCAAATGGCGCCTCCGACCAAAACATGCTTTTAATGGTAGTCTGGACCATTTTCATACGTGATGATGATCCAGACTTTTCCGACCCAGTTAGGCTCATTGATGTACTTTTTTTGCATTGGTGTCTCTCCCAGTCTCTTAGTGTGCCTCATAGATGTTGCTGGGGTAGAGGGTGTGGGCGCTACCACTGCAGTGCTGCTGCCAGGAGTACTGTGTGTACCAGAAAAAATGTCTGTCGCTTCTTCACCTCCCCCCTGCACGATCAGCCCCTCGTCATCATCAGATGCAATATCAATGGATACATTTAGATTTGTTGTACTTTTGGCTTCCTGGATCTTACTTAGGTGCGCCTCCCAGTGGATAGTGTGGTGTTTTTGGAGATGACCTCTCTTGCCTCCAGTACATTAGTTGGTACCAAGCTTACCCCGACTAACTACAGTTTTACAAATCGAACAAACAACTAGGTTTTCCGCCTTTTTTGCTAATACTAAAGTCCCAAACTGGGGAGTTGAGATTTCTCGTGGTGGTGGTGGAGGTGCTACTTTCAATGCCAGATGAAGTGGAGGATGGGCTTGGCCAAATTTGACCCAGTTGTGTACTTACAATTACAGCACCACTAATTGAGGTAACTGAGGTCGAGCTGGATGGAGGTCCCTGCCAGCACTTCTGAAGAGAAAATATGGCAGCTGTAGGTCGTGTTGGTGTAGCGGTTACCTGTGTTGGTGGTGGTACCAGTGCCACGCCGCCCACATCCCGCTCAGCAGCAATTCGGGATAGGGTAAAAATGTCTGTCTGCTGCATGCCCGCTGAGGCTGGAGTGACGACTGTGATGACTGGGTCGTCATCGTCAGACTGTTCATCAGCAGCAGAATCCACCACTTCTACTTCTTGTTCGTCGTGATCAGCCATAAGTCGAAGCCTTGCGGGAACCTTCCTTTTAGGCTTAGCTACCTCTGTGGGCTCATGGCGTGCCTCCCTCTCAGATGGTGGGTTCCAATCTTGATCTAGATCATCAGAAGGAAGGGGGCTTGAAGAACTTGTGCTAGCCCTCCTTGACCTTTTTCTTGCTGGGGATCTGGAAGACAATGGTTCATCAGGAGGAGTGGCTTGCTCGGATGATACCTCCGCTTGAATCTCGATTTCCTGATGTGCCCTACTTCTGGAGGAACAAGCATTGTGGGCAGTTGTGCCTCTCCATGCGCCTCAACTTGCGCCTCTCCATGCGCCTCTCCTTGCGCCACTCCTTGCGCCACTCCTTATGCCACTCCTTGCGCCACTCCTTGCGCCTCTCCTTGCGCCACTCCTTGCGCCACTCCTAGTGCCACTCCTTGCGCCTCTCCTTGCGCCACTCCTTGCGCCACTCCTTGCGCCTCTCCTTGTGCCACTCCTTGCACCTCTCCTAGCGCCTCTCCTTGCGCCTATCCTTGTGCCCCTCCTTTCACCTCTCCTTGTTGCACCTGTGGTTGTTGTTGCGGCTGCGGTTGAACACTCGTCAGATGAATTGCACCCTGCGTTGATTGGATGCTACTTTCTTGCGATGAGTCAACGCCAACATCACTGGTCGATGGTGATTGAGAAATTAAAGTGGCTGCCTCTGTGGCACTCATGGCCTTGGGAATAACTTGGCGAGGTGGCACTGAGACCAATGAAGCTGAGGTTCTGCTCCCAGCTTGGTCCCCGGCGGACATCGCTGCTGCAGGCGTAGTTTTTTTTCCTTCCAAAAAAAGCGTCTGTGGGCACACTAGTCTCCTTGGTAAGCGGCGCCTCTTGCTTCTTCTGCTCCTTCTTACTGGCAGTGGCACTGGCAATTTACTTGGTAAGGAGCTACGGCCACCTTTCTTTGGGCCCATCTTCTTCAGATGTCAGAAGAACAGCAGGCCGCAGTTGCACGAGTTGTAGAGTTGCCTGTGGCCACATGTGACATCACGTGACATCGTGCTGCACACACCGCAGCAGGACTTCTTCCTGGCACTGATGATGAACGATGAGGATGATTTGTGGTTCTCTTCTTTGTGCACCTAAAAGCAAAGGAAGCCAGATGAACATCAGTTAAATAAATGTTGCAAATGTTGTGCTTCAATTAATATTTGCAACTAGACATTTATTATTACACTCCCAAAAACAGACCAAAAATAAAAATTGCAATTATTTCTAATCAAAAATGGATGTTTACATTAATAAAAGAGAGACCACACAGAGAGAGTTGCTTGTTTCATGCACCACTGAGTACCCCTGGGCATAATGGATGAAAGCATGGCAGACTGGGTGCAGGCCTATGGCACAAAGCACACTGCCTGGCTTCAAAATGGCCCCTTGACACCCACCCACATGGCCATGCCCTGCCTGGACCAGGCCTCAAAATGGTCCCCACCCACATGGCCAGGCCCCAACAACACCCCAAAAAATAAAAAAACACAAGAATCGCCCCAATCCAATGCAATCCATGCCCTAAATGATGTTTAAATTCAAGACACCACCACGGAAAGACTTGGTCCATGCACCACTGACTACCCCTGGGCATAATGGATGAAAGCATGGCAGACTGGGTGCAGGCCTATGGCACAAAGCACACTGCCTGGCTTCAAAATGGCCCCTTGACACCCACCCACATGGCCATGCCCTGCCTGGACCAGGCCTCAAAATGGTCCCCACCCACATGGCCAGGCCCCAACAACACCCCAAAAAATAAAAAAACACAAGAATCGCCCCAATCCAATGCAATCCATGCCCTAAATGATGTTTAAATTCAAGACACCACCACGGAAAGACTTGGTCCATGCACCACTGACTACCCCTGGGCATAATGGGTGAAAAGAAGGCAGACTGGGTGCAGGCCTATGGCACAAAGCACACTGCCTGGCTTCAAACTGGCCCCTTGACCCCCACCCACATGGCCAGGCCCTGCCTGGTCCAGGCCTCAAAATGGCCCCCACCCACATGGCCAGGCCCCAACAACACCCCAAAAAAACGAAAAACACACAAAAAAAACACCACAACCCAATGCCATCCATGCCCTAAATGATGTTTAAATTCAAGACACCACCACTGAAAGACTTGGTCCATGAATCACTGGCTACCCCTGGGCATAATGGCTGAAAGGAAGGCAGACTGGGTGCAGTCCTATGGCACAAAGCACACTAGCTGGCTTCAAAATGGCCCCTTGACCCCCACCCACATGGCCAGGCCCTGCCTCGACCAGGCCTCAAAATGGCCTCCACCCCATGGCCAGGCCCCAACAACACCCCAAAAAATCGAAAAACACACAAAAATCACCACATTCCAATGCAATCCATGCCCTAAATGATGTTTAAATTCAAGACACCACCACAGAAAGACTTGGTCCATGCACCACTGACTACCCCATGGCATATAATGGGTGAAAGCAAGGCAGACTGGGTGCAGGCCTATGGCACAAAGCACACTGCCTGTCTTCAAAATGGCCCCTTGACCCCCACCCACACGGCCAGGCCTGAAAATGGCCCCCACCCACATGGCCAGGCCTCAACAACACCCCAAAAAAATCGAAAAACACACAAAAATCACCACAATCGAATTCAATCAATGCGCTAAATGATGTTTAAATTCAAGACACCACCACAGAAAGACTTGGTCCATGCACCACTGACTACCCCTGGGCATAATGGGTGAAAGAAAGGAAGGCAGACTGGGTGTAGGCCTATGACACAAAGCACACTGCCTGACTTTAAAATGGCCCCTTGACCCCCACCCACATGGCCAGGCCCTGCCTGGACCAGGCCTCAAAATGGCCCCCACCCACAGGGCCAGGCCCCAACAACACCCCAAAAAATCGAAAAACACACAAAACTCACCACAATCCAATGCAATCCATGCGATAAATGATGTTTAAATTCAAGTCACCATCACAGAAAGACTTGGTCCATGCACCACTGACTACCCCTGGGCATATAATGGGTGAAAGAAAGGCAGACTGGGTGCAGACCTATGGCACAAAGCACACGGCCTGTCTTCAAACTGGCCCCTTGACCCCCACCCACATGGCCAGACCCTGCCTGGACCAAGCATCAAAATGGCCCCCATCCACATGGCCAGGCCCCAACAACACCCCAAAAAATCGAAAAACATACAAAAATCACCACAGTCAAATGCCTTCCATGCCCTAAATGATGTTTAAATTCAAGAAACCCCACAGAAAGACTGTCCATGCACCACTGAGTGATTACCCCTGGGGCTACTGGCTAGTGTGGCTTTACACGCACCCCAACATTTAAAAAAAAATTCCACATATAACAGTGAGCTATACAATTCCATGACATAAATGATATTTAAGTACAACAAATGTCACAGAAACAGTTGCATCATGCACCCATGACTAACCCTGGGCCTACTGGATACTGTACCTATTCACAATATATATTTTTTAAAGTTGTGAAAAAGTTTAAAAATTGTAGTTGCAGCAACTGCAATGCCCCAAACAAACAACACCAACTTACTTGTACAATTTCAAATCTAAAAGTAATCCAAAAGTGATGAAAACAAAAAGTCCTCAAATACAAATCCAGCAGCAGCCACAAAAAGTAATCCTCCCAGCTCCAGGTCCAAATGAAAAGTGACCAGGACATGGACCAAGCACTGGGAGGAGCCTGCTAGACAGGAACAGGAAGTTGGAGACTCTGGGGCACTTCCTTCCTCCCACCCCCCAAAAATGGACTCCTTGCACAAAAAAAGTGCAGCCAAATGTCAATCTGAGGACTTATTCTGATCCAAATCATCATTTTCAGAAGGTTTTTACTGCCTGCGGTAGATTTCTGGTGCAGAATTGCAATTTTTGCAAGTTCGGGAAAGCGAGCTGTTCAAATCTCCCGCCGGAAGTCAGCTGCACGTCGCATCTACGTGTTCGCAATTATTTACTCCCGCGATGCGTGATCGTGGGCCCTTATGACGTAGTCGCGTTCTCAAACTCTCGCAGTGCAAGATGGCGGGCCGCTGTGACGTACTCACGGTCGAAAAGTCCCGTGCGAAAACGCAGCTAGATACAAAATGGCGCAGCGCACGCAAACCCGGAGGAAAAACAACTCGGCGAACTCAGAATCACAGTAAGTCAACGCCCACAAGATTGTATTTTTGAAGCGCGACCAAGCACAAAAATACGCCAGCTTGCGAATTGCGAATTTTCTGACAAATTTGCGTGAATCGCAGACCGCGAATTGCCGAAAATTCACAAATTCTGCGAGCGGAACGAATTTTCAGCCCACGCTTAGTCCTCACTCAGAACACTAAGGGCCTGATTCACTAAGGTGTTAGTTTACCCTTGTTTGCTATTCACACAGGGATTTATGAGTAGTATCTTGTGAATGCGGAGCCTCTTCAGTGGCATCATCATCGAGCCTCACTCAGAATCCTTAGGGACTGTTTCACACAAGTGTAAGTTTACCCTTGTTTACTATTCACACAGGGAATTGTATCTTGCGAGTGTGCGACCTCTTCAGTGGCATCCGTCTTCATTGAGTGCTTACTCAGAACACCGAGGGCATGATTCACACAGGTGTAAATTTACCCTTGTTTGCTATTCACACAGAGATTTACGAGAAGTATCTTTGTGAGTGCGGAGCCTCTTCAGCGGCTTTATCATCATCGAGCATTCGCTCAGGACACCGAGAGCCTGATTTACAAAGGTGTAAGTTTACCCTTGTTTGTTATTCACACAGGGATTTAAGAGTAGTATCTTGTGAGTGTGCGACCTCTTCAGTGGCATGCTTCATCATCGATCCTTCACTCAGAACACTGAGGGCATGATTCACACAGGTGTAAGTTTACCCTTGTTTGCTATTCACACAGGGATTTACGAGTAGTATCTTGTCAGTGCGGAGCGTCTTCAGTGGCTTCATTAATGAGCCCTCGCTCTGAACACAGAGGGCCTGACTCACACAGGTGTGAGTTTACCCTTGTTTCCTGTTCACACAACCATTTACGAGTAGTACCTTGTGAGTGCAGAGCCACTTCAGTGGCATCATCATCATCAAGCCTCACCCTGAACACCGAGGGCGTGATTCACACACAGTTGTAAGTTTACCCTTGTTTGCTATTCACACAACGATTTACAAGAAGTACCTTTGTGAGTGCGGAGCCTCTTCAGTGGCTTCATCATCGAGCTTCACTCAAAACACAGAGGGCCTGATTCACACAGGTGTAAGTTTACTGTTGTTTGATATTCACACAGGGATTTACGAGTAGTATTTTGTAAGTGTGGATCCTCTTCAGTGACGTCATCATCCATCAAGCCCACACTCAGAAAACTGATGGCCTGATTCACACAGGTGTAAGTTTACCCTTGTTTCCTGTTCACTCAACGATTTACGAGTAGTACCTTGTGAGTGCAGAGCCACTTCAGTGGGGTCATCATCGAGCCTCACTCAGAACACCGAGGGCCTGATTCACAAAGGTGTAAGTTTACCCTTGTTTGCTATTCACACTGGGATTTATGAGTAGTATTTTTGAGAGTGTGGAGCCTTTTGAGTGTGTGCGGTTGTTGCAGGGGTGTGGCATTCCTATATCCTAATCTCTAGTACATGTTATTTGGGGTAAAGGACAACAAGTTTTTATGTTCAGTTAGTCTCCAGGACAAGTAAGCACAGCCCAATACATGTGTATAGATTATTTCTATAGCGTAAACGTAGCCTAAATATAACGCACCGCTGTAAAGGGCCAAAGACAAGCCTAATGTCAACGAGTGATGGAGAGGTAGGTGGGCTGTGGAAAGTTAATGATTTGTGATGTTATGTTCATTAAAGAGGTGCATCTTCAGCTCTTTCCTAAATTGGATCAGCGATGAGACAGTCCTGATGGATACAGGGTCCAGAGACTGGGTTCATGGATGGAAAAGGCCTGATGTCATGTTATTCCTTTTGGACACTTCTTACTCTGAAGTCTGGTGGTGTCCAGGCTGCAGGTGTGCTGTGTTCTACCAGAGATGGTGAGCTTGTCTACTAGGTAATCCTGGTTGTATCTCTTGAGCTTCTCTTTAGCCCAATTAACACCCACAGAACTCTCCAAGTAACTTTTCATGGTTCAGCTCCCCAAGAAATTCCAAAAACCAGTACACTTTGTTATATCACAATATCATCACCCTATTCAGAACCACCAGCTTTGATTCCAATTGACCCAGCTCATATAAGCTAGCCAGTTTCAGATGCACCGGCACCTACATGCCTTCCAGTCCAAGCGCTAACTCCTGGCTAATGTCCGTGCTGATAAATGCCCGGCTAGACGACACTCCCCCAAAAACCTTCAGCCTCATTTACGATCGCAATTCAGGCATTCTCTGCATCGGCAAATACTGGCTTAATGCAAAATCCTAGTCTTTCAGTGACCTGCTGTTTCTGCACAGATACAGATTCACCTGCACTGGTAGACAACATGAGGGCTGCACTGAGATTCAACTTCCAGTTATTGAAATATGTACTATTGCTAAAATGAAATCTGGCAAAAAATACTAATAGGGAGTTCAATCCTGACTTAGGCAACACCTAGCATACATCTTGTGCCATGCTGGATAATTGGAGTTTCACCTACTCTACACCAAGACCTCCTCGCTCGAGTGTGTATGTCAACAGGTACTTGTAGTTTGTGAACAACAAAACAGATCAATGGAGCTTTGAGCAAAGTCGGTGCCCAAAGTTATTGTTACATTTTATGGTATATACTGATCCAACCCAATAAAAAAAAAACTAAAAATGTTCCCCTATAGTTTCAACCAGAAAACTGACATTCCTGGTCCAATCAACAAAAGAATGAGTTGTAAAAGCTCCTGTTGGCTCTTAACGTCCTCCTCATCTGCTCATTCTACTGGGACCTGCCATGGTCAGAGCAGACGCTTTGAGCTGGGAGCAGCGCTGGGCGTGAATTGCTCTCAGTCACCTGCCTGACTCCAAAATGGCCCTCACACGTGTTCAGTGTGATGAGGGCCTCACTCACCTACCTGACTCCAAAATGGCCCCACACATGCTCACTGTGAAGAGGGCCTCACTCACCTGCCTGACTCCAAAATGGCCCCCTCACATGTTCACTGTGAAGAGGGCCTCACTCAGTCAGGATCATGTGCAAGAATTCCAGCTTGTTTTAGTTGTCTCTCTTCTATTTTCATTGGTGACTCGGTCTCCGCTCATTGCTGCTGCAGAAGCCCATTAGGGTCTGCCGGATAAGGCTTGAAAAGGAGGCCGACGGCTGTAGGACAGGGGAGATGGCTTTCTCCATGGCAGACACAGCCTCTTGCTGTCACCACACTTTGGATTAAGCCCTGCTCTTCTTGAAGAGGGGACTCTCTTTTTAGGTCAGGAATAAACAGTTTCAGCTGAAGACCTATTAAGTAAAATATAATAAATTGAGTGATCTTTCGAATGGCCCGTGGTTCTGATATCATTCATTTCTGGTCCATTTACCTTCCCTGCTTCTGGTTTGATGGCTTTCCTCCCTTTTCTTGTGTTTGTTCTGCCCAGTGAGCCTTTTGGTCTCGCAGTGTTTTGATTGGTTGAGTTGTAGTTTTCTGTTGCTATTGACCTGGGACTACTCTTCCTTTTGCGTGTCACCTGAGGCCTTTGGTTTTCATTCCTCGGGCAGCAGAGCTCAGACCTGTTTGTCTTTTCCCCTCCACAATTGTGCTTGTCAATGAAGGATCACATCAAAAACTCAGCCAAAGGAGCGATTTACACACTCAAACACCGCAAACAAATGAAACCATTCATTCCCTCAGATGGTTTTGAATGGGTTGTTCAATCCCTGGTCATCTCCAAACTTGACTACGGGAATGCTATCCTCACAGGGACCCTGAAACTCACCTCGCCCCCCTCAGATCAGTACTAAACACGGCAGCCTGGCTCATAACAGACGTTAAACGGTATGAACACATCACGCCTGCCCTCAAGTCCCTAAACTGGCTTCCCATCGAAGGAAGATACATCTACAAGACTGCCTGCATCACCCACAAAGCACTCCACTCACATTCCTATGACTATTTAGACAACAAACTCACAAAAGCAGGAAGGACCAGACCTCTGAGAAGCTCCCCCACACTTCTCCTCGTTCCTCCCAAATACAAAAGGAAAACAACCCAGGTGTCTCTTTTTCAGGTAATGGTGCCGGCATTCGGAACTCACTCCTGAGGGACCAACGATGCAACCCCTCCTTCTCTGGCTTCAACGCCATCTCCTCAACAGATCCTGGAGCCCATGAGTCACACTGACCTTGGCTCAGAAAGGCTCTCTCGCTCCCTTCAGACTCCGGTCATCACTCGGCTGTTTTCTTTTTTGGCCTCTGTTGCCTTAGATGTCTTTCTCTCCAGGGACTCTAAATGTTCAACTTGACCAAAATTCTGTAATTCTTCCTCATCACCAAAACTTTTTCTGTGTATATGTTTGTGTGTCCTCCTCCCGCTCTGCCTAAGGATTGTTCCCCTGTATAAATGTTGTGTATACTTGAGCCTAGGATTGTTGCCCGTCATATGCTCAGAGATTTGATTATTGCCTTGCTCTCGATTCTGTAGAGCGCCCTGATACCTCCGGGTCTAGCTAGCGCTACATAAAACTTTAAAATATAATAAAATAAATAAAGTGTAGCCTCATGTATACAACAATACTCACTAACATTTGAAGACAGCATATACACATCAATTATGTGTATTGTATTAATATTTCTATAGTGCTTTCCAGTGCCTTGCAAGGCTACAAGCGCTTTCTGGACGGTCCAAATGTATATAAATAGCACTTCATGCCAATGACGAGGTCATGAAGCGCTACAATGATCATAGAGTGCCTCGAAGCTCTCCAGAACTCTCAGAATCCTTCAACTTATTAGAGAGTTCGGGAAGTAAATTAAATACAAACTTATCCACAAATAATCGTTGGCCACCCTCCGTACTCATATCTTGACCACTATGGTCGATGAAAGTCTCCTCAAAATGGGTAAAGAAATCAGAGACACTTTCATCTTTCTTTTGCTTACAAGCCGTTAACTTATCCCAATTTACACGAAGGGCAGGCATCATAGTTTTCATCAAATTAATAGTTGCTGTGATGTCGCTGTTTGTGATTTGTCCATCATGGGACATGTTTGTGAGGACCATGAGGTTTGAGTGTAGTAGACGCGGGGCTCTTGGAACCCTTGATATGTTCTTGTTCATGGCCCCGGAATAGTCTTTCCAGACCCCTGCACTGAGCCCTGTGTCACTGCGCCAACACGAGACAGAAATCAGCTGGACTGCAACCGCTGCCCAACCCACTGAGCAGCCCCCGGGTGAGATGTGTTCAAAGTAACAATCAATTCAATAAAAAATCACAAAGAGAATCAGAGGAATCCAAACCCTGGTTAATGTTGGAAAGACTCAAGAACACTCGGAGACAATGGTTATATTATGGTAATTTATTTGAATGTCAAAACCCTATCCTAGTGCACACAATGGGTGCAGTGACTTTTATAAACAGAACAGTGGCTTCAATCTTTACGAGTCATGCGAATTTCATAAAATGCTGCGACGTATCGAGTGTGTAACTCTATAACAACCAGCCCTCCTCTCTTTGGCTTGCTAAGATACACTCAGCCTAGTTTGAGTTTCAAATGTGGTCTCATTCACACCCCTGCTTTGAATGCTGCCGTTTCTGCTCCATACACAGCATCGTCTGCTGTTCTCATCGGCGCTGGAAGGATGAGTGGTGAATGAGCCCGGCAGGGGAAGGATAGATGCCCCCGTGGCCTGCAGTAGATGAAGTTGACGCGATTCTTCGTGGCCGTCTCAGTCTCTGACACAAAGTTGTTCTCTCGCCCTTCAGGTTCTCTTCCTAACTAATAATACGTAATGGGTCATCTTTTAATCTTTCTCTATAAACAATCAGCAGAGGCAGTCCTGGTGCTTTGCTTATTGTCTCTCTGTGTTTCTCTGCCCTTCACAGGATGAAAACAAATGAGAAATGAAATTATCAACTTCATTGAAATCCACTTCACAAACCAGGATCAATTATTAAAGCAGAGAATTCAATTATGATGAAATACTGTGAATATACTCGAGCCGGCTTGATTACCACATTACAAAGAATAATTTAATTTAATTTGTTAATGGGCATTCCATATCTGCCACTTCTGGCTTAATGATTAACGTGAAGTTGGGATAATCTAGTTATACATAATTTATATAAATAATTATGAACCCACAAGTTCTTCATGATTGCAAATGTGTTATTACTTTACATTGTAACTGGCATCTCATACCAAGATCTGGGTGGGAACTATAGAAACAGCAACAGAGCACTAGTGATCATGACATGTCATGTACCCCCCATGTATCCAACCACACACAACCATTCTGACCTCACACGCAGCACCTCACTCACACACTCACTTCTCACTCTTAAACACCCAACCACATGAACACACAACCCTCTAGAATGGGCGGCGAGAGAACTTGAAAGAATATCCGCTATGATGATGTCAGTTGGGGGTTCACAACCACCAGGTCAACGCACGTTTCGGTGGGAATGACAACTATCGCCCTTCATCAGGACCACTCACATGTCTGACTATAGGTGAGTGGCGGGGGATTCTGTGGATAGATGGACATGAAATGCCATATGGACAGCCCGGTCCAATATCTCAACTTATTAATCATTTATTTTATAAATACAAGCTTGTGGTATTCATACTGGCCAGAATGAAGCCTTTGTAATAGATAAAAAGATAAAAAGAAGATCACTAAAACATGGCAGATGGCGGAACCTTCATAAGGATGCACCTGATCCGAATTAACCTCAATAGTAAATTTACCCCTTTCTTAATATTAGAAGAGGAATTATGTGCACACCGAATAGATACCCGCCAACACAATGCCAGTCCTAAACAGAACTATAACAGGTCATGAAAAAAAGCCCAGGTGCACCATACATCCAAATTGTGCTACATTAACAATATAAGGATGAAACACAAATGGTGAAGTCCAGAAGTCTTGTTTGATTGATTCTTTATTTTTCACAGAAGAAAAACGAACAGCCGACGCGTTTCGTCCCGTAACGGGACTTCTTCAGGGCAAGGAAAAATTTCCTGGCACTTCTGAGGCTATCAGCCCCTTACCTTCCAAAAATGTTTGTTTTCCCTGTCTTTACCCGTTCCCTCCCGCAGTCTGTAACTTCTTGTGTCACAACTACCCCCCCACCCCATCCCGTTTGTGCCTTCATTTGTGCCCGTTCTTCCATCTAAAATGCAATAGGGCTCGGGTAAATCCGAGTCCTATTGCATTTTCAATGCTTATTTGCGTCGTGACTGGTGGCTTAATTCGCACTCTTTGTGTTGAATGCGCGCGATGCCGTGCATCGTAGCATGCGTGACAAAGCAGTGCCGTTCCTAATTGATGACGGGAGGCAGAGACAGCGCAAGCAGCACCCACCTGACTACACAATGCTTGTTTGTGTTTGTGTGCCAACACATATGGGAATACCTAGGGTTTGATATAACAGCCTGCACCCTCATGTATACACAGCCTAAGCCCTGAGATATCAAGAGGATCAAGTCACAGGGAAACACAGCTGAGATTAGATCTCGAAAGTGTCTTAATTTAGCTCTGTCGGTTCACCTTACAGGGCCCCCGGGACCGCTGCTGGTTCTCTTCACAGCCCCCTCCCCCTACCTTGCTAATAATAACCCCGCCCCCCAGCGGGACAGCTGTTTGCTTCAGCATAGAAAGGCAGTCACATTAAACAGAAATCTGTTCCCTCCCAGAGAGGGGTCCGCGCTGTTTATTTATACCAGCCTCGGAGGGATAAGGCTGGGGAGTCCAGAGGGCCTGGAACACAGACTTCCGGTGCGTGGCGCCCCCGTGCCCCTGCCACTCATCCCGCCTTGTTCTTCAAGCATGCCTGGGGCAGAGAGGCTGGCCCGTGGACCACAGGAAGCGCCGCCCCCTTCCTCAGGCATTTTCCTGTTTTGTGTCAATAAAATGTGCAATAATATTAGCTTGCCATTTCCGAGGCTTACGAACGACGCACTGAGCCCTGCTTATTCTCGATACATTTGATCTGAGGCAAACATGGTTCACCTGAGCTGTGTAGACCCAGGGACCGTCTGGAGCTTTTATTCCAATGCGGTGGTTTTATTTTTGTTTTCTGTGTGGTCTGTCCGCCCCCCTGAGACCAAGGGGCGCACAGAAGACTATAATAAAACCACTGCATTGGAATACAAGGTCCCTGGGTCTACAGAGCTCAGCCTCAGATCAAATGTATCGAGAATAAGCAGGGCTCAGTGCCCCCTTATGGCTCTCGGACGGTGCCACTGCACCTTCTGCACCACCGGTAGTTGCACCATTGGTTGGCCATTGTGCGCGTCTTAGAACTTAGTAGCAATGTAGCGCCTCATTCGTAAGACTCGGAAATGGCAAGCTAATATTATTGCACATTTTATTGACACTCAATGTATTGACTTCAGACACGAAACAGGAAACTACCCCGACCCCCCAAGTGCCCTCAAATCCTCTTGTATTTAGGTAAGCCATGGAGGGGTAAGCAGCACCTCTTGACCCGTAGGTAAGCCATGGAGGGGTAAGCAGCACCTCTGGGCCCATAGGTAAGCCATGGAGGGGTAAGCAGCACCTCTGGGCCCATAGGTAAGCCTTGGAGGGGTAAGCAGCACCTCTGGGCCCATAGGTAAGCCTTGGAGGGGTAAGCAGCACCTCTGGGCCCGTAAGTAAGCCTTGGAGGGGTAAGCAGCACCTCTGGACCCGTAGGTAAGCCTTGGAGGGGTAAGCAGCACCTCTGGACCCGTAGGTAAGCCATGGAGGGGTAAGCAGCACCTCAGCAACACATCCCGGCTGTCCCGGGCTGTCCCGGGAAATGGATTGTGCTCCTGTTGTCTCCGAGATCATCACAGTGCATTCTTGGAATAGTAATCATTTCGCACCACTAATGCTTAAGCATCATTAGGGAGACTTCGATAACAGGCTGCGGGGGGCGGGGGAGTCGTGCCCTGCACAGACTCCCAAGACTGCCTCTGTCAGTGGTCTCACTCGGGCAAGTGTGACACCTCATTGTTTTTTAAAGCATTCAAACAAAAGCTTTGCTTAGAAAACGTGCAAAGCACTGCGCAAAGCAATAAATAAAATAAAAGCTGCATCACTTTGATACTTGGTTTCAAAAATAGCGTGCTGCCCAGCGTAAAGCGCTTCATCAGGGGTAGTAAGTGCTACATAATCACAAGTAATACATTCACATATATTGCTAAAATAGCATTTTGGTGAACAAATCGTCATATGATCCCACTTGGTGCTGATCACTAGGACGGCTACCTGTTAATCGTGTGGAGTTGGTTAGTAAGGCAGCTGTCCGATGCCCTGGGTAGTAAAAAGACCAACATTGTTCCTGATGCTGAATGTGACCTCTGCAGGATCCGCTCTGCTTCTGCGCACAGGTATTCAAAAGGTGCCTACTGCTGAGTTTGTCTTGGTGCTTCTCCATGGCTCTGCCCTCGCCCTCTCTGAGGCCAGAATGGTGGAAATGGATAAACCTTAGGTATACATAAGCGGCGTTCATTTATATTTGCCACAGCCACTGTTGAGAGCAAAGTGAAGATCGTGAAACATTGCCAGCGCCATCTTGCCTAACCAGAGCCTCTGCGTGTGCGTAAGCAGCAACCATTTTAGATATTGCAGCCATTTCATTCACTGCTAGTCACCTATGATTCACCCTGACCTCACAATTATCCCCAGCACCCTGACTAAGCCTGAACACACGTACTAGGGTCATAAAACCTTGTCAGCCTGTCAATGCCCGGAGTCACTTCCCGCGCCAAACCCACTTGCCCTTTGTCCTCCAAGCACAGGCAAGCCTCATTTTATAACCTCCTTCCCTGCACCTGGCTTCTCAGTCCAGTCCCAAGCACTAACCGACCCCTGTGGACATTGTTTATTGCCTACACACGGCAGGGCTTGTTTCACCAACAAAGGGGCCTGACTTAATCAATAACCCAAAACTTATAGATCTGACCGATCCCACGTATTTTTAGATCCTGACGGAATGTCCAGCTGCGAGATAGCGATCATCTGTTACATGTAGGTGTGGGACGACAGCTGCTGGGTCTGGGTGGGAACTATTTCAATTTCAATATTGCTTTATTTCGATTTTGGTTGCAAATCATAAAAGCATACACAAAAAAGAAAAAACATACATATAATCATTAATAAATACAATCATTTAACCATTTCTAAAACATTTAAAAATACAGTATATACAAGCTAAAAATGTGATTCGACTGGCAACCTGCAAATTGAATTCAGATACATAAGCATTACTTGTTAGATCTTTAAAGTACAGATTTCAGTTATTTGTAGAGGGGGCCCATTGGTCAAGCGATGGGAAACAACACTTTGAGGAAGTTTGCCACTAGAAAGACCAATCGCTCACCCTGTAATAATTGTAGGAACAGCAATGCTGGACGATATTGTCTAAAACCGGTACTCCTTAGAATGGGTATAAGCCATTTTTTCCTAAGGTTGTAATAAAATGTACAAAAAAATAAAATATGGGAAGTAGACTGTGTCGAATGGCCATCACATGGACAAGGAGGGAGTACTTTTGCCCAGTTGTTTCTGATAGGAAATGCGACCGATCTATGAAATGAGTTCATTTTGAACCTTACCAACAGATATCGTTCAAAACTCGTGGTGTTATAAGTGAGATATGGTTGTATTAAAGGTTCCGTTTGTGTAAGCAAGGCATGGGTAACAGATGGTTTCGTTATCTCGCTTGTTAGTCTCAGAGCCTCTAAATGGGCCAAACATTTCTTTTTTAGGACCTTTCTAGGTAGCTCACGAATTAGGGAGAGATTAGAATAGTAGTGCTCCCAACCCAGGTCACGAAAGAATCTCGCTACATATCACAGCCACCTTGAGTTCTTTGCATCATCCATTTTCAAACAGTCAGAGAGAATAAGCTGGGTAAAAATAGCCTTTTCTTAGGTCCAAATCCTATGCCACAGTAACAATGGTTCAGTTCTTGCTAGGTCCGTGATGTATGAGAGACCTAGCTCAATGTGGCAGGCAAGAGTACCCGTACTACCAGGTACTCCTAGTAAATATCTGAGAAAAGTATTTTCTACCCGCTGTATGCTATCAAGTGAAATGAAACCCCAAAGACCCGCCCCGTACCAAGCCACAGAAAGACATTTGGCTCTGTAGATCTTTATCATTTCCAAGGGTGCTCTCTTCCCCAACTTTCTTGCAAAATTTATTAGAGCTGCTGTGGCTCTTAAAAAGAGCAATTTGCGTGTGTCCACAGCGGCTCTCCATGAAAGTTTATGGTCAATTGTTATCCCTAGGTAGCAATATTTATCAGTAGTCGCTATTTTTTCCTTATTGAGGTAAATCCCCCCTCATTTTGTTTTTGCGACTCGTACCCACCCTCATGACGAAGGTTTTGCTGATATTTATTTTTAAATCCAGACCAGCCATAAACTTTGAATACCTATCCAGGTTCTTTTGCAGTTCTAATGGGGTACGGGCTAATATAACTGTATCGTCCGCATATAGTAATGCGGGAATTGGGCGATTTTCCACCATTGGAAGGTCTTGGGAATTCTTTAACATCTCTGGGAACTGGCTTAAGGCGGGGATTCCAAAGATGTTTTAACTGTGCAATAAACTGATGTCAGGAATGTTTTACCATGCAATAAACGTACGAAAACTTGTATAAAAGGCCATGCCACAGAGATGAGTTAGAGCACCTCCTGACGATAGCCCCGGTGTCTGATGTGATGTGTTCTCCTCCTGGAGTAATAAACCTGTTCTTTGCTTTCCAGTTTACAGAGCTGCCTCGTTATTTTGATAGCTAATATTAAGGTGAATTAGAGGTGGTTTGCACCAAGCGGCATCGAAAGACTTGGGAGTCACGCTGCTTTTTCACAGAGTCAGATGACAAGGCAACTACAAGTGGGCAAGGGTTCCCCTCCCACCCTGTCTGAGCCACGCATGTGTAATTGGAAGGCTTTTCCAACTCTGCACTGCACCGAGGGCATATTTTCATAATACACTAATATGGCGAAACCGATTGGCATTGCCAATGCTTGCTTTCTTTGTCCCTCATATCAGTGATTGGAAAATAGATCCCATTCTGACTCAAGATCCAGCATCGGATTATATCAATGTGCAATATATACGGGTAACGACTTTGAACCATACGTTGTGTATACGAGAAGCTGGTAAGAATCACACTCGAGTCTTGTATAACAGTACTATGTTATAGTAATAGCCCCTGGAATCTTTGGTGAGTCAAAACATATATCTTTAATGGGAGCGTCAGGGAAACTTTGGTGTATCCTGCCCAGCCAACAGACAACTGGCAGGCAGGAAACACAGCTACGACAAGGAGCATAGCAACACTAGAACCTATAACAGAATGTGGCATTTAAAGCACCGGATACAATAATACAAATACAGTATTAACGCTACATGAGAATACAACATATTACATAACCCAACGCCCAGTAGAATCAGAGTCATGCTCTGGTCTTGTATTTCCCATTTTTCAAAAACTTACCCATAGTTAGAATAAACCGGATTAGCAGAGCTAAACCTGCTCGGTCTCCTAACTCCCGCCAATAAATGTCATTCGTGCCTATTGGAGCACCGAAAAAAGGGAAGAAAGAACTGAGCGATAAAGACTGTTGATAAAGACTCAAATGAGTAATACTATCCATATTCTTGGTATTATTACTTACCTTTGCTATGGGTTACGTCGCAACTATTAATGACCGCATCTTGTAAGGGGTGTGGGTGTGGGTGACTCTCAAGGGTAGTGGTACGAACACCCATTAATACCGGTGTCGACATGCTTAAACGTCCTCGGGAGATTCAAGTTCTGCAAGAGAGCGACGATGGGCACCACCTTATAGTACGTCAATACTAATTTGATGCACCTCGAGAGAATTGTCATTAAACAACAAGCATTTGCAATGCACAAGGTCTTGCATTACTGAAAGTTTCAGCTATTGGCGTTGCTAATAATAATGCACCGCCAATAGCTCAAAATTTCAGTAATGCAAGACCTATTGCATTGCAAACTAATTGCAGTAATAAAAGTAAAGAAATAGACCAAAGCATTTGTTTTATTTCTTTACTTTTGAAGCAATCGCGGCACTCAAGCTTTAGCTCAAGATGTTTAAAGATGTTTAAAGTGGGTGGAGCTTCGTGCCTGTATTCTGAATACAAGATGTCTCGAAGAGACACTGCAAGCGCTGCCTAGGCAAGACCTAAAAATAGTGATTAGATCTGACCACACGTGGTGAGGGCGAAGTTGAGTTCAAGCAGTTTGCACTGCTCATGCAGCTGGAATGGCAGGACTGCTGTCGTAGGTTTACTTGGATAACTCAGGGTGGCACAAACAGAACTTCCGGCCCTGTTGACCCCTACTACCCCCATGCCATGGGCACCACTGGTACCATTTACCAGGTACTTGTAATGTGTTTAAAGCCCTTCCCAATTGCGGTTACCAATTCATATATATAGCAGTTTTAGGAAGAGAGCACTGGCACTGGGGCCTGGTTAGAGGCTTCATAGCACTTTCAGAGACAAAAACCATTAGCTCTGTGGTTCAAATAGGGCAAAAAGGCGGGGGCGGGGACACCTGCATAAAGCGTGTTTTCTTACACAACTACAGGCCACTAGTGGGCAAGCTGCTGCACGAGGGCTACTAACTCAAACTGCGGCCCTGTACAGTCTTGCTTCTCCTATTTTATTTTAACATGAATCAGGTGCAGTGTCTGTCTGGGAGGCTGGACAGGATTAGGACTCTGCCACCAAGAATTTTGTTCCCTAGCGAGAGAAGGAAGGGCAGGTTATACCAGTGGAAAAACGAAACCATGAACAATGTAATGAAAATAACAAAGTTATTAACATTTTTCATCGTAAAACACCCAAGTGACAGATAAGTGAAAAGGCCAAAGTTCACACTAATACAAAGTGTCACCTAGATCCCAATACATACACACACTTAAGCACTTCCTTCAATAACAGACAAACTTTATTAAAAAGCAAGAGAAAATGCAGAAAACACAACTAGTGGATACTGCAACTTTCCAGGAAGATAATGAGCATTTTAAGGGTCAAGAATAAGCTCTTCTTCTAGCAACAGACTCTAAGCCATTCAGTGAAGCTCTTCTTTCACACAGGGAATCCTTTTCTAATTTCTAACATTTGCCATCACTGGCCCTATCCACATTCATTACAAGTGCTGCCTGTATGTCAAGATCGCACCATGCCCGTATGTCAACACGAGCCATGCATGTATGTCAACATCGAGCCATGCCTGTATGTCAAGATCACACCATGCCTGTATGTCAACATTGCATCATGCCTGTATGTCAACATCGCACCATGCTTGTATGTCAACATCGCACCATGCCTGTATGTCAACATCGCACCATGCTTGTATGTCAACATCGCTTACCCGTATGTCAACATCGCACCATGCCCGTATGTCAACATCGCACCATGCCCGTATGTCAACATCGCATCATGCCTGTATGTCAAGATCACACCTTACCCGTATGTCAACATCGCACCATACCCTTATGTCAACATCGCATCATGCCTGTATGTCAAGATCACACCATGCCCGTATGTCAACATCGCACCATGCCTGTATGTCAACATCGCACCATGCCTGTATGTCAAGATCACACCATGCCCGTATGTCAACATTGCACCATGCCTGTATGTCAACATCGCACCATGTGTGTATGTCAACATCGCTCCATGCTTGTATGTCAACATCGCACCATGCCCGTATGTCAACATCGAGCCATGCCTGTATGTCAACATCGAGCCATGACTGTATGCCAACATCGCACCATGCCTTTATGTCAACATCACACCATGCCTGTATGTCAACATTGCACTATGCCTGTATGTCAACATCGTACTATGCCTGTATGTCAACATCGCACCATGCTTGTATGTCAACATCGCACCATGCCCGTATGCCAACATCGAGCCATGCCTGTATGTCAACATCGAGCCATGCCTGTATGTCAACATAGAGCCATGCCTGTATGTCAACATCGAGCCATGCCTGCATGTCAACATCACACCATGCCTGTATGTCAACATTGCATCATGCCTGTATGTCAACATCGCACCATGCTTGTATGTCAACATCGCACTATGATTGTATGTCAACATCGCACCATGCCTGAATGTCAACATCGCACCATGCTTGTATGTCAACATCGCACCATGCCCCTATGTCAACATCGCACCATGCCTGTATGTCAACATCGCACCATGCCTGTATGTCAACATAGCACCATGCTTGTATATCAACATCGCTTACCCGTATGTCAACATCGCACCATGCCCGTATGTCAAGATTGCACCATGCCCGTATGTCAACATCGCATCATGCCTGTATGTCAAGATCACACCATGCCCGTATGTCAACATCGCACCATGCCTGTATGTCAACATTGCACCATGCCTGTATGTCAAGATCACACCATACCCGTATGTCAACATCGCACCATGCCCTTATGCCAACATCACATCATGCCTGTATGTCAAGATCACACCATGCCCGTATGTCAACATTGCACCATGCCTGTATGTCAACATCGCACCATGCCTGTATGTCAACATCGCACCATGCCTGTATGTCAACATCGCACCATGCTTGTATGTCAACATTGCACCATGCCTGTATGTCAACATCGCACCATGCCTGTTTGTCAACATTGCACCATGCCTGGATGTCAACATCGCACCATGCTTGTATGTCAACATCGCACCATGCTTGTATGTCAACATCGCACCATGCCTGTATGTCAACATCGCACCATGCCTGTATGTCAACATCGCACCATGCTTGTATGTCAACATCGCACCATGCTTGTATGTCAAAATCGCACCATGCCAATACTTCAACATCACACCATGCCCGTATCTCAACATCGCACCATGCCTGTATGTCAATATCGCACCATGCTTGTATGTCAACATCGCACCATACCCATACGTCAACATCACACCATGCCCGTATGTCAACATCGCACCATGCATATACGTCAACATCGCACCATGCCCGTATGTCAACATCGTACCATGCCCGTATGTCAACATCGCACCATGCTTAAATTCTTGCCCAACTGAATTCCATCTCCTGGAAGGAACGCTGTCCTGACTTACACCAAGACCGACAGCCAAATGCTACACGCATCTAGACCATAGGAAGAAAGACCACTCAAGGGATTTGGGCAGATGCTCGCACCCTCTGCTTATATAGGATAGGACTATCTCAGAAGGAGTACAACTATATATATTCATATAGCCAAATGCAAACAAACTATGGTTGAATCATTCATTCTGTTCACCATCCTGTATTGCTGAGGACTTTATTCTACTTCGATCGGTTACTCATTGCAGTGCGCGTATTTTACACAAGAGTCCAATTGTCTGAGTTACTATCGAAAGGATGAGATTTTGTTTACTCTACCTCAGGTCATTAATTCATTTGCCTTCTTTTTCCGACTTTCTACCTATTTCTCTTAACGAGTTCAAAGGAAAGGTATTTTTCACAGCACCACTTGCATGTATACTATTTCCTGATTGGCAGAAATGGTGGCACACCATGTTTTTTTTCTATTTTAATTCAATGTATTATTTCACTTTGTGTTTGTTTTTACAAATCTTCTCTCATATTTCATTAGCAGATGGTTGAGACACTATCTATTGTGTGTATAATGTTCTCTTTGATTGTCATGTGTGAATATCTTTAGTTACATCACATTGTCAAATTGGAATGTATGATGTTAAAATGTATGCATTTACAACGCATGCCTTTACAACAAAGTTTTTACATCGCAGCTTCCTTTACAATGCATCATTTTACATTGCTTGCCATTACAACACATTTTTTAAAACTACATTTACAACACATACCACATCACATTGCATTTAAAGTAAGTGTTGGATAGTGCAGGGGTAAAAGTTACTATTCTAACCCTGGTGGGTGCAACAGTAGGGAAAGTGTTGGATAGCGTAGGGGTAACAATTACTATTCTAACCCTGGTGGGTGCAACAGTAGGGAAAGTGTTGGATAGCGTAGGGGTAACAATTACTATTCTAACCCTGGTGGGTGCAACAGTAGGGAAAGTGTTGGATAGCGTAGGGGTAACAATTACTATTCTAACCCTGGTGGGTGCAACAGTAGGGAAAGTGTTGGATAGCGTAGGGGTAACAATTACTATTCTAACCCTGGTGGGTGCAACAGTAGGGAAAGTGTTGGATAGCGTAGGGGTAACAATTACTATTCTAACCCTGGTGGGTGCAACAGTAGGGTAAGTGTAGGATAGTGTAGGGGTAAAAATTACTATTCTAACTCCAGTGGGTGCAACAGTAGGGAAAGTGTAGGATAGTGTTGGGGTACTATGTGTTGTAATGGTATGCGTTGTAATGACATTTGATGTAATGCCTGTGTTGTAATGGCTGTGCTGTAGTGACATGCAATGTAAATGATGTTGTGATGTAATGACTGCGTTGTAAAGGTAGTGCGATGTTATGACTGCGTTGTAAAAGTTGTTTCCGGTCGAATTGATACCAAGGCATTGTTTTGGTGGGTGAAGCTTATTTCAGGTACAACAATGTTAGTTACTGCACTTGCTTGATTTATTTATTGTTTACAGGCCTCAGGAAGTCTAAGGCTAACTTGCCACGTGTCGAAACACGTATTGGCTGGCTGTGTTTATATTGCTGCACCGTGATGTACAGGAATATTGTGTTCTGATATGAAATGTTGGATCAATTCAAGTTGTTCGAAAATCTGTGACTCCTTGGATTTGACATTTGAGTCCTTTATGAACTTCGAGTGCTCTGAACATTTTGTTTTTCAATGCGATTGCTTGTACAGCCGTCATAATCCACTAAAGTGCCAATCCTTCATAGAGATAAGAAGCCAATCATTACTAACCAGTTTCAACCCTGTTACCCCCATATCTCTGATTTCAAACAAGCCAATACACACGAATCAACACCCGCAATAAAGAGGCCTACATTTTAAAATGGTAATTCAAGTTATACATTTTTAAATTCAGTTTCGGTATTGGCTTGTCAATTCTTAAGTGGTATATTATTAAGTATGGGTGGAGAATCCGTTCTTCTTGAGGAATTTGTGGATTTTTGGCAATTTCGCGATCCGCGAAACTAGCGAAACTGCCGAAAAATCCGCAAATCCACTCGGGCGTATATTTATTTTTTGCACTTGAGTAGAGGTATGCAGGGTAGGATTCAATCTGGCACGATGCTCCTGTTACAAAAATTAAACCTCAACAGGAAGCACTTGCAGCTATAAATAAAGCAGGTGCCCGAGTTGAAGCTCAAATTCAGGAACGCATTAATCAACCCCAAAAAATCATGAGCTTTGTCGAGGCTGGGCAGGTGTGCCTTCTCCCCGTATCTACCGCCCAAAATTAGCTGTGATGCTTTATGGTGGCCTTTGCATCCTTGACTTTCACAAGCGCAATCCCCGTGCAGTTCCTGTGACCAGGAGCTTCTTTCTCCACATCTGCTGCTCTGTTCGGTCAGTGACCTTTTATAAACACAAGAGGCATGTGAACTCGCGTCGAAGCCCCGTCCTCCATGCTAGAAGTTGTGAGTTGTGCACCAACTTCCCACCCTTTACACATTATGATGGACAGCTCACTCAAGGGACCCCTGCGCCCTTCGGCGCGATGGCATAGTAACACACACATGGTCACTGGAGACAACTCTTCTGGCCCTTTACACAGCTGCAGTGTTGGAAAAGCACTATACATTTACCCAACGAGCTAGCACTTACTCATTAGCCAGTAGACCCTTGGGAAACAGTCTATTTGTGCAAATCCACGAGTTCGCAAATTTCTTTGCAAACTCGCGGATTTTTTTGCAATCTTGCGCGAATTTGCGGACCGCAAATCTGCAAAATTCGCCCATACTTATATTATCGTCTGGGGTGATTTTATTGCTAATCTTAAAAATGTTTTCAAGGATTTCAATTAAAAAGCCCACGTAACCTTGCATTCTAGACAAGGGGCATGTTTATATATCAATGTTAATCACAAAATGCGTCACAGGTGAAGAAATAAAGAATTCAAGCCTTGATCTTCTAAGTTTGGTTTTGAACAGTAAAGTGTACATTTCACAATATGTACATGGGAGGAGCATGCACGTATCAGTGTTTGTGTTAAGTCCATAATGAAACAGTTTTCTTTTATTGTACAAAAGCACTCAACGAGAAAAACAGTGCATTACTGCAGAATTGATCTTACAAAGAGAAATTCTTCTCAATTAGGTTTAGCAAACACTGTGTGAGGTGGTGGGTTTGAGATACTTTAGATCCAGATGTAAACTACTTGGATCTAGAAATATATCCAGTGATAACAATGAGAAAATATGTTGCAAATGACAAAAGGAAACTGACTTTAAGATTTAGAAAGTGCTGCTTGGGAGGAACAAATCTAATGAGTGCAGTCCCCTAACCTGTTGAGCACATTTTGAATCCCAGGCAGTTCATACAACAGTTTTAATAATCTTGTTATTGGCATTTAGCAATAGAGAACAGTACAATCATTGGAACGACAGTCACATATACACAAGGAATGTTTGAGCAGGACAGGTGCAATGTACACATCAGTCAGAACAAAGGGAGGAACAGAGGCCAGGGCAGACCCAGTGACATGCACAGGTAGCAGTTAATAGCATCATATCCTGCACAGGGTGTAACCAACAGACCGGTCCTGGGCCCGCCAAGTCAGGGCGCGTAACCACACATCGAAGCAAGAGCAGCGCGCTGCGTCACTCTTGGGAAGCGGGGGCCGGTGGGTGAGGGCTGTCTGGATCTGAATGTGCCCCCCCCCCCCAGATGAGACTCATCCGCCAACGGTGAAGGGGGGTCTTTTGGGCGCAGAAAGGATAGAAAGGGCACCACAGGTCTGTGGGACGGGAACTTATTGGCATTAAATCCCAGTATTAGATAGATGCTCCTGACAATATGTGACATTGCCCAACCAAGCCTTGCATGTGGGAGCAGGGTCCCACCCTCAGGGTATGCCCACCCTTTGGCACCCATGGCACTGAGGCGGCGGTTAGATGCAGGCGTGTCTGCGATGAACCAAGGAGCCCCCCAGGGGGTGCAGGGTGGCAGGTGCCCAGTGATGGCATGTATAGTCGTGCACACCTCTTCCCATAGGGACACCGCTCTCGCCACTACCATGCCAGATGGATGCAGGAAGCCTGGGGGGACCCACCACAAAGGCAGAGGAGAGGGGTTGAGGAGAAACTCCATTCTGCGAGCTGGAGCCTGGTGTGCTAGAGGCGGTGGAGACATTTGAAGGCATGGTACCATGGTTGTCATTTGGAGAGAGGGATGCCAGCTGACCGCAGCAGAACTCCCAGAGCTTATCGATTAGAGGGGGGGGTCGATGTCCACATCCGGCGCCCTGCGTGCAGGTGGGGGGTGAGCAGGAAGGCAGCTTGCGGACCGTGATAGGGGCGAGTGAGTAGTTTGCACGAGGGTGGGGATGCATGGACAAGTTTCAGTGCTGGCAGAGGTGGTGGGGTGGGGGGGATGCAGGAATGTGTCATGAATAACGCGGAAAGCTGCCTCGAGTGGATAATAAAGGAAGGTGTTTCAGGGGTGGGGAGGACGAGGCTTTGAACGGGGGATGACATGTTCCTCAGAGTATGGGTCTGAGAATGTCATGAGCTGTTGCCCCCATCCCAACGCCCCTGTGGTGGAGATGCCAAGCAGGGGGTTGCCACCAAGTGGGGTGGAATGGGTGTGTAGACACGCTAAACCGGCTCTCCTGCGCAAATCCTCTTATGCTGAACGCAAACATGCCGCTGGGTCTAGTTCCGATCCTAGTGTCTTATAGGGTGCATAGAGTACCACAGTCTCAGGCCACAGGGTTGAGTGTTCTAGTTCAATATCTGTGTGGGGCTGGCATAGAGCAGGGTGAAGCCAGTAGTGGAGACCTTGGGCTTGGGTCACAGTGCATATAATGCCACGTCAGGCGCCCCCAGTCCACCCTGCGTCAGCAGCAAAGTGAGGGGATCTCGAAATACCCACGGTTGTTTGTCCCCATATCCGTTTCATTAGATTGGACTGGATGCGGTTAAAGAACTGGACTGTCAGAGGCAGGGGAGGGGGAAGGGACAGGTCGAGGAACGGGGGGCCTATCATCTTTGCCATCGCAGGGCGCCCCCTAGAGACGGGGGCACTTTGGACCAAACGGGAATCCCGTCTTCCAGTCAGTCCTGCTCGCCCATGGTCTGCTTGCATCATTCTTCAGGGCTTCGGCTCAGTGCCCGAGTATTGAACCGGGTCTGACACCCTTTTGAATGATAGCATCCCGCCGGTGAGGGGAAATAAAATGGGTTAGGGCCAGTCAGGGTCGGATTGGGATCACAATTCGGCCCGGGCACTGACGAAAAAAGTGGCCCACATTCAAGAGGCGTGGCCCATATTTAAGGGGCGTGGCCCACATTCAAGAGGCGTGCCCTTTCATGAAACACCATTTGCACAGACAAGGAATGAAAGTGGGAGGATACTGTTCTTGCACAGGACACACGGCCAAGGTGACAATGGCCTACATGCTGAGCAACTAAAAAAAATAGCAAGGTCCCTTTCTGTCACAAAATTATTTCAGCCGTCCAGCACAGGAGCACCTGAAAAGCAGCAAAGCCGCTGCTATTACTAACCTACTTAACCCTCCCCAGACCTTCAGCTCAGGAGCACATGAACAGAGCTAAGGCCCCTGCAATTAGTAAATTAATCAACCCTTCAGGCCTTGGGAAAATGTCCTGGCAGGGGAGCACAAAACACAGCTTTCTGGGTCATCCAAGGTAGCCAGGTAGCCAGGGGGGAGGCTGAGGTGAAGCTGGAGCATGGGAAGTGCCTTCCCAGTGTGTTCTGGCAGTTTGAGTGTTTACCATTTACTGTAGTATTACCCTTATACCTGTGTATGGTACTCTTTTGTAACATGCACACGCCACTTTTCTCTGGTATCACACTGTATGCTACCTATCACTTTTTGTTTGCTTTCGATACTTGCACAAGTGCCACCATTGCCTACGTAACGTTTGTTCTTATGCTGGAGTGTCTGCCATTTATTGCAGTGTTATACCTCTACTTGTACTTTGTACACTTTAGTAACCTGCACACATATCACTTTTTCCTCCTGTAATGTACCGATTGCTACCTCATGTATTTTGGTTGCTCACTATTGTCACTTTTGATTCATGTAACTTAACGTTTGCTTTTGTAATTTGTCCACTTGTAATTTTTCTCCTCATGTATTATTGCTGTTCCTAGTGTGAAGCGCTCTGAGCACCTTCGGGTAAAGTCCGCGCTATATAAAATCGCATAAATAAATAAATAAATAAATAAAAAAATTCCAAACATCACCTGGCCCCCACAGCAAGACCCATTCTTCCTCGCCCACTATGCCCTGAATGTGAAGGGCTGTGGGCGAGGTGTTAAGACTAACACCGTTTCTGGGCTGCATGGGCCACAGGGGGCCGAGGTGAAAATGGCTCAAAGGCCTGAGAAACACCTGGCCCCCAGGGAGGCCGATTCTTGGAATCACCCCTCCCCAGCCCAGCCTCAGCTTGATTGCTTGGCTGGGCAGGGGTGAAGGAGAGGCCACAGCTGACAATCGCTGTCCGGCCGCACAGCGAGGCTGCTTTTATTCTCTCTATCTGTCCCCTGTGCACTCTGTGGGCCGTTTTGTTTCTCCCCTTTTCCTAGTCCACTCACAGAGGGCACTGAGGCACCGGCCCTTCGGCCAATGCCCGAATGCCTGCCTTGCCAATCCGTCCCTGGGCCAAGTGCACCTCAGAGGGCGCCCTACTCAGGTTTGGGCCTTTTTACAGTTCACTATTGGTTAGTACCCTCAGGCCATGTGAAAGCAGGCACCTCTCCGATCGTGCCTCCCAGGTGCTCTTTTGAAGGGTATCGGGGGCCACTTCTTTTTCCAGCCCCTAGTGTAAGCCAAATTCTACATCTAATTTGATGCATTCTATTGCCAATACTGAGTATTACTCGGCCATATCAGCCAGACAGGAATCTGCCTCCAAGAACAGGTCTCCTGCATCCCAGGCGGTGGCCATGAGCTGAATCTCTAACAGTCAAGGACTCCTAACTCGACTGGAAAAGAAAAAAGGCTTCGGAAAACTGCAAAACAAAATATATATGTTAGGAACCTGACACATCAAAAAACACATATTAAGAAAGAAAAAAGCTTCATCAAGGCCCCCCTGACGCTGTACATTCAGAGGAGGAGAGAAAAGATAAGGCCATGCCAAAAAAAGAGACTTGTCCATTTGTAGGTCTCGCCTAGGCAGCGCTTGCGCTGTCTCGTCAAGAGATGCTGTATACAGTATGGTGTGGAAATCTCTGCCCACTTTCCTCCTACCTTTACCTATCTTTTTTGATTGGCAGAAATGTTAAACGCTGCATTGTGATTGGTTTTCGGCAAGTTACTCCCGCCTCCTGACGACTATGTCGTCATTTTTCTCCTTCCAGTCTTTACTTCAACAACCATTTTGTTCCCCTGCCTCCCCCCGTTCCCTCCCGCAGTATGTGACTTCTCTGCCCACCAAAACCTCCCACCCACTCCCGTTCGTGCCTTTTTGGACGCCCGTACTTTTGTTTACGATGTAATAGGGCTCTTGTAAAAACAAGTCCTATTGCATTTGTACATGCTTATTTGAACCTGGGATTGGCTGAGTGCATTCGCACTCTATTTTGCCTGACTTGTCCTGAACACATGCGCAATACAGACGTTACCTGGAAGCGGAAGCGCGGCTGCAAGAGAAAGCAGAAGGGTGAATGTCTGCAGCAGCATGGCGGCTGTAAAGCAAATGCGCGTCCTGCGGTGCGCTTTACCAAGGGCAGGCAGGAGCCTCAGCTTGCAGCCACGGGGGATGAGGAAAGATAGGTGCAGCTTTACTAAGAGCAGGCAGGAGCCTGAGCTTCCACACAGAGGGGACAAGGGAAGGTATGTGCAGCCTGTGCAGGTCAAAGTAGCGCTCCATGCACCCCTGCCTTTTTAAGCGCTGTCAACAATAACACATGTCAATTTCAACTATTGTTTGAATTGCCATATAAGCCCCTTTCATGTGAGCCTGTACAGCGGGACGGAAGGCCAAGTTTCTGCCCAGATCAGCCCACTCATCGGAGTATGCACATCCCTTGGAGCCTCCACCTCAAGTGAAAATATCGACTATCTGTCTGCTTGCTGTGGACGCGTAGTGTATGCAGGCCGGTGGGGCAGAAGGGGCCCCACTGCATATAAAGAAGGTTGCCCCAAACCCTGTGAATGCGCTGCCTTTCTCCTGTGCCTGCGCTCGTTGTCTCAGCATTCCCCCGGTACCTGAGAGCCTCACCACCTAAATACCTTCCGGGTTAGACCAGAGGGGATGAATGTGGGCACAGTGCTCCAGGCAGCGCAAGGGCCAACAAGTGCCAAGTAGCAGACTGGGAGGACATGAGACAGTGGAAACCGCAGGGTCCGGAGGCAGTGGAGGGCGGAGGCCAGAGGCAGGAGGGCCGGAGGCAGTGGAGGAGGAAGGAGGCCATGAGACAGAGGAAGCAGCGGAGGCAGCAGGGGCCGGATGCAGCAGGGGCTGGAGGCAGCGGAGGGCGCAGGTCGTAGGCAGCGGAGACAGTGGAGGCAGCAGAGGCAAGTGGCAGTGGAGGGTGGAGGCCAGAGGCAGCAAAGACAGCGGAGGCAAGGGGCCGGAGGCAGTGGAGGGCGGAAGCCATGAGACAGTGGAGGCAGCAGGGGCTGGAGGCAGCGGAGGGCGGAGGCCGTAGGCAGCGGAGACCGTGGAGGCAGCAGAGGCAAGTGGCAGTGGAGGGTGGAGGCCAGAGGCAGCAAAGACAGCGAAAGCAGGGGGCCGGAGGCAGTGGAGGGCAGAAGCCATGAGACAGTGGAGGCAGCGGAGGCAGCAGGGGCCAGAGGCAGTTGAGGGCAGAGGCCGGAGGCAGTGGAGACAGCGGAGGCAGGGGGCCGTGGCAGTGGAGGGGGGAGGCTATGAGACAGCGGAGGCAGCGGAGGCAGCAGGGGCCGGAGAAAGCGGAGGGTGGAGGCCGGAGACAGCGTAGATAGCGGAGGCAGTGGAGGGTAGAGACAGCAGAGATAGCAGTGGTAGCAGGGGTCGGAGGCAGCGGAGGCCGGAGGCAGCGGAGGCCGGAGGCAGCGGAAACAGTGGAGGCAGCAGGGGCCGGACACAGTGGATGGTGGAGTCCATAGGTAGCAATTCTTCAGTGGCTCCCTCAGTGAGCAGGGCACCGTTGGCGTCAGCTTCCTGTATTCTTGCCCAGGGGGCCAGCACTCAGTGCCTTGACCGCATACAGCCTAAGATGCAGTGTGGCACTATGGCATTGGGCCGACTTGCCAACTCATAAACAATGAGTCCAAGTTGGGCGCCTCTTCTCCGACCACTAACTTCCCCCCTCCTGCATCTGCGATTCAAGTCGCAGGAGGGGGGGAGCAGTAACAGCGCAGCGGCAGATTTCAGCTCTGCATTCAGTTTCGGCTTCAGGCCACGCCCACCTACAAGTCGGAATATATTTAATCTTTATTTAATAATTCTACTATACTGTATTGTCTTTTATGGTTTATATAATACTAAATCAAGTTTGACTTGGCTTGAGTATGTTCATTCATGCATACCACGACCTAGAATGTTTGGGGCCAGGGGCTGCAGCCCTCCCTTCCATAAGCGTTTGTAGCTACTGAAGACAATTTTGGAAGGGATACTACATCACAGTGATGACGAAAATAGGGATTGACTGACAGTCTTTAAGGGTGGTTTACGCACAAGCCACCCACTTGAGAAGGCAGGAGAGTGTAAAGTAACCCTGGACATAGTTATCGTAGTAGCGCTACGCATAGCTATGTGAAGTGCACTTTGCACTACGCGAGCTACGCGAACTGCATAGTGCACTGTGCAAACTTCTGTTCGCACTGATTGCACAGTGCCGGATGCTTGTCCACACTGTACAATCAGTGTAAACCGCATCTTGCACAGTGCAAGCGGTCGTTTTCTGCCGCTCGAGTAGATTTCTACTCGAGTATCAGCTTTCTCAACACAGATTGGTAGTTTCTCATCACGAGCGGTCGCGAGCATACGCGACCACTCGCAATGAGAAACCTGCCCTACCCGCGTTGAGAATCTCGCTGGGAGGTTTATTTTCCACGCTTGTGATCAGCAACTTGATGTTGCTGATCGCGAACAAGGAAAAAGTCTCGCCGGGATGTCATTTTGCTCTCTCGCGGTCACCAACTTGACGTTGAGGACCACGAGCAAGCAAAAAATGAACGCTATGCTACACGTGTTTGCACTGTGCTACGTGCTATTCGTGTAGTGCGAAGTAGCGCAAACTACGTGAGCGTAGCATAGTACTTCGACCAGGTTTAGTGTAGAGGCATGTCAGGCTGGCTAGGCTGATATACATATCGTCTGCAGAAGTCACACAAGAGAATTGTTTCTTTAAGGCTAAGATACATATCCCGGAAACACGGACTCTGCACTTCGAGGTTTTGCAGCTTCTGCACATGGATGAAAACGTCTGGAAGCTCAAAATCTTTCTGTGATGTTGCTGCCCTGCTGGAGGTAGAAGGATGCCATACGAGGGAAGGAAGCTGAAGCTTCTGTGCGTAGTGTATGCAGGCCGGTGGGGCTGAAGGGACCCCCCCTGCACATAAAGAAGGGTGCCCCACCCCCTGTGAATGCGCTGCCTTTACACAGGGGCGGCTCTAGGCTCATGGTGGCCCTGGACAGGGAGCGTAGGTAGGGGCCCCGGAAGAGGGGGTCTGGGCGGAGCGGAGGGCTGATGCCAGTGAAGAGGGGGGGGGGGTCAGGGTGTTTGGAAGTGGAATAGAGCCGGAGGCCGCCAGATCCCTGCCATGGGCCGCCACGCAAATATGTATCCATCCTCAGAGGATTATTATATTAAGGATATAAAATGGCGTGGCGGCTCCTGGGGTTTGGTGGCCCTGTGCAGGTGCGCAGCTTGCACATGCCTAAGGCCGCCCCTGCTTTACAGCAGTCATGTGCGGGGCGCGGTGCGGTGAGAGTACCTGCCCTCCTGTTTTTCCATTTCAAGTACAGTACATCTTATAAACTACAAAGGAAAACATCTTCAAAGGTATATTAATTTCTGCTTAATCAGTGACAGGCCTGTTTCTCTTCCTTTTGGGAAAAGAAAAGCAAACTGTGTCTCTTCTGTAGTTCCCTCTAAGCAGCAATCAACAACACAGGACACACAAAGCAAGGTTAGCCATGGGTTGATTGCTTCATACGGATGCTGAGAGGAAAGGGTCTGGGGTCAAGTTAAATATATTTATTTTAGAATGTTCAGACTAAGTGACAGAGTTTGCTGATAGGTATTCTAAACCCAAATACTCAATGTGTTCACTAAAAATAATTAAGAAGGAGGGAAGGAGCCCTCTCCTTCCTCTTTCAGAGGGCTGGAGCCCTCAGCTGGCATGGAGGCTTGGTTTGCAAGCACCATGGAAACTGCCAAGTAAGGCTTGTGCTAGAAATTGTTTTTGTAAAATCGAATCTAAGGGGCATATTATCAAGGAACGGTGTTAAAATTATCGCCGCTTTATCGGCAGGAAACTGCCGCTAAAGCAGCAATAATGGGCTTTATAATATGCCGTTGAGAATTCCAATGGAAGCCCTGGTTAACACCAAAACATGGTCTTCTATTGGAATTGTCAAGGGCATATTATCAAGCCCATTATCGCTGCTTTAGAGACAGTTTCCTGCCGCTAGAGCGGCAATAATTTTAACGCCGTTCCTTGATAATATGCCCTTAAATTCTCATGTTGTTGGGTTGACAACCTTTTAGTAAACAAGCAATTGCAGATTCCACTTAACAATTTGCTGTGTCTTCCGAGGAGGTTGCTATGTGAGGAGTACACTATGCGATGGGCTGAGTGGCTGCACTCTAACGGTAAAGCATGTAGTAGCTGTAGCTGTGTGTACAGTGTGTGTGTGTGTGCAGGGCCATATTTGACCCCCCCCACACCACTCATCGGAGATGGAATATGACGGTTTATGTCTTGTTCTGGCTAAACTACTTTGCCTTATTATGCTTAAGCAACTTACTTACATGTTCTATTTTTGGCTTTGGAGTGGATATTCAGCCCTGCCAGTACATGACATGCATTGCCTAGTTCAGCAGATAACAAATCATAAGTAAAAACATAGTCATTTACAATACTAATAGCTCTAACTTAAAAAAATGCGAGACCGATTGCATTGCAAAATGCTTATTTCAGTAAAGGGTTCCTCAAAAGAAAGTAACACACTAGGAGGCCTGGCAACAATGGCAGAAGCATCCTCTTCAATTAATATGTATAAGCAACACGAAAAAAGAGCGAAATGAACAATAAATTATATCAACGTATAAAATGTAAGCATTCGCCAGCTGATGTGAAATGGTGTGTATTGGAAAAAATCCGCACACCTAATGGGAATGGAGGAGACAAAATAAGAAAAAAGAGGGAAGTATACTGGATTTTTAGTCATGGCACCTTTGATAAGGGTCTGAATAATGAACTCCCTTCGGAGAACGCGATCATTTAATTGCTTAGAGTCCTCTTGTAAATAGGGTTTTCATTTTTTTCATTTATCCCCTTGTAAGTTAACAACTTAATTTTTTTCGTTAGTAGGACTTGCAAGTCTCCCTAAGAGAGCTAGTTATTATTAATATCTCACCATTTTTTAAACTTAAATATAATTTCTGAGAACTTGGGACTGTAAGTAAATATAAATAATCAAGTAGGAAGTAAGTCCGTCCTCTAGGAAGGTACGTGATTAGAACAGCTTCTCTTATCTCCGACAGAATCGCGAGCGGGACACTATGTTTCCATCTCCCTTTAAGAGAGGGAGGGGCCTGTTTAAACCACCGGCATATATAACCCGATTGGATTTGCGCCTCTAAACTTTTTGAAACGGACGCATTAACGGAAGCCATCTTCAGAGAGAAAGTAAGTTCCATACGTAGCCGCGCCTAACTAAAGACTCTTGCAAGAGTTTAAGAATTCTTGGTAATTGCTTTTTATATATACGGCCTCTTTGTCCGTTAACAGTTCCGCTAAGGAGGGACACATGAGGTTATAACGAGAATCACGAACGCCATCTGATCTAAAACTGAAGGCAGCCGTCCCCTACATTTGACCCGCCCTAATCCTCAGGTAATCGAAACTGTTAAGGCTTTTTACTAAAACGTAATTCTAATCTTTTTTGCCAACGCCACCATATATTAAGAAGTATTCATTCTTTTCTTGGGTTAATAGCGGAATTAAGTTCCATTTGGAGAACATGGCTTGCCGGTTGTGAAAATTAATCATTGAAATTGGATTTTGATAATCGCTACTTCAGGGAAGCATTTGAAACGCTGCTAGTATAATATCGAGCAAGGTATGTGGGTAGCCATACTAGTTCAACAATTATGTTAAGATTGTACACCGTCAGAACGGTTCAATATAAAGCTGTGTTCTATAATTTATTTGACAGTGCAATTAGTGAAAGACGGTTGTGGTTGTAGCCCCGTGCCTCACCGATTAATTCCTAATGGGAAGTTGAAAGTAAAGATTTTCTCTGATCCGCCCCCCTTACCAGGTAACAAAGTGTATGGGATAAAGATTAAAACGTCTACCAAGTCTTTACGTTATTAGACCTAAATAAGATATATTTACGTTATGTATTCTGTCTTAGAACTGCAGATCGTTGATCCTCATGGCTTGTTTCCTTTCCGTTTGATACAACCTAACTGACGTCTTAGAGAACCTATGCGATCAAGGTACTTGGCCTTCATGTATACCCTGTTTAGTGAATGGGCTGGTAAGAAATAGGACTAATTATGATGACCATTTCGACCCCGAAATAACATGTGGCCTCTCAGTATTATACGCAGAATAGCAATAGGTCGATCTATAGGGCTTTGTTGGTTTTTCTGTTTTCGTTGGTTGTGGCCACTAGAAAAAACTCTAACACTTATATATTGTCCCATAAGATATCTGGTTCCCCTCTATTCAAGCCTCAAAATCCTTACTTCCGAGTTCAACGGTAAGATAAAATTGCACTAGTTAAGCTAGTAATATGATACATAGGGTTCTGAAATCCCCCCCCCCCGGGCCCCCTCCTCCTTGTCCCCCATGCTGATAACTACAAACATTTTAGCATATATATAGCTGAGGCTAATAGGGTTTCTTAGCCCCAGTCCCTGTTCTTATTCATTTTCTCTTTCTAAAAACTGTTACCGGTATGTATTCTGAATTTTTTCGTGGATGATCGTGATGAATTAGGATTATAAATATTGTATATATATATATGTGTATATGTAAATATTATAGTATGTAAATCTTCTTAACGGTACCATTTGTCCAAATTATTAACCATCTGGCATCAAAAACAGATTATGACTAAGTTAAATAGCTATCAGATTACGTATTAATCATATATGAAAAAGAGCACTTTTTAAATTTCTGTTTTTTTTTAATTTTAGAAATCATTTGAAATTGTCCTGATGAAGACACACTATATGTGTCGAAACGCGTCGACAGTCTTCTATTTCTCCAACTAATCCTGTGAATCATCAAAAATTCATTATTTTACAGGATTGTACATTGCGATTGAGAAATTCATGTTTGTTTGATAATGTTTTTAAACAATATTTGCTTTTGATATGATATCAAATATGTGTATATCAGATATATTTATATGATTACATTTTATACGTTGAGATAATTTATTGTTCATTTCGCTCTTTTTTCGTGTTGCTTATACGTATTAATTGAAAATTGATTTGTCTAAGATTCATTTTTGCCAGATTGTTATTTTTTGTCTTGCCTGGGTATTTTACCTTGCCTTCAACTGTATTACCCTGACCCAGGAAATTTATCCAATTCAGGGGGTCCTTGTTTTATTCTAAAAAAGAAGCATCCTCTTCATCAGCAGACACTGGAGTTGGCATCAATGATGATGGGGTAATCTCACAATCAACGAAGGTTTTCAGCCCACAAAGGTCGGTGTTCGTCAGCACTGGCAGAATGAAAGTAGAAGAAGTGAGGCCTCGGAACCGAGCACCATATCAGGTCAAGAACCGAGGACCATATCCAGTCAGGAACCGAGGACCATATCTGGTCGGGAACCGAGGACTATATCCAGGAACCGAGGACCATATCAGGTCAAGAACCGAGCACCATATCCAGACAGGAACCGAGGACCATATCCGGTCAGGAACCGAGGACCATATTTGGTCGGGAACCGAGGACCATATCCGGTCAGGAACCGAGGACCACATCTGGTCAGGAACCGAGGACCATATCTGGTCAGGAATCGAGGACCATATCCGGTCAGGGACTGAGCACCATATCAGGTCAAGAACTGAGCACCATATCCGGTCAGGAACCGAGGACCATATCCGGTCAGGAACCGAGGACCATATCCGGTCATGAGACGAGGACCATATCCGGTCAGGAACCGAGGACCATATCTGGTGAGGAACCGAGCACCACATCAGGTCAAGAACTGAGCACCATATCCGGTCAGGAACAGAGGACCATATCCGGTGAGGAACCGAGGACCATATCCAGTCAGGAACCGAGGACCATATCCAGTCAGGAACTGAGGACCATATCCGGTCAGACTCCATATTCAAACAACCGGTGGCTGAAACACATCACAGACAACCTATGGAGCTAACCTCACCTCTGGTTAAGGACACAAACTCTTCTGAAACCACATACCTTGAAAATCCAAGTCTGCTGAAATTCACACCTCTGTTCTCCTCAAGAGGAGCATGTGAATCAGATCAAACATAATATGCCTTCTAAAAAAATAATCCATCATTGAAGTACCTCTGCTCTGGTCATCTTGTGGCCCCCCTTCACTTCACGATAATATCAGTGTGAAAGAATCAACCACAACCATGGCGAGATATTAAGGACGTGAAAAACAAATTAAAGAATGCGCAAGTAATTGAAGACTAGGGACTCCTCATCAGCCAACTCTCTCGCGAAAAATGTCCGCGCGTATTATCCCACAAGGAAGGGGCTTGGGAACAGGCATCCAACAAACCAAGGAGCATACTAAAAGGTACAACGCAATTGTTCCAACCAAATGGGAGGATAGCATAAAAGTGTGGCTGACAAACATAAGGAGCAGTAATACACACAGGACACCAAGGTTAAGTCGCACAGCATGGGCCCCAATGGCGGCAGAGGGAACTGGCTACCGGCCGCCTTGAACCAAGCACCTGTAGATACATTGGATACCCAACATAGGGAAAAAGGTTCAGGAGGGCGTGGCTAGCAGGATCAAGATGGCGGACGCTCTCTGGAGAGGCTCCACACGTCTACCCCATTGTCTGACACCAATCCTGGTTACCAGTCAACGTCCCCGGTGAATGCCTGGAAGACTCTGGCGGTGCTCCCTTTCAGACTTAATTTCAAAAGGGGGTGGTGATGGACAGAGTATCTGAGTTAATCAGAACACTCCTACCCAGTTAACAGATCAGGGCTTGATCCATCACCGTTTTTTAGCTCACTGCACCATCCCAGTTCAGAACCTGGCTATATGCAAATTAGTCTGTCCCTGGCCCAGTGCATCATGGGAACAGGGCAGACCAAACTACCAAGCCAATTCTTCACTGGAAAGGAAACAAGCTTCCGGGGACCGGTTTCTGGCATTACAGCCGTCTTCGGCCTGGCTTGCTTGAATCCTGATTGTGCAGTGAGCAAGGGACTCACGTCTGAGCATACCCTTCCCCACTTGTGGTGGCCAAAATAATTTCAAAAGGGGGTGGTGATGGACAGAGTATCTGAGTTAATCAGAACACTCCTACCCAGTCAACAGATCAGGGCTTGATCCATCACCGTTTTTTAGCTCACTGCACCATCCCAGTTCAGAACCTGGCTATATGCAAATTAGTCTGTCCCTGGCCCAGTGCATCATGGGAACAGGGCAGACCAAACTACCAAGCCAATTCTTCACTGGAAAGGAAACAAGCTTCCGGGGACCGGTTTCTGGCATTACAGCCGTCTTCGGCCTGGCTTGCTTGAATCCTGATGGTGCAGTGAGCAAGGGACTCACGTCTGAGCATACCCTTCCACACTTGTGGTGGCCAAAATAATTTCAAAAGGGGGTGGTGATGGACAGAGTATCTGAGTTAATCAGAACACTCCTACCCAGTCAACAGATCAGGGCTTGATCCATCACCGTTTTTTAGCTCACTGCACCATCCCAGTTCAGAACCTGGCTATATGCAAATTAGTCTGTCCCTGGCCCAGTGCATCATGGGAACAGGGCAGACCAAACTACCAAGCCAATTCTTCACTGGAAAGGAAACAAGCTTCCGGGGACCGGTTTCTGGCATTACAGCCGTCTTCGGCCTGGCTTGCTTGAATCCTGATGGTGCAGTGAGCAAGGGACTCACGTCTGAGCATACCCTTCCACACTTGTGGTGGCCAAAATAATTTCAAAAGGGGGTGGTGATGGACAGAGTATCTGAGTTAATCAGAACACTCCTACCCAGTCAACAGATCAGGGCTTGATCCATCACCGTTTTTTAGCTCACTGCACCATCCCAGTTCAGAACCTGGCTATATGCAAATTAGTCTGTCCCTGGCCCAGTGCATCATGGGAACAGGGCAGACCAAACTACCAAGCCAATTCTTCACTGGAAAGGAAACGAGCTTCCGGGGACCGGTTTCTGGCATTACAGCCGTCTTCGGCCTGGCTTGCTTGAATCCTGATGGTGCAGTGAGCAAGGGACTCACGTCTGAGCATACCCTTCCACACTTGTGGTGGCCAAAATAATTTCAAAAGGGGGTGGTGATGGACAGAGTATCTGAGTTAATCAGAACACTCCTACCCAGTCAACAGATCAGGGCTTGATCCATCACCGTTTTTTAGCTCACTGTACCATCCCAGTTCAGAACCTGGCTATATGCAAATTAGTCTGTCCCTGGCCCAGTGCATCATGGGAACAGGGCAGACCAAACTACCAAGCCAATTCTTCACTGGAAAGGAAACAAGCTTCCGGGGACCGGTTTCTGGCATTACAGCCGTCTTCGGCCTGGCTTGCTTGAATCCTGATGGTGCAGTGAGCAAGGGACTCACGTCTGAGCATACCCTTTCACACTTGTGGTGGCCAAAATAATTTCAAAAGGGGGTGGTGATGGACAGAGTATCTGACTTAATCAGAACACTCCTACCCAGTCAACAGATCAGGGCTTGATCCATCACCGTTTTTTAGCTCACTGCACCATCCCAGTTCAGAACCTGGCTATATGCAAATTAGTCTGTCCCTGGCCCAGTGCATCATGGGAACAGGGCAGACCAAACTACCAAGCCAATTCTTCACTGGAAAGGAAACAAGCTTCCGGGGACCGGATCCTTGTACTGGGGTGAATGTATGACATTGTTCTACATTCTGTCCATCAACTGTGTTTTTTGTAATTTTCACCCCGAGTGGGCTGGGTATGCTCAGACGTGAGTCCCAGGCTCTCCACACCACTGGAGTCAAGCTATCCAGGCTGAATGAAGGCTGATAGCCAGAAACCGGTTCTTGGATGCTTGATTCCGGTCTGGGAAAGACATGGCTTGGTAGTTCGGACTGGACTTTTCCCATGAGGCAAAGGGTCAGAGCTGATTTGCATATAGCCAGTGTCTAACCCAGGGTGGTGTGGAGTGAAAACAACGATGGATTTAGGCCCAGATCCTTGTACTGGGGTGAATGTATGACATTGTTCTACATTCTGTCCATCAACTGTGTTTTTTGTAATTTTCACCCCGAGTGGGCTGGGTATGCTCAGACGTGAGTCCCAGGTTCTCCACACCACTGGAGTCAAGCTATCCAGGCTGAATGAAGGCTGATAGCCAGAAACCGGTCCTTGGATGCTTGATTCCGGTCTGGGAAAGACATGGCTTGGTAGTTCGGACTGGACTTTTCCCATGAGGCAAAGGGTCAGAGCTGATTTGCATATAGCCAGTGTCTAACCCAGGGTGGTGTGGAGTGAAAAAAACGATGGATTTAGGCCCAGATCCTTGTACTGGGGTGAATGTATGACATTGTTCTACATTCTGTCCATCAACTGTGTTTTTTGTAATTTTCACCCCGAGTGGGCTGGGTATGCTCAGACGTGAGTCCCAGGCTCTCCACACCACTGGAGTCAAGCTATCCAGGCTGAATGAAGGCTGATAGCCAGAAACCGGTCCTTGGATGCTTGATTCCGGTCTGGGAAAGACATGGCTTGGTAGTTCGGGCTGGACTGTTCCCATAAGGCACAGGGTCAGAGCTGATTTGCATATAGCCAGTGTCTAACCCAGGGTGGTGTGGAGTGCAAAAAACTATGGATTTAGGCCCAGATCCTTGTACTGGGGTGAATGTATGACATTGTTCTACATTCTGTCCATCAACTGTGTTTTTTGTAATTTTCACCCCGAGTGGGCTGGGTATGCTCAGACGTGAGTCCCAGGCTCTCCACACCACTGGAGTCAAGCTATCCAGGCTGAATGAAGGCTGTTAGCCAGAAACCGGTCCTTGGATGCTTGATTCCGGTCTGGGAAAGACATGGCTTGGTAGTTCGGGCTGGACTGTTCCCATAGGGCACAGGGTCAGAGCTGATTTGCATATAGCCAGTGTCTAACCCAGGGTGGTGTGGAGTGCAAAAAACTATGGATTTAGGCCCAGATCCTTGTACTGGGGTGAATGTATGACATTGTTCTACATTCTGTCCATCAACTGTGTTTTTTGTAATGTCCCTTTCATACTTAAAGCACCTTAAGAACAGGTGAGCGGCGAAGAATTACTGAGCATCCGCACAGTCGATTCCCCCGGTAGTATAGCAGCGGAATACAGCCCAAGGACCGGACAGAGCCTTGGCTCACCTGTGTGCGGGGCGCTCTGGGGGGCTTATGAACGGACTGGAGGCTCTGGTACCAGCAGACCCTACATGCTTTAACCTGGTCAACAGGGCTGTGGTGCAGAGAAGGGACACGCTGTGTGCTGCGGCCAGAGGACACTCCCAGATGGTGAAGCATGCTGCGGTGGCGCTCGGGGTCATGCTGGGCCCAGGCCTCACTACTGCTATTAAGCCAGGTAAACATTGTGTTACCACTTGGAAGACACACAGCGGGCCCGCCTGCTTTACCCGCTTGCTTGATGCTGCAGCTGCATTCCGCCAATTAAACCTGGTTGGAATCCAGGGGCTGGATCGGGTGCCGCCCCAGACTGCTGAGGAACGTGGCACTGGCTACTAGAAGGGGTAGGACCCGGGGGCCAACTCTGGCCTAGCTCCTGCTGCTGACTGTGCCTTCTGGCTAGGCCACACAACTCCCTATTTACTGAGCCAATCCTTGCAAAGCACCATTCATACACCTGGCACCCCCATCCTGTGTAGACTCTCTGGCCACATGTGCAATTGAAATTGGAGCACCGCTGCCTCTCCCTGTACAGGTGCTGCTTGTGGTCACATGATCCTGCGTCTATCTCCGCCTCTCCTCAGTCGCTGGAACCCCTTCTGCAACCGCCACGTTGTCTCACTCATGAGGCGCTGTATTAACCAAGCACATGACCAAAACGGGCATGCAGTGCAGTGGTGACCCAGATAACGGACAGGTATCAGCTATTTTGCCCCCTCCAGCCCCACTCAATTCAATGAAGCACTATTGACACAGTTAGCTGAAGTTACTCGTGGAGGCAGTGATTGGCCACCAAATACAACAAATCCACTCAGCCGGAGTGGTGATGCTTAATTGTACGCTTGCCTAAAGGTTTTGATACGCTTAGACTAGTAACAAATTGGTGATGTGTTCTGTACCTGGGTGGCCCACTGGATACCATGAGTACGAGCCATGGCTGTTATATTAACTCTGTTCTGCTTATGTTTACCCCTCTGACTTCATCTCAAGGAACGATGAGGCTTATTACTGATGGCAACCTCCCCAAATTGCCAAGAACTGCTACTTCTCCTCTGAAGGAAGCGTGCGTCTTGAGCTGCGCAGGCAGATGTGAGGTGCTGAGGCCCCCTAGCATTGCACACCACTGTGTTGCGGTGCACAACTGAACTGAACTGTGAAGCCACAGAATGAGAAACTACTCTATGGGGTGACATGCGCTCGGCCACTCAGAGCTTACCTGCATATTCTGCAATGGCTTCTGTTCAATCAGACGGGGATGTTTCACAACCGGAAGCCCCAGGTCTTTGAGGGGCACTTGAAAGTAAGTATGAAAATCTCCTGGTGGCAATCAAGCATTACAGGACATCCCTGCCTGCCAGAATCAACAATATTGTTACAGACCTTACGCTGCTGCATGAAGACATTCTCAAGTTTGTTGAAAAGATCATCTTGGCGGAGCAGACCATAGTTGACATACAACCCAAAACACAATGGATGGAATCTTCCTGGAAGACACTAACGGACTACGTACACAAACTGGATCAAATAGATGAAGATGCAGAGGGATGATCAAAGAGGAACAATATCCATATAGTAGGATTACCAGAGGAAACAGAGGGCCGAGATGCTGCTACATATATCGAAGGCTGGATACGAGACCTGCTTCCTCCCCCTGCTATGTCACAATATTTCTCCATTGAGCGTGCACACCGGTCCCTGTGTGTAGACCCTTTCCTGGTTCCTATCCAAGGCTTCTGGTGCACATAGTGCTGCATTTCTGCAATAGAGACTCTATCCTTCTCAAAACTAGAAAACTCTGAGGTGACAATAGGCAGCTCCCACATTATGTGTTTTCCATATTACACAATTCAGTGCAGTGTCAAAAGAACACACTCCTTGCAATAAAGAAAAGATTCGGAGAACTAGACTTGAAATATGCACTCCTCTTCTTGGCGCGCCTGAGTGTGGTTGCAAGCGTTGACACACACTTCTTTGACCACCCGGAAAAAAACCTGGTGATGGCCGGAGGCATACGGCCCTCGTGCTGCTCGAATATCGCAATAAGGCTCTAACATGAACTGCAACCCTGACCGAATTGGATGTAATTGGATGCATATGCATTATGACCTCGTTTGAGCAGGTGCTCAGTTGGTGCTCTGCTAATCTGGAATTCAAAGCTTCTTTCTGCATTGAACTGTAGCTTAAGTTTCCACATGTTACACAGCCCTTTTTCAATCTCTCTTTGCTGCATGCAATTCCAGATTCCCTCACTTTCACAAAACTTGAGCTCCATGATGCTGCACCGCCAGTTGCTTCACCTCTCTGCAGCAAAAAGGCAAATGTTGAGATACTGACTTGGAATGCGCTCGGTATACACTTCCCATCGCAACTCTATGCTATCTACTCCTATCTCATGCATCCCTCCGTGCATATTGAGCTGCTCAAGTTTCCCATTTGACCCAGCCATAGGTGACTAAGCTCCAGCATCAGTGGGGAGGGCAGGTTTTTGCCACTGACTTCTCCTCCTAGGCCTCCGGTATGATGGTTGAAGACAGACCAGGAGTACCGTTTTTAACTGAGGAAGTGGTAACAGATCCTGAGGGTAGGAATACTCTCGCCTCGGGTAGATTAGATGGCTGGCATGAATTCATTGGTTGCCTCTACACCCCCAATACTGATTAAAAACAGACTTACATGGTCTTTCTGGGGTTCTTTCAAAATGGACCGAGATACCTTGGTTGCTGGGAGGGGGTTTTATTGGAGTGCTTGATCTCAATCTAGAAAGATTGTTTCCTCCACTCTCTTACATTACTGCTTCATCAAATATCCAAATTCTCGCCAGCTGGCTACAAAACTGGAATCTTATGGATATTTTGCACACTGGCAATGTACCAACAAAGGTATATTCCTTCTACTCTGCACCACATTCCCTTCGTGTCAGGATAGACAGATTGGCGGGTACGTATCAACTTGCACCATACGTCACATAAATTGATTACTTGAGGCGCACTCATCCCAATATTTACAGCTTGCATGGGTGACAGGCACTCCGCCGATACCCACTATGCAATTGCAAAACGCAGCCCTGGAGAACCCTCCTTTCCACTCATCCGTGGGCACAGCCATAGGTAGATATTTTGACTCTAATGATGCGACTCTGGAGGTGCCTTCAATAGAATGGGATGCACTCAAAGTTACATTACGAGGGGTGTGTCTGGGACAACAGTGGAACATCCACAAAAGTCTAGACACTGACATATTACATATTGAGCAGAATCTGTTGCACTTGGAAAATAAGGCAGTGGGTGACCTCTCTGATAGGCCATGCTTTGCAGAAGCACAAGGAGAATGCACAACTCTCCTGGAACAATTGAGATGCCACAATACTGCAGCCCACTCAGCACAAAGACATTCCTCAGTAGAAGGAGCTGGCTCTCTCCTAGCCTGGTTGATCCATCAAGATTGACCCATTGTCCCAATCAGGGGGAATACGCTCCACTGACGGTCCTCTTCTCTACTCACAGAGAGGGATTCATGATGAGATGACTCGCCACTATACCTACCTTTATTCACTCACTCCTTACTGTGTCACCATACTAAATCTCTTACTCTTTAACTGCTGTGCCTCTTCCCCAAATCACACAAGACCAGAAGCTGGAGCTACATGAACCCATTACACCATTTGAAATACGAGAAGCAATACGGGCATTAGCACATGGTAGACCCCGCGGTCCAGATGGTTTGCCCGCTGAATTCAATAAGATTTAGGCGCCGATATTGGTGCCCCATTTTCAGTCTCTATACAAGGAGGCATTGAGGACCTCTTATTACCCAACCTCCCTACCAAGCACTTCTAATTTCACAGCCAAAACCGGACAGAGACCCGGACAGAGACCCAGAAGCCCTAGGTTCCTACAGGCTATTGGCCCTACTTAATACAGACTGCAATATCTTAGCAAAAGTATTGGCAGATAGGCTATCCTTGTTGACCCCAGCATTAGTTCACCCAGATCGAAATGGGTTTGTTTCAAACCACACCACCTCCCTCAATCTGTGGCTCTTTTTTCGCATACTGAAATACGCCCCAGCTGCTTGGCCCCAGGAGGATTGTTTAGTACGGGACTTGGACACTTCTTCGACTTGCTGTAATGGCCCTTCCTGCTAACAGTTATACCCCATTACGGTTTTGGAGCTAGATTTATTAGCTACCCTACCCTACTATAGCGTTTTTAAACTGTTTTTATTCTGTTTCTCTGCCTACCTGCTCATTTGCACATATTCTTGCTTTGCACTAACATCGGACCGCACAGCCGACTTGAACGCTGTTGCGGGTTGAGCCGGGGGTGAGCCGCCATCTTTGGGAGGTGCAGGGATCGCGGTCTAGTCTTTTCGACCCTCCCGCTCTCTCTTGGTATTTAAATCACGCTGGCTCTGGCGCTCGTTGATTGACTAAAGCAATTTCACTTTCCTGAGGCGGAAAGCCGGGAAAGTTAGGCGGAATACCCTACTATAGCGTTTTTAAACTGTTTTTATTCTGTTTCTCTGCCTACCTGCTCATTTGCACATATTCTTGCTTTGCACTAACATCGGACCGCACAGCCGACTTGAACGCTGTTGCGGGTTGAGCCGGGGGTGAGCCGCCATCTTTGGGAGGTGCAGGGATCGCTGTCTAGTCTTTTCGACCCTCCCACCCTCTTCCTGTATAAATGTGCCTCATTTCCCACCCGCACAGCGGGCGGGCGCATCGGGCAAGACGATGGCGCGCCGAAGGCGCGCCAAATGCGTTCCCGTCTGCGCCCGGTCGGGACCCGGGGCCATAATCCCTGGTCAATTTACAGGGACTCTCCTCACTTATGATGCTAAACAACTGCTTGATTTAAGACCTTATGGTCTCATACAATAGCCCCTCTTAACATGCTTGACCAGTTCCCTCAACATTGCCCTCATTGCTCCTTTTACCTAGATGTCCCTCATCTATGTAACAGCTTAGATCTATGTATAACCACTCCCTCTATCTCTAACTTTACGTTTTTGAGTCATAATTGCCGATCACTGCCCAAGCATAAACGGGAAATTTTTGACTTGTTAACTGATGAAGCACCTGACGCACTTTTTATTACTGAATCTTGGCTTCACGATAGTCCTGGCCCAGATGTGGCCGAAGCTTTGCCTATGGAGTATGCCATTGTCAGGAGTGATCGTCTTAAAAAAGTAGGAGGATGTGTGGCAATTATATTCATGAAAAAGTACCAATGCCAGTCAGATCCTGATATTCTGGGCAGCTGCGAAGCACTGTATTTTAAGCTTGCTCTCAATCCTAAAAACACCCTAACGGGACTATTAGTGTATCGTCCTCCGGGCACTCTAAACTCATGGCAATCTGAATTTCTAGAATACTATGCATCTGTGCTCACATCGTCCAATAATTTTTTAATTATTGGCAATTTGAATTTGCATCTTGAAGACCCTACCGACAAGGTGGCTGGTAACTTTATTGCAGACCTAGCTTCTATGAACCTAACTTTACACAATAAGGGCCCCACTCATAAAGGTGGGCATCTCTTAGATCCTATTCTTTCAAATATCATTCAACTAGTTAATCTTCCGGCACTACCAGTTTCTTGGTCTGATCACTACCTCATTAAATTCATCATAACGAGTAATGAGGCACAGTTTAATCACAATTTCTCTGTGAATGTCAGAAAACGTGACTGGAAGAATCTCGATATTGCTCTTCTTAATAAAGCCTTATTCGATCTTGCGCTTAAAAATCCACCTGGTTTAGATGATGTGGAAGTCGCGGCTAGCTCTGTGAACTCTTGGCTTTTAGAAGCCATAAACATCTGTCTCCCTCTTGCTCAAAAGAATAAAACGATTCATAAATCACCTGCCCCTTGGTATAATGAGACACTGCGTCTTCATAAATCCCGATGCAAAAAATTGGAACGTGCCTGGAGAAGGGACTATTCCGTTTTGGCCGGTCATACTTACAAAACAGAATTAAAGCAATATCATAAGGCCTGCGTCCAAACTAGAGCCATTCATGCAAACAAAATGATCACCGAAGCATTTAACTAATCTAATGTATTGTTTAATGTGGTTAGAGATCTTTCTGGCTCACAGACTACTGCCATACCCCCCCCTCTTTCTAGCAGTAAATGTGAAGAATTGGCCCATTATTTTACCTCGAAAATTGAGATTATTTACCAGGACATTGCAGCCCTGGATGATAGTAATGCCTTGATGAATTCACCTTCTACTGTGGGAAATGGTGCAGACCCTTTGTCGCTTCCCACAGCCTTGTGTTCACCGTCGGCCTCACTTTTGAACTGGCCTGATCTTTGCCCTTCTACATTATTGGAGATCCTGAATAACGTTAAGTCAGGCTCTCCGATTGATCCTTTACCCATCTCGATCCTTCGTAAGCTGGAGCTTCCTCAACTTACTATCATTTGCACTTTGCCTAATTCCTCACTTAGTTCAGCCACTGTCCCTAGTTGTTGGAAACACGCAATGGTCACTCCGCTATTAAAAAAAACAACTGCGGATCCCAATGTTGCTTCTAACTTTCGCCCCATTTTATTATTGCCTGCATTTTCTAAAATCCTTGAGAGGCATATTCATTTGCACTTCTCACAATTTGTGGCAGCTAACAATCTTCTACATCCCTCCCAGTCTGGTTTTCATACGGGTTTCTCCACAGAAACCACTCTTCTTGGAGTGACTGAAAATCTCCGCCTGCTACTGGATCGAGGGGAAACGGCTGCACTGATATTACTCGATCTCAGTGCAGCCTTCGATACTGTATCTCATAGTATACTCTTAAATAACCTTGTTTCCTTTGGCATTGGCGGGAAAGCCCTTAGTTGGCTTACGTCTTTTCTTACGGACCGGACTTTTCAAGTTTTTTCTCACACGTCCACATCCAATATGTATGTATCCCCTCACAGTGTGCCCCAGGGTTCTATCCTTAGTCCTCTTCTTTTTAATCTGTACGTTATTCCTTTGGCCCACATTGCACATCGTTCTGGTTTAAATTTATTTACTTATGCTGACGACTCACAAATTGTGTTTTCTTTATCCCAAGCTGATTCTTTCACCTCCTCTTCTTCCCTGCAAACTGGTCTCAGTGAAATATCCTGTTGGATGAACCGCAACTTTCTTAAATTGAACAGTGGAAAGACTGAGGTTTTAGTCTTCGGAAATAAACCTGATCTTTGGAGCCCGAGACACTGGCCATTGGCCATGGGTTCTTTACCCACTCCTTCCGAACAAGTTCGTAATCTCTGGGTCATTATTGACAAGAGTTTGTCTATGAAGGATCAGGCCAACAAAGTTGCAGCCACCTGTTTTACCATCTTACGGTGGCTGAGAAAAACTTTCTGGATGTTACCTACTGACACCAGAGATCCGTGATGACGGCCTTGGTGACCTCCAGATTGGACTACTATAACGTGCTCTATCTGGGGTCTACCAAGGCGGTCATACGCCGTCTTCAATTGGTCCAAAATGCTGCGGCACGGCTTCTCTGTGGTTGCTGTAAACGGGACCATATCACCGAGCGTCAGAGGGAACTTCACTGGCTCAATCTTGACAGCCGTGTAAAATTCAAGGCATTGTGCATTATGCACAAGATCAAGATTGGAGTGGCCCCTTCTTACCTTCAGTCCCTCGTTACACCTTATATTCCTGCCCGCTCACTTCGTTCTTCCTCCCAACATTTATTTTGTATTCCTAAGTTCAGACTTTCGAGAATGGGCGGTAGATCCTTCGCAACTTTGGGACCCAAACTTTGGAATTCTCTTCCCTTGGTTGTGCGGATGGAGAACTGCCACATTCGCTTCCGCAAAGCCGTGAAGACCTGGCTCTTTGTCCAATAATTTCTCTAGGACCATATGTTGCTGCTTTTTATCTTTCAGTGCCGGGAAATCCTTACGGGTAGCTGTCGCGCTATATAAACTTAATAAATAAATATGTCAGGCTGTTATATACATTGCCACTAGCCAGAGTAAGACGGGCCCCCTTATATTTGAACCTATCCATATAGAACGTGATACAAGGCAGGGATATCCCCTCTCTTCATTTCTCTTCTCCTTAGTTATGGAGCCTCTGGCGGCTCGCCTTCACACGCGGGTGTCAAATGGGGCATACCACTGGGAGACGGCATTGTTATATGGAGATGACCCGCTGGTATCTTTGAGAGACATCTGCTTTATCCCAGCTGAGCTTGTGTGCACTCTTTGTTAATTTGAGTTATTTGGACCAGGTCTTGGTCTTTTCCATTTATCTTAACTATGCCCAACCCATATGTTCCCATCGACACAACTACAGTCACTTGGCGGCCCAATACATTTTGATATTTGGGAATCCAGGTCTATCAATCCTCCGTTGGACCTCTTCGATGGGATTCTGGCACGAGCTGTCACATCATTGAGGGACCGGATAGCTTTCTGGAGGACGTTTCCATTGTCTGTAAATGGTTTTGCTCCCTCATCTCCTGAATTGTTTTGTGAACTTGCCCTTGCACATACGTGCTTCCTTTTTTCGCTCTTTTGAGAGAGTGATGAGAGATTTTATCTGGAACACCTCCAGATGTTGTGTGGCGTTGACAAAGCTCTATCAGCCTGTAAATTGTGGTGGCTTCACAGTACCCAAATTTGAGCAATACCTTCTGGTGGCACAGCTCCAGTGGGTGGCACGGTGGCTTTCCACTTCGCATCTGTCAGACACAGCCACGCTGCCACCAGCCTGGAGCCTTTCTGGCCTATTACAGCTGTTTCACCCCAGTGCTCGTCTTCCACTGCCAAAGCCTGCAGTCCTGCTGGTTGCTTACCGTTGCTATCGGAGGAGCCTCTATCTCACATGCCAAACTCTCCCTTATGCCCCAATGCTGGCTCTCCTAGGCACACCACGCGGAGCACAGTTCAACACCAGAGAGGAATTATCTGAGTGGGACGTCACTGGAATTCAGACAGTGGGCGATCTTCACAGGGGTGGTGCGTTCTTACACTATGACACCCTAGTGGAGGAGGACTGACCCTCTGTTGGGCACTTTCTGCTGCACACTTCATGGATAGGGCCACTGGGTCGAAGCTGGGGTGACATAACCCACAAACCACCTATACACTTTACAGTCCAATACTTACATGCTTTGTGTTGAGACCACACCTGCTATGCTGGCTCGGTCCCCAGGCTCACATGCAGCACTGCCTCTTACACCGCTGTAAGGTAAATGGGCGGTGGACCGGGGCCGGCCGTGTGCAGACAAGGAATGGGACGCTATGCTGGGGAGCTCCATCAATCTGCCCTGAGGTGCCAGAATCCTGCTGATTCAACGACTTGTTGTACATAGAGCCTGTCTTACTCCTGATAAAACCAACAGGCATTTCTGCCGGCTGCTGGATGTGGACCCCCTATATGCGTTGAGCCTGCCCCCATACCACAAAGTCACAGCTAGAGTCATTGATTCAGGGCTGCTGCTGGCCAACAGATAAATCAGCTGCAGGTGGAAATCATCTGACCCCGCCCCCCTCATATCCAGGCCTGGCTGCAGTCATTTGTGAACCGGGTGCAGGGGGCAGGCACCGCTCTACAAAGAGGGAACAATTTGTGACTCCGAAAACAGCCTCTTGCCACGTATTGGGACACTTAATGACAGGTTTACACACTGACTGTGACTCCACAACTCAAAGAGAGGCGAGCACGCAGGGGAGGGGCCGAAACGCGCTCCCCCACATTGTGGAACCCCTCAGGGCACCATTAGTGGCCCCCCTGAATCAATACAGCAGCAGGTGACGACATGAAGGCATAAACTCACCCGTGCAACTGTATCTGAAGCACTGAATGACGTAAACATGGGATTTGTTGATAAGGCCGGTATGATTAAGTTAGTAGCATCATAAGCTTAGGATAGTATTCTGCCGGTTTGAAGCAAATATTGCTTGGATCTGTAATTGCAAGCTTAAAATGTCCGTGATAAGGGCCTGCACTTAAAACCTGTACTAATATGACATCACTAAATGTTACATCATTGTGCTGTTGGTAAGTTTCAATTTATCGATGTTACCTAGTGCCGCACCGATAATTGACCACACTGAACCAGCAATGTATGAAACACGACTCTTGTTCCTCGTATAAGGTAAAATAAAACAGATTGAAACACAAAAATGAGGCAAAAGGTTTCATCTGAGTCTCAACAATTCATCAAACTGATAAGTTAGAGCGTCGCTGGGCTCGCCCCAGTCCCACCAAGAAAAGATACCCCCGAGTTTTTAACCAGAGGCAACCTCTCTGTGTGCAGTGAAAAGGAAGCCTTCTACGATCCCTGGGCATTGAGCAGTGCACAATGTCACGCATAGAAAAAACATACTTTGAAGCGCGTCTGCGGCCTCCCGCTCTTTGTAAAGCTGAACTCACAAATCAAAGTAAAGGAGACAAAAACCACTGGTTGTAGCAACACCTGCAGGCGATGGAAGTCTTCGGCCCCATGCTAAGCGCCATAACCCTTTAAATCTGCCCATCACTGCATGTGAGGGAGGCAGGAGGCTGCTGAGGACTCTTCTCTGTCCAAGCCCCGATCATGGAGTCCTCATGGTTGGGACCTCAACACAGGACACTTGGGCGAGATGACCACAGAGGCTACTTCAATGAATGTAATGTCCCCACTTATGGCCAACAGAGTGAACTGGACAGGGGGAGGCCGCTTACCTTCATAAATATCTCCACCTTGACTATCTCTTTATCAGTCACACTTGTATGGTAGCTCCACAAACTTTCAAGTACAAAGTTGCTCAGAAAGTGACCATCACCCTTTGACCATTGAAATTCATTTAAACTGTGTCATACACCCGGCAGTTCAAGCAGCTGGCTTTACCCTCCTTGAGTGCAGGAGAAAACCCATTAGTGAAAAGGATTAAATGGGGTTTAAACAACGATTCACAATATAGGAAAAGGAAGAAAGAAAAATATCCAGAGTTGCTGGACTACCAATGGACTGGAGTATCTTGCTTGACCATGAAATACCTCAAAAGACAAGACACAAGAGGTGTTTGGCAAAACAGGAAAAGCGTGTTTAATTAATCAATGCGGGTCGGTGAACACTTACAATCGATCTGAAATGGGTTTATTTACCATTCATTGAATGCCATGAACAGTTCCGGCGATCCTTTCTGGTAAGGAATGTGACCCGCTGTCTGTGGAGTCATACATTAATGTATCGGAACTTAATTAATCATACTATAAAACGATGCTACAAATATGGCCACTGTGGACTCAATTCTGATATGAATGGCAGCAGCATTGATGGAATTGCCGACAGATGAAGAAGGGCCAAGAGCCAGCCAGCACACCCATTGCATAGTTAGGAATGCTCAAGATCACACACACTGTCAGAAGTGTTTAAAGCTCCCTTGTGCTGCCTGAACGAGGCTGGACCCAGACCCTCTCCTGAGCTGCCAATGCTGCATGGACACACTCAGCTGCTGCTTGCAGCGCCTAGAGACACACACGCAGTGTGAGTGACAGCACAGGGCCACTGACCCATGTCCTCCAATCACACCCCCAGCTGCCAATGCTGCATGGACACACTCACCTGCTGCTTGCAGCGCCTAGAGACACACACGCAGTGTGAGTGACAGCACAGGGCCACTGACCCATGTCCTCCAATCACACCCCCAGCTGCCAATGCTGCATGGACACACTCACCTGCTGCTTGCAGCGCCTAGAGACACACACGCAGTGTGAGTGACAGCACAGGGCCACTGACCCATGTCCTCCAATCACACCCCCAGCTGCCAATGCTGCATGGACACACTCACCTGCTGCTTGCAGCGCCTAGAGACACACACGCAGTGTGAGTGACAGCACAGGGCCACTGACCCATGTCCTCCAATCACACCCCCAGCTGCCAATGCTGCATGGACACACTCACCTGCTGCTTGCAGCGCCTAGAGACACACACGCAGTGTGAGTGACAGCACAGGGCCACTGACCCATGTCCTCCAATCACACCCCCAGCTGCCAATGCTGCATGGACACACTCACCTGCTGCTTGCAGCGCCTAGAGACACACACGCAGTGTGAGTGACAGCACAGGGCCACTGACCCATGTCCTCCAATCACACCCCCAGCTGCCAATGCTGCATGGACACACTCACCTGCTGCTTGCAGCGCCTAGAGACACACACGCAGTGTGAGTGACAGCACAGGGCCACTGACCCATGTCCTCCAATCACACCCCCAGCTGCCAATGCTGCATGGACACACTCACCTGCTGCTTGCAGCGCCTAGAGACACACACGCAGTGTGAGTGACAGCACAGGGCACTGACCCGTGTCCTCCAATCACACCCCCAGCTGCCAATGCTGCATGGACACACTCACCTGCTGCTTGCAGCGCCTAGAGACACACACGCAGTGTGAGTGACAGCACAGGGCCACTGACCCATGTCCTCCAATCACACCCCCAGCTGCCAATGCTGCATGGACACACTCACCTGCTGCTTGCAGCGCCTAGAGACACACACGCAGTGTGTGTGACAGCACAGGGCCACTGACCCATGTCCTCCAATCACACCCCCAGCTGCCAATGCTGCATGGACACACTCACCTGCTGCTTGCAGCGCCTAGAGACACACACGCAGTGTGAGTGACAGCACAGGGCCACTGACCCATGTCCTCCAATCACACCCCCAGCTGCCAATGCTGCATGGACACACTCACCTGCTGCTTGCAGCGCCTAGAGACACACACGCAGTGTGAGTGACAGCACAGGGCCACTGACCCATGTCCTCCAATCACACCCCCAGCTGCCAATGCTGCATGGACACACTCACCTGCTGCTTGCAGCGCCTAGAGACACACACGCTGTGTGAGTGACAGCACAGGGCCACTGACCCATGTCCTCCAATCACACCCCCAGCTGCCAATGCTGCATGGACACACTCACCTGCTGCTTGCAGCGCCTAGAGACACACACGCAGTGTGAGTGACAGCACAGGGCCACTGACCCATGTCCTCCAATCACACCCCCAGCTGCCAATGCTGCATGGACACACTCACCTGCTGCTTGCAGCGCCTAGAGACACACACGCAGTGTGAGTGACAGCACAGGGCCACTGACCCATGTCCTCCAATCACACCCCCAGCTGCCAATGCTGCATGGACACACTCACCTGCTGCTTGCAGCGCCTAGAGACACACACGCAGTGTGAGTGACAGCACAGGGCCACTGACCCATGTCCTCCAATCACACGTGAGCATGCAGATATACTATATTTAATGCAAGGCTGGCAGACTGCTTTTAAACAATGTCTCAGGCCCTAACCTACCTAAACGCTCTTTTTCAGCCCAATTTTACTGTCTTATGCATACGTGTAGGTTTAATAATTCGAAATGCATACGAATGCAGCGGTGGAGCCCTGTGTAGACATTTCCCTTACATCTATATACTTTTATTGCAAGTGGTGTGACTTTTGGGGTAACATACCAGCAAGGGAATTGAACTGCATAAGTGCAGAAAACCGAATATGCTGCACAGATAAAACTGTGTCTTCACATACACACAGCACAGGAGGAAAAACAGATATATCTATTTTAAATGTAGCCCAAGCTGCGTGAATTTCTGAAGCTGCTTCACTAATCACTTAAAAAATTCAAAAAAATGACTACAATTTGGAGTCATTGCTTGACAGCGTTAATTAGAGTGGGAACTCCGTGGGAAGAAAGGAAGATGGAAACTCACCATCTCCATCTTGGAACGCGTCACTCGTGGGTTCGTGGTCCCGGCTGGAGCCGCACCGGAAGTCTTACCTGGGGCAGGTGTGTCAGAGTGCGCACAGTCGATAAACAGCTGAGCAGGACTCTTAACCAGAGGGACCCAGGGTATGTCTCTCTCCTCTTTTCGTGTCAATCAATCAATCAATCAATTAATCAATCAGGTGTTTATGAAGTGCGCTACTCACCCTTGAGCGTCTCAAGGCGCTGGGTGTGGGGGGGGGGGGGTTCAGCTCCGGTTCAGTCGAAAAACCAGGTCTTGAGGCTCTTCCTGAAAGTGTGCAGAGTAGGGGAGCGTCTGATGTTCACCAGGAGCTCATGCCAGGTGGTGGCGCTCAGATGTAGGAGAAGGCTCTCCCGCCTGCTCCGGTTCTGCAGATGCGTGAGGTCTCTGCCAGGGCGAGGTCGGCGGAGCGGAGGTACCTCTTGGGTAAGCGGAAGGAGACTCTCTTGTTGAGGTATATGGGTCAGATGTTCTGTAGGGATATGTAGGTGTGGGTGAGGAGTAAGAAGGTTACTCTCCTCGACGGGGAGCCAGTGGAGGTCTCGTAGGTGTTGAGTCATGTGTTTGTGCCGTGGGGTCCCAAGAACGAGTCTGGCTGCTGCTTTCTGGATTGTTTGGAGGCTGTGTAGAGGAATTCTGTTAATTCCGGTGTAGAGGGCATTGCCACAGTCCAGTCTGTTGGTTATGAGTGTGAGGGTGATGGTCTTTCTGCAGTCGGGGGGGATACATTTGAAGGTCTTACGGAGGATGCGAAGGCAGTTCAAACTGGTGGAGACAACGGAGTTGATCTGGTGGGTCATGATGAGGGAGGAGTTGAGGATGATGCAGAGATTTTGTGCATGGTCTGTAGGGGTGGGTGGGCTTCCGAGGGCGGAGGGCTGCCTACCATCTGTTGTCCAATGCGGAGGTGGAGGGTCCAAGGATGAGGACCTCAGTCTTCTCCGAGTTGAGCTTTAGGCAGCCATCTTTCATCCAGGCTGTAATGTCTTTTATTCCTTCCTGGAAACAAAGTCTGGTGTCGTTGGGGTTCTTCATGAGGGAAAGGGTGAGTTGGACGCTGTCGGCGTATGATACTATGCTGAGCCCATGCTGTCTGACGATGGCGTGGAACCCCAAAAATGCGCCTCACAAAACAATCTTCTATCGTAATCCTTATCGTAATTAAGCTTCTGTCTGTATCTACAGCTTCTGTCCATAGCTACTGCTTCTGTCCATAGCTACAGCTTCTGTCTGTAGCAACAGCTTCTGTCCTGTAAATACAGCTTTTGTCTGTAGCTACAGCTTCTGTCCTGTATCTGCTGCATTTGTCCTGTATCTACAACTTCTGTCCGTAGCTACAGCTTCTGTCCTGTATCTGCTGCTTTTGTCCTGTATCTACAGCTTCTATCTGTAGCTACAGCTTCTTTCCGTGCTACAGTTTCTGTCCCATAGCTACAGCTTCTGTCCTGTCTCTACAGCTTCTGTCTGTAGCTACAGCTTCTGTCCTGTAGCTACAGCTTTTGTCCATAGCTACAGCGCCTGTCTGTAGCTACAGCTTCTGTCTGTAGCTACAGCTTTTGTCCATAGCTACAGCTTCTGTCCTGTAGCTACAGCTTCTGTCTATACCTTAAGCTTCTGTCATATAGCTACAGCTTCCGTCCTGTAGCTACAAATCCTGTCCTGAAGCTATAGTTTCTGTCCTGTAACTACAGTTTCTGTCTGTAGATACAACTTCTATCCTATAGCTACAGCTTCTGTCCTGTATCAACAGCTTCTGTCCTGTATCAGCAGCTTCTCTATGTAGCAACAGCTTCTGTCTGTAGCTACAGATTCTGTATCCATATCGTATTTGTCTCATTTTTTTGTCAATATTTTCTTGCCTTTAGGTTGGTGACTTGGTGTAGGAGTTTTGTAATGAAACAGTCATGTATTTGGAATTTCTTTATTCCAGGTCCTCATGAGGAAAGTGCCCCACGTTCTCCAAAGTCCCTGTTAGCTCAGCGAATGTAGTGTAGTTCCTGTATTCCTAATAGGCTCTGCGCATTGCAATAACATATACTATAGATTAGACGTAGGACTGAGGTTGACTAGGTCTCTATCGAATATATTAGACTTAATTGTGAGTGCCAGCTAGCTCAGAGATCACTAGAAACTTTCTTGAATAAACAAGAAGGGATTAGTTTCTGACAACCGCTTAAAACATGATAACTGTGTTTCCCAAGAATAAGAAATGTATCTCTAGAGTCGCGGAAACAATAGATAGTTATTTTACTCAGTCAATCGTGCGTGCTTCGTTTCACCAGAGATGCAGAGAGATGGGTATTTATTGAACAGTCTTCTTTCTCATGCAGAAGAAATGAACTGCTACAATCGTAATACTGCCTGTAAAGTACAATGCGTACAGTACGAAGAGTATTCTAAAATAATACTGTAAAAGCATGATATGGTTTCTAAGCCATAAAATACATAGAATACATACATTAATAAATAAAGACTAAAAGTACTCAACTGGTGCTTCTAAAATATGCCCACCCCGGTGTACCTAACCTAGGTATAGTACGAGGGAAGATGTAAGTGAGGTATAGCTTAGTTTTAGTATTCTTTGCCTAGAATCTATACCAAGAATTCTCTAAGGGTCTAATCAACTCCGTACCTTGGTTTAGAATGAACTACTCGATTTCCCAACAACCCGCAAGGGTAGGTTGGAAACACTGGAGCTGGATTTCTCGGCAGGAGAAAAGACAGCGTCTCTCTCAGTGCATCTGCTGGAGGGTCGGCTTCCTTTGGCACTTGCTGTGGCGAGATGCGTCGGGCAAGTAGATAGTCGAACTGCTCCAAACCACCGCGTGTTTGCTATGGCAAGTGTGGGCATATTTATACCTTAAAGGTGCTGAGATTGACGTAAGGTTGGACATAATAACGTCATCAAAGACTCAGTTCTTTGAAAACTCCATGAGTTCTTGAATACCTCAATATTCAAGCAAGGGGAAGTCCCTGACTGCTGAAGGCGGGTTTTTCCAAGAAATCGTTGTGGATTTTCGGGACTAGTGGAAGTAGCCCTGCCGTATTTGGACTGCATAGGCTAAGTCTAAATATGGTTAGGATTTCTATGCCTATATAAGGATAGGGTGATTTATACCTATATATGGGCATGAATCGGGAAAAATTACACTAGGGTCCTAAAACGCTATACAACACTAAAACATCCATTGGAGGACCACATTTTTAGGTCTCGTATCTGGCAGCGCATGCGCTGCATGCGCTGTCTCAGAGAGACCTCAAGTAATCTCTATGTAGGCTTAAAATTCATGTAATCTGTTTATTCGCTTGCTATTGGCTTACTCGTGGTATTGTTGTTGTTAGCTCCCTTTCTGTTGGCTGTTGGTCATTTGCAAACTTCCGTGTAGTCCCGTTTCAGCGGCGCCTAACTACAGTATTAGTCCGCTCTGTTTGCACTTCTTGCCATCTGTTTTTCACGCTGTTTCAAGCTGTTGCCTGCGTCTGTAATTGGACTCTGCTCTACTTAGGAGCGGGCCTGCCTCCTGTTGCCCGATGGCTGCGCTCGTGTTTTCACTCTTTCCTTTTCTGCAGGAACACTAATGCACAAAGGCAGGCAGGCTCGCTCGTAACGCTTGCCTATTCTGCCTCACGCCATCCCGTGCACAAGCTGCTGCTGCCCACATCCTGTTGCCCAATGGCTGCGCTCGTGTTGTCACTGTTTCCAATCTGCAGGCACACTAATGCACAAAGGCATAGTTAGTTCTCATGCCCGAGGGATCACAAACATAATCAGATGGGCATATAACCTGGTTCATGCCGATCCAGGGACACTTAGAGCACTGTTAAAAAAAGAGTCACTGGAGCAAGACTCTCCAAAGTATATATTTGGAAAAAACCTAAGCAATGCTTATAAATTAACATCAATCTCCCTAGAAATGTTAAAATCTTGGACACCAGTTCAGCTGAAACTCTGCTTGAAGCACCTAACACCAAGGCTAAGCATGGAACTTGATACTCAACACTGCTCCAGGCTCCCAACTTATAAACAGTACGCGGACACAATAGTTTTTAAAAAAACGCAACCATATATCTTTTTTAATCTAAATCATGGAGTAAGGCGAACTATTCTTCAAGTACGGCTAGGAATACTACCGCTGAAATCATACACTTCCAAATGGTCACCAAAACAAGGAGGGACTAATGTTTGTGACTTATGCAAAGGTGGGGTGCAAGATCTAGAACACGTTTTGTTTGTATGCCCAAGTGAGACCGTTGTAGCAGCCAGGAACAGATATATTACCCCGATCAAAACAAAATGTAATATAAACTCGGTCCAGATGTTGATTGCCCTCTCCAACGGTCCACCCAATGAATTTGTGTGTATTAACATGTATAATTTTTTTAAATCTTTTTTAAAATTGTACTAATGAGATAATTTTATTTGCGAAAATTGTAATTTTTATCATGTGTAAATTTGTTGTTCTTGCAAGAGAACTGAATCAAATAAATTATTTCATTTAATTTCATTTCACAAAGGCAGGCAGGCTCGCTCGTAATGCTTGTTTTTGTCCCTATATCTCATTCCACTTCCAGGCGTGCCCATCCCTCCCACCACCTCACTCATCCCTGTACTTCCCCTCCCGTAACTCATGTGTTTGAACTTGTTCTTAAAAGCACTTTTTAAAGTGTTCTGTTTGATAAAACTGGCCCGCTCAAATAGAGCGTCACGCTATCTGAATAGCATTATTGGAAACATGAGCATTTACTGTGGATGTACGAACTGTTCTGTTATTGGAAACTGTCCTTGTCTTATACAGAGGAAGGTTATCACTAACCTTATAGCCGGATACAGCGGAAACAATGTAATGCTAATTAATCCCTTCCCCTACGTGGTACTACCCATGAGTAATATGTAACACTACATGGATAACACCACTACCGGGGAAAGGGAAAAAGGGACAAAAGAAACAATAAAGTTGCAGCTGCTAGGTTCAGATAAGGGATGTCTTCATAGATGTTGTATTGACTCTCCTACAATCTACCCCACTGGCCCTGTAAGTGAAACACAATACAAGCATAAGAAGGCTTATCCACAACAACCACACCCCCTGTGCCCCTATGTGTGGTAGTACTTACATAACATGCTACTGCACATCTCCCAACGTAAAAGTGACAAAAATAGCAAAAATAAAGAAACAAAATCAAAATATGAACAATAGTCTTGATGTTGTAAATATTTGAGGCACTTATCTTACATCAGATTTATTTATTTATTTGCGTGTTTGTATCTCGCTAGGATCACCTCCCGAAGGAGTATCTCCGCGCCTTTGGCAGCTAAAAAAGCAACTAGCAGATCCTGGCCATAGATGTTATTATTCAGTTTTGAAATAGGAAAGTTTTCAGATGTTTCCTAAATGGGAGGTGATCCTTGCACAATCTCAGGGTTAGTGGGAGGCTATTCCACAGAGTTGGGCCAGCAATTGAGAGGGCTCTTTCTCCTTGTCTTGCTTTTTTTGCTCTTGGAACGTGAAGCAAGGCCTGCTCACTAGATCTCAGGGAGCGTGTAGGTATGTACCGGGAGAATTTATTGGTCAGGTATGCCGGGCCCTTCCCCTGTAAACATTTGTGCATTATGCAGCAGGTCTTAAACTTCACCCTCTGTTTGATAGACAACCAATGCAGCTTTTTCAGAAGAGGATAATCCTTTGGTACGTTCTTCTGGTGCTATTAAACATCTAGACTTCCTCTGATGTCGTTTCCAAAAACAGATCTGAAGCTGAAGAGGCTATGTAGGGCAATTATGAGCTTAGAGCGCAATCTAGCGTCATAACTCCAAACTGTTCCGAGGGATTATCATACTTTTTTGGTGCCCACGAAAAGCATGTACAGAGGCTTTCAACTCGAACAACAAAATAGCGCGTATGCCAAGAGGTTAATAGTTATTTAGATGAAATGAAATGCAGAGTCTTCCAACCAGTTGTATATATCCTGAATCAGGCTCGGTGGTTCTGTAGGAGCGAAGACGCTCGTGTGAAGTAGAGAAAGTATTTCCAGCTGCAGGATGATCTCAGAGCGAGTGGGAATGCTGCAGTAAAAAATGCTCAATGTTCACTATATGTATCACAAAAAAGATGCCAATACTGCTACTTTCAATTCTTGGATTATTATTTTCTTGCTCACATACGAATGAAACACTATGTGAGAGGAGTTTGATTGTCAGAATCAATCTTTTTTAAATTTGCATTTTATTTAAACTTTTCATTTTTCATTTAATTTTAAGCATTTTGAATGTTTAAACAAAACATTTCAAAGCACATCACAAAAACAAACATTTTCTGGATAATGTTAAATTCTCTTTTCATATCTCATTCATACACACTCTCACTAAAGATCTTTTTCATACACACTCAATCCACATTCATCCACCTAGCAATCTAAATAACAAACAGCTATATTTTATACAATTTATATACAATTTTTAAAGAGAAACCATAGAATCACATTTAGAAGTGTCAATTGCTGTGATCAAAAAATGTCGTTTTGGTTTTCTTATGGTTTCATTGTAGCGACGTTACATGGGAAGGTCTACGTGTTTCGAACTCATTTTAATATAGAGTTCTCGTCAGGAACATAGACTGTGAATGAAAAACAAGGGGACCTCTGTTAGGATGAGTAATTTGTATAAAAGAAGCTGGTGTGGGTTCAACAACCACCTCTCTACCTCTTACCTCTCTGAATGTCAGACCGATTGTGATTCCTTAATTTACCAACGACCGCGAAGCGGGACCACCTACATGACAAATACACATACGAAGTTTGTATCATCCAACTACACGTATTCAAAGTCAGCAGACTCTAGGATGTACTCACTTAATTATGATGTTTTTTCGTTTCTTTCTGTAAAGAACAATGGATGACAATGTTTAAGAAGAGCGATCTCAGTCGCAAGAATAGTTTAAGAGTCCTGCGCAAAGGCTGGATGTCTTACCGGAATAGAGTTAGTAATATCCTGTGATGTGCGTGGAGAGATCGGGGAATTTGTTTTCCGCACAAGGCTCACTGTGCCCCTGGGAAAAAGAAGGGAGCATACAATTATTGCCCGTTCTAATTTATGGCGACCTCAGTGGCCAGTCTTGGGTCAATTCTATTCCCGGATGGTGCATACCTTTCGTTCGTGGCGTATTCCAGCTTGGTCCCGGTCTGGTCTCACGATCTCGGGTGTACAGCTAGATTCCCCTGATATTTCTTGTTTGGAAATATCACATGACTTTCGGGTGTAGTGCGGGCGCCATCTTAATGTGGTCATGCTAGCTCTATTCTCTATGGAAATATATTTCAATAGCGTGGTTATTCAGTGTTGTTTGCCTTGTAAGTTCGTTATTCTTGATTAGTGGTTGATTAGGATTAAGGATGCGAAAATTGGAAAATTGCCGCAATACCATTTGGGTTCCATTTTGGGCTGGAGGCCATCTTGGGTAGGGAAACCATCCACTAAATAGTATTGTGTCAGGTGAAAAAGCCTAATCAAAACGCATTCTTGCTCTTGATTATAATTTATACATCTTTGAAAGTTCATTCAATCCGTTTGTAGCTGTATTGAATCTTACGATCATCATTGCTTCTTTTTTAGAAAGTTTTGCGTCCAAGTCCCCTCCTCTTGGATCTTGTTCAACTTTTGTGGTCACTGTCCATCGTAGTTCCTTGTCTCCGTGATTATTCATTTGCCAGTGGTTGACCAATGGGGCATTCTGCACCTTGCGTTTTATCCGTGATTTATGTTGTTGGATTCTTGAGCGAATCTCTTGATTGGTTTTGCCAATGTATAGAAGATTGCATGGACACCTAATTCCATAGATCACGTACCGTGATTTACAATTTGTGAACAGGTCGTGTTTCCATGTTATTTCGTTGTGTTTAAAAATGGATCCTTCTTCAGTGGAATCACAACAGTTACATCCGCCGCATTTGTGGTGCCCCACAACCGGAGGTAATCCAATCATGCTTCTTAGGTTGGGTTGTGGTTTTAATGGTAGTGCAGCTCTTACCAATCTATTGGCTAAACTTGATTCTTTTCTAAAAGCGAATAGAGGAGGTTTATTTAATTCTTCACATAGATTTTTTACCAAGTGCCAATTGCTATTCACCACCTTTTTCAACATGTTTGAATTGGGGCAATATGTAGTAACAAGTACTATTCGGTCCAATTTATTTTTGGCCTTTTTCTCCAACAAATGCTCTTGTGGTGTCCACCACGCTCGTTTTTTGGAACGTCGAAGTAATTTTTTCGGCTATCCACGTTCAATTAGGTTGGTGGTCAATTTGTCCGCATGTTTTACATATTCTTGCTTGTCTTGGCAATTTGTCCGGATTCTTAAATATTGCCCATATGGCAAGTTTTCCTTCAGGCTTCGGGGATGGTTGCTAGTGAAATGTAATGATCTGTTGCGATCAGTTTCCTTTCTGTATAGGGTAGTCATCAGACCTCCTTCATCGGAAGGGTATATTTCCACATTTAGGAAAGGGATTTTATTTTTTGAGTACATTAGGCTAAATTTGATTTCTTGTGTTCTGTTGTTTAGCCAGTTGTTAAAAAGCTTCAGTTCTTCTTCAGAGCCAGACCACACAAAGAAAACGTCGTCAATATAACGACTCCCATTACTAATTAAAGATCCAAAAGGGTTGTCCTGGTAAATACATTTTTCTTCATGCTTGACATGTAGAGGACAGCCAGTTCTGGAGCGAACGGACAGCCCATCGCCACCCCGCCTATTTGAAAATAGAAATCTCCGTCGAAATAGAAGTAGTTATATTTTAGTGCAAATTGTGCCAGTTGTATAATAAATTCTGTCTGTACCTTTTCCCGTTTTTCTCTAGTTTCCAATGTAGATTTTAAAACCTGTATGCCCTCGTCTTGTGGAATTTGGGTATACAGGGACGTTATGTCCATTGTCACCATCCAGTCACCTGTTCTGTCAAATTTTACTTCATGTAATTTGTTGATGAAGTCCGTTGTATCCCTAATGTAAGATTTTACATAAGGAATGAATGGTTTTAAAAAGAAATCCACAAATTTGGAAATCGTTTCCATGAGAGAATCGCAACCGGACACAATGGGGCGTCCAGGTGGAATCTTTGCATTTTTATGTACTTTCGGTAGTACGTAAAAAAGCGGAGTTCTAGGATGTTTTATTTTCAAGTATTCAAATTATTTTTTTCCCAGGAAGCCTTGTTGGAATGCTTCGTCGATGATGGCATGTAGTTGATGTTTTAGTTCCATTGTAGGATCTTTGTTAAGCTTGCGATAGCAATTGGTGTCATTCAGTTGTTTCTTGACCTCGTTAGTCCCATATCACAATTGACCCACCCTTATCTGCTTGTTTTATAATTACAGATGTGTCTTTTGATAGTTACGTCAATGCCAATGATTCAGATTTTGTGATGTTGTGTTTGACCCACTTGGTCTTTTTTTCCATATCAGTGATTGCTGAAAGGATAGTTCTCTCAAATGTTACTAATTCCTTTGGTATTTTATGGATGCATGCGATGAAATGAACTATGGATGCATGTAATGTAAAAGGGCCACTGATACATGTATTTTGAGTTACCTCTAATGCATGGCCACTGATAGAGGTCTAAGGTGGGACTAAGTATCCTGCATTGCAGAGTTTTATATAGCGCAAACTAGACCCGAACCGAATCGGGTATCAGAGCGCTTTACATAGCACCAGTTACGTTACATTAGGACACATTCATTTTTGTTAGGCACGGGGGGATTAAGTGATTTGCCCAGAATCACAGGAAGTTTGGCGTCGTTACCGAGACTCAAACCCAGTTCCTCCAGGTCCGAGGTTGAGCGCCCTAGCCGTTAGGCCAACTCCTCTCCCCAACTCATCTTAGCCTGGAACATTTTTACATAGAATTAATGAAGTGATGCAAATGCAGAGAGTCGCAGTTTTGTAACAACAGCCCATATAAAGTGAAACTGAATGCATTTCACACTGTTCGCTAGAAAATTCAGTTTTGATAAACATAACACACTGGTTTCCTTTTTTAATGCATGTTTGGCCACTGGGACACATTTCTTAACTGAGGATCATTTTTGATAATGTGGGATTGAGGTCTTCAATGTCAGTGTGGTGAGCTGTGTTTTCGTTATGTTCACCCCATGTAAGGGGGCCCAATTGGGAACCATCTGATGTCCGGTAGTGCTAGTGCAGCACGCAATTCCCATTGCGTTAACATAGCCATAGCTCTACTGTACAGTTGCTATAAAAGCTTATAGTATGGTATAGTGTGCACTTTTTCTTTAAATTATCACTCCACTTAAAAAGCATAAATGAAAAACATTGCCATTTACAATGTCAATAGTTCCAACTCCAACAAATGCGAGACCTATTGCATTGCAAATGCTTGTTATAATTAGAATGGTCGTTTAATGTGGTTTTTGCTGCATAGGCAAAAATACTTTTTCTTATCGGTATGGCTTTCCAGCCAACTACTTGTATGCGTTCAATTGCCTTTAATGGCAACGCGTGCATGTTATGGGATTCACTTGCGGGAGCGCGCAGCGCCATCGCGCTGGCCCCCCTCCTACCCCCTGCTGCCACGCGGGGCATACGCGTGCCTCCCCCTGCTGCCGTGCAAGCTTATTTCATGCCCTGCCTCCATGTGGCACCCTGTCCTGTGCCACCACCTTCCCTGTCACTGTGTATCGTGTGCCAACAGAGCGAGGTAGCGAGCACAGACCCGTGACCCGCCGGGCACACGCTGCTCACACAGGGGTGCCAGTGCGAGGGCAGCGTGCTCCCCAAACCCCAGGAGCGCCTCGGCCCGAGGAATGTGTCGCAGTTAATCTTTTCTGTTGGACACGAAAAATGTGCCCTCCCACATGTGGAAGTAAACACCAGCAGGAAGCCAGGGAGCTAAATATAGAACAGAGATTACCGGGCAGCGTCTCACCAAAGGCACAGAGTACGGCGCAATTAATTAAAAATACATAGACGGCGGCATCCTTTCTTTCGGGGCTCCAGGGGGCCTTTATATCTGTGCGATTCTTGTCGCACACTTTTTTAGCACAAATCTGTACGTATAAATATTTTTCTACATTTTAATTTGAAATCCATATCACGAAAACATTATGGGGCAGATTTATGAGTTCTGGCGCATCTCTGCAAATCAGCAGGGATGCGCCAGAACTGATGCGTCACGCAATTCCCTCCTTGCGGCACCACAGATGCGCCGCATTTACAATGCGGCGCACCATGGTGCAAGGAAGGGCAGATGCGTGACGCATCTTGTGGTGTACGGGGGGCGCATTGCTGGAGTAGCGTCCCAAGTGCAACGCAACTCCTGCAATGTACAGAGGCCACCCATACATAACGTGCTGCGTCACTCCTTACGCCTGCTTCAAGCAGGCGTAAGGATTTGACCCAGCAGCGTCGTAAAACTGAGTCAGTGAAATCTTGTAGATTTCACTGCGTCAGTTTTACGGGGCTTTCCTACGAGGGAATGCCCACCCTGCGACAGAACGCCCACATGAAACCTGACGCAGGTTTCATGTGGCGCAGGGCTTTACAACGTGACACATCTGCCTAGATGCGTCACGTTGTAAATAGGTCACAGGGATGCGCCACGTTTCCGCGTCGTTGCGTGACGCAACGGTGGCGTAAACGTGGCGCAAGTCCGACATAAACCTGCCCCTATATTTTTAAATGAGCGTAGTGGCGTCTTTGGGCATGTATGTGATGTTGAGGTTCTCCTGTTAAGCATGTACCTAAATCGCCCAAAATGTTGGGTGCTCCTACCAAAAAGCAAATGACGTTTGAATTTATATTTCCGTTAAACAAAGGCAGAACCTTAAATTAGTCGATAACAGTTAGGTTCTGAGATAATGGCTTTTGCACTTTCGCTAATTCTACGTGTATGCGGTTAATGTGGAATCAGTATGGCATCCCACCCCACCGAAAATAGCTTTATTTTGAGAGGTGGAGCATTTTTGAGTTTTTGTGAGTGAATGGTTGATATTTTGTTTGCTTTCATTGCACAAAAAATGTCTCTGGGCGCATGCGTTTACCAAAATCAGGACTTGGTAATCCACTTAGAAAGGAGACGGGTGTTTGTCAAAAGCCTTGTTGCACGAGAAATGAAATCACACGTCACACACATTTCACTATCACTACCATCGACCCCCTGCGGGGCCTGGCGTGGCCAACGGCAAGGGAGGTCGCGACATCCTTGTCGATTTACGGCAGCCTTGAGTCAGTTCTTCGGCCTGAAATATGCGGCATCTGTAGAGCCAGTGGTTTTGGTGAAAGGTGGTGGACCATCTGGCAGGTGCACAAGTGTACAGAGCATCAGTTATGGGGAAAAGGCAACTGCCGCTGAATCACTTCATTTCAGTCGCCCTGCCTATAATTCACAGATTTGCGTGGTGGCTGCCCCTACTCAAACGCTCATACTTACTTACATGTTGGCATCAGTGCTTTAAATGGGCCGGTACTCACCGGTACTGAGTACCGGCACTTCTGAATTTTTAGGCCCCCAGTACCGGCACTTCTCATTAGCCAAGGGAGAGTACCGGTACCCTAATAAACGGGACTGCAGGCTCCGGTTATGCCTCTCCTATTGCACAGGGTCGGTGCAGCTCTGCTTTACAGGAGCTTGTAAGCGCGCCAAGCCTCTCCCTGCTGGAGATTCCAGCAGCGCCCATGTGGATGGCCCGAGACCGCAGGGGTCTAAGAGGGCTTGTCTTACGCCACGCAGTGATTAACAGTGCGGGTCTAGACAAACCCTTCCCTGCCGATCACATGCGCAACGACTATTCAGCTGAAAGTGCTTTAGCCTCACCCCGGCCCTCTCAATCAGGTGTGAAAATGGGTGAAGAAAGATAGTCAGTAATCCAGTCCTATTTAGAATGTTGATGACACGGACTGCACTAAAGCCAGTGGCAGCCCCTAAAAAATACTCTGCCTTCGCCAAAGCCGGTTTTCTTAAAAAAAATGTATTCAGGACAGGAGCGGCTTCTCTTTGTGAGCCCCTCCAGCATTAATCACCGTATTTACAAGATACCAGTGACAAACCTGAGTACTGGCTCTATGGGTGTGAAGGTAGCCCCATCCATATGGCAATGAATAGCAGGAAACGCTGCAGCACGCTGGGAATGAGCTACATGACAACTGGCAATGCCTTTGGTTGGGGATCAAGATGAGATGAACATAGCAGGAAAGAGGTGGGATGAATCTAAAGAAGTGAGGCGATAGGTTTGCCACTTATTTTCAGATAAAAATACCACATATTTGTTGAGTTCTGTCTTCATAAATCATCTTAGAAAAGGTATTTTTTTAAACATACATTTCTGTAAAGTCATACATTGTTGCATTTCTTATAATTCACACACACACACACATACAGACACACACACACACTGACACACACACACACACACACCCTCACCCACACACACACACTGACACACAAACACACAGACACACACACCCAGACGCACGCACCTAGACTCACACACCTATACACACACACTGACACACAAACACTGACACACATACATACAGACTGACACACATACAGACAGACACACATACACACACACACCCAGACACACACACACACCCAGACAAGCGTACAACCAGACAGACACACACCCAGACAGACGCAGACACACACACACACACACACACACCCACACACACACACACACACTGCAGAACAAAATACTGGCCAGATGGCAAACTTAGGGGATGAGTACAGCATGGAGGGGAGAAAAGGAGACAAGTAGGGGAAAAAACCAGTGAGGAAATGTAAGTCTTGTGGAGAGAGTAAGTGAAAGGTGGGAGCAAGAGGAGCAGAACTAGGGAGATAAGCTTAGAGGCTGGGTACAGATGAGAGGCGAATGGAGAGGACATGCCTATGTAAAGGCACGGAGCCAGGAAGAGCCTTGTCGTAGGGAAAAGGACAGTGGCATTGTTTTAAATGGGCTGGTACTCACAGGTACTGTGTACCAGCACTTCTTATTATTTTTATCCCTGTTAGTGAAGGTACTTCTCTACTGCAGAGGAGAGTACCAATACTCATGAAAGGGAGGCTCACTGGCTGCTAGTGCTGGTGAGCACGAGGCTGCCATGGTTGGAACCCGTTTGACAGCCACGGCGCTTCTATAGTCTTCAGCTGAGCCGCTGTTAAACTATTCAGCGTGGGATCATGTGCATGATGTCCCTGTGTTCACCATCACAGTGTATCGACAGCGGAGGGCCCATATAGGCCCTGTGCTGTTCATCACATTCCCACTATTATGTGCATTTGGGCAAATGCAGGTATGGAGGCAGCACACGGACAGAGGCAATTTAGAAACTCATTGGAGGTTAGGAGTTTAAAATGGATTTAATCCCACCTGAGACTTTTTGTGAGTGTTTACTTACGTCTGTGTGCTTGCCGACTTGTGTGTGCCTGTTTTTCTGTGAGAGAAAATTGAGGGAAAGAGGGAGAGAATCAGGACACTCGGGAGATTTTAGAGGGAGTGTGAGTGTGTGTGAGTGTATGCCTGAGAGTAGATAGCATTGTGCCAAACAACAACAAATAACAGTATGGCATTAAAAAGCAGCAAATATTACAAAACGCCGAACTGTTCACATATCATCCTGTTTGGATTTCCTTTTGTGTAACGAGTTAACCGGTTTCAATTACATAAACATATTTTTCATGTGTTTTGATAGTGGCTGCAACTGGTACAGAATTCATTATGTATGTATATATATGTTGCTCTTAGCCCCGCCCCTAGCCCGGCCCACTTGCCACACCTCTAGCTCATATTAATGAGTACCTGCTCTTATTTTTTCCCATTTAAAGCACTGTTTGGCATGGTTTTAGTGCTCACACATGCTGTACAATGAATGCCCTTATTTCGCTGGTTTCATGTAGAAGTAAAACAGTTCATAACAAGCAAACTCCACAGAGCTCCATTCCAGCCCATTGTTTAATTAGTAACTTCTTCATGAAAATTAAACCAAAACTGTCCATTCAGATTTCAAGGGAACCACGTGTTCCTTAGCTGAACATTACAAGGGTGCTCGTTGCTTAACCGCATGAGCGCGGGCGGATTCTGCTCCTGTGCTGAGTTTTTTAAAACCGCACTTTACATGACGAGCTGGGCTCGTCATGAGCGTGCGAGGAGGCTACCTGTATAGCGGTTGCTGTAGCTAAATTCTTAAGGTGGGCCTGGATCATACGCACTTGCACTTTACAGCCTCTAGATGTTAGCTAATGAATTCTAAGATGTTTCTTACAAAAAATGGCCACCCTTTTATGTAAAAAATTTTATCTGACCTAAAATGATTTTAAAAAAAAATGTTACCCTGTAAACGACAGTAATGTAGGGATTTAATAATTTCTTAATAATTGTACTTGATATGTATTATTTATAATTTTTTGTGATGTGATGTATGTCTCTTGCTTTTATGACATTCTGTCGAATAAAGTTTTTTGAAATTGAATTGTATAAACAAGTGGCAAGATTTGTGAGGTTTCAAAAGTTTTGCTAAAACATTTAGATGCTTTATTTGATATTGTAGTTCCAACAGATTGAGAGGTGGAATGCAAAATTGCCATTGATTGGCCTGATACAGAACCTGAGCGGGACAGATGCCCCATCAGCAGAAGATATGAAAAAGTATTATGAGGTCACTACATATTTGAAAGGAAAGATTTTGCCGAAAAAAACGAATTGGGCAAAGAGAGATAGGACTACTCAAGAATTGAAAGAGTCAGTTCATGCGTACTACGAGAGATTCTACAAGTGTTCAAACAGTATAGTGGAATTGAGAATGTGTCAGAAAAAGATATGGGACATTTTGTGTGTTGTTTCATGTAGGGTGTAAGACATGAGATTAGTCCCATGACTCAGCAACATTTAATTTGTTGGCAGAGTAAATCCATAGATGAAATACTTCGTCATGCTAAGTACTATGGAGACAATATTGATTCAAAACACAAAAAGTTAAAAGAGATATTGATGTTGGCACAAACAAGAGCAGCTAAGAAAGGATATGTGGGGATTGATTCTGCTTATTCAGGCATCATACATTAAAATGGTTTGACTACTACTGGAAAGAAGGGTGTGATGGTAAATACCATGCAGAATTTGATGCCTCAGGGAAGGGGTCGAGGATCAAATATAAAGATATTAAAAAAGATGTTTCTGTGCCACAATTGCGGCAAGTTCAGGCATTGGAAGCGCAAGTGTAAGTCTAATTTTGCTATTCAGGTGAATGAACAGACAATGGTGACAAGTGCAGATGAAATGTTACAGTCACAGGTGAATAATGATATGATGAATCAGCCGATGTCGAAGGTAAGGGGTCAGAATCAAAATATGCCTCAAGCTCCTATGCAAAATTTGAATGGACAGGTACAGAAATGTAATGTGAATATGGGTGTCCATACAAATGATCAAGTAAATCCAAATTTGCAAGTGGCATCACACTATTTATTGCAGATGGATGACAGGGGCTTGGACACATCTCAATGATGGTGCCTGAGAGGGGAGGAGGAATGCTTGTTTGGCGCATCCTTAGAGGTCAGAATTATTCTCATGTGGACAGCAAGGTAAATGGAACACCCATTTCATCCCCTGTAGATGCTGGTGCTACCCGATCCACTGTGAGAACTGATTTCAACCCCAGTGACAGAGCCTATGCAAGTGCAGATTGGAACCATTAAAGATGTGCATACATTTGTGGTGTGTGATTCTAGTCCGGTAAATCTGTTAGGGCGAGATTTGTTGTGCAAAATGAAGTGTTCCATGTATTATACTCCACAACTAATAGAATTTCATACCAAGGATGAGGATGTGGTGTTTAAAATGTCTAGACAAATGACAGAAGAAAGGGCTTGCATCCCTTACTTACGGAAACTGACTTACCCCCTGTGCTAAGAGACACAGCCTTACCTGAAGTGTGGGATTTTACAGAAAAGGACATTAGATTGATGAAAGGAGTAGCTCCAATTCAAATCACAATGAAACCAAATGCAGAATATACAAGAACCCTGGAATATAATTTAAATCCTGAGATTATTGCTGGAATAACACAGTTGACTGAGACTCTGATCGAAAAAGGAATTCTGAGAGAGACTTTGGGTAGTTCTTGTAATTCGCCTATCATGGGCATACAAAAACCAAACGGAATATACAGAATTGTTCAAGATTTTGTGAAAAAGTGATCTGATTGTGATTCCTTGTTGTCTAATAGTAACCACATCCTGCTGAATTCTATATCAGATTCCGTGCGAAGCAGAAGGTTTTTAGTGACTGACTTGTGTCAAGATTTTTTCTCCATTCCCTTGCATCTGGATAGCCAATATTTGTTTGCGTTATGGTTCAGAAACAGTGATTTGGCATGGTGCCGAGTTCCACAAGATTATACGGAAAGTCCCTCAATCTTCAATCAAATATTGAAAAGAAATTTGGAATCTTTGGAAATGCCGAATCATTCTGTGTTGGTACAGTACATAGATCATTTGTTGGTTGCATCAGGAACTAAAGAAGTTTGCTTTATTGATACTGTTGCCTTACTGAAACATTTGAAAGTGAGTGGACATAATCATAAGGTGTCATCAGCAAAACTCGAGATTTGCAAAAGAGATATTCTCTATTTGGGACATCGCATTGAAAAAGGAGCCAGAAAAGTGTCACAGGATAGAATCACTGCTATTTTACAGATAATCATCCTAATACACAAAAGGAGGTTCAAAGGTTTTTGTTGGAATGGTTGGTTATTGCAGGCAGTGGATACCAAATGTTTCTCTAATAGAAAAGCCACTTCAGAGACTGACACACAAAGATGTGACTGATCCAATTCCATAGGATGAGGAATGCATGCACTATTTTCTTGAACTGCAGGACAGTTTGTATCAGGCACCAGCTTTGGGAATGCCCGACTTTAACAAGAGTTTTCCTCTGCTTTGCAAAAAGCACGAAGATTGTGCACTATTATTTCTGACTCAAATGCATGGAACTTCACGCAGATCTGTTGCATATTTTTAAGCTACATTAGATTCTATAGCTGCTGCTTTATCTGGATTTTTGAAAGCTGTTGCTGCAGCATGTGTGGGTTTAGAGCAGTAAGAAAATTTTGTGGTGGGTCATCCTTTGAAAGTGTATATACCTCATTCTGTTGAGATTTTGTTGACTCGAACACAGCATCTTACGATAAATTGGTTAACAAAATATGAACAAGTGATTTTGGGTGCAGAACATGTCACTGTGACAAGATGCACAAGTTGAAACCCGTCTACCTTGATATCATTACCATGACATGAAGTTGTAGTGTATGAAGTTGATCACGATTGTCCTGACATGACCAAAATAGGTACCAAACTGTGACCTGACATTCAAGACGCCCCGTTGCCTGAGTCAGATCATGTTCTGTTTGTGGATGGATCATGCTTGAGAGATTAAGGAGGTACCTTGAGAGCTGCAAATGCAATCTGTACTGTGGTGGGTATCATTAAAGCATCATGGTTGAAAGGAGTGTACTCAGCACAGGTGGCTGAATTGAGTGCACTCACCAGAGCTTGCATCATTACAGAGCAAATGAGGGTAATCATATTTGTGGATAGCCAACATGGTTTTGGGGTGGTACACGACTTTGGGCAGTTTTGGTCTCAACGTGGGTTCATGACCTCTTCCTGTTCACCAATACAAAATGGAGAGTGCATGAAAAACCCACTGTTGGCACTATAACTGCCGGCTCAGATGAAATGTTCTGCTTATCAAACTGCCCATGAATATGTGACGGTTGGCAATCGTTACGCTGAAGAAACTACGAGTGAATGCACCCTAAATTCTCACGCATTTAATGGGGAGTATTTGAAGGAACAGTCTGATGACACCAAATACAGTTTGATGTTTTCAGTTGTGGAAACTTGGGAAGAGATCGGAGAATTACAAGATACAGCCCCACAAGCAGAGAGAGAAGGGTGGATTAAATCAGGATGTAATCATAGACAGGAAGATGAGGTGGGGGTATACACGGATGGGAGACCTGTGTGGCCAGACAGCTTGTTGTCTTCGATGGCAAGAAATTGCCATGGACCTGCACATGTGGGAAGAGATGCTGTGGTACGTCTCTTTTGCCAAACTTGGTAAAATCTGTGATTTAGAGCCGTTGTAGAGAGTCTGTGTCAGAGATGCATGGTATGTCAACAGCAAAATGCAGCAAGGAAAACAGTGGTCAATACGAGTCACAATGGGAAATCAGGGGGTCCTTTTACCCACATGCAGCTTCATTTCATTGACCCGCCCCCTTGCAATGGATTGAAATATGTCCTTGTGATTGTGTGTTGTTTTCTCGTTGGGTAGAGGCTTACCCCACAAGATGCAATGACAGCCTAACAGTAGCTAAACTGATTCTTAGAGAGTTGAACGCTAGGTTTGGATTTCGAGTCTCGTTGGCATTGGATAGAGGTACACACTTTAACAATGAAGTAGTACAAATGCTCCGTGCTGCATTGCAAATTGAACAAAGTCTACACTGTGCCTATCGGCCAGAGGCATTGAGTACCGTTGAGCAAGTTAATGGAACTATAAAGTCCAGATTGGCAAAGGTGTGTGCGTCCACATCCCTGAAATGTCCTGATGAACTACCCCTGGTGTTGATGAGTTTGCAAAGCATTCCAGTCCTAAGAACTGGACTGTCCCCTCAAGAGATAATGAGGAGGGCTATGAGGCAGCCTACAGTCCCAGAAAATCAGCTTGTGAATATTTCTGTTGACTTGGCACTCGATTATTGTAAAGGCCTGGCTGATGTGGTGTGTTCTGTGCCTCACCAAGTTGGCGAAGACACAGCTACACACATAACAGGTAAAGCACTCTGATACCCTCAGATCTAGCTAGAGCTATATACAATTTAGAAGTAAATACCTAAATGAATGTAGTAGGCCCAGAAGTTGTTGGACAAAGAAATGGGAAAATATTGTTGATAAAGCCCTGAACATACGAGTAAAACAATCCTGCAGCACCGCAGCCAGAGAAACAGAATTGGAGTTTAGATTTTCCATCTGAATATGGTGCTCCCTCTGCAACTGCTTCATCTCCCGGAACTCTGTAAGGTCCTGGCCATCATGAGGGATCCCAAGACTTAGTAGATGGGGGTCTGGGTGACAGTGCACCCAGTGTCCTCATTTTGCTGGCCTACAGATCCCCTCCTATGTACCCTACCCCCACTACCCTGTGCCTTTGATCCAGTATGCCCTATCCCTTTAGTTCCAGTGGTGGAGTTGGATCAACAGCAGCCAGGACTGGGGGGCTCAAGATTGGGGTGATGTTCATTTGGACACAGGAAGTGGAAAAATCCAGAGCCTGAGGTATGGTAACAGCTGGGGTGAGAGTTGTAAGTGTGATCTGAGTGAGACTCACTGGAGCTGTCTGCCCAGGCAGACCAGATGAACCACCCTGATCCTCATCATCAGTACTTGTGAGACTAGATACTTCACTGATGGCTTGTTCCTTGTCTAGAGTGGGTGAATCATTAGTAGCAGTGGCAAATGGTTGTCCACGTAGTCTGGCCGTTGGTACTATATTAAATTAAACAAAAATTTTAACTTTAGAGGTCTGAATGATACCTCAAATGAGTTTTAAGCAACAAATGTAGCAACCTAAAAGGGAAAATGTAACTATTTTTATTATTATACTTTCCAAAAGCATTATAGAAAATTACAAAAACTGTTTAATTTAGATACAAAAAACTTCCAAAAAGCAGGTAAAATGATGTCCAGATATTAAAAAAACAATTAGAAAGTATACATAATATCTACCACACATTTACAACACCGTAGAGAGGGGAAATGTGTAAGAAACCATTTCAAGGCCTAGCATGCTAATATTCTGAAAATTAAAAAACCTAGAAGGAGAAGTAGCTTTAGTCATTATATAAACATTACAAAGTGCATTTGTTTAAAAACAACTTAAATTCATTATACAAAATTAACATACATTACCATTTTCCACGTCAACAGATTTTGATTTGGGACATAAATAACATGAATTCAATAACATCATAAGAAAATGACAACATAAATTAAAAACAACAGCAATTCAAAACATAGAATTAAATAGAAATTGACAAATACGTAACACGTTAGCATATGTAAAATCTGAAACAAAAGAGAATGACCAAAATAACATTGCAATATTATTTTAACACAAAAAACAAGGCATCATGATAGTAACAGTAATTTCAATAAACATTGACAGCACTTTCAAAATTGTAAGTTAAACATACCTAGTAAAATATATGCAGTAAAAATGAACAGACATTTACAATATAAAATACATATATAAAATATGTTATTAAGTGAAAAAATACTTACAAGCACCATACCATCATGTGAAAAGTCATGGAGATTGACACCTGTAATCTTAAATCCAAATAAACACATTCAGACAAACATGATAAAAAACAAAAGGTGACTTGAAAAAAACACACATATTGACAAAACATATTAAGAATTAGTAAAAAGAAAGAAACAACAATAATGCTACATATTTCCTAAATAAAACAGAAACAATATTTATATACAGGTTGATATGTTTGAAAAGGGTGCAAACACACATTAGCAACAGAACATTCAAAGTACAATTTACCAGTCTCCACTCCACCAGGGATTCCTGTCACACCTTTAGGGTGTAGGATCTGCAAGACCTTCTCCCAGGGAAATAGTTGTAAGGGGGGGCTGGGAGAACTACCACGAGTCCTCTGGGCCGCAGGTGATGATGATTGGAGGCAGGGGAAATCACTCGCCTCCACAGGTCGTTCCACCTCCTCCTAATTTCTTGCCTTGTGCACAGGTTGCTCGCTACAGCCTTCAATCTATCAACTATTCTGGACCAAATTTGCCTTTTCTGAGCGATAGTTGTATTTTATACTTGGGCTCAAACAGGGATTTTCCTCGCTAACATAAACTTAGAAAAAATAAACTTAAATAAATGTTATAAACCACAATATTATGAATGACAGAAGACAAATGAACAGAAGAAACAGAGAAAGTAAAAAATCACCTGACCACTGAAAAACGTTCTTAAAAATGTTCAACTGCAGTGGAGTGGCAAAGGATCTTTATCTGAAATGGTGCGTTTTATAATGTGGTATGCAGGTGAAAACAATTAGCTAAAACACATCAGGTGTGATGCTAGCATCCATCCAAAAGTCACAGGAATAGTACATTGTCGGCAATCTGCCGTTAGGACAACTGGACTGATTTGCATATGGCTAGTTCCAAACTGGAGTTAAGTGGTGAGCAAAAGAATGATGGAATAAACCCTGATCCTTGTGACTGGTGGTGGATGTTTGCTCTGTTCAGAATTCCATCAATTGTTTCTTTTGCTTTTGTTGTCCTAAGTGGGAAGGGAAAGCTCAGAAATGGGACTGTGCTCACTGCACCACTGGATTCAGTCTAGCCTGACTGATGAGGGGTGATGCCCTGAAACCGGTCCCTGGATGCTTGTTTTTTGTTCAGGTTGGACCTGGCTTGGCAGTTCGGCCTGGACTGTTCCCATGAGGAACAGGGTCAGACTGATTTAATATGGCCATGTCTGAACTGGGGTGGTGGAGTGAGCTAAAAAACAATAGATTAAACCCAGATCCTTGTGACTGGGGGTGAATGTTTACATTGTCCAGCATTCCATCCATCAATTGTTCCTTTTGCTAGGACAAAGCCAGCAGAGGAGAGCAATGTTAGCCAGCAGAGGAGTCCACCGAGTCGAGTCACTTACGTGATGGAAAACATTCTTTCAACGTGGATGGGAGATGAGACAGCCCACATCTAAATATGGCAGGCAGAAATCCATCAGCTCATTGGGGTAGTTGTAAACACACCGACGGAGGAATGACGGGAATCCCACCAAGAGCAAAATCAGGCACTAAGGGCCCCATTAGGTTGTCGGGCGGACCGCCACCACCATGCAGGCGGTGGCGATCCGCCCGACATCCTTCCCTGCCTGCCACCCATTTCCCCCCGCCATTTTACTATGGCGGGGGGACCAGAAAGACCGTCCACCGCTTTTCTGCCCGGTCAACGAGCTGACCGGGCAGAAAAGGGTTTCATATGGTGGCGGTGTCTATTAGACCGCCATCCATATTAGGAACATGCTTTTCCATGGAGGCCCGGCCGCCAAGGAAAGGCATGCGGAATGTCTTGTGGGGGCCCGATGCGGGCCCCCAGGGACTCCGTGGGGTGGGGGGTGCACATGGGGGGTACCTATGGTACTCCCCTGCACTTCACTGTACAACGTGGCAGCACCACACGGTGCCTGTCTCGTTGTGCATTGAAGTGCGCAATGTGCATTTTTAGCATTGTGGCGGGTAGTGCTTTCAGCACCGCCCACCGCAATGTTAAAAATGCGGGATGCGCCCACCAGTGTGTCGGGCGCATCCTAATGGCTCCCATGGGACCGCCACCCTTATGGCGGGCGGTCCCGTTTTACATCGGGTTGGCGAGCGGACAAAGTCCCCCTGCCATCCTAATAGGGTCCTTAGTCTTTAAGATGAGATGGGGGAGAATGCAGATGTACAATAATGGAGATGAAGGGGGACATGCACATGGCATAGAGTGAGCACGCAGCAGCTGGAAAGTAAGGAGCGGGTCATTCAAAGATAAAGGAGAGGCGGCGCACAAATGTTTTAACTCATTATCACAAGTTCATGCTGGATTTTAGAAACAAAGAATAGACTTTTAGGATAGCATGACCTCTGAGAACACAAAACTGTAGAAACAAGCACTGGCGTTGCCAATAGGTTTCGCATTTGGAAAGTTGGAGCTATTGGTTTTGTAAATGACATTTTATATTTATATATTGTTATTGCCAATGCCAATAACGATATATAAATATAAAATGTCATTTACAAAACCAATAGCTCCAATTTTCCTACTGCGAGACCTATTGGCAACGCCAGTGCTTGTTATGTTTTGCAAGGCAGGGATAGTTAGCAGCTGCTATAAGACAGCAATGTAATTAACCAGCATGCTACTGCCTTTAAAAAAATTTATTTTTTGTATGTTCTTACAGCCTCTTCTGTAATTCTCTCCTATGGAGCACTGTCATTCTGTGTGCTGGGTTGCAGTAAAATTGTAGTCCTTCTAATTATGGGAAATGTCTTGGTTTTTGGCTTTAAAATTCTGGTTACGCTATCCACGGTGCAAAGTGCAGCAACGAAAAAAAACAAAAAAACGTAGAGTTCTGTTAGTAAAGTCATTGGATAAACGTGGCTGACAAGAAGCCCAGGGTCATTTGTGATTCCTTCAAGCCCTGGATTTTTACCTGAAAGTACTCTTCAGGCTGGTTTTTTCCCCACAATGCTTAAAAAGGTAAATTGAAACCTTTAAACCCAGATTGCTGCTCTCTGCACAACCAGGAGAGACTGGGGGTGTGATGTCACGAGACCATTCACAGCTATTGGCTAATTAGTGCTCGTGCTGTGGGCAGCCCCTGCCCCGACGTCCTCCCTCCGTCCATTTTTGCAGAGGCCGCCGCACCCCCCCGCAGGGGGGGGAGGCTTGGAGGCCGCCGCCATAACCCACGCGGTGCCCACCAGTGGGGTAAACTGGTTCCAGGCGCCTGAAAGCGCCCAGGAACCAGCGGAAGCGGGGTGCGCACCAGCCACCCCGACCGGAAGTGACCAATGACCTGGGCGACCCCAGGGAGCGGCCAATGGTCACCGAAGCGTTGTTTGAACCTCCCAATCAGGGGGGTTCACCTGAGGCCCTATGGAGGGGACAAGAGGATTTAAGCGCCGCCACTCCCCAGCAGAGGCACATCGTCTTCGAGGAGCTGGGGGAGCGAGCGGCGCAACAACAAACGACTGAAGCCCACCCACCCACACCTAAGGGACAGCAAAAGTCGCAGTGCTGGACAAGGGAAGGGGCGTTTGCGGAAATCCTACAATGGTTGGCTAAGGGAACACACCGGCGGGCGGTGTGGAGGAGGAGGGACACTCACTTTTGAATGCCGCACGGCAGGGTGACGTGGCCGCACAAAGGAGGGGAGTAACAGGAGGAGCCGGCACTCGCGGCCCAGACCCGGCCGGACGGCAGGGCGCAAATGGTAGCGAGCTGGGGACCTGACTCCAGACGGGTAAGCTCCCCTCCACGACACGCAGAAGGCGTGGGCTACCAACCACTGGAACACCAATAGACGGACAAGGAACTGGTTTTGTACAAGTGCCATTTACGAACGGAGGAGTGCACAAAAGACTGACACCTGTTATCACAAGATGGTGTCATAATTTGTAATTTTGAAGTGTATGATTTATGGATACAGTTTGGCTAATTAGTGCTCGTGCTGTGGGCAGCCCCTGCCCCGACGTCCTCCCTCCGTCCATTTTGCTTCTTGCAGGAGCAGAAGTGAAGGGAGGGTAAAATGGAGCTGCGGCGAGCGGCTCTCTAGCCACCCTGCACAGCGCCCCTTTGTGTCCCTAGGTGTAACCAATGGGGCTTAAGAATGTTTTGTTTGCCCCCAGAGCCTCCTTTCCCGATGCAAGTTGAACTGCATGCGACCAATTCACATGGCAAAGCGCCTTAAAGATTCAAAGCGCTGCGCATGATAACCAGGGTCCCTTCATTAAGGGGACAAAGGGCTGCACCGGAGCCCCCTGCATTTCAAAGGGGGACATTCATGTGAAAATGAACCTCAAAAAGCTGAATGGCCGAGTCCACATGAGGCAGGCACGTGTGTAGATCAGGGCTCAGAGGTCATGCCTACAGTAGACAGTAGTATCCTAAATACTCCACTGGAAAATAACAAGTACGTTTAAGCAGCTTGTAGGCTGAACTGCATTGCAAATTCGGTACTGCTCCCAGAAGCCCAAAGTGGAAGCTTCTAGGAGGGACATTTTAATATCAGTAGCGCCGAGTGCTCTAACTTTTATTCCTTGACGTCATTTATCACCGTGTGATATGGACGAAGGGAGGACATAAAGCAGTGTAAAGACACAAGCATTTTAGCCACAGCAGGTCTCCCTTTAAATCAGGCAGTGCCATTTCGCTGACAAACAACTTCGTTTTCCAGGCACAAAAAAAACCTGCAGCGTTGGTCTTGGGTCGGGTTTTAGTTCTGCCATTGCCTGTACGGAGTTCATGTTTTTTTATTATATTATTTTTTGCGTGAATCTACAGAAGATGTAGCCCCCGGGAAGAACTCCCCAGCACCCCCTAACCTCTCCACCCCGCCCCCCCTCGTTGTCATTGGCCTCTGGTGAACCTTTGACCAGAGGTGCCTTCTAGGGCAGTAAAGCCATACACTTCTCTTTCCAAACCCTGCCATTTGTTCCTGCCTCCCTTTGGAAGGGATGTCGAGGGCGTGGGGGTGGGCTAGAAGTTTCACACGTGGGGTCTCTTGGATAGCCGCGGGGCGGGAGGGGGAGGGTTTGAGAATTGCAAATATGTTTGGTGAACATGAATAGGACTTTGAAGTCTTAGTAATTTGGATTATTTATTTTTTAATCTATGGCTTTTTACGGTCTTTGCTGATAAAAAAAACGGTAGCTTTCCATCTATTAAGCGCCTTGTGTCAAACATCACCAACGAGGCACTCGCACGGCTACTAACCTGTCATATTTTCTATTCATTCAGCTACACATTAAGATGGTTTCAAAAGCTACAAAACAAAAAAGGCTCAAAGGGGGGGGGGGCTTCTCCTCAAATTAGAGAAAAAAGTAAACGAACCGTTCTACAGTTACAGTCACCAGGCCCTGCCAAATTCCAGCTGTCAAACAGATGCGGCCATAGACAGAACACGGACAGGGTGCAGGGTAGCAGCACTGATCATTGTACACATTCCCCGACCGATAGTCTGGCAATATTAATGGTGCTACACCATGACTTAACCTTTTTAAAAACAAAAAAAACAAAACAAAGCCACCCTGAAATCAAGTCATAATTGGGCGTTAAGCCTTAAGACCCTTTCCTGTTGCACAAACCCCTGCAGCTCTCCACAGCCATTCCTTCAATTTCAAGATGTATCCAAAGGCACCGGGGCAATTTCTGCACTTTCCTTACAAGTGAGTACAGCAGGTTCGCACTGTCAGTTACTCGCTAAGTTTAAAAATGATCCTGTTGGGAACCCCTGACCATAGGGTAAATGCATGATTTTATATGATAAATTCAGCACCAACAGGATATGCTAAAAGATAGTGTACGACAAAGAAGCGCGGTGCAGTGTACTATTGTGTAAATGTATACATTACTAAAAGTGGACAACGAAATAACGAGTTTAGTAATAGCACAACACTACCCTCTTGAAGATGCAGTGTGCATTTACACGGCGCCTTGAAGACGATGCAAGGCCTCAAAGACCTCACAAAGGAGTAAAGGAGAGAAATCACCAGATAAGCAGGGCTCTTCCATGATTTACTCTGCTGTTTTGAAAACACCCCATACAGAAATTAATAATGAAAAAAAGAGATCACTGGCATTCTACAGCATGCACAAGATCACAGGCTCACGCAGTGAAATCAACAGTGATGTGCTAGCTTCTAGAAAGCTCCCCATAATTATTGGAGTTTTTAAAAAAAGGTTTATAACTAGAGATTTCTACAAATGCAAAGAAAGCATGGTTAATAAAAAAAATCAAATAAAATACTGGTGGTTGTGAGTGGGAAGCGGTATACAAACGAGGGAACAAGAAAGCAAATGGTCTCCCACGAAGTGCTGAAATAAGAAACAAGCATGCAGAGGGTGGCGAAGGTATAGTTAAAATGATCAGAGGGAGAAGAGAGCACGAGGAGAGAAGGAGAGAGTATGGATGGATGGAAAGGGAGTGAATGCTTTGTGAGATGAAATAGACCTGAGAAGTGTTACAACTGGAATAATATGCAGTGCCAGCCTGTGAGTCTCCCGCCGAGTAACGGAATGCGAAGCTGTTTTGTGTTTCGTTGTCTTGTGCACTGCGAGTAAGGAATGCGCATCGCACGAGTCATTATAGTAGAAAATAAAGTTTATCCATACATTTGTTCTTGGTTAAAGACACATAGCTCGATGGTACAATGATGACGCCTTAATTATGTTAAGCCATATTTTGAAGAGGGAGGGGAATGTGAGCAGCAGGGCACGGGGAGAAAGGAGGGGTGATTTTGCGAGGCTTCTGGCGGGGGGAGAAAGGAGGGGCAGCGGAATGCGTGCGAGGGGAGGAGAAGTGTGGCAGGCAGATGTGCGGCCTGGTGGGGGGCGGGAATGCGAGCCTGGTGGGGGCAGGCGGATTAGGGAGATGCTCGTGCTTGTGTGGTCACGTGACCCGCTTTTGTGGTCACGTGACCTCACATGCACTTGGAAGAAACGCCAGTGGTTTCACTAGTCGATCAAGCCCTTGAATTTTCGCCTATTACATTCGCAAGCGAATGATAATAGGCAAAACCTAAAAACTGTATTATTTGCACCTGAGCTAGCGGTATGCTAGGTACTTTGGTAGACCCTAGAATCGTGTGTCCGGTGTACCCGCTGCTGGGCCACTGTGCAACCTCTGCTTCAACAAGGACAGATGATCAGCTCAGGGGTTGGATTTGTAAAATAATGGCTAAACATATGTTTAGTGAAATATTGAAGTGGTGCTTGAATGAAGCAGTAAAACTCATGATCAAATCACCGTGAGAAACTGCACAAGGCAACTAATGTCAACAACAAAAAGGAGATTATGCAGATGCTGGAGAATTGTCTTCTAATGTTTACTCTTATTGTTTGCCTCAGAGTATTATTTACCAAGGCAAAGTAGAATCCATTTGAATGACCTGGTTTAGCACGGCCCAGGGTGGAGTAAGGACAGCATCCCAAACAGTAGTGGTGTATTGTCTGCACTCCTGTAGCTGGAGGGGGAGACCCAGGCACTGGAATGTGGTGAGTGGGGCTACATTTGGAAACTCGACGAAGGTCTTCCTTTAGCAAGGATATTTAGACTAATCTTCGTGAGCAATATCAAAGCATTTGGTGAATGTCAGAGGTCTGTGGTAAATAAATAAATAATACCCTATTTTTGACTAGACACATATATCATAACAGATAGCTCAATAAATAAGAGTCAAGATTCGAGGTAGTAGGAGTTTTGCAGGTTTAATACAGCATAAGGACAGGAACAGGACAACCTGCATAGGAATAGGATGACAGGGCCCAGCAGCTGCTGGGGCTGGGTCTGGGATGAGCGCGCTAGGAAGGATAACCTTTTAATAACAGTACATGAGCATATATACATAACGCAAACACATAGCATTACATTGCAGTAGGCGTAGCAGTGGGTGGAGCAGAAGGCGTGACGCGTAGCAGTCGCGAAAGATAAGGGCAAAAAGTAGGTGTAACTGGGAGTATACATAGACATGTGATGTAAACGTAGCAGAATATGTCATGAATGGGGCGGAAACCATGGAGGGGGCTACCTGAGGAGCCGGGACCTCTAACCTAGTGGTGCGCGCAAACTAGCAATGACGTATCACTAGGAGAAGCTGGGGGCTATGAACTCTGTGCTAGGAGCAGAGACTGAAGTCTGGAGAGTCAGGGCGACATGTACCTAAACAGTATCTAGTATCTGATGTTTAGAGAACATGTTGATAGGAACTAGAAGTCAGGAGGGGAAAGGCTAACTTGATTCTGAGACTGGACCATGCATTATTCTACATGTAGTGCGTGATGAAGAATATTAAATGACCAGTAAATACAGTATTTCTTTAACGTGGAGACGTGAAGGCTAGACAATGACGGAAACTATTGATGCAGTTCAGTAGCTTAGGAATGCAGAGAAGGAGGACTGAACTGATAACTGGACTCATAACATATTCTTGGCAGACTCAGAGGCAGAGCCAGGCTGGACCGGGCACTGCGAGGCAGGAAGTAAGTGAAGGGTCGAGGATACAGGTGGGGGCTGTATCGCTCCTCAGCGAGGCTTCAGGAGACAGGAACTGAATCTGGTGTCCAGGCCCTTTTTGAGGCCTAGAAACGGGGACTTTATAATAGAATAACGTGCACACTGAGAAACGTGGCAACGTAGCTTTACATAGGCCTAATATTCGTAGTATTCACGAAGACTGGAAACTGGCATACTAGAGGGGGACACAACTGTAATTGCGTCATTAATCGGACATGGGGAGTACATATGCATATTTAATCATGCACACATAACATATGATGGATGACACGTAGGGACACAGAACATGGCAAAATTTACTTTTCCACATTCCCTCCTTGTCACTACGTTTCCATCAGGAAACATCAATATTCATGATACCATCTATCATTTCATACAGTATCATTTGCTCGTCTCGAATTATCCTGGAACGGGATTTAGAACGGGGCTTGGGACTAGGGATACAAGAGGTAGCACAAATGCCGCAAATCGCAGGGCCACATTGTATACTGAGGCAGCAGCTGAATATAATCGCTACTGCAATACCTAGGAAGGACAATATTTTCCATCCCCATGCGGAAATTATATTCCAGAACCAACCGGACCATGTCCAGGTGCCTGGATCTTGGTGTAACAGATGGGCAATTTTATGGAGTCTGGTTATAGCTGAATAAACAGACGGCGCGTTATTTGGAATGAAAATGCAGCAACTAGATCCGATGACTCTACAGGCCCCGCCCCTATCGGCCAGTATGACGTCAAGGACGAGACGATTCTGTAAAACGACAAATCTCATGGCAGATTGCTCTTCGGTTAAGTTACCTAGAGCAGAGGCAGTCTCATTTACTACAGCTTCGAGGGTTCTGGTTAATCTACGGATTAACTTACTATTCTGGACAGGTCCTATAAAGAAGAAGAAACCTCTATTGAAATCTGTATACTGTTCCAGAGCAGTTTCAGTATAATCGACAATTGGGGACTCCCTTCTATGTCTAATGTGTACTAGATGTGTATTTCTATGATAATCAGGTGGGGCTAGAAAAACTGGTGGCAGTAGGAAGGCAATGTAACAGGTTCCCTCCCAATCGAGGGGCAGACGAACATATGCGGTTTGACCACAAATAAAATATGAATGACGTGAAGCTTTGAAAATAGATTTCCCACTGTCACTATACTTGACAATAGTAGTACAATCACTATGTCCTACGTGTACGGAACCATTATTTCGGACACATAATTCGCCTTTGACTGGTAGTACTGAAATAGCAGGTAAGTCTGGAGTAGTATCAGACTGAACATTCAGGACCATAAAATTCGACGAATAATTACCTAAATTATATACTTCATTTTCTAGATCTAAACCTGTTCGGTGAGGGAGACCTTGCTTGTCTGGGAAACATGTACTGTTAAGAAAAGACATATCTGTTGAGGATGACGTTAACGTGGACCATGCTCCACACGAACCATTATGTGAAAATGGATAAGGAAAAAGTGGCAGAACTCCCTTCGGTGTCTGGAAAGGGGGGAGTCGACCACACACCCAACAATTAGTGGCATTGCTGGTCTGGTGTGAGTAATGTAACATACGGATAAATGAGTTATTACGCATAGCGAGGCGGTAGGACAGCTCGTGAGGGGGCAGATCACTAAACGTGTGCTCTACTGTAGCATTAGCAGACTTATTTACATGAAGAACTGGGAAACATAGGTAAAATGCATAACTGGTGCAGGAAATCATAAGGCTGGAAAACAATATGAAACATAGAAAAACGATACATCGGATTGAGTTTTGACTAACTCTCTCACTATGGGGGTCTATTTTATACATGTCAGAAACAGTCTAACCGTTTCACCTAGGGGAGGACTTAGACAATCAAACTGGCTGACTTATTTTACTAGACCGTAGTTTCTGTTTATACTCCTGCTGCGGAGTTTTCTCTAACAGGGGGGGTTTTGAATCAATGTCATTTGCGGGACAGTCCTTGAGAGCAATATTCTGGCAATCCTTCAAATCCTGGGAAATGTTCTTAAAGACGGGTTTCAGTCCTTTAAAAAGTTTAACATGAGAAAGGTGCACCCAGCCCTTGCGTCCTTCCAACTTCACGGCTGTACGGGTGGTGAGGAGGACCTGTCGGGGCTCTTTCCAACGAGGCTCCAGCGGACTTGATCTGTCAAAGTTGCGGACCATCACCATGGATCCTGGAATGATTTCATGCGGTGCCACCTCGGTATTGTCTGGAAATGCGGCGGCAACCTGTGAACGACATGAGTTGAGGGCAGACATCAAGGAAGCTAGGTAATCTGTCAGCATATTACTTGAAACATCGGTAATACTTCGGGGTCTAGGAGTACCCCACATGTTAGGGGGGCGGCCGAATACGACCTCATACGGGGACAGACCTGATCTGGAATGTGCGACCATGCGCATATAAAATAGAGCAACTGGCAGAGCTACTAGCCAGTCCACACCTTTTTCTTTACATATTTTGGCGATTCGGATTTTCAGGGTTTGATTATGTCTCTCAACGAGACCGGCTGCTTCAGGATGGCGTACACAATGGAACTTCCACTGGTACCCTAACAAAAGGGAAACGTGCTTCATTAACTCTGAGGAGAATGGCTGGCCGTTATCAGAATATACGACTCTAGGGAGTCCATAACGAGGGAAGAATTCACGAACCAACTGCTTGGCAGTGGTCGCGGCTGTGTAATCTGGGACTGGATATGCTTCTGTCCACCTGGACAAAGCGCATACAACTACAAGGACATACTTGAAACCTCGACATCGCTCCATCTGAATATAATCCATCTGGAGGACTTCAAAAGGGTGGTCAGGGGGCTGGAAACCACCTTGTTCCACCGGGACACTTTTACCTGGATTAAACTGACAACATATCATACAGGTACGGACTTTCTGCTTAGCTGCAGCTCGTAAATGCTTGTTGAACCAAATGTTCTGGATACTGTCTAACATAGCTTTTTCTCCTAAATGTGCTGGACTATGTGCGGTATTAATAATGACTTGAACCATAGAGTCGGGGAGAAACCATGTGGCTTTACCCTTCGTTACCCATCCCTGATCTGTCTGGACCCCTCCTTGTTCGGACCATTTCTTAATTTCATCGGGAGTAGCATGTAACTGTATATCTATGACATCTTGTGTAGGGTCCTTAACTGTCATACATGTAGTCGGATCTGGAGTGTGTGTCTGTGTCGGATTAACTTGAATGTCTGGAGTCTGTGCTGTAAGCTTGGCTGTGCGGTCTGCTAGATCATTACCTTGGGAAATAATGTCAGTGACCTTCGTATGTGCTTTGCACTTCATGATAGCGATGGATGTCGGTAAGTGTATGGCATCTAACAGAGCTTGGATAAGGAGACCATGCTGAATCTTGGTTCCATGAGAAGTCATGAAACCTCTCTCCTGCCAGAGCACTCCGAAGTCGTGTACAACTCCAAATGCATAACGTGAATCTGTGTAAACATTAACTTTCAAGTTCTTGGCGTGTATGCAGGCTTGTGTCAGAGCAACTAGCTCTGCTGCTTGAGCGGACAGAGTGTCGATACGGTGTGTTTTAATAACATCAGTGTCAGTAGTCACTGCATACGCGGCGACTAGTTCTCCTGTACTAGTTCTCATACATGAACCATCCACATAAAGTGTCAGGTCGGGGTCTGATAACGGAGTATCTGTCAGATCTTGTCTTGGCTTTGTCGTAATGTTAACTACTTCCACACAGTCATGTGGGTCAGGATTTGATTTAACTGATGGTAACAATGTAGCAGGATTTAAAATGTTGCAGCGTCTGATTTCTATGTGTGGCTGGAACAGTGTCGATTCATAACCTGTTAGACGTGCAATTGTCAAGTGCTGAGTTTGTGTTCGGTTTAAAAGAACTTCTACGGAGTGTGGAACTTGTACTGTCAGGGAGTGTCCTAAAACTATGGAATCACTTTGTCTGATAGCTAGTGCTGTGGCTGCAACTGACTTGAGGCACGCAGGCAGAGCCTGGGCTACAGGATCTAATGTGCTAGAAAAATAAGCACATGGCTTGTATTGTCCTGCTTGATCTTGTGTGAGAACAGATAATGCTGTACCTTCACGTTCAGTAACGAAAAGTGTAAAAGGCTTACTGTAGTTCGGTGTGGCTAGAACTGGAGCTTGGCATAAAGCTTTCTTTAACTCGTTGAAACTAAGTGTATGTTCAGATGTCCAAGGGAGAACAGTCGATACGGCTGCCTCCTGTGTCGTTAACTGTATCAGTGGCTTGGCTAGAAATGCATACTGAGGAATCCATTGTCTACAGTAAGAAGTGAGGCCGATAAAGGCACGTACCTCCTTCTGGGTCTTGGGCTGAGGAAGACTCGCTATTAACTGGATACGGTCTGGTGTCAACTGCCTACCCCTCTTGGACAGTAAGTGTCCTAAGTATACCACTTGCTGGACACAGAATTGAAGCTTCGAAGGGGACACCTTGTGCCCCATCTCGGCCAGGAAATACAGAACCGTTAGTGACGCTCGCTCGCAATCACGTTCAGAACGGGCTGTGATCAGTAGATCATCGACATACTGGAGCAGGGCAGTGTCAGTTGGCATGTGAATGTTGTCTAGTTGTCTCTTAAGTGCTTGACTGTAAATACTAGGACTTTCTGTGAAACCTTGAGGAGCTCGTGTAAACATATAGCTCCTTCCATTTAAACAGAATCCGAAAAGAAACTGGCTGTCTGGATGAATAGGAACACTGAAAAATGCATTCTTGAGGTCGATTACTGTAAAGAACGTGGCTTCGGAATCAATGGCTGTCAATAGGGAAGAGATATCTGGGACAACTGGGTACTGTGGAATAATACATTTATTAAGCTCTCGTAGGTCGATCACTAATCGATAAACTGGGGGTGCTTTTGGATCAGTACGTTTCATGACTGGAATGATCGGAGAATTACATACATTGGAGTCAGTTTCTACAACTACTCCTTGAGCGATGAGCTCGTCAATAATTTTGGATAAGGCTGCTACAGCCTCAGGTGGCAATCTGTACTGTCTGATTCGTGGTAACACTACACCTGGTTTGAGAGTCACACGATAGGGTGTGATTTGCATACAACCAACATCAGTTGGACCTTGCGCCCATAAATGCTGCGGGACATTAGACAGTCTGGGATCAAAATCTCGTAATACATAGTGACCCTTAAAGTCACGTAGGAACAGACGTATTCCCTCTGGGGAACAGCATATAACTGCACCTAACTCTTTCAGTGTTTTAATGCCTAATAGATTTTCTGGACATGACTTAGTAAGTAACAGATCAGTAGTACGGGACAATGGACCTACTTCTAGAGTAACTGGCTTTGAAATCTCATTTACGATAGGTTTTCCTGAAAATCCAAGGGAAACATTTCTTGAGCCTGAGAGCGGAGCCCCTGGAACTTCGGCATGACTAATTGTGGTCCTACTTGCCCCTGTATCAATCAAAAACTTTCTGTCTTTCCCTAATACTTGACTGTGAACATAGGGACCTTCTTGATCTACAGGTATCTCGATGAGAGGCAAGCCTACCTCCCTCTCTAGGCTGTTTCATGAATACTGCTGGTACTCTGGATACTCAGACTGTGCATACTGGTACATCTGCTGTGTGACATGCTGGGTTGCAGCAATAGGCTGCGGTACTGTAACTGTCTGTTGTGCATTCTGTGGCTGAGGAGTCTGTGAAACTTGCTCTTGTCTAGGCGGACGTGGTCTTTCTTTAGTCTTACCAGTAGCTATGTTGTGTTTCAGAACTGCACACTCATTTATAAAATGACCTGGCTGTTTACAATAATTGCAGTTCCCTTTAACGGGAGCTGCAGGATGACTGGCTTGATTCGGACCCCTCTTCTGACTGTCTTGAGGAACAGATTGTGCAACTAGTACTTTCATTTTCGTGTCTTTCATACGTTTTCTCTCGTGTTCTTGCTCTTCCCTGATTCTATTCTGGTGGTACTGGAGCATCTGGAGCATCTGGGACGGAGTATTAGCTTGCCAGGTACTCTCGACTTTCAAAACTCGATTTTTAACTTGTGGACTTGAATTCTCGACTAATTTAGTAACAAAGAGATGAGGGTATGACTCACTACTTGTCTTGAGGCCACTGTTGATACTGAAACATTTTTCAAACCTAGAATAAAAATCACTAATATCTTCTTCTTGTTTCTGTTTACAGGCTGAGATTGCATCCCAGTCTTCTTTTCTCGTTGTCAATAATCTGGGTAAAACTTGAATCAATAATTCTGGTAATTCTTTACATTTCTCTCCTAGACCGGTACCTGGTACTCGTGCCTTGTCTTCAGCTTCTAGAACTGCCCAATCTATCTTTTTCTCTCCCACCTCCCATTCTTTTTCCTTTAGCTTTTCATACACCCCTGCGGGCAACAGGACCTTTAACATTTTAATGATATCTGGATAAGTGTATTCTCCCATACGGAGCATGTCTTTTAATTCTCTATGGAACCCTGCTGGATCTTTGTCATGACAGGGAATTAATTTCTTCATCTCGAGGAGTTCCATCTTTGTTATTGGAGTGTAAACAAACACTCGTTGCATTTCACCGTCCTCTGTCTTAACTGGATGCACTTCTCGTAACGGGTTCTGTCTTTCCATGTAAAATGGTTTACTTTCTGGGGGTGAGACATGAACAAAATGCGGGTTCAGAAACGTTCTATATTTGTGGCGTTGTTCTAGAATGACACTAATTAAATCGGTACCTAGACCTCTCCATCTATACTGGAGTAACTCGTTCAGGATATCATGTAACGGGCCTGGATCAGAATGCTGACCCTCATACAATGTAATGAGGTGCTGAATCATATACATACCCACCAGTCGCTGCTCGGCTGGGGGCATTTTCAGAAACATTTGTGCCACTATTTCGTCTGGAAAAGTGGTAGAATCAGTAATCCATCGGACTGCTGATCGGGCTAGTTCCTGCTCATGCATGGTACTTAATTCACTGTAACCGATTCGTGATTTCAGAATGTGATCGGTAGCTTGAAATACTTGTTCTAGGGAACCTTGTTCTGGTGCTGGATGATGGAAAGTAGACTTGTGTTCTAGGCGTAAATGGCGATCTGGAAATCTAGATTTTCCTACATACGCTATTCTGGCGGGATTCTCGTCCTCTACCTCTTCAGTATCAGAGTTACTTTCTTTCTCGCTTACTTGTGCTGCTTTACGTTGTTCGTGTATCTTTATTATTTCTCTACAGATTTTCTTGTACATACTTTCCATGGCACTAATGGTATTGTGCTTACCCTCGGCTATATTATCACTCCACTTTGTCAGGGTTTTCATTTCGGCCGGATCTTTAGACGGGTAATCTTGTTCTCTTATTAGACAGTTAATTAAAAACTTTAATATCATACGCTGGATCTCAGCCTTCCTTTGAGACATGGCATCACTAATACTTTCTGGATCATCCCCTGTACGGATGAAACGATATATTCTGTCTAGATCTTCTTTCATATTGGGTAGGGTGACTAGATACTCGGTCACCCTCCTTACGCGTACTGAATATAAAACCATATTATTCTCGCCTGGGACTGGGTCATAGGCACATTCGCCAAGGGCTTGCCTGATTTCTGCAACAGACTTATTACTCTTGGGAGTACGCTGTGATGCTTGAGCATGTAATTCGAGTGCTGATAAACGCTTGCGTGGCGGCGGGGTTTGAGGAGGACCTCCTCCTGCGGCCCCTAGACTAGAATCGTCGACTGATATTCTTCGTGGCGGAGCGGGAAATTGAAATGCTGGCTGGACCGGGGGTACCGTAGCAGGTACTGCATGGGGTGCCCCGGTGTCTGGAGGAGCAGGATGTGCCTGATTTACTGGGACTGGCGGAGCGCGAACAGGATTTGCATATTCAGGGACTGTGTCGTCCAGATAGGACGAAATAAAAATATCAGCTGCGGTCTGTTTGTGACGTAGCTTGGTCGGAACTAATGGTGGCGGGAAATTACTGGATGCCTCCGGGGTCGCTTTTGGCAAGCCCTCGGCAAGAAGAGGATACATACCCTTAATAAGGGCATGCCTCTGTCTGTCTGACTGTTCGGCTTTGACTTGTTCACCTATCTCGATTAGTTCTTTTTCTTGGGCTCGTTCCAAGGATTCTCTACTTAATTCTGACTTTCTGATTTCTTTTTCGGTTCTTTTATGAGCTTCTTTACGCCATAACTCGATGGCATCTTTCTGTGACTGTCTGGCTTTCTTTTTCCATAATGCTTCTTCTACTCGCATGATGCATTCAGCATCCCATGTACCCGATACGGGCCATCTATACTTTTCTTCTAACTGTTTGGTATACTCTACCCATAAATCTAGATACAATATGGCACTTATGCCATGTTTCTGATACATAAAGTGACCTGGACTGTCCCTGGGCGGGACGGGAACTGCTGCTTCCAGCAGACCCTTTCTAGTTTTTAACTGACGTAACTTGGAAAATATGGGCATGACTGAACTGTAATCTAGACACAATACAATACACAATGAACACGATACTTATTCCCCATTCATACCACGACATTAAAATACATGAAAAACATTTAAAATAATCAGTTCGAACAGAATACTACCTGGAAATACTGAGAACAGAACACATAAATTTTCTCGAGAACAGAAACTGACTAGAACAGAAACTAGATGCACTGCTGAAACAGTACGAAACTTACCGGTCTCGTAAAGAGACACGTCAGGACCCGCATCCACCGACGTGGACACTTCGTTTGTGGGACTGTGCACCACCAACCCACAGACCAGAGTCAATTAAATTGACCCTGTCTAGATACCACCCCAGTAACGGTACTCACCGGGCAGCAAGAACGGAAAGCCTCAGACTGGACTGGACTGCTACGACGACGAACTTCGGACTTCGGACTTCAGTTACGGGCGGACCTCCGGATACCTCGGACCTTGGACTCTTGGCTTGGGCTCTGGTCGGGACTCGCCGCGTTCCTCCACCGTCTCGTCTGGATGCTGGACCGCCTCCTCCGTCTCCTCCGTGGGCCTGAGGGATACTTGAGCAGAAATATCTGCCACTGCGCAGAAGAGTTCCGTCACGACTGCAGAGGGTCAGGGGGTCGGCGTGGCTTCACCGACGCGTGGGGAAAGGGCAAGTCCCTATTCGGGCGCCATTATGTGGTAAATAAATAAATAATACCCTATTTTTGACTAGACATATATATCATAACAGATAGCTCAATAAATAAGAGTCAAGATTCGAGGTAGTAGGAGTTTTGCAGGTTTAATACAGCATAAGGACAGGAACAGGACAACCTGCATAGGAATAGGATGACAGGGCCCAGCAGCTGCTGGGGCTGGATCTGGGATGAGCGCGCTGACTTTTAATAACAATACATGAGCATATATACATAACGCAAACACATAGCATTACATTGCAGTAGGCGTAGCAGTGGGTGGAGCAGAAGGCGTGACGCGTAGCAGTCGCGAAAGATAAGGGCAAAAAGTAGGTGTAACTGGGAGTATACATAGACATGTGATGTAAACGTAGCAGAATATGTCATGAATGGGGCGGAAACCATGGAGGGGGCTACCTGAGGAGCCGGGACCTCTAACCTAGTGGTGCGCGCAAACTAGCAATGACGTATCACTAGGAGAAGCTGGGGGCTATGAACTCTGTGCTAGGAGCAGAGACTGAAGTCTGGAGAGTCAGGGCGACATGTACCTAAACAGTATCTAGTATCTGATGTTTAGAGAACATGTTGATAGGAACTAGAAGTCAGGAGGGGAAAGGCTAACTTGATTCTGAGACTGGACCATGCATTATTCTACATGTAGTGCGTGATGAAGAATATTAAATGACCAGTAAATACAGTATTTCTCTAACGTGGAGACGTGAAGGCTAGACAATGACGGAAACTATTGATGCAGTTCAGTAGCTTAGGAATGCAGAGAAGGAGGACTGAACTGATAACTGGACTCATAACATATTCTTGGCAGACTCAGAGACTGAGCCAGGCAGGGCCGGGCACTGCGAGGCAGGAAGTAAGTGAAGGGTCGAGGATACAGGTGGGGGCTGTATCGCTCCTCAGCGAGGCTTCAGGAGACAGGAACTGAATCTGGTGTCCAGGCCCTTTTTGAGGCCTAGAAACGGGGACTTTATAATAGAATAACGTGCACACTGAGAAACGTGGCAACGTAGCTTTACATAGGCCTAATATTCGTAGTATTCACGAAGACTGGAAACTGGCATACTAGAGGGGGACACAACTGTAATTGCGTCATTAATCGGACATGGGGAGTACATATGCATATTTAATCATGCACACATAACATATGATGGATGACACGTAAGGACACAGAACATGGCAAAATTTACTTTTCCACAGGTCAAGGGTGGGACTGCAGTTTCTGTTTTTCAGGGTGAGGGAGTTTAGAGGCCAGAATTGTTAGGCTTGTCCATTGTCTGCACAGCTGAGGGTAAATCCTAAGCCTGGGCGTAGTTTGCATAGCAGCACTTCACGTAGCATACTTTAAACTTTGCGTAGTACACGTAGTCTGCGTAGCATAGTTGATAACACTGTGTACTTGTCTGTACTGTGCTAAAATTGCAAAATAATTGCAAAAAGCTTCCTGTACATGACCAGATATGATATAATAAGCTTTTCTAGCTTTATATGCTAAGGTGCATATAGTACTTTCACAATAGTTAAAATGAAAAATTGGCAAGCAGTGGGAGATGTGATGATTTTGGGATCCTCCCTAACCTAGGGAGAGTACTAAACAGATGCCTTGAAAACAAAAAAGCACATCTTATTGAACGATTTAGTTGTGGTCCCATCCTGTTAGGACAAACCCAAACACAGTTATTGGCAAAAAAACATTCCCAACCAAAGGCCCTGCAAAGCATTATGGGATGAAAGTAGCAGTGGGCAGTGAATATTATATAGTACACTGTGATGTATTCCTATAGGTTCTGAATCGATCCCCCTATTCCTGACCATATTCTGGTTAAACAAACCAACAAGTTAACTAGCAGTCAGCCCATGAGGCAGAAAACCCCCATGATGCAGATACCGTTATCTGACGCAGCCACATTACGGCACAGGAACGTGTTATCTGATTAGGTCATAACGCTTGCGATCTAATTAGACAAGCGATATTCCTCCAGCCCCTGATAAGGCATACGGAGTTCTCATAACAAATCAAACCTATGACAACCTGGGCAAAACCCTGCGGCCATTGTTTTGATTTCACCGAGAACTTCAGCAAAAGAATGTGCTAACGAGCAAGTCGTATGACATCCTTATTGACGTATCTATGTCCATCCTTACGTCAATCTCGGCACCTTAAAGGTATAAATATTACCGATATTGCCCTATGCAAACACACGCGGTGGTGACGAGACGGAGCAGCCATACTTGCCGAAGCCCAGAGCAGAGCAGACCCCGCTGGCAGAAGCCCCGCCTTCCTGACGCGCTGAGAGAAGCTGCTTTCTCCTGCCGAGAAATCCAGCACCGGCGTTTCCGGGTAGCCCTCGCAGGCAGCCTGGAATATCGAGACCAGAGACGAGAGATACCATCCCTCATTCAACCTAGATTCCAGGTACAGAACTGAATAACCCCTCACAGAGAATTCTTTAGTCAGTCACTTGGCAAAAACAAACTTAACTTAAACTGTAACTTTCTATTCCCGCCCACGTATTAGGCTTAGGTCAGGTACACGGGGTAGGCGTATTTAGAAACACCAGTTGAGTACGTTTAGTCAAATGTATATGTGTATAAATATATTTTAATCATTTTAAACCTTCATATGGCTTAGAAACCATATCAATGTTTTTACAGTATTATTTTATACTTCTGCTTTTAATGTATGCACTTTACTTAACTATAAGTATTGCAATAATATCGATCCATTTCTCTTGTATGAGAAAAGAGACTGATCAATAAATAACACCTTTTTATTGAACACGCCCGTCTCTTCCTTTTCTCTACAATCTGATGAGACTAAGAATGCACGTACTGACTGAGTAAAATAAATTGCCTTTTGTTCACACGACTCTCGAGATACACTCTTGATTAGGGGAGAGCAAAGTTGTCATGTTCTATGGTTGTCAGAAACTAAATCCCTTCTTGTCTAATCAGGGAAGTTAAGTCCTTCCTGAACATTCGAGAAAGTTTCTAGTGAACTCTGAGCTAGCTGGCAAACCCAAAACTTTAAGTCTAATATCGACAGTAGTAGACCTAGTTAACGTCTGGTCTAGGCCTTTACTATTGAAGGTATTATTCCAATGCGCAGAGCCTATTGGGATGATAGGAACTACACTACACCACAATATCAAAAGAATTCTACAAAGAGCTGCAGTTCCACTGGTCATCCCTAGATGTCCCTCACGAGTCAAATGCAAATGCTTGATGAAAGGGTTTCAATGGTTTTGCATTTGACTCGTGAGGGACATCTAGGGACGACCAGTGGAACTGCAGCTTGATGTAAGAATAATTTCAATGCTTTGCATTTCACTTGTGAGGGACATCTAGGGACGACCAGTGGAACTGCAGCTCTTTGTAGAATTATTTCGATATTGGATACTATAACATTCACTGCCACTGCTAATCTTGTCCTATAATGCTTTACAGGGCCTTTGGTTGGGATTGTTTTTTGCCAATAACTGTGCTTGGGGTGGTCCTAAAATGATGGGATCACCACTGAAGTTCAACAAAATGTGCTTTTTGTTTATGCTCTTTGTGTTCAAGGCATCTGCTTGGTGCTCCCCCTAGGTTAGGGGGGACCCCAAAATCATCAGCTCTCTCATTTTCTAATGTTTTCATTGAATAAGTTCATTTTTGTGAATTGGTTATATGCTGTTAAGCATGTAAAATTGCTTTTTCAAAGCATCTGAGAATATTGTTCATTTAGATGCTAGCTTACGTGATTAAGCACAGTTTTGGTACTGTACTACGTGCAATTTGCAAAATGCGAATTAGTACAAACTTTGCATGCTCCATCAGTTTAGCAAAGTTTTAAGCCCCTTTTTGTGGCGCACCAGTGGCGTAAAAAATGTGCATCAAACGCCTGCCTCACAGCAGGCATACGACTGACATAGGCCCTTTCACATGAGGCTTTCCCCATGTCAAAGGACGCATTGCTGGAGTTGCATCACTTTTGTGACACACTCCAGCAATGTGTCACTTTTACGCCTACAGATATGTCAGAATTACTGACGTATCTGTAACTCCTTGCGACATGATGCGTCATACTGTAAATATGACGAATACATCATGTCACAGGGAGAGCGCACTGAGAAATCATGCATCCCTGCTTTCACGCAGCGATGCTTCACTTCGCATACATGAGGCCCTATGGGTTGTATGCTTCCATACAGAAACGGCAAGCCTGAATGTTTGAAATGAGGCAGGGATCCAGACAAGAGCACAAGCATCCGTGCAGGGAGTCCCACCGTGCCCGGCCCATCAGCCTCCTAGAGACTGGGGTGGAGCGCGATGTCACCGGTCCTTATAGCTCTGGGTCATACAATGCAGCACACATCGTGCTGTGACCTGATGCTCTTTGCTAATGTCCTGCCGGGTCTTCGATGCTCCACTGTGCATTGTTGATGCGCACATCAACGTACAGCTTCGGATCCCAGCAGAGCCTATCTAAGGCCATGGCACACCGCAGGCCATATATATGTGGCTTCTGAGGCTTGTGTATTTGCATTTGGAGTTTAAGGCTGGCATGTTTCATAACTTTTACATATTGAGCTGTAAAAGGATGTGCCGATATTTCAGAATGATATCACCATATGACTGTCTTATGAGATATATCACCAGTGTGGATTCATAATATAAGATTGGCATCTCCTAAAGCTGTTCTGCTCTGCACTGTAATTCGGGTTAGTAACAATTCAGAATTAAATGACACAAAAAAATGGAAAAGTGTCTAAGACGCTCTGTACTTTGTCTCATGTTCTTACTTTGACTAAGTCTACAAATGTATCTAGAAGAGGAACCTGGGAACTCTGGCCCAATCATCCATCAGTTTAGACTCCTCAGCATCTCTGGGTCATCAACAGTATAGAGTTTACATCTGGGGTTCAGCATCATGTGTAGATTAGCGAATGCCTCAATGTAAACTCGCTGCTGTTCTATAAAGTGTCATTGTACTTGCAGTTACACACCACAACTAACAGTACTTTAAGTATTTGCTGTTACCGTTTCACAGTTCTTGCGCTACTTTGATAAAAAGACTCACAGTACTCTCAGTTACACATTATTCCACAAAGTACACCTTGTCAAGAACCACTTACCTCATCTCTGGGAGGTTGTACTAGGATCACTTCACTACACTTTACTGCACTGCACCACACTGCACCACAGTCCATGTGCTACTGTGATAGATAGAATGACTCACAAAAAACTCAGTTACACACCATTCCACCAAGTACACCTTGTAAATAGCCACTCAGCTAATCTCTGGGGGATGTACATGGATCACTGCACTGCACCACACTGCACTACAGTCCACATTGTAGTGTAATAGGTAGAGTGTCTCACAGCATTCTCAGTAACACACCATTCCACAAAGTACAGCCAATAAGGACTCTGGGGAAAGAAAAGTTAAGCTTTGCTGGTTTCTAAATGAAGAGGACTGCCCGATAGTTTAGCACAAAGGATGCTGCATGGTGCTTGCGATGGAGCACCCAGTCCAGCAAACTTTAAATTAGGCTCTTTGGAAAATTTGAAAACATAGGTGAGGAATGGTTCATGCTAGGTATAATACTTTCGCCCAATTATAGCTAAAGACAGCACTTTGCATGCTGGAGTTTTGAGCTGAAAGTAAATTCTGATGTCTGAAAAGCCAAGATTGACAGATGTAGGCAATCAAGCTATGAACAGGCTATGTAGGTGAGAGGGCAGAGAGAGTCTTTCAAATGCAGAAGCAAGCACCTCAGTGCTGCTGAGCTAAGATTAGCCCTCCTTGGATGAGGAAAGCAGCATGCTACAAGACATCACATGCCAGAAAAAATGTCTGGAAAGACAATTAGAAAGAAAAGCAATGTGCTGACACACCTCTTCCTGTGTCCATTCTCAGCCTTGACATTGGTGTGAGGTGGTGGAGCCCAGCAACAGCCCTATGATGCGCCCTGCGTGAACAGGTGATGCCCACGAGGGACGCCGGTGGTTTTACAACTTCTTGGTATTAGGGTTTCTAGAAAACACCCATGCTACGGACTCCCTCTGGCTCTCCAAGCTGTTGGCAGCTGCATGCTGCCACGAGGCTGCATGCCACTCACTGCCAGCTTCAGTTTGGATCCCAGGAGCTAAACAAACATGGCCGTCCTTTTACTGCTGCAAATAGACGCCATGGGGAGGGCTGTGGGAGGGGGGTGACTACGCGATCTTCTCTGAGCCTGAGAAGCTGCTCCACATCCTTTACTACGACTAAAAATGTTATAACTCCACACTAACCACCACTGCACACCTAGCAGCTCCTCCCTCACCGATCACCACTGCACACAACAGCTCGTCCCTCACTGACCACCACTGCACACAACAGTTCACACTCTATTCACAAGAGGCCTGAGACTCATCTCCACACTTTAGAGCGCTGCCCACCAGGCACTTTACCCACTCCAACAGGTGAGTGCAAGGGCAATCGGAGCTGCAGAAGGTGCTGCTGGCCTAGAGGGCGGGGTGTGGTGGGGGCAGTGTGAATCCCAGTCTGAGAATGGTCTGTTTACTTATTGTTATTTTTAGTTATTTTTAAGTATTTTTGTGTTGTATTATATTGTGTTGCGTTGTATTGTACTGTGTTGTATTATATTGTGTTGTGTTATATTATATTGTACTGTGTTGTCTCGTATTGTGCTGTATTATATTGTACTTCATTGTTCTATATTGTACTGTGTTGTATTATATTGTACTGTGTTGTATTGTATTGCGTTGTAATATATTGTAATGTGTTGTATTATATTGTGTCATATTATATTGAACTGAGTTGTTTTATATTGAAATGTGTTGTATTGTATTGTGTTGTATTATATTGTTTTGCATTGTTTTGTTTTGTATTGTGTTGTATTACATTGTACTGTGTTGCATTATATTGTACTGCATTGTATTGTATTGCGTTGAATTATATTGTACTGTGTTGTACTGTATTGTGTTGTATTATATTGTACTGCGTTGTACTGTATTGTGTTGTATTATATTATAGTGCATTGTATTGCATTGTACTGTGTTGTATTATATCGTACTGCATTGTATTTTATTGCGTTGTATTATATTGTACTGCGTTGTACTGTATTGTGTTGCAATATATTGTACTGTGTTGTACTGTATTGTGTTGTATTATATTATAGTGCATTGTATTTCATTGAACTGTATTGTGTTGTATTATATTATACTGCATTGTATTGTATTGCGTCTAATTGTATTGTACTGTGTTGTATTGTATTGCGTCGTATTATATTGTACTGTGTTGTATTGTATTGCGTCATATTATATTGTACTGTGTTGTGTTGTATTGTGTCCTATTATATTGTACTGTGTTGTATAATATTGCATTGTACTGACAGTGGCACCTGGTAATCTTTGGAAGTGTTGGACTTATCACTGTGCAACGAATGTCAATGAAGGAGTGAAGAAAGTGAGTTACAGAGTCCACCTACAGGGAGGGTTCGAGGAGGGAGTTTCCCCCAGTGAATATTTTGGAAATATGGCCTCAAACTGAGCATTCTACAGCACATTTTCACATAAATGTGGTAAAAGGCACCTGCCTTTTGAGGCTTACCAACTGTGGTCCTTTAGACCCTAGCACCCTTTCCTCCTCAGTCCAGTATCCCTGCACTCGCGCTCCCCGCCCCACTCTCCAGCCTTCTCACCTCCTGCACCCTGTTGAACTGTTCTCGCACCTCCGCTCGTACCTGCTCTGGAACTCTCAACTTCCTTGAGGGGTGCATTGTACGTTGCTTGTGCACTCCAATCCTCTGCGCCTCAGGAGTCTCTAAGCATGTGCTCCTCAGCGCGCACTCACAGCTCTATCCTTTACTATCACTCATTCTCTTGGCATTCACTCTCTGTCATGAACTTTCACTCTTTTGTCCACTCATTCTCTGCCAGTCACTCTCTCACTCACTCTCAGTAACTCACTCTCACATTCACTGTCACTCACTCAATTGCTCACTTTCACTATAGCTCTCACAGTCACTCAGGGGCATATTTACAAGCAGAGTGGCAAAGCGTGCCGCTAAGCCATTAAGGCTAACACCACGCTCCGTCACTTTAGAAACGCAGGGCCGCACCATATTTACAAGAATACGGAGCAGGCCTGTGTTTTCCCCTGCGCCGGTGCTAAATGTAGCTACCTAGCACCAACCAGCCACTCTTGCACCATAGTACAAGAGTGTCTGCGCTGCTGGGGAAGATTGTTTATGTGCACAAAGGTGTCCCTTCCGGCACATAAACAATCTGAAATGGCGATTTGAAACTTCTATGTGTGCTGCTTAATGCCGCACACATAGAAGTTGCAAAACATAATTTTTTTTTATGATTGTTAATGTGCAGGAAGGAACACCTTCCTGCACATAAACAATCAGAGGCCTCTTGCTGCGTCCATGTATGCTGCACAACGCAGCACACATGGAAACAGCATAAACAAGGACAATTAAAAATGTCTCCTCGTTTTGCCAGGGTAAGACCAGGTTTTCTCTGGTCGTAATTTTGGTGCTGCCTCATATTTACGCCACCCTTGTAAATATGGGGCAGCATCAAAATAAATGGGTGTTGCTGTGGAACGCCCAAAACAACACCCATTGCCCACCCCTTTCAAGCTAATTATAGGGTGATAGGGTGCCTTATATATAAGGCAGCTTTAAGCTTGTTGCCTTGTAAATAAGGGGAAGCCCGTATCGCGACAAGAACGTCATTAAAAGTGACATTGTGGTGGAGATAGGGGCTCGTAAATATGCCCCTTAATGTCTTATTTACTCCCTCTTTCATTCAACCACTTGCTCTGTTAGTCATTCTAAGTCACTCTTTTACTTCCTCTTACTTTCTCAGTTACTCACTCTCAGTCACTCGTTGCCACTCATTCTCTCTCAAGCACACACATACATGAACACACAACTGTTTGACATTTGCGTCTTACTTTCCTGGCCTCTGCTGCCCATCAGTGCTGTCCCTCAGGGCCTCAGAAGCAGAGTCCATGTACACCATGAGGTAAGCATCTCCCTCTCTTTAAACCCTTCCATGCAGGGCTAATTCCCCCGCGGTGCGTGGGGGGTCACGCGCGGCGCCACGGTATTCATGACAAGCCCAGCTCGTCATGCTGCACAGTGGAGCTGATTCAAAAGGGGGTGGTGATGGACAGAGTATCTGAATTAAGCAGAACACTCCTACCCAGTCAAAAGATCAGGGCTTGATCCATCACCGTTTTTTAGCTCACTGCACCATCCCAGTTCAGAACCTGGCTACATGCAAATTAGTCTGACCCTGGCCCAGTGCATCATGGGAACAGGGCAGACCAAACTACTAAGCCAATTCTTTACTGGAAAGGAAACAAGCTTCCGGGGACCGGTTTCTGGCATTACAGCCGTCTTCGGCCCGGCTTGCTTGAATCCTGATGGTGCAGTGAGCAAGGGACTCACATCTGAGCATACCCTTCCACACTTGTGGTGGCCAAAACGATTCAAAAGGGGGTGGTGATGGACAGAGTATCTGAATTAAGCAGAACACTCCTACCCAGTCAAAAGATCAGGGCTTGATCCATCACCGTTTTTTAGCTCACTGCACCATCCCAGTTCAGAACCTGGCTACATGCAAATTAGTCTGACCCTGGCCCAGTGCATCATGGGAACAGGGCAGACCAAACTACTAAGCCAATTCTTTACTGGAAAGGAAACAAGCTTCCGGGGACCGGTTTCTGGCATTACAGCCGTCTTCGGCCCGGCTTGCTTGAATCCTGATGGTGCAGTGAGCAAGGGACTCACATCTGAGCATACCCTTCCACACTTGTGGTGGCCAAAACGATTCAAAAGGGGGTGGTGATGGACAGAGTATCTGAATTAAGCAGAACACTCCTACCCAGTCAAAAGATCAGGGCTTGATCCATCACCGTTTTTTAGCTCACTGCACCATCCCAGTTCAGAACCTGGCTACATGCAAATTAGTCTGACCCTGGCCCAGTGCATCATGGGAACAGGGCAGACCAAACTACTAAGCCAATTCTTTACTGGAAAGGAAACAAGCTTCCGGGGACCGGTTTCTGGCATTACAGCCGTCTTCGGCCCGGCTTGCTTGAATCCTGATGGTGCAGTGAGCAAGGGACTCACATCTGAGCATACCCTTCCACACTTGTGGTGGCCAAAACGATTCAAAAGGGGGTGGTGATGGACAGAGTATCTGAATTAAGCAGAACACTCCTACCCAGTCAAAAGATCAGGGCTTGATCCATCACCGTTTTTTAGCTCACTGCACCATCCCAGTTCAGAACCTGGCTACATGCAAATTAGTCTGACCCTGGCCCAGTGCATCATGGGAACAGGGCAGACCAAACTACTAAGCCAATTCTTTACCGGAAAGGAAACAAGCTTCCGGGGACCGGTTTCTGGCATTACAGCCGTTTTCGGCCCGGCTTGCTTGAATCCTGATGGTGCAGTGAGCAAGGGACTCACATCTGAGCATACCCTTCCACACTTGTGGTGGCCAAAACGATTCAAAAGGGGGTGGTGATGGACAGAGTATCTGAATTAAGCAGAACACTCCTACCTGGACTCCTCCCTCTCCATGACCAGACAAGTCAACGCCGTCTCCTCGTCATGCTTCAACATCCTGCGCATGCTACGTAAGATCTTCCGGTGGATCCCCACCGAGACGAGGAAGACGGTCACCCAAGCCCTCGTCACCAGCCGACTGGACTACGGCAACGCCCTCTACGCCGGAACCACGGCCAAACTCCAGAAGAGACTCCAGCGGATCCAGAACGCCTCGGCGAGACTCATCCTCGACATCCCCCGACGCAGCCACATCTCCGGACACCTGAGAGATCTGCACTGGCTCCCGGTCAACAAGAGAATCACCTTCCGTCTCCTCACCCACGCGCACAAAGCCCTACACGACCAAGGCCCGAGCTACCTCAACAACCGGATCAACTTCTACACTCCCAAGCGCCTCCTCAGATCAACCAACCACGCCCTCGCCGCCGTCCCCCGCATCCGAAGAGAGACAACAGGAGGAAGGTCCTTCTCCTACCTGGCCGCCAAGACCTGGAACTCACTTCCCACCAATCTGCGCCTGACCCAAGACCACCTCTCCTTCAGGAAGAAGCTCAAGACTTGGCTGTTCGAGCAGTAGCGGCACCCCCCCCTCCCAGCGCCTTGAGACCCTACGGGTGAGTAGTGCGCTTTACAAATGACCTGATTGATTGATTGATTGACCCAGTCAAAAGATCAGGGCTTGATCCATCACCGTTTTTTAGCTCACTGCACCATCCCAGTTCAGAACCTGGCTACATGCAAATTAGTCTGACCCTGGCCCAGTGCATCATGGGAACAGGGCAGACCAAACTACTAAGCCAATTCTTTACTGGAAAGGAAACAAGCTTCCGGGGACCGGTTTCTGGCATTACAGCCGTCTTCTGCCCGGCTTGCTTGAATCCTGATGGTGCAGTGAGCAAGGGACTCACATCTGAGCATACCCTTCCACACTTGTGGTGGCCAAAACGATTCAAAAGGGGGTGGTGATGGACAGAGTATCTGAATTAAGCAGAACACTCCTACCCAGTCAAAAGATCAGGGCTTGATCCATCACCGTTTTTTAGCTCACTGCACCATCCCAGTTCAGAACCTAGCTACATGCAAATTAGTCTGACCCTGGCCCAGTGCATCATGGGAACAGGGCAGACCAAACTACTAAGCCAATTCTTTACTGGAAAGGAAACAAGCTTCCGGGGACCGGTTTCTGGCATTACAGCCGTCTTCGGCCCGGCTTGCTTGAATCCTGATGGTGCAGTGAGCAAGGGACTCACATCTGAGCATACCCTTCCACACTTGTGGTGGCCAAAACGATTCAAAAGGGGGTGGTGATGGACAGAGTATCTGAATTAAGCAGAACACTCCTACCCAGTCAAAAGATCAGGGCTTGATCCATCACCGTTTTTTAGCTCACTGCACCATCCCAGTTCAGAACCTGGCTACATGCAAATTAGTCTGACCCTGGCCCAGTGCATCATGGGAACAGGGCAGACCAAACTACTAAGCCAATTCTTTACTGGAAAGGAAACAAGCTTCCGGGGACCGGTTTCTGGCATTACAGCCGTCTTCGGCCTGGCTTGCTTGAATCCTGATGGTGCAGTGAGCAAGGGACTCACATCTGAGCATACCCTTCCACACTTGGCCAAAACGATTCAAAAGGGGGTGGTGATGGACAGAGTATCTGAATTAAGCAGAACACTCCTACCCAGTCAAAAGATCAGGGCTTGATCCATCACCGTTTTTTAGCTCACTGCACCATCCTGGCTACATGCTGAGCTCATCACAACTCCGCCCACTCCCATGGAACGCCCGCACAGGCGGGGAATTAGGCCCGCGTGGGCCGTCCGCGGCAGTTATGACCAGCTCAGTTCGTCATCTCGTCATGCGCACAGCTCCACTGTGCGCTCGTCATAAGCGTCGAAGGGCTTAAAGCCCCCACTGTGTTGGAGTGTGCATGGCCTGATGTGGGTATGTGCTGTCAATCACACTCTACGTATGACAGGTGGGCTTCTCATTGGTTAGAGTGCTGAGAGATGCAAACCCAGCACTGCCTGTCTGCACTCTGGATACCCTCTTGGGTGATCAGTGTGCTATAAAAATCAAACTAACATAACATAACACTTGAAACACACAAACAGTGTGACTGACTGGGGGAGTTCTCAGAGCATGACATGTGCGGTTTGTGCTTTTAGTAAAGCCGCTGGGAGTCTGAAGCTTGTTCCAGGCTGACAGAGCAAAAGGGAAGAAAGTCACACAAAAAATGCCCCAGTAGGGAAGCCGCCGCTGTGTATTCTTATATAGATATCACTTTTCTACCACATGTGAAGCACACAGACTCTTCTGGGTTCTTACATATGTAGTTACACTCAGTGGCGGCTCCTCGAGGGAGTGCTGCAGGGCAGTGGGGTGAGGCGGGCGGGGGAGGGTCAGGTTGGGGGTAGTAAACTCTGGAATACGGCCAAAACGAAGTTGTGTATATAAATAAATTAATAAAACAAATTAAATTGCGCACGCTGCAACACCAAATCGGAGCTGCAGCGCGCAATGACTTTGGAAAATCATGTGGCTATTCCCTTTCCCAACTCAAAGGATGGTTATTCAAGCTCTCATTGTGTCAAGACTGGATTACAGCAACGTGCTTTATCTGGGGGTGGCTAAAGCCTCCATCAAATAGTTGTAGGTAGTCCGGAACGCAACGGCAACGATGCCTTATAAGCTCCCGAAACGTGTTTCTGCCTCTCGTATCTTGATCCATTGGCTTATGGTAGGAAAGCCTCGTGCTACGTGCACAGAGTGAGGTCAGAGTGGGCCCAGAGTATCTTTATGAGTTTACTAAATCCCTTACACCAGCCCACCGCCTTTGCTCTGGACAACTTTCCCTGTGCGGTGTCCCCAGTGTTGAATGCACACGTATGGGAGGATGGTCAGTTACATATCAGGGCCCCAAGCTGTGGAAGGCTAACTCAGAACTTTTCAAAAGCTATCCCTTGCTATGACCTTCTGAAGACAGCTGAAAACTTGGTGGTTTTGAGTTAGAGAGACTTGGATAGACCTGACCTACTGTTTGAGCACTGGGAAACCCCAAGTGGGAAGGTTAGCACTATATAAAACTCCTTAATAATAATATTAATAATAATAATAATAATAATAATAATAATAATAATAATAATAATAATAATAATAATATTAATAATATTAATAATAATAATAATTATAATGAATAAATAATAAGCAGCCCAAAGTGGCATCTGAAAGTAGAACGTCCATCATGTTTGGTAATAGGATCATTTTATGCTTTGGGACAAGAGCAATTTATAGGGCCCAATTCACAGAACTAACACAAGACAAAATCCTAAACGTACTACTTTTGGTATTCACAGAAGGCATTTAATAGTAGTAAAGTTAGGATTTTGTCTTAAATCTGTCTTAAGTCTGTGTTAAGTCTATCTTAAGTCTGTCTTAAGTTTGTCTTAAGTCTGTGGCAGATATCGTAGGAGCAGTGCCAAGGGTGCCAAAGGGCACATCTACCACCTCTGGTTGCCTCGTATTGGTGCCCATTGCAGGGCTGCATGTCTCTTTGGTGACAAACAACTGACCTGGAGACTCTGAGGACTCCTGAGCTCAGGGATACACTCAGATCATCTGCTCAAGTGGGCAGAGTATTGCAAGTGTCTGCCGGCTGAACCAATATTCATTGATGACAGTACAGGATGTCCATCACTCATGGGAGCTTCCTAGACTGGAATCCCTTCCTCTACCCTCCCAGCAGCAGCTGGTTGACAATTAGTGCAAGATTGACCAACTACAAGCATCTGGGCAACAGAGAAGGAGACATGTTTGGGGGTTCAGCACTAAACATAATAATGGCACTGAGGAGTTTATGAGTTAGAGAAAGATGGGAAATTACCAGTGTGAGTGCAACATTCCCTTAAATCTCTCAGAGCTGAGAGAAATTTTCCCCAGAGACTTCTCCTAAACACAGACGTTGATAATGTTCCCTCAGAAGAAGCACATTTTCTTTTGGAAAGGGGAGTGTTACATTAAAACACGTTACTTTTATATGTAACTAGCGGCCCGACCCGACGTTGTCCGGGTATGACAGACATGTCTGCAATTAGAATGCGCCCCAGCGATATGTGCATACGCCGGCGCGTGTGTCTCTGCTCTGAAGTTCTGGCCTCACAGTCTGCCTCAGAGATATATGCCTGTTGCCTTCCTGCCGTGCACATCGTGCCCGGGCTCTGCATCCACAACACGGCGTGATGCACTGAGACGCCACACGCTGCGTCAACGTCACCCGACGGCGTACTCAGCCGCCACGATAGAACGCTATTCACACGCTCTAAACGTCACCCGATGGCGTACTCAGCCGCCTCGATAGAACGCTATTCACGTGCTCCAAACGTACGCACACGCCCACCTCAGAGCCGGCGCTACTTCCAACGGACTACTTTGTCACACAACGTGCTTTGTCCCCTCCAAAGTATATGTTGCGCCGGTGTATAGTCTACGTCCATCTGCTTTGCCTCACCTTTCCAATGCTGCATGTGGCGCTCCGGTTGGCGCTGTGGTTCCTGAGCTTACCCGCCTCAAAGGTTTGGTCTCTCTCTTTATTATATTAGTATGGATGTATTCACAGTACATTGCTGGTGTTGCAAGGATGGCTAATGGTAATTCTGATTTTTATTCATATTTTTTCAGGAACTGGTACTACATTGAAATGAGTTTCAAAGGATCTTATGCAAATTTGACTCAAGGCGTTGACGCTTTGTACTTTAAAGGAAGTTCCATTCCCTGCGAATTACTCCTGGTCGGGGATAAAGCCTTCCCTCTACTCGTGAGCAACTCTGGCCAAGTTCTTATCGCGGCTAGTCACTACGGGAAGGGTCGGATCGTGGTAATCTCTCATGAGTCCTACCTCAATAGCCCAAAGTTCTCAAAGCTCCTTCTCAATGCTGTCCAGTGGCTGAAACCCTCAGCAGATGCTCTGGTTGGTGTCCAGTCTACCTTTGACTCCCTAGGGAAGACCTTCTCTGATCATGGCATCAAGGTGCAGTCCACTGGTGGGTTTCTGGAATCCTTTGGCGTGTATTGCATGGACGCTTATAATGCCACTCAGAAGAAAGAGCTTATTGCATTGGTGAAGAACGGAGGCGGTCTCCTCATCGCAGGTCAAGCCTTGGATTGGGCCTCCAAGCACGGCACAGAAAAAATCTGCTTTGAATTTCCTGGAAACGAAGTGATCAATGTGTCTGGCATCTTTTTCACATCCAACCGGGTTGAGGGTGGAGTTTTGCCAATCTCCAAAGAAATTCCCCCTTGCCCATTGCTTGTTGGGTAAGTGAATATAAGACCTTATACTTAAACTGTGGTGATTGACAATTTGATAAACTCCTGCTTCAATGATGCAATTCTTCTTTTGTATGTATTATGTAGGAAGAGTTGCACATACTTTAATACAAAGGAAATATGTCAGATTGTTATTTTTTCACACATGAATCTTATTATCTATGTGAGCCATACTTACAAAAAAAGATTAATTACATCACAAATAAGCAAAACCTGCAGGCAGGTGTGAGCTATGTCGTTTTTCCTTACTAAGAGAACTACCCAGTTTCTGCAGCTGTAACGTCTGCCTTTAGTAAGAAAGATGTATAAGTCACTGCTGTGTATGACTGGTTTCCTAAATATATGTAAGCATTTCATCCCTGCATAAAATACGCCTTTAGAGTTAGCAGATTGTGCCACAAAGATTACATTTGAAATTGTCTTTATTTCATTTTTGTGATACTTTTACTAAAATGTCTTATTTCTTTCAAACCAAATGAAAACTACAGTAATTGGCCACTTTTCCACAATCCTATACATACAGATAATTGTGGAAAATAAATATATTTACACCTTTCATCACATTTGCTCATGATTTCCCTGATCACTCTGATTCACAATGGAAACTCACACAAGTATTTGAGATGTCATCAGTGATGTCACCGACAATGTCATGAGAGATGTAATATGTGCGCAAGTTATAGTTAGGCTAGCTAACTATAATTGCTGAATTTCACTTGTTTTGTATGAATGAAACCTGAGCCAAACTATAAAGTCTCTATAACCTTTGCTTTTTTCAGTGAATTTCTAAGGTTTTTTAAATTCTGTTTTCTAACTATAAAGTCCCTATAACCTTTGCTGTTTTCAGTGAATTTCTAAGGGTTTTTTAATTCTATTTCCTAACTATAATGGCCCTATAACCTTTGGTTTTTTAAGTGAATTTCTTAGTTAAAAAAAAAAAATCTATTTACTAACTATAACATCCCTGTCACCTTTGTTGAATTTCTATGTTTTTTTCAATTGTATTTCCCAAGTATAACATCTATGTATCCTTTGCTATTTAAAGTTGTTTCTTAAGTTTTTCAACAAAGCAAAGAGTTGACCCACAGATAGTCATAGGCAAGAACCTTTTGGTATTTTAAAAATCTTGTTTGACTATTCTATGTGTATAACTCTGTTTGACAATACTGAACAATTGTTTCACTGAACAGTACAGTATTCAATCATGGTGCGCTTTCCAATTTTCAGGCTGATGTGTGATGATTTGCTTGTGTACAAAACATTTTGGGGACAGAGAATGTATGTTTTACTTAGTAAATGTCATTATCATTTATAAATATAGTTCCGTAGTGAAACAAAATAAATGTAAACACTGTTTAAAGTAAGGATTAAAGTTGCATCGTATTTCGGATTTTTAAAAAGTTTTATTGTATGTGTAAATAATATTTTTTCTACATTTTCTGTTTCCATGGTGCCGCCAGCATTCACGATGTCTTTGTTAACTGTGCCCCAATAGTCTGCACCTCACAATCATTCCTCCAAGAACCTCCAAACACGCCCACAGTGGAAAGTGACAAGCCGAGGCCCGACATGAACAAAGAGACGCAGAAGGATGGGCTACCACCTGCTGGATGGGTACACACTATCACAGTCTCAAGGTTGCCGTGCTGGGTATCAGCATCTCCTAATGTAGGAGCAGAGCTACACACACGTATAGGTATGCGAGGGCCGAATGGCCTATTCAGTAGTAAGTCAGAAGGCAACCTTGAACAGGAAAGGAAATAATAACTAAATACAGTGTTCTGCTGAGGCAAGCAATACAAGTAACAAGGCCTAGATCAGACACAGCCTAATAGGGATTGCGAAATACGAAATGGAGTCACACTCGCTAACTGAAGCTCCCACATTACAGGGATAACTCAGTTGTTTGCATGACGTGAATACAATGGTGTCTAATTTAGCCGCACACTGCTAACTTAAAAAAATACGAGGCAAGTGCATAAGGAGAATGGGGTTTTGAAGCCTTTACAGAACCTCCTTTCAGCAGTGGAGGCTAAGTAACTTTATTTGGTGCTATCAGGCAAGGGGCTTTACAATTCTAATCAGGAGGGGAAATCTCTATTCACATGATCAATAGCTTAATACGCAGAAATGTTCAAATGCTCGCTATTAAGCAGAGAAAATATAAGAGACATGTTGACCTAAAAGTGTCTACATCAATGCTCATCCACCTTTCGATCTCTTTCTGAAGCATGATCTTAGCATTTGTAGTGTATGGATATCCTTTTTTTAGGAGTCGATGTACCTACTCAATTGACACAACAAGCTAGGAGATAGTGCATACAAGGGCCTATTTTTCGTTTAGCATATTTTTTACATTGTACCTGATAAAATGCAATATTTGCAAACCATCCCCTCGGATGCGAGGTATGAACTTGTGATCCATGGGTGAAGTGAACATTATGATACAGAATTTAAGACGGGACTATTGTCATGTTCGGTCTGTAATTGAAGTCATATGTTCTCACCCACCTTAATCTCCCCCGCTCCTAGATACAAAAACGAACTGTCATATTAACTATCATGACAGGTGCAAAATGTACAAATTCATTTGCAGTGCGTAAATCAATAAATGTCATATCTGGGACTGGAGAACAGAATCAGAGGTACACCAATCTAGGCACTTGTATCCTCATTTAGTAAGCTATTTTCCTCATCAATTGGGTGACCAAACGGATGCATGGTGATTGGAAGAGAAATATAACACAATGGAATTGGTGACCAGGGAACAGGCGGAGGGGTAAAACTCTTCGTTCCAGTGTCTTTCAGAGAGCCATAACTGGTAGGCTCCTATTGTTCATCTGGCGTAGGCGCTATTGAGCACCGGCGGTGGAGCTACTCGTCTAACTCTTTCTGGAAATATAAGCTTCACTCAGGATAGGGCACCCGCTCTCACTAATCCTCTCCAGTGCCCAGGTCAGTGCACCAATCTTCCTTACCCTGCTATGTTACTGCTGGCACCTTAGACAGGGTACCTGCAGCCTATTCTTCATCGATGAAGTCCATCCCTACTTTCCAACTATCCCTTGGTGCACTGTTCCTCCTTCGGGCGTATATTGTACCTTGTCACTCCAGGCACAGAGGTGTCAAGGGAAAAGGGGGGTCAAACTCAAGGCGGACTAAGGGGCAGTGACTCAACACAGGCAAGCCCTCAGGCTGGGACTCAGGCACAAGTAGACCAACAGGCTGGGGCTCCTGGATAGCCACTCTATATTTTTGTTTTTGGTGGTACTGCCTCGTCCACACCATTTTGCTCTGCAGTTTTGCCTCAGTCGTATTCATGGATGTTCCATCACAAGCAGCCAGGCTGTGAATCACGTCCGTGCCCCTCCTTATTGTGACTGCAGGGTGTCCCGGACCTATTTGTGGACATAATATGAACTTTCAGTTAACTGGCAAGGATAAAACTTTATATAATTTATTTTTTCTCTCCCAACACCAAGTAGTGGGGTATGCCTTTAATTTGTGTACTAAGCTCTGGAAGAACAATTGGGACATACTTTGGATCATTGCATCTGTCCATTCCTATATCATTTATCTGAAGAACCTCAAAAAGGGAATTTCAAATCAATGGCTTGTTTGTCTTTCGTGTCTTAGCAAGCTTGTGTTCAATAAGTCGTAGCGATCAGGAGACAGCTTCAACTTTGGGATCCTTCGCTGCTGTGCAGGTCTGTAGACACCTTTAGAATTATTTTTCTAAGAAAGCCAACATAAATAGTACATTTGTGACCATGCTCTCAAGTTACATTTGTTGCTGGAAAACGTAAAATTGCTAATTTAACATGAATTCGTATTATGTAAATAACTGACTAATTAAGCATAATATAGCAAGTACATGAGTTCTCCAGCAAAACTTGTTGTTCCAAACAAGCTTTTGTAGAGCTATGTGCTCTTCAAACAGTTTACCACTATTAAGAAATGTGACATGCAAGGGAAAGAAATCACTTTTTACACAAACTGGGTCAGGTGTCATCATAACCAAGGGAAAGACATATGCATCTAGCAGCATTCACTTTCTTTTTTTCCTTCTGGCCTACAAATTCACCATCTCTAGTAAAGGCTGTCAGCTCAATTACACAGGCTAACTGATAAGGGACTTGTGATGTCTCTGTGACTGTATGCAGTGTTGTTAGTGGCATGTGCAATAGTGATGGTACCGTCTGGGAACTTAAACAAGGGCCATCGACATTTAATTCCCATTGAGGGTCAGATAAGGGAACATCAGTCTAGTCTACCCGTCCTTTCATCTCCATTTCATTTCCAATTCCATCAATTTAAAAGGGAAGGGCAGTGCTTCAAGGTGACACATTTTAATCATGACAATTTTTGCAAACAGCGTTATTTTATAGTATGTTAGATGTACACTGGTGAGGTCCTGTGTCTCTGTTTATTCAAATTAGTGTCTAAAGCGAGTCCAACCGATTTTCCTAGGGAGACGGCCACCGTCATGACCATTCCTGGACCGCTCGGGAGGGCTCTTGTGGTAGCGTCAAAGACAGAAAGCACGCACGACAAACCGTCTTGTGTACTTACAACACAAAACAGCACACAACAATATATGTAAGAAGCACAGAAGCCAAAGAAAAATGCAGCTTGTTAGTTGCCCAAAAGACAATTTCATGCACCTCATTTATTGTGTTAATTCGCCAAGGAGATAATCTCCTAGCCCCTTCGATAGAAGGTGACCTAAGCAGGTGACCTCCTGTTGACAATACTTACCCCTTTTGTAGCTAGGCACGAGCAGACAGACTTATCCCAAAGACAATGTGTAAAGTATTTGTACCAATATTCATAGTAACACAGTGAAGACACCATAAAAGGACACCACACCAAATGCACATCCCCTTCCTCTGTCACACTGAAACAAGACAATTAATCCACAAAAAGACAGAAATGCACAGAAAAGTTGGCCAAGAAAATATCTTCTTCCTAAAAGTTCTGCGTTCAAACACAGACTTTAAAAACCATCCTTACTAAAAGATGTATTATCAAATTCTGAGCTCATTCTTATTTTATATCTTATCCCTATGAAGGATATACTCGTAAAATGTCCCAAGAATTCCCCATTTTGTCTTATCAGCAGGGCAGCCCTTCAATAGGGAATAAGAAAAATGGTAGCTGTACACCACCAGGACACGTCACACACACCAGCACGTATCCCACTCCTCACACATACCACACCTCACCCAGGGAGGTCCTGGGCCCATTATAGGGGTGCCCTATGTACAAACTGTCCACAGGCACCGCGGTGGCAGGCCCGAGACATCCTTTCAAGGTCACTCATGCGAGCGGTTCAATCATCACCGCAAGCCCATCGGCAGCGCCTGATCCACAAGCCCTGGCACACCCAGTGCCCTACACTATGGATCTACTTGCAAAACAGAATTTGTAAAAGAGGAAGAACAAGCCCAATATCAATTTACACAGAAAGCACTTGCACTGTGACACTGATCAGCAGTGGCAAAATACCCAAAGCATCTAAGTTAGCAAAAACGAAAAACTAGCACAGCATCAAAACATAGGAGGTAGAGGCCAAAAGTCAGGGAAAACCACGCCAAGGATGCCATGTCTAACAATATGTAACTGTACTGTCCCTACTACTTTTACTGCATGTCTAAAACAATAAACAAGTAACTACCACTTTTAAAACCTATTTATAGATGATCTGTCTTTCTGCATAGTCCTAAGAGGTGCAGCAGAGCCTATGAATCTTACCAATCAATGTTAATTTGCACAAAGAATTGTTATTGAAAGAAATAGTACCGCCAAAGAATGTATTTTGCATCAGTGATAGAAAAAATATTGTGCAGCAGAAAGAACCATCACCAGAAACATAGCTAGAAAAGCAGGATTTCGGAAATCCACATTTTTCATGAACTTCCCACCAATCAGTCACAAAAATGTAAACACAATCAATGTAATGGGAATATTACAATTTACCAATTGTCTCCTTGTCAACACATTTCTCAACCAAATCCTGTATCATGTACAACAAGGCTCGCAAAATCTGTAGGAATCCCAGCTCTGCATCCTCCTGTTGCCCACAAAGCGGATGGCACATCCACAAAACTCAGGGGGGGGGGGGAAGGGCAAACACTATTCACTACTTCCATTAAGGCCCGTCATCAGACATTCACCTGCCTGGGCGCAGTAATAGTAGGATGCCAAACCCATCACATGCTCACAACCATTAGACATTAACTAAAAATTTTAACCAAATCTGTATACAAACAATCAAATCCCCCTTTTAGGACACAAATCCTGCCCACTATGATCTAGACACACCTTCACTCTCACCTCTTCCCCTGGCGACAAGCCTTTAACTTACAGGACCCAGATACATGACAATGCTGCCTAACAACATAATGGCCATGGGTGGCAGAGACAAAGAAAGAGCACGATGTGTCATAGCCATAGCAGCCTCAGGGACATAACAGGAGCAAAAACAGCAGAAACAGAAAGAACAGCTGAATGTTCAAAGCAATAAAATCAGAGGGTCATGTGTCAACTGTCATTTATGAAAACAATGCTACAGCTGTCTCTTGTTGGGCCATATTACACTGTACGTTCCCATCAGAAATCTGATATTTAACATCATTTGGTGTACGGTGACCTATGTTGTTTTTAATTTACAAAACAAATCTTTTCCCGACGGGCCTCAATCACAAACAACAAATTGGTAACCTTCCTCAAATGAACCTACTGTTGCCGCAACCCTCTCTAAAACTGACTTTGCATTTTCTCTTTTAAAACTCCTACAACTTTGATATTGTTTCCTAAGTGGGAAAATGTGAACCTTCCACTCTTGCCACAATGGACTTGGTAATGCCAAAAAAGTTAAAGCCTAAAAACTCATCTTCAAACACAGCAACCTGTTGAAACGTGGTCTTATTTTTTTCAGAAAAGAATTCACATATGCCCTGGACAGCTTACTCAAATTAATTCCAGCCTTCTGCATATAAAAAAAACTCCTGAGCACCTTTTATTTCTGCTTGTGAAACCACCCATTGTAAGACTATTTTATTCCCTGCAAGCAACTTTTCTGACCAAACCCTCTGAATACCATCATATTTTTTTCCCTCCTAAATCTGCCTGCCTCTCCCAGTGCCTCAATTCTCGAACTGCTCTCTGCGTTGAGCCCCCCTTGGGAATACCTTACTTATCTTCAAGGCCGAACAGCAGGCCTGTAAAACCACATTGAATCACAATCTATGTATTTCATTTCTCCTACTGCACTTTTTAGAATGCGTGCCTGTTCAGCACAAATATATACTACCTTGAATGTTGAAAACACATTTTTCAAATTAAATGCAAAAAGCAACTGCATGTCTGTAGCTCAAAACAGCTTTTGTCCTTTTGCAAAGTGCAAAGCAAAATGGAAAATCTAGGTACCATCAGCGCACCCCTCCTTTTCTCTCTCATTTCTTTTATCATCGCAGCACGCTCCTTAACTGTCTTATTTTACATTCTCTCCCCAGTACGCATTCCTCCGTCCTTTCTCAAACCATTCACTCTATGCAAAAATTAAACATATATATTATTACTATTATTTGTGCCGGCTGATCTTCCATCAATCATGCATCTGCAGAACAACAATGACAACAAGAAACTCATTCCAGGCATTTTCGAAAAAGAGCCAAAGGCATTATTTTGCCTGGAAGAAAGATTACAAATACTTTTTCCCAAAAGACAGTCCTCAGACCATACCAAAAACAAACTGATGGTGCACCATATTCACAAAACACACTCACAGACGAAAAGAGCTCTCAAGAGCAGTCCTCAGACTGAGCCATGGCAAGTCAGTCCTCGGATTGAACCAAAACACGTCAGGCTCTAGCCTGAACCAAAACAAGTCAGTCCTCAGACTGCACCATGACAAGACAGTCCATACAATGTACCAAGACAAGAAGACAGGCTCCAGCCCCAGACCTTTTTAAGAGTAAGACAAATTTCTATTTGGCCTGGCAGATTGTTCACAAACAGTCCCAGGCCTTTTCAAGAATAGGCCGAATTTCTAGTTGGCCTGGTAAACTGCTCACAAACACTCTGTGTCTTTTAAGGGTTCGCAAACCCACCAAGATCAAGACAAGACAGTCCAAAGACTGTACCAGACACAGCCCATAGGCTCGTGCCATTCAAGCATGGCACCACATTTTTGTAAGAATCAAATCACTCACCTGGTGCACTCAAGTCGAGCAAAGTTATTCTACACTGCGGACTCGACTGACCAAATGGTCAAATGCAAGGTTTTGCCTTCTCGGGACCCCAGCCGGTGACACTAGATGAGGAGCCGTCCGATCAGATGGGTGGGGCCGCCAAGAAAACCTTGCTCTTATCATGTGGGGATCCCCGATCCGCCCGACCGACCAGATGCAACTCCGACCCTGCAACCGGATTATGGGCAAGCTGGATCGCCTGCGGGTCCATGTTTGGGCACCAACTGAAGGAATTGGCCCTTAGGGGCCACCAGGGTTATTTACAACCTCCTGCTCACCTTCCACCAAATGAAGAGTCAGTCAGACAGTAGAAGATATGAACAAGGACTTATTAGCAATACTCTGCAGAGGAGTCCAAGTCTGACCTGCACCCTAAGATGTCTGCCGAGGGTCTGGCTCTCCAACAGTCTGCAATACATAATCATTCCTCCAAAAACCTCAAATAAGCCCACAGTGGAAAGTTACCAGCTTAGGCCCGACATGAACAAAGAGACGCAGAAGGATTGGCTACAACCTGCTGGATGGGTACACACTATCACAGTCTCAAGGTTGCCGTGCTGGGTCTCAGCATCTCCTAACATGGGAGCAGAGCTACATACACGGATAGGTATGTGATGGCAGAATGGACTATTCATTAGTAAGTTAGAAGCAACCTTGAACAGGAAAGGAAATAATAACTAAATACAGTGTTCTGCTGAGGCAAGCAATACAAGTAACGAGGCCTAGTTCAGACACAGCCTAATAGGAATTGCGAAATACAAAATGGAGTCACACTCGCTAACTGAAGCTCACACATTGCAGGGATAACTCAGTAGGTTACATGACATGAATACAAATGGTGTCTAATTTATCCAGACACTGCTAACCTAATATAATACGGGACAAGTGCATAACGAGAATGGGGTTTTCAAGCCTAACACAAGGACGAAGGAGGTGGATGAACATGTTCATATTGTAAAAACACCTGCGTCTGCAAAGAAGGGTCAATAATAAAGTTGACAGCAGCCAACATCAAAGAGCTAGCCCATTGGATCCAAAATGGATGCTAGGCTTTGGAATTCGGAACACTAGCCTTCATAACAGCTTCCAAAGCAGGTACCAGCGAGTTCATATAAATACATTTACCTTGCGCCAGGGAGAGCTCCTTTAGAATCGCTATCTGAACTGCGGTCAATATTTTTTCACTAGAAGAGAAACGCATCTCAACTGGAGTACACAAATGTGATTTGTAAGGGAAACAACCTTTACAACGTAACTTTTACAACGCACTACCATTACAACGAAACTTTTACAACGCAAAAACTTTTACAACGCATACCATTACAACGCATGTTTTTACAACGCAAGTACCTTTACAACGCATACCATTACAACGTAAGTATTGGTAAGTATATAATTATATTTAAAATTATATATGTTTGGTTTTTTTAAGGGGTATTTGTAGGGTTCAGGGTCAGTTTTTAGTTTTTGGGTAAAGGGGTATTTTTAGGGTACAGGGTCAGTTTTCAGTTTTTGGGTAAAGGGGTATTTTTAGGGTTCAGGGTCAGTTTTCAGTTTTTGGGTAAAGGGGTATTTTTAGGGTTCAGGGTCAGTTTTCAGTTTTTGGGTAAAGGGGTATTTTTAGGGTTCAGGGTCAGTTTTCAGTTTTTGGGTAAAGGGGTAATTTTAGGGTTCAGGGTCAGTTTTCAGTTTTTGGGTAAAGGGTTTTTTTTAGGGTTCAGGGTCAGTTTTCAGTTTTTGGGGTACAGGGGTATTTTTAGGGTTCAGGGTCAGTTTTGGGTTTTTGGGGTAAAGGGGTATTTTTAGGGTTCAGGGTCAGTTTTGGGTTTTTGGGGTACAGGGGTATTTTTAGGGTTCAGGGACAGTTTGGGGTTTTTGGGGTACAGGGGTACTTTTAGGGTTCAGGGTCATTTTGGGGTTTTTGGGGTACAGGGTAAAAATTTTTTTTTAATTAATTTAATTAAATTAAATTAAATTATATTAATTTCAATTAATTTAAAATAAAAAAAATAATATATACTTACCAATACTTACGTTGTAATGGTATGCGTTGTAAAGGTACTTGCGTTGTAAAAACATGCGTTGTAATGGTATGCGTTGTAAAAGTTTTTGCGTTGTAAAAAATTCGTTGCAATGGTATGCGTTGTAAAAGTATGCGTTGTAACGTCATACATCCGATTTGTAAGCAACGGGGACCATGTACCCTTCATTGAAAGTCAAGTAGGTAAAACCTAACGCACCTGGTACACTCCTTATGACCAACTTTGTTGAATTGTCACATGTTAACAAGAAGTTTGTCACAAGCATATCAGGCTGCAAAGACCGGAGAATCACGGTATGTTCCGAAAGCCAACTGGAAGCCGAAAAAGAAGGTTGAATCAATGAATCTAAGCTGTTGCGCTGGACATAATCAGGAATGTATGTCCTCCCAAAATTTAAAAAAAACAGCAAGGATTCAACATTTTTAGGTGTAAATGGAGGTTGCAAGTCAGAACATTTCTCCAGAAAGAAGGGGGCCAACCCCCTCTCTTCATTGTTGAGTTTGTAACCAAGAAAAAGGACAGCCAAGAAGGTGATGTAAATTTGTAACCAAAATTTGCAAAATGTGTAATAATGTGGTATACAAGCAAGAGATGCTGCTGTAATACATCATCCGTCAAGAATATGTCATCGACATATGAGAAGGCATCAGGGTCGATCTCATGCAAAAGGAAAACTATGCGTGCACAAAACTGAAGGCAGTGGTAATGAGGTCAGAGGATTATCACTGAGGGAAAAGCAGGGTTTTGAGCTTTTTTCGAAATGTTGTCAGGGAAGGCTCAAGTTTCAGTGGAGCCGGGAGAGCATTCCACAGATTTGGGGCAAGGCAGGAGAAGGATCGTCTGCCGATTCTTGCCAGTTTGAAACGTGGAATTAGGAAATTCCCTTGAGAAGAGGATCTAAGAGGACGGGAGGGAGTGTATGATTGGACAATAGACTGGAGGTACGCAGGGGCTAGCCCTTGCTTGATCTTATGCATAAAGGAGAGGGTCTTAAATTTAATTCTGTTTTCAATGCGGAGCCAATGTAGATCTTTGAGATAGGGGGAAATGGATGATCTCCAGGGAATTTTGCAAAGTAGGCGGGCAGCAGAGTTTTGAACAAGCTGGAGTTTCCTCTGTGTCTCCGCGGTGACTCCAAGGTAAAGTACGTTACCGTAGTCCAGTCGTGCGATGACTAAGGCCTGGACTACCGTACGCCTTGTGGAGTCCGGGAGCATCCAGAGGATTTTGCGGAGCCACCCAAGGATGGAAAAACAGGTGGCTGCCACTCTGACAACCTGGTGTCGCATGGATAGTGAGTCATCCAGGACAAAGCCCAGGTTCCGTACCTGTGTCACAGGCAGGCGTAGAGGCCCCATTTCTGGAGGCCAATGTTGGGGGCCCAAGAGGTGTTTGTGTTTGCCTAGGATGACTACTTCCGTCTTGTCCCCGTTCAATTTCAGGAGATTGGTCCGTATCCATTCAGCAACTCTGCTGAGTCCCAGTTTGAGAGCAGATGGAGCACAGGTTTTGGCCGGGGAGAGTGAAAAAATGGTTGGGTATCGTCTGAGTATGAGTAAAGGGAAAGACCGGAGTCTTCCACAATGCTAGCCAGGGGCCTCACATAGATGTTAAATAGCATTGGGCTAAGTGAGGACCCCTGAGGCACCCCATGCGCAGACGAATGCATAGAAGAGGCAGAATTGGAGGAGAAGACTTGGAAAGAACGATCACTGAGATAGGAAGAGAGCCAGGCCAATGCAGGTCCGGTCACTTCGGCCGCCTCCACTGCTTTCAAAAGAACAGGGTGTGAAACTGTGTCAAATGCGGTGCTTAAGTCTAAAAGAATAAGCGCCAAGGTTTCACCCTGATCGAGGCGGGAACGTAAGTTCTCAGTAACTCCTAGAAGAGTGGTTTCTGTAGAGAAATGGGTGCGGTACCCGGATTGAGATGGATGTAGAAAGCCTGTTGCCTCGATATGGGAGGTAAGGTGAGTATTGACATGTCTCTCCAGAATTTTTTTAAATATTGGCAGCAGGGAAATGGGGCGGTAGTTAGAATAGGTCTTGGGGTCTGCGCCACGTTTTTTTAAGAGAGGAATCATCATAGCTCTTTTCCATTCGTCCGGGACTATGGATTCTCGTAAGGAAGAGTTAAGGAGATCTTGAATAACTAGAAGTAAGTCTGGAGAAAGCTGACGGAGAATATGGATGGGGATTGGATCCAGGGGAGAACCTGAGTTAACCTTGGCCATACAGTCGCGGAGCGAGTTTTGCTGGAGCTGGGGCCATTCTGAAATTTGTGTCGTCAGGGAAGGGGAGTCAGGTATGTCCGGGGTAGTCGGGTCTTGAGGAGTATTAGGAGGGACTGTGGAAAGTGATTTGTAGATCATGTCTACTTTAGAAATGAAGAAATCTGCAATCTCATTGCATTGGGTCTCTCCCAATGCCGGTGGAGTTGGGGAAGTGTTTGAGCCTGCTAACTTTTTCACCGTTGAGAATAAGGCTTTCCGCCGGTTGGAGGTGCTATTTATGGACTCCAAAACATAGAAGGCTTTCGTCTTTCTGCAGGCTAGATGGTATTGCCTAAGGGCAGAACGATAGTTTTGTTTGTCGTTTAAGGCATATGTCTTTCTCCAGGATCTTTCTAGCTGTTTGCATTTAGATTTCATAATTTTCAGATCATTCGTGAACCAAGACGCTGGAGGGAGATGGGCAGTGGGGCGTTTGGAACTAGGCGGCAGATGCTGGTTGATGTTGGAGGACAGCAAGAGATGGACTTCCTGGTTAAATAATATACATGTTTGTTCGGAAGTAGGGCGGCTAGCAAGTAGCGTAGCATTGAGTGCAGGAATATTTAGTTTGGACCAGGCTCTATAACTGCTAGTGATGACAGGGAAGGGCATGTTATTGGTGCTCTCTACGGTCAAACTAAAGGAGATGGCAAAATGGTCTGACCAGTCAAGGGGAAGGGCAGGGGTGCTACAATCAAGCAGAATGTTAGAGATAATTGGATCGAGTAAATGGCCAGCTTGATGAGTTGGACCCTGATTTCTGAGTATCAGGTTAATGGCCTCACAATCAGATAAGAAAGTACTGCTGGGGCTGTTTTGCGTGTCTTCTAAGTGGAGGTTTAGGTCCCCCAAGAAAGTAAAATAACTGATTTCAATGCTAGCGGGGCTACTCATTCGGCAAAAGATGTAAGCCACCGGGTGGGTTTGTCGGGGGGCGGTAAATGAGTATTCCCGATATTGTCAGTTGAAAAGAGACTGAAAGTTTGAATAAAGCAGCTTCGCAGTCGGGGAAAGGGAGAGCATCTAATTGACAGGAGTGAGTAGCCTTAAGGATAATCGCCATCCGGCCGCCTTTCCCCGTATCTCTGTCCTGTCTGTCTATGACATAGCCTGATGGGAGGGCACTGGCCACATCTGGGCCAGAACTGGCATGAAGCCAGGTTTCGGTCAGGAACAGCGCATCTGGTTGGGTGGAGGTGAGGAGGTCAAAGATGTGATCTTTGTTTTTTGGTAGGGATCGACAGTTTATACTCCAGAACTTATAGGGTGGGGTCGGAGGGTTTGTAGACAGAGTCTCCTGGTTAAAGGAGAAGAGACATTAAGGACATTTGACTAAGTCACTGACTAATGGATCTAGGGGAGGACAAGTAGAGGAGTGACATTTTAGCCGGTGTAACTCCTCAAGTGAGTAAGCGACATGTGTGTGAGAGTTTGGCTCGTTTAGGGCAGGGTTTGTGGCCGCTGGACGCTCCGGGGCGCAGACGGGCTTGCGTTTGGCGAGCCTTCGGCGCGCCCGCTGCGCTCGTCCGCTGCGCCTCCGGGAAATGGGTTCCATTTTATGCAGTGCAGGGTGGGAGGGACTAGCAAGTAATCTGCTCGCCCTCTACCTCACCCAAGATGGCGCCGGCAAGGAGTTACTCAGGCCGATACAGCGCCTGATCGGCTACTGTTGGCTCTGAGTAGGAGTGCGCGGGGGTCAGTAAGTCAATGGGTGAGTGCTCAGAAATTAAAATTTTTAAATTAGAGTCCAAGGTTTTTAAAATGCAGAGTGCAAAAGCGCAGTTCTAAAATAGCGTAAACACACACCGTTCGCGGCTTCCGCCTCAGGAACCTCAAAACACACTTCCTTCGAGCTGCGGCGCTTGTGAAATAATCAGCTTTTATCCAGTGCAGGGTGGGAGGGACAAGCAAGTAATCTGCTCGCCCTCTTCCTCACCCAAGATGGCGCCGGCAAGGAGTTACTCAGGCTGATGCAGCGCCTGATCGGCTGCTGTTGGCTCTGAGTAGGAGTGCGCGGGGGTCAGTAAGTCAATGGGTGAGTGCTCAGAAATTAAAATTTTAAAATTAGAGTCCCAGGTTTTTAAAATGCAGAGTGCAAAAGCGCAGTTCTAAAATAGCGTAAACACACACCGTTCCCGGCTTCCGCCTCAGGAACCTCAAAACACACTTCCTTCGAGCTGCGGCGCTTGTGAAATAATCAGCTTTTATCCAGTGCAGGGTGGGAGGGACAAGCAAGTAATCTGCTCGCCCTCTTCCTCACCCAAGATGGCGCCGGCAAGGAGTTACTCAGGCCGATGCAGCGCCTGATCGGCTGCTGTTGGCTCTGAGTAGGAGTGCGCGGGGGTCAGTAAGTCAATGGGTGAGTGCTCAGAAATTAAAATTTTTAAATTAGAGTCCAAGGTTTTTAAAATGCAGAGTGCAAAAGCGCAGGTCTAAAATAGCGTAAACACACACCGTTCGCGGCTTCCGCCTCAGGAACCTCAAAACACACTTCCTTCGAGCTGCGGCGCTTGTGAAATAATCAGCTTTTATCCAGTGCAGGGTGGGAGGGACAAGCAAGTAATCTGCTCGCCCTCTTCCTCACCCAAGATGGCGCCGGCAAAGAGTTACTCAGGCCGATGCAGCGCCTGATCGGCTGCTGTTGGCTCTGAGTAGGAGTGCGCGGGGGTCAGTAAGTCAATGGGTGAGTGCTCAGAAATTAAAATTTTAAAATTAGAGTCCCAGGTTTTTAAAATGCAGAGTGCAAAAGCGCAGTTCTAAAATAGCGTAAACACACACCGTTCCCGGCTTCCGCCTCAGGAACCTCAAAACACACTTCCTTCGAGCTGCGGCGCTTGTGAAATAATCAGCTTTTATCCAGTGCAGGGTGGGAGGGACAAGCAAGTAATCTGCTCGCCCTCTTCCTCACCCAAGATGGCGCCGGCAAGGAGTTATTCAGGCCGATGCAGCGCCTGATCGGCTGCTGTTGGCTCTGAGTAGGAGTGCGCGGGGGTCAGTAAGTCAATGGGTGAGTGCTCAGAAATTACAATTTTAAAATTAGAGTCCAAGGTTTTTAAAATGCAGAGTGCAAAAGAGCAGTTCTAAAATAGCGTAAACACACACCGTTCCCGGCTTCCGCCTCAGGAACCTCAAAACACACTTCCTTCGAGCTTCCTTCGACATATGGGGGCTGATTGCCCAACGCACTGAATGCAGTCAAATCACGGCTCTCAGGAGCCAAAGATTGGCTGAAGGAGCCTTTGGAAATATCCAAGGTGGTTTTATGTTTTTTGCAAACAATGTCATTCACTAACACAGCGCTATGTGTTTAGATGTCTGTAATCTAAAACTATGCGATATGAACCAGCCTGGTTTCAATATTGGAATAAAAGGATTACTCGTTCATAAAACAACGGGTTCAATCACACCCTGGTATTCCAACTGAGTCAAGATTTCAATTACGGATGTCTTGGAGTCTCATTTGACTGGATACTGTGGATGGGGCTCAGTTGTGCAACGCAAAGGAATCACATGAACGGGGGAACCTTTGTCCCAACCTGCCTGATTGCCATATAACACCAGGGCTAATGATAATGCCCATTATGAGGCATAAGCCATTTTATCATCATCAGGAACATATTGAGAAAAACTAGGAAGAATAACATCTTTTCCTGCAGAGAAAGCTCTGACAAAAGGGGGAGGATAATCAACCTCCGCCAACAAAATAGCATAAGAAGAAGTGATGTTTTCCAAAAACACTGCTTTAAAATTGTTCATTTAATATCACCTTCAATTTGGAGAATTACTTCATAAAGTCTGTCAGGAGGAGCGACTCAATTATCAGCTGTCTCTACTGTAATAAAAGTGTCAGTTGCTCTCGCCTCCAGACACTGGTGGAGTGTCTGCTGCACTATGGTAACCTCTGCTGCACCATCGAGGAGGGTTACCACCCAACTCCTGTCGAGGAGCAGAGTTCTCACTGTCTGAGGCATACTTTGCAGTCAAAGTGGCAACTTTTTTCTACTGAAATGGCGTACGCTATAGAGGAGGTACATCCTGCTTGACGTTTACATCAAAGTGGCGCTGCGGGTCATGTCTTGCTTGCGCAGACTGACCTTGTCTGTGATCCTGATGTCCTCCCGCCCTGAACTGTTAATCCGACGACACCTGAATGGAACGAGGGGAACGAGGATAGAGAGACTTCCAAGTAAGGACCAGTCCATAACATAAGGCTCCAATCCATTTATCAACCGGGAAAACATGTCCTACCAGAACATTTGCCCTGAAGAAGACCTTCCCCCTAACAACAGCCCAGGTGCACCCCAGAAGGTCAAATTGTGTTGGAGTAATTGAGGCCAAGAGCTAGCAATTACTGCTATAGTCAGTGCACAAACGGCACTGCATCCTGGGAAGCGTAATCTGGGACGATAACCTTGCGTAATACCAAATGCTCTGACCTCTATAGGGCCACAGAATAGTATTGACACATAATTAATATAGAGGACCGATGTAAATGGCCGCTCACTTACTCTGTTTTGCCGGAATCTAGGACAAGGAAGCTGTTTATCACCAACGGAGGGATCCTCAGTCCAAAGGGGCTCTGCTGCCAGGTCGCGCTGCTGGTGGGAGCAGTTCCGCATTCGGCGGCAACTCTGCATGCTCCCAGTGTGCGCTGGACCAAAGAATAAAACCAAACTACAGCCGACCATACCGGGGGACTGCGAGGACCAGCAGCCTCTAGCTTGCACAGCTGGTGCCTCTTCCCCCGGCGGCCGCGCCCCCTCATCACTGTTCATTTAACTTTCGCGACACCCGCTCCGCGGGTGCCGCTCACTTACTCTGTTTTGCCGGAATCTAGGACAAGGAAGCTGTTTATCACCAACGGAGGGATCCTCAGTCCAAAGGGGCTCTGCTGCCAGGTCGCGCTGCTGGTGGGAGCAGTTCCGCATTCGGCGGCAACTCTGCATGCTCCCAGTGTGCGCTGGACCAAAGAATAAAACCAAACTACAGCCGACCATACAGGGGGACTGCGAGGACCAGCAGCCTCTAGCTTGCACAGCTGGTGCCTCTTCCCCCGGCGGCCGCGCCCCCTCATCACTGTTCATTTAACTTTTGCGACACCCGCTCCGCGGGTGCCGCTCACTTACTCTGTTTTGCCGGAATCTAGGACAAGGAAGCTGTTTATCACCAACGGAGGGATCCTCAGTCCAAAGGGGCTCTGCTGCCAGGTCGCGCTGCTGGTGGGAGCAGTTCCGCATTCGGCGGCAACTCTGCATGCTCCCAGTGTGCGCTGGACCAAAGAATAAAACCAAACTACAGCCGACCATACCGGGGGACTGCGAGGACCAGCAGCCTCTAGCTTGCACAGCTGGTGCCTCTTCCCCCGGCGGCCGCGCCCCCTCATCACTGTTCATTTAACTTCGCGACACCCGCTCCGCGGGTGCCGCTCACTTACTCTGTTTTGCCGGAATCTAGGACAAGGAAGCTGTTTATCACCAACGGAGGGATCCTCAGTCCAAAGGGGCTCTGCTGCCAGGTCGCGCTGCTGGTGGGAGCAGTTCCGCATTCGGCGGCAACTCTGCATGCTCCCAGTGTGCGCTGGACCAAAGAATAAAACCAAACTACAGCCGACCATACCGGGGGACTGCGAGGACCAGCAGCCTCTAGCTTGCACAGCTGGTGCCTCTTCCCCCGGCGGCCGCGCCCCCTCATCACTGTTCATTTAACTTTCGCGACACCCGCTCCGCGGGTGCCGCTCACTTACTCTGTTTTGCCGGAATCTAGGACAAGGAAGCTGTTTATCACCAACGGAGGGATCCTCAGTCCAAAGGGGCTCTGCTGCCAGGTCGCGCTGCTGGTGGGAGCAGTTCCGCATTCGGCGGCAACCCTGCATGCTCCCAGTGTGCGCTGGACCAAAGAATAATACCAAACTACAGCCGACCATACCGGGGGACTGCGAGGACCAGCAGCCTCTAGCTTGCACAGCTGGTGCCTCTTCCCCCGGCGGCCACGCCCCCCTATCTTAGCACAACATAAAAACCAGTCTAGTCCCTCCCGCAGCGCGGGAGGCAGCGCGGGGCGAAGCCCGGGCAAAGGGCGGGCCCGTTTAAGCCCGTTCAAGCCTGTGCAAGACTGGACTGGGCTACCTTATTTTTGGTTGTTTTCTCTATTATCCTCCTTTTATTTGTTACTGTCAGAGTATTTTAACTTTTATCCCTTAACTTGCTTCTCCTAGCTACACTAGCACTAGTGAGCCATCAACTGGTGTATAGTATGTCTCCTCGAAATACTAGAAACACTGTTAAAAAACAGGCTTTGGCCGCGGCCGAAGTTATCGGTCCGATCGACCAATTTATAACTAAGGCTAACGATGCCATCGAGCAGGGTATTATTTTATTAAATCGCCGAGTCTCCCAGGACCTGGCCATAGCGAGACGTTCCTCTATGGGCCTACTGGCCACTGCGGTAACTCCGCTACGTTCAGCAGAACTACCCCTGCCAGTGTTAGTCTACGCTGAGGTAAACACGGTGCCTAGTACAGTGGACCTCTCGGCAACTTTGGATTTGTCAGAATCTCACCTGTCTCTTGAAAAATCCCCACTTATATTTGCCACTCACAGTGCCCCCGATCCCTCTTCAGTCACAGAAAGGGGTATTCGAGAAGGGGCCATTCCTAAAAGAAAGTCAAAAAGAAGGAAAACCGCTCATTCACAGAACTCCACTACCTTTCCATCCATGACAATCCCCAATACCCCTTCTACCTCACATCTCCTCTCCCAACCTATTAACCTTGTACCAACCCCCGATCAACCACCCTCTCTCATGCTAGCACCTGCAACGATTCCCACTGTTGATAACTTAAATCTTAGCAGCTCCAGTAGCTACGATAGTGACAGTAGCCTGGATGACAACGGGAATACAACTAATATTACCTGTGCTAACGATACCCTATTGCTTAACAAAATAGGTGAACTACTTAAGTCGTACCTTATCCCAATTGAAAAGGTATTACATCAGGTGCAAATTCTACTAATTCAACTAACTCAACTGTCCTCTGCTCCCGACCAAATCAAGACTAGTATACAAATTCCAAATCCTGCTTTAGGGAAACCCCTATCAAATAACAGCAAAATCACTAAGCCCAGTTTGGCAAAAACGACTTTTCCTAACAACAACACTAACCAGATCTCCTTGCCGAAACCTATTCAAAAACAACCGCCACCTGCTCAGTCTAAGCCTCAATCCCCATCGAAGGCACCGAAACTTTTACCACCCAAATCCCTGATTAATTCTAACAAAGCAAATGATCAACAGTCTATTCAACAAAAACCCCCTTCTCAGCCTTCCCTTCCCACCCCAGCACCCTCCCATCCGAAGCAACAATCGGTTGGCTTTAACAACGTCCCTAAAAAACGAAAGAGAGGGCCCCGTCCTGTACATCTTCCACCTGAGGCATCTCCTTATGTGGTAATTATGACAGGTGTCCCGGAACTCCCCCCCAGTCAAGACGAGCCAATTTGGTCACTCAAGAACAAAGTTATCTATTGGTTGTCCAACAATAGACCCCTACCAACTTTTTTGGACAACAGAGTTACCACTGTTCGCAGAGTGCCATGGCTCGGCACTGTGCCCAAAAACATTCAGGGCGACTGCATCATAGTGAATTTTGATGACCCCAACACGGTAGAGCACATTTGCTCCTGGGGCGATCGCACCTCTGCTGAAGGGATAGCCACCCATAACCTGTCATATTTCTACCCACCAGTTCCACGTCACAACACAGTCCCCCCTTGGAGCTGGACGAGAGTGGGTAACTGGGATGGGAACAGAGACCGTGGTCACTGGGCAGGTTATGGCTTTTCCAACTCAGCCTTCGGACATCCTTCCAATTGGAGAGGTCCAACAGATATGAATGTTTGGACATGGTTGACTGACCATCAGTCCTCTCAGACAACATCCAAGATTCCATAAACACCCAGATCCCCACGACCCATTCTTTAGGCAAAAATCATCTTTCCCTGCCCGGTGCTGTCATTAAACCCTTCACTCCACTGCCAAAATCCCTTTTACATTTGCCATCTTTGCAGGTTTGTGCTCTCAGTTCTGCTCCTCCTACTACTTCGGAGGAGATACATATAAGTCAACAAACTAGTTTATCTATATCAACTAGTCTACCTAATAACACTGTCTTTTCCACCACTCCGCCCCCTCACATTTGTGATTTAACACTGCCTGATCACCTCTTGACCTCATATACCCCTTCACCCTCCACTAGGGATCTTGCTATCATGTACTGGAATGTAGCGGGCCTTAGGTAAAAAACACACTTACAACCCTGGATCGACCTGGTTAACAGCCATGACATAGTCTGCTTCCAGGAAACCTGGGCCATTGAGCCGATTCATATCCATGGTTTTAAAACCTTTTATGTGTCCGCCACTCCATCTGCTCAAGGAAGACACAAGGGCGGATTGGCTATCTATGTCTCGAACCAAATTCCGTTTACCATGACCGAATTATCCCAGGTGTCTGCAATCTCTCAAATCCTTAAGTTTACTGTTAAAAGCTCTGTTTACTATGTTATAAATATGTATAACAATGTGCCATCGGTTGACAGTGTAAAGTCATTGACGGAAATTACTCTATTTCTGCACGACCAGAAAGCCATAAATGCTCAGTCACAATGTTATTTTGTGTGGGGTGGGGACTTTAATATCTATTTATGTAGTAATTACAACAAAGGTGTATGTGGCCTTCAAGACGAGCATGACTCTCCCATTACCCACTTTGTCCATTCTAGTTTAGGGTCAGCTTTCAATACATCTTTATTCTCACTGGAACTCGAATTTGCGAACGAACTTGTAACACCTGCTGTCGACTTTAAGCCAACATTCCATGGTAGAGGATTGCTGTCAACGATCGACTTTATATTGTGTTCGCAGATTCTAGGACCCAGACTAAAAAACTTTTCTACCGGCACAGACCCTTCTAGTGACCACTTTCCTAATAGTATTACTATAACAATTACCCTGGTTCCCGTATCTAGCACTAAGCCCAGTATTTTAACGCAGCAATCACTGGAGATGGGTCGAACTAATGGTTACACAGTAAAGTGGTCTAAGATTAACCCCAAAGAGGTCACTGAAAAGGTCATCCAACAAACCCTCCCTCAAATATACACCTGTTTAGATGAGACTTCACCTCCACAGCTGATTCTGTGTAGTTTTGCAAAGATCCTAGAAACCATGCGGCAGGAACTTACCCGCCATCACAGCATGAAAAAAGATAAAGATAGTCGGGGTGGTTTGACTCCGATTGTCGTAGGGCCCATAATGCACTCAAACGAGCCCTTCACACCCAAGACAGGGACACAGTTCAAATCTCATTTCTAAGAAGGCAATATAAATTGGCCATAAAAGCTCGTAAGCGTGAAATAAAAAATAACCTTTGGGCCCAGCTCCAGGAGAGTACAAAATCAAAGGACAGCACGTTATTTTGGCAAACAGTCAAGTCCCCTTTTTTGGCAGATGATCCCGCCTTTTCCCATTTAGATGTGGCGATACCTGCTGAAAAATGGGTAACCCATTTTTCCCAGATATTTGGGGATCCATCACCAACTACTGATGATACCACATCTGGGGAGACCTGTACCAACAGTAATAACATCTTCCCAATAGACATTCATTTTGACCTTGGAGACGTGAACACAGCGCTAACGTCTTCCAAGACTGGTAAAGCCCCCGGCCCTGATGGGGTTCCCCTAGATATCTTTGTGAATAATCTCGAATTATGGTCCCCAATAGTAACTCAAGTCATGTCCGCAGCCTCTCAGGTTGGTTTAATTAATTCCTGGTCCACTTCTGTCCTTTTCCCTATTTTTAAAAAGGGAGATAGAGACAATCCAGCTTGCTACCGACCAATTTCCCTCTTGGACTCGCTGGGTAAGGTCGCTGGGAGACTTCTCCTGGAACGTCTCCAGGACTGGGCGAAGGAGAATAAGATCATCACAGACCTCCAGTTTGGGTTCCAAGAGGGATTAGGTACAGTGGAACAGGCTCTTAACCTTACCTTACTTATGGGGAAATATGCTTGGGCTAAAGGTGGCAATCTTTATTTGGTCTATGTGGATCTAAGTTCCGCATTCGACTGTGTGATTCATTCCAAGCTATGGGAGATCCTAATCAAACTGGGAGTAGACCCTCCAATCCTGAAGTTCCTCCGAGAGCTCTATTCGGATGCCAAAGCCTGTGTGAGGTTTGGTATTAACGGAGAACTAACGGATTCATTTGGAATCACAAAAGGAGTTAGACAAGGGTGTGTCCTTGCCCCATTCCTATTCAACATCTATACCAATGGCTTGGAACAAGCAATGCTGATAGGGAACAAGGACCTCCCCTGTATAAAGGCTCGCCCGATTCCAGCACTTCTTTACGCCGATGATTCGGTAATTTTAGCAAGGACGCCCAACCAGCTCCAGCTACAACTCAACAAGTATTGCCAATATATGCTTTCCCTTGGTCTTAAAGTCAACGAATCTAAGACCTTTGTAATGCATATTGGTAAGAAAGCCCAGAAATGTAAGTCCATCTATATTGAGAACACTAGGCTAGATAGCGCTAGGTACTATCCATACTTAGGAATTCTCATTGACCATCAAATGACGTGGAAACCTGCCATATCTAGTAGAAAACTGCAGCTCCAGCGCACAACATCAGCACTAACCTCATTCTCAAGGAAACTGGGCAAGCCCGCTCCTGCAGCATTATTGCAAATCTATCAAGCTAAATGCATAAGTGTGGCTACCTACGGAGCGGGTGTATGGGGCTATGCCCCTGTCCAAGAACTCCAGGTAGTCGAAAATGACTTCCTGAAGTACATGTTAGCTCTACCCAGAAGTGCCTCCAATTACGGTAGCCATATGGAACTCGGTTGGGAGTACCTATCTGACACCATAAGGTACCAACCGATTCTCCTGTGGCATCGCATATGGACCAAGGAACAATGTCTCCTAACTCGGTCACTAATAACGGACTGCCTCACCTTGACCCACTGGAAAAAGATTCCTTGGCTGGTGTATGTATATAAATTTCTGAATGATTTGAACTGTCTAGAGTTTTTTATAAACCCCACTTCACTTTTGACCATATCTAGAAAGTCCTTAAAGAAGCTATGTGTCTCGCATCTGAGCGATCTACGCTTGTGCTCCGAAATCAGCAAGCAGTCGACTATTCATCTAATGTCGATTCAATCTTCATATGGTCTGCAACCCTACCTGTCTTTTTACTTGTCTAACCATGACAGATATGTTCTGACCCGTTTTAGATTTAACTCTTTCTACCGCCTTGTCTCATTTCCTACACCCTCAGATTGGTCACGCGAATTGGCCAAATGTCCCTGTGATGACTGTACCCCTCAGTCTATGTTACATGTAATTTTATTTTGTACTTTTTATGAAATCCCGCGCAAACGTTGGTTGGTCCCTTTGCTTAGATCACTAGGACTGAGAAGATGCAGACCTGCCCTCCTGGCACTACAATGCTTAGACTCTCCTTACGTTGCAAAAACAGTAGCTTATTATTTAAAAGCTTGTATCAAAATTCGGTCTAATCTTGCGGCGTTTGCACAGTAAATATTATTTTTATACTGTTGTTATTTTTTATATTAATATAGAGAAAACTGACTTTATGCCAAAACGGACATATTATTGTACATAGCAGTCAAATACTATATGAAGAACAAAATGTTGTAAATAACTGTATATGTATTGTACGATTTACTTTTATGATTGTAAATTCAATCGAATAAAGTTACTTTTTGACTTTGACTTGACTGCAAAGTCACAATTGAAATTCCCTCTAGGCTGATATCGTGCTCAAGCCTCCAAGAATATCCTGCTCTCAAAATCTGCTGCCAGCCCAGGAAGAATCTTTGTTACCAATTTTCAAATGCCAGACACCTTACCTTTTAATGTCAAGTGCATCAAACTGCTCAACGAAAACCTTGATCCAGCAGACTCAACCACGTAACGGTCCACAATTAGGAAAGCTGATTGAAGGAGTTCCCTTTACTTGAATGTCTAACTTCTGGGAACAAACCAACTTACTTTCAGACCATCAAACAGGTTTTCATCACAAGAGAATCGACCTTTCTCTCCAACTGTGCCAAATGGATAACTACGAGGTCCAGAAATTGAGTTGCTGCACTTTTATCTCATCCCTTCAGAGGCAGTCCACTACTCCTCCATCCTACCAGGCTTGAGAAACTTGGCCTTCACTGAAGCATCCTGCTATCTCTGTTAGAGCTTGCATCTTATTCCCCACTTCTTGCTCCAATGCCTCTCGCCAACTTCTCTGCTCAATCCTCTTACCACTCCACTTCACCACCTTCCTCAGCCTTCTACCGGATGTCAGAATGGCCTTCAAATGATCTGCTTCATCTATGTGCACACCTCGAAACAAGATGTCTGCCTGCCAGCCATTGACCAACGAGTGCTGATGACCCATCTAGAATAAACTGTTTCAATATCTCCATCACAGTGCATGTGTGTGGGTACCAGAGTTCAAACTGATTTATCATGGGCTCCAAAGAGCAAATAATTGTGAGGTGCGATGTCTGAGGTTTTGGCAAATTGAATCGCATCTTTAAACATGCGTCGGCTAGACCTGCAAACATTGTGATGCTTGATGTTCAAATCATTTGAGCTTTAAATGTAAAAGAGAAGAAAATCAATACAAGAAAAAAAGCAATTTGAATTTTCTCCAGATCTAAAGAAATATATAATGCTGATTACGTTCATATATGTTCTGGAAGAAGTCACTCCAACATTTGTAGCTTACACCAGGCATGTGTATTTGAAAACACTCAAGGGGAATTGGAGATACAGTGAGAGGGTAGAGCACAGGGAGGGGGGAATAAAGGATAACAATTACATGCAATGTTAGCACAGATAAATTGAAAATGATAAAAGAATGTGACATTGTCCCTGGAGTTGAATAGGAACCTTTTCTGAAGCAGTGTGCAGCCCTTAGGATATTAATACAGATCCCTGGAGTCACACATATCTGCTTCCTGTAACAAGGCAGGAGTTTTTATGCAAATACTAAGATCACACAGGTGTCCCCCACAGCCTAGTCGCAGGATGACAAAGACTCATGAAGAGAACAGATGCCCTTGAATGTCTTTAGTTAGAAGCGTAAAGAATCGATGGGAAATGAATGATTGTGCTTTTGCTTTTAACAGGTCAGGTTACAGAGAGGCATTCAACATCATTTCACAATTCTATCATTTGTGCTTGTTTTTCTTATCTAAATACAAATGAAAATCCTCTGTTTTGATGATAACAGACATTTCTTCCAGAACACCTAAGAATGCACAATTGTCTGGACTATATTTCCTTGCGGCAAGTGGTCCCTCTCAGATGTTCAGTCTCTGTTGGGATGGAGTAACCCGTCCACCGAGATCTAAATCATGCCTTTAGTTCTTCTTTTATCCACTGCTTGACTTTTACTGTCTGGACCCACTTTTTAGTAATGTCCACTGATTCAATCAATATATTGAGTTTTACATTCACATACATTGCTAAGGATCCTCTTGGCAACACCTGCGATAGGCAACAACGTCACTGTCCAGGTTTCCTGGAATGGGATAACTTCAAAGTCTGGCCAACAGATCAAAATCATTTATTGTAGATCTTAAACCTCCTGCGTTTCATGAGCAAGGAAGCTGACACATTGGACGCCCGGAGTATATCAAGGAAATACTCAAGGAAGCTGAGGTATCAGATGATGCATTGGGCACCCAGAGTCTATCAAGGGAGTACACAAGGAAGCTGAGTTATCAAATGACGCATTGGACCCCCAGAATATATCAAGGGAGTACTCAAGGAAGATGAGGTGTCAGATGACGCATTCGATGCCCAGAATATATCAAGGGAGTACTCATGGAAGATTAGGTATCAGATGATGCATTGGACGCCCAGAGTATATCAAGGGAGTACTCTAGGAAGATGAGGTATCAGATGATGCATTGGACGCCCAGAGTATATCAATGAAGTACTCAAGGAAGATGAGGTATCAGATGATGCATTGGACGCCCAGAGTATATCAAGGGAGTACTCAAGGAAGATGAGGTATCAGATGATGCATTGGACGCCCGGAGTATATCAAGGGAGTACTCAAGGAAGATGAGGTGTCAGATGATGCATTGGATGCCCAGAGTATATCAAGGGAGTACTCTAGGAAACTGAGGTATCAGATGACGCATTGGACGCCCAGAATATATCAAGGGAGTACTCAAGGAAGATTAGGTATCAGATGATGCATTGGACGCCCAGAGTATATCAAGGGAGTACTCTAGGAAACTGAGGTATCAGATGACGCATTCGATGCCCAGAATATATCAAGGGAGTACTCAAGGAAGATTAGGTATCAGATGATGCATTGGCGCCCAGAGTATATCAAGGGAGTATTCAAGGAAGATGAGGTATCAGATGATGCATTGGCGCCCAGAGTATATCAAAGGAGTATTCAAGGAAGATGAGGTGTCAGATGATGCATTGGACGACCCGATTATATCAAGGGAGTACTCAAGGAAGCTGAGGTATCAGATGACGCATTGGACACCCGGAGTATATCAAGAAAGTACTCAAGGAAGCTGAGGGATCAGGTGATGCATCAGACGCCCAGATTATATCAAGGGAGTACTCAAGGAAGATAAGGTATCAGATGATGTATTAGACGCCCAGAGTATATCAACTGAGTACTCAAGGAAGCTGAGGTATCATATGATGCATTGGACACCCAGAGTATATCAAGGGAGTACTCTAGGAAACTGAGGTATCAGATGACGCATTGGACGCCCAGAGTATATCAAGGGAGTATTCTAGGAAGATGAGGTATCAGATGATACATTGGACGCCCAGATTATATCAAGGGAGTACTCAAGGAAGATGAGGTATCAGATGATGTATTGGACGCCCAGAGTATATCAAGGGAGTACTCAAGGAAGATGAGGTATCAGATGATGCATTGGACGCCCAGAGTATATCAAGGGAGTACTCAAGGAAGATGAGGTATCAGATGATGCATTGGACGCACAGAGTATATAAAGGGAGTACTCAAGGAAGTTGAGGTATCAGATGACGCATTGGACGCCCAGAGTATATCAAGGGAGTACTCTAGGAAACGGAGGTATCAGATGACGCATTCGACGCCCATAATATATCAAGGGAGTACTCTAGGAAACTGAGGTATCAGATGACGCATTCGACGCCCAGAGTATATCAAGGGAGTACTCAAGGAAGATTAGGTATCAGATGATGCATTGGACGCCCAGAGTATATCAAGGGAGTACTCTAGGAAGATGAGGTATCAGATGATGCATTGGACGCCCAGAGTATATCAAGGGAGTACTCAAGGAAGATGAGGTATCAGATGACGCATTCGACGCCCAGAGTATATCAAGGGAGTACTCAAGGAAGATTAGGTATCAGATGATGCATTGGACGCCCAGAGTATATCAAGGGAGTATTCAAGGAAGATGAGGTATCATATGATGCATTGGACGCCCAGAGTATATCAAGGGAGTACTCTAGGAAACTGAGGTATCAGATGACGCATTCGACGCCCAGAATATATCAAGGGAGTTCTCATGGAAGATTAGGTATCAGATGATGCATTGGACGCCCAGAGTATATCAAGGGAGTATTCAAGGAAGATGAGGTATCAGATGATGCAATGGACGACCCGATTATTCTTTTCATTTCAGCAGGTCAGATTGCAGAGTGGGCATGCCTTCAACATTGTATGAATGGGGTGATTTTTCATGTCCTAAGAAAATATTGTACCTCTTGATAGCAATAATATTATTTATTATCATGGCTTTAAATGTATTCCTGTATGTTCTGCAAGAAATAGTTCTAAAATTTGTACCTAAATTCGCTCACGTGCATGTACAAACAATCTTCTGTATCAGCAACAGTAAGGTTTACTTAAAGTTTAATTGTAGAATGTGGTTTTGAAGTAACCATTACCACCTAACCTGACAGCCATGCAAAAGCTAATACTGTAAAGCAGGGGAGGGACAGGAAAAGAGCAGAACAATTAAATAGAATAGTGGTAGGATCAGTGCTCAATGGGAGTCAGAGGTTGAAGGGGGGCCCACCACACTCATCTTTGGGGACCGGCACGTATTTTCTTCAATAGATTTTGACCCAGCACAAAAGAGGGAAAAACACACAGAGGGAAAGAAAATGAAGAGAAAGTTGGAACCTGTCACAACAAAGGAACACAGTACCCTGCAGAGTGAAATATAGGGCAGGGATTGTCTGGTGGTAGATTACAGAGGCATGAGGTGGAGTCAAGACAGAACACCCTTGATAATCAGCCAACACTCAGTGGCGCTGGCCGAGGGCTAATGAGGAAAAGCTTGAGCACCAGCACTTACTACTTTACAAATTAATCACTGGGAAGGATGCAATTCATTCAGTCCAAGCACAGCAAAAGGCCAAAGTATTCCTGGGTGAAACATTGTTTATAACACATGCGATACATCACATGCCATTACAACGCAGTCATTACAACGACCGCATCGTTACAAAGCAAGGGGCAGATGTATCAAGGGAATTTTTAGTCACAAACGCTGCGATTCGCAAAAAAGCAGCGTTTGCGACAAAAAATTCGTAAAACGGTATGCATGATGCAAATCGCCTAGCAAAATTAAGGAATCGCAAAATTTGCGATTCCTTAATTTTGCGTAAGCATTTAAGGAACCGCAAATTGCGATTCCTTAAATGCTATGCATCAAGCATTCTATTTTTGCAATTTCTCATTAAGAAATTTCAAATTACCACCAACTTGAAGGTGGTGGTAATTTGCGATTTCTTTCACAAATGCACTTTTTTGCATTTGTGAAGGTGCCGTGTGGCGCACATACATGCCCTTAGTGCATGTATGTGCGCCATATGCGCACACATGTGAATTTCAGGGGTGCAGCAGGGTGTCCTTATGATACCCTTGCACCCCTGAAATTATTCTCAATTTGCGATTCTCAAATTGCGAATCGCAAATTGAGAATAACTTCCCATTCATTCCTATGGGCCTCCTGGCCCATAGAAATGAATGGGAAATTATTCCTTATTTGCGAATTCGCAATTTGCTATTCGCAAATAAGGAATAATAAGAAATCGCTAAAAAAAATTGATTTTTTAGATACATACCATTTTGCAATTCTCAAAAAATCGCTATTTGAGAATCGCAAATAGGTATTTTGATACATCTGCCCCATAATCATTAAAACGCAAGTCGTTACAACGACTTGCTGTAGGGGGCAGAAGGTGTTGGATTTAAAATCCAACTCCTACTCTACTGTTGCACAGACTGGAGTTGGAATAGTAAATTATTCTATTCCAAAATCCAGCGCGCCCCCAACTGCAAGTAGTTGTAACGACTTGCATTGTAATGGCATGCAATGTATGGTATGCGTTGTGACGTGGTCTATTCATCCCTGGGTGGGGCAAACAGAAGAATAAAGATGCAAACATTCAAATGAACATTAGAGATCCAAAATATACAGCAAAGCCATCCAATCAGGAGAAAGGGAATGGACCAAAGTCCACTGTACATGCATAAATATATGGCAAAAGTTTGGAAAGAGTAGGTCTGCAACAGACAGCTAAATCTAACTATTGCAGGACTTGAAATAAAGCAGGGGTGTTTGACCTTGGCAAAAGGTGAAGGGAAAGTACAAATCCCTGCAGGCCAGAAACAAATTGTGTCTCTGAGGAGAAGAGGGGCTGGAAAACCACTATACAGATGTTGGAAAGACAAATATTATGCTGGTTTCAAAGTGCCCAGTTTGATATTATTGTGTTGCTGTTATTTGTTAATACAGATTTTTAGATGATTTTGCAGTGCTCTCCTGTTGTTTTCCAGATTGCACACACTACAGTGACTGCTACTGTTTTCATTAGAGCACAATAACATAAGGTGTGTAGTTGTTTCCCTGTGGTGAACACTCTGACATGGTGCTGTTCACAGTCTTGTTGTAATATATAGTGCACACACAGAGATGACAGGGTTATGTTTTTCATTAGTGCACACCCTGTGATGATGCTGTTGTTGTTTACCTTTAGTAAAGACTCTGAGATGACTGTATATTTACTTTTCACAATGTGCATAGTCTTCTTGTGTTTTATAATGCACACTTTGAGATGATTTATTGCTCCTTTACAACATTTGCACCTTGAGCTGATTGTGTTGTTGTTTCCCACAGTGCACATGCTGAAATGATTGTGTTGTTGGTTTCCACAGTGCACATGCTGAGATTGTTGTGTTGTGTTTTCCACAGTGCGCATGCTGAAATTATTGTGTTATTGGTTTCCACAGTGCACATGCTGAGATTGTTGTGTTGTGTTTTCCACAGTGCGCATGCTGAACTTATTGTGTTATTGGTTTCCACAGTGCACATGCTGAGATTGTTGTGTTGTGTTTTCCACAGTGCGCATGCTGAACTTATTGTGTTATTGGTTTCCACAGTGCACATGCTGAGATTGTTGTGTTGTGTTTTCCACAGTGCGCATGCTGACATTATTGTGTTATTGGTTTCCACAGTGCACATGCTGAGATTGTTGTGTTGTGTTTCCCACAGTCCACATGTTTAAATGGTTGTTTTGTGTTTCCCAAAGTGCCCATGCTGTCATGATTGTGTTGTGTTTTCCACAGTGCACATGCTGAGTTGGTTGTGTTCTTGTTTTCTAGACATGGGATTGACATCACCAAAGATATGAGGCATCTTCTAAATGGCGTCACACACCTGAACATTAATAATGGAGGGGAACCCTCCCAACTCTTGGTCCATGGGCTACTAGCTTTCCCTGTTGGACTTGATGATTCGCATCGGTCATTTCTGGCTGCGGCACGCTATGGTAAAGGCCGTGTTGTCGTGGCAGGCCATGAGACCCAACTAAACTCAGCTTGTCTTAAGACCTTCCTCCTGAATGCAGTCTCTTGGCTGGATGCAGGGAGGCAGGGGAAGATTGGCATGGTGAGTGGTCTGAAGGGACTCCATGATCTTCTCAATGAGAACAAGTTGCCAAGTGAAATTTCTAACCTGATCCCGAGTCTTAGCGTCTACTGCTGTCAATCGTACAGTGATTGTGAGGCACAGAAAATCCATGAGTTTGTGGCTGAAGGAGGGGGCTTGCTCATTGGAGGCCATGCCTGGTGGTGGGCCAGGCAGCATCCAGGCCAATATGCTGTAGCAGACTATCCCGGCAATAAAATACTGAATACATTTGGAATCTCCATCCTGAGCCAAACCCTTTTGGCTAAAAGTTACAAAGCAATGGATCCAAAAGATGCACCGAAGGTGTACCACTTCCGCAGAGCTCTTTCCAAGTTCCTGCAAGAGAGCAGTGGAAAGCAGGGTACAGAGCCATCTCCAGCATCTCGGATCAAAAAACTGGGGCAAGACTGTGCTGAAATGTTGAAGCTCTCCGCAGAAGGCTCTCCAGCGGTCCACTCTATTTACCAAATATTGAAGGATCTTCTGCACCGCTCTGGGGTTCCAGAAGTGAGCAAACAAAAGCCAATTCAACACCACTCCAACAAGTCACTGCTGATTGGGTTGGCCACATCTCTCTATGAACATTACCCCGAGCTGTTCGAGGTCTACAGACACCCTAAATTGTCCGATTTATCTGACGTCACCCTGTCTATTGACGCCAACAATAAAGGTATGGCTAAATCCAGGAGGGTGGCTGGGTTTTAAAATTCATAGCAAAATAGACAATCACTCACAGCCACTGGACATGTTAGCTTTATGATGTTATGCAAATATTTATTTTTTATGACAGTTTTGATTTCAGTTTGAGGCTTGGGGGCACAGGCTCTTTGCAGCTTTACATACTCCTTGCCGTCCACTGAACAAGTGCTGATCAAACTGTAGTCTCAGAGATGTAGACACAAGCCAGAGCAGTGCAAGCTGCTCATCCCTTTTTGCACAGGGTTTATTGTAGAAGATATTGTGGTATCCTTCTTTAATGTGTTGTGAGTAGTTAAGAATGTTATTCTTAGAATGTATGATGTAGTCATGAAAAGATTCCAAAGGATGCTGGGACAGTCAGTTGCTGCCAGCCTGTGTATTCTGTGGATGAGATCCTTTCCTTCTTGAGATTTAAATAAAGCAAATCCTTTTATCTACCTTGCTTTTTGGATGTACTTCTTCACATTGGCGACGAGGACGGGATGAAGACTTCTTCCAACTTTTAACATTCATCTTAAAAGGAAGAACTGTTTTTTTGTTTTTTTTTAAAAGGAAAGAAGAAACTCTCAAGGGATCTCAACACCAAGCCTCACCTTCAGCATTAAGCCTCAACTCCAGGTACTGTTACTATAAATTCCTTCTCTTGTTGAGCTTCAGTAAATCCAAAGGGAAATTAAAGGGAAATTCCACTCCAATTTAATTTCGTTCATTTTCCCTGCCTTTTACATTTCCACTTGAGGCTTGAAGACTTCTACTCTTTTCTCATGTGCTCATTTCTCACGTGTTCAAAAAGGAAAACCTGTCTGCTTTCCTTTCTCACGTGTTTATAAGAGAAACTACCTTCTTTACTAACTTTGGAACCTTTTACAACCTTGGTAACCTAAATCTCGCCTCAAAGTGACTGCCTGCCGAGTTTACAACTTCATTGACTTATTAAGGTGATCCTTTGTCTACTTGAACAATAACTGGTTAGATTGGATCGTGTGGCTACTATGCGTATAGTTTAGAGGTAAACAACGTCTCACTATTTGGATGTAAACAACATTTACCTCTCTTCCACCCGCGCTCTGAGCCACGCTCCAAGCCCGTTATTTTCATTCTGCTTCCGCGTTTCTCTGACGCTGCGCTTCACGCACGTCATCCTTCAACGTGAGCAGACCTCTTGGCAACTTCAGCTTCCTTGACAACATCACTTCACGCGCGTCATTCACGGCGGCTCTACTCTTCGCCTACATTAGTCAGGGAAGAAGGAAGTTTAAACGCAGGCTGCGCATTTATTAAAAAAAAAAAAAAAGAAAAACCTGAACTCTGCTTTCCTACGCTGACACACTCAGCTTCTGTCGTGTGTATAATTTCAGGTACTTTCCTACGCTGACACACTCAGCTTTCTAGTGTGTATGATTTCAAGTACTTTCCTACACTGACACACTCAGCTTTCTAGTGTGCATGATTTCGAGTACTTTCCTACGCTGACACACTCAACCTCATAGCAATACACTTATATAGTTACATTGTTGTTTCCTAATTATTTTTCTTCACAGTTTTCCAAGCGATCTGGTATTATTGATAAATTACTAATGTTTTATGCCCTCCTTTTACTATTTTACAGTTTTGTTTTCTTTTAGCATAATTTCATGGCTAGTTTTCTTATCTGCGGTTAGAATATGTCATTTAATTCATTTCTTAGAGATTCATTAGTATACTTCCCTCATACCTTCTTAATTGCTTGATTACATTTCAACTCAGCTTTCTTCTATTTTACCAGTGAGTCATGCAAAACGTTACTGCTGCCCCCTTTTTCTTATCAAAACCAGGGGATCCTCCCATTCGCTGGTCAAAATGAAAAAAAGTTTTTATGAATTATGCGAGGGTTTGTGGCACTTCTCTTTCAGCAGAAAGGAAGTCTGCACTTCTAATGCACTGCTTAGGTTCTGAAGGGCAAGAAGTATTCGAGCATTTGCCTGAATTGACTACTGAAGAGGCAAATAACTTGAATGAGTTTGAAGTCAACATTAAAAAGCTTGATAAACATTACTTGCCAAAGGTGAGTACAATTTTAGAAAGGTACCACTTTGGCAGGCGTATGCAAAAAGATGAGGAGTCTATAGAGACTTATGTCACGGCTTTGCGCAAATTGGCTGCCACTTGTAAATTTGAAGGTACTTTAGAGGAAAGAATACGTGATCAATTCGTGTTAGGATGTTGTTTAGAAAAAGTTAAGGATGAGTTGTGGCAAAAAGATGATCCTAACTTGGATGAGGTCATCGCTATAGCCAAAAGACTAGAACATTCTGATGCATGCGTAAAGGTTTTTAAGAAGGAGAAAGAGAAATCTGAGGAAAAAGTTATTGTTATTAGTAAGAGTAAGTCCCTGGGAAAGACGGACCAGAAAGCAACAACTAAGAATATTAGGAAAATGTCCAACTCCACTTCTTCTTCCTTTAAATCTTATAAGCCCTCTACAAATTCCAAACTAAAGTGCTTTCGTTGTAATGCCTCTGATCATCTGGACAATGATAGGTCCTGCCCGGCTTTATCTTCCAAAAGCAATAATTGTGGGAAGGTTGGGCACTTTTCAAAGGCTTGCAGGTCTCAAACCAATGAAAAAAGAAAACAAGTGAAAGAAGTGATGATTGAAGAAGACTCTGATTCTGATTCAGATGATTTACATTGCGGGGAAATTTCCTTGTTTGATGAAGACTCCAATTATGATTCAGATGATGTTCTTTGTTGTGAAATTTCCTTATCTGAAAAAAAAAATGCAAAGGTGCTGTTGACATTGTACGCATTGATGATTGCGAAGTCAAAATGTTATTTGATTCTGGGGCAAAAATCACTCTAATACCTGAAGAGTTCTTTGAAGAAAAGCTTTTTGGAAAAGTAAAAGTGTTTAAGCCCGACATAAGGCCACTAGCCTATGGGAGGAAACCTATTAAACTTGTTGGTTATTGTAATGGTCAAATTGATTACAAGGGACGACTTGCTGCGGGCAAAATCTACATCTCCTGCAGGGGCGACAGTATTCTAAGTTGGTTCCATCAGGCAGGCTTGCATGTAGCTTTGGTTCCTGGTGAGAACCCCTGTATTGTCCTAAGGGACATAGTACCACACTCCGGAGGGATTGATGGTGCTTCGAAGGATGTGTCCCTTTATCCAACTAACTGCAACGTCGTAAGTGTGGAAAAAGGCACTGATTTGTATGCAAATGATGTATCTCATCCTGACTGGCGAAGTCAATTTAAAAATGTTTTTAGTGACAAGTTAGGTTGTCTTTCTGAGTACGTTCATGATATTACTTTAAAGGAAAATGCAGTTCCTGTGGCATGTAAAGTACGTAATGTTCCATTAGCTATGCAAGAACCTATGCGACAGGAATTGGAGAAACTCTTGAGTGATGGGATCATTGTCAAATCTAAAGCAAGTGAGTGGGTTTCGCCTGTTGTTTTAGCACGCAAACCCTCAGGCGAAATCCGATTCTGTGTGGACCTGAGGGGTCTCAATAGAGAGGTTGTAGCAGATAGATACCCTCTTCCCAATATCAATACCATGTTAACCCAACTTGGAGATGCTTGCTTGTTTTCCACACTGGACCTTAGGGCTGCATACCATCAAGTCAAGATTAGTGACATTTCCATGGGTCTCACAACCTTTATCACGCCCTTTGGCACTTATAAATGTACTCGTCTACCTTTTGGCCTAGTCTCTGCAGCCTCGGTTTTTCAGAGAGTGATGGAAGATGTTTTGAGGGGTATTACTGGAGTCAAAATTTATCAGGATGACGTACTTGTTTTTGGTTCATCACAAGGTGAACATGATTTTAGAGTTAGATCTGTTCTGGAACGTTTTGAGAACAGAGGATTGACTTTGCGAGAAAATAAGTGTAGATTTAACTTGACTGAGATTGACTATTTAGGTCACCGCTTGACTCCTGACGGTGTGAAACCGAAGGACAAATTAGTGAAGACCATACACAGTTTGCCTACGCCAAAGTCGAGGGAGGAATTGGTTACTTTTTTGGGTATGGCAGAATATTATAACAAGTTTGTGCCCCATTTTGCTAACAAGACATCTAACATGAGAGAGCTGTTAAAAAAAGGAGTAAAATGTTCCTGGTCTCAGGTGTGTCAGAAGGAGTATGAAAGTGTCAAACGTGATTTAAGTTTAGCTCCTTCCTTAAAGAGTTTTGATGTAAGTAATGATTCAATTTTGCTCACTGATGCTAGTTCTAAAGGACTAGGAGCTGTGCTCAAGCAGATGAGGGATGGGAAGGAGATCACTATCTTGTTTCTGTCTAGGGGCCAGATGTAGGTAAATCTCATTTACCGATTCATAAATACCGAATTTTACCGATTCGGTATTTATGAATCTGTAAATGAGATGTAGGTAAAAATTCGGTATTTTTTACCGAATCTGTAAGATTCGGTATTTACCGATTCGGTAAATACCGAATCGGTATTTGCTATTGAATCCTATGGGCCTTGAAGCCCATAGGATTCAATAGCAAATACCGATTCGGTATTTACCGAATCGGTAAAAATACCGAATTGCTAAGGGGGGCAGGGTGTCACTTTGACACCCTGTTGCACCCCTGTAACTGGCGTTTGCGCCATGTGGCACACAGACATGCCCTTAGGGCATGTCTGTGTGCCACATGGCACAGGTGTACATGCACAGATGTGCATGGACACAAGAATTCGTAATTTACCATGCAATTGTATTGCATGGTAAATACCGAATACTAAAGGCCCTGTAGCACTGTTAGAAGTGCTACCTACATCACAAAATACATTTTCGGTATTTTTACCGAATGGTAAATTTACCGAATCGGTAAAATTTACAGAATCGGAAAATTTACCGATTCTGTAATTTTACCGATTCGGTAATTTTACCGAAAATGTACGTTTTTTTAGCCCCTACATCTCCATAGCCCTTTACCGGTCGGAAACGGCCGAAAATCGGTATTTTCGGCCGTTTCCGACCGGTAAAGGGCTACCTACATCTGGCCCTAGATCTTTAGTGGGCCCTGAGTTATCGTACTCCGTAATTGAAAAGGAGGCTCTTTGTATTTATTGGGCAATTAGGAAGTTGAAGAAGTTTCTCTGGGGTAATTCATTTGTGGTTCACACTGATCATAAACCGTTGAAAGAAATCTTTCACAAAAAAGGTCTGGAAGCTGTTTCTTCAAGTATTTGCAAATGGGTTGTTACACTCCAAGACTTTGAATTCGACGTGAGGTATTTACCAGGGGTGAATAACAAAGTTGCTGATTGCTTATCTAGATTAGTTGTGGAACAGAATGATCAAACTTCTTTATCTTCAGAGGATTCATGGGAGGTAGATGAGTTTAAAGTATGCGAGATTGTGGAAAGAATCATTCAGGAGAGTGATTGGAGAGATGCCATGGGTACAGATTCTGAATTGCAAGAAATTGGTGATTTAGTGACTAAAGGATGGCCTTGTCTTAAGAGTTTGAGCATTGCTGCCAAAAGATACTGGAACGTTAGGGACGAGTTATCTTTAAAGGATGGCTTGTTGTGGAGAGGCACTAGACTAGTCCCGCCTTCTCTGATAAGAAAAAAAATTCTTCTTTTAGCTCACCAGGGTCACCAAGGCATATCAAAAACTAAAGAGAGAATACGTTTGCATTTCTGGTGGCCAGGTATAGATATTTTTGTGGAACGATTGATTCGTGATTGCGTTGAATGTTGCTCCTCTGATAAAGTTTGCAAGACAAGGATGCAACCAATGATCATTAGGGAGGTACCCGTACGGTGTTGGCAGGATGTAGCTATGGACATCCCAGGTCCGATTTCTTCTGGGGCTGGTCAAAGGTATGTGTTAGTCCTGATTGACATGTTTTCACGTTGGCCTGAGATAAAAATCACCAAAAATATTGAGACCAAGGATGTGGTCAAATTTTTGTGTGATATTTTTGCCAGGGAAGGTTTCCCAGAGACATTTCTTACTGACAATGGTGTACAGATAGTATCAAAAGAGATGGAAGATTTCTTAGTGAACAAAGGTATCAAACATAAGCGTTGTTCTCTTTATCATCCGGAAAGTAACGGTATGGTGGAGAGGTTCAACCGCGTACTTAAGGAGTCTATTCAGATTTCTAAAGATCAGGGTTCGGATTGGAAGTATAACGTGATGGAAAGAGTTGCGGTATATAGAATTACGCCGCATTCCACCACGGGGGAGATTCCTTTCGAACTCTTCCGTGGTCGCACTCCAAACACCCCGATATTTCAAACTTGAATGAGAAATTTAGGTGTGGAAACAGTGAATCACAACAGGGGTCTAAGTTCATTGAGACAGGAGATGAAATCCAAGTTGAGGAAGAAGAACTTTGATTGCAGGCATGCGGTTGCTCATTCCAATGTATGTGTAGGGGATCGGGTGAGGATACGTCTTCCACTTAGATCCTCGGGACCGAAATACTCTTCCCCCTTTTATGTTTCTAAAGTCTTTCGCAATGCTGTTAAGCTAAATGATGGGAGGATTTGGAATCTGAATCGGGTTGCTTCATGTTCAGGTACTCCCTCAAAGGTTTGTGGTGATGTTTCTGCTGGTAACCCTTCATCAAACAGTAAATTAGTTAATAAAAAGGGAAACGTCGAGCCTGATGTTCCCGTCAGGAAAAGTACACGTCGAACCTGTATTCCTGCAGCTCTTTGTGACTTTGTTTTAAAGTAACAAATGTTTATGTTTCAGGGGAAGATGTGTGGTATCCTTCTTTAATGTGTTGTGAGTAGTTAAGAATGTTATTCTTAGAATGTATGATGTAGTCATGAAAAGATTCCAAAGGATGCTGGGACAGTCAGTTGCTGCCAGCCTGTGTATTCTGTGGATGAGATCCTTTCCTTCTTGAGATTTAAATAAAGCAAATCCTTTTATCTACCTTGCTTTTTGGATGTACTTCTTCACAGATATCTTTGCAAACAACATGAAAGCCTGCTCATAGCAGCAGGTGGCCCTAGTTTAGAACTGGAAACGCACAATGTTGAATAAAGACCTGCCCTTCTAGCAGGTTAGCAGACCTTCTTTTGGCGGAGTGATTGGATAAGTACACACATGTCACATCAGGCCCCGCCTCCTACCTGTACCACTGTGCAAACATGCCCCGTGGGGGTGTTAAGGTGGGGGATTAATTCCCCTTCAATCCTGATTGTCCCTGGGGGCCAACTAGCCCACCTGGTACCTCCAGTAAGCGCCACAGAGTTGCGTTGCAGAGAGGTGTAAAAAGGGGCATGGCTTCGGACCACCTGGTTTTCAGCTCTCCTAGAGCATTTCTTCGTTTTGTAATATTTTTCATATTTTTGATATTATCATGGGACTAATGTAGTCACACGTGGTGTTCTATTTTTGGGGTAGTTATTTTTGCATTTTTTTGGGAATCTTTTGTGTGCATACATTTTGATAAAATATGTTTGACTTGTGATTTGACTTGTGATTTCATTTAACAGTACTTCAGCTGTGAAATCTTATGTTGAATTTTATTTTCTATATTTATATTAATGAGTAGGCAATGTTAATTTGTTGTTTTTATGTATGTTGGTTTATTAGATATTAATATGCCTTCTCATTATATTAGAATATTGCATAGGAGTTATAGAGGTGCTTGGATATTTACATTTATTCATGTTGTATTGCTTTGTATTAATTTCTAACTATGTAGAACCTTTTTCGGCATCTATTCGTAAGCCACATTGGCTACCTCTAGAAAAGAGAGGGCCATATTATCAAGAAAGGGCGATACATTATCGCTGCTTTTATCGGCAGGAAACTGCCGCTAAAGCGGCGTTAATGGGCTTGATTATATGCCCTTGTGAATTCCCATAGAAGCCCAAATTTGCTACTTGCTACTAGCGCCTTGACGCAGTTGGGCAAAGTTCATGCTCTACGAAATCAACATTCATTCATTCATGTACTACTGTAATGTCTGAATAATGATGTTGTGGTGATGTTGTGTAGAATCATGGCAAGGCTGTGATGTAATCTGGAGTGTTCATACTATGGTGTTAGTGACAGTTGCTATCTGCGCCGTGGCTGCGCCAGCTGGGACGGTTCTCTTCTCTTGACAATACATATATTGTGGAAACCACTATTTCTCCTGTGCCTCGTCTTTACAGTGGCGACGGAGGACGGGATACTTGCCACTGACACCTGATTTTCCACAACCTGTGTGTCTTGTTTGCTGGCCAGCCACTCAACCGTGAGTAAATTGTTTTTTTTTTATTTACTACAATCGATCGAATATTACATAGAGAGCTGTGATGTAGTGAGCTGGTCCCACATGTTCAGGAGTCACAAGTAGATGCTGTAGACGTGGCCAGGTAAATGTAGATGAAGATTATTAAGAAGTTACATCAAGCCCCACCAGAAGCAGCCTCCTAGCTGCTCCGCCCATCCTCAACTCACAACACTCATGCACCCAAGCATTCCACTCACACTAACATTCTAACCGGAACACTCACACTGGCTGAGCAGCTAGATGCAGAGGAGTAAAGGAACATATATACAACCTGAGGATACTAAACATGCTCATTTTGTTTTTCGATTGGAAAACTTGGATCTATTTTATAAACTGCCGCACAGCGTGTAAAGGTTGGAGAGCTCCTTGCCGCCCATCGCTGCACCTCAATTTTCGGTGACTGAACAGCATTTAATTTTGAGGTCGGAGAGCTCCTTGCCGCCTTTCGCTGCCCTTCATACCTCAGCGTTTCATTTTCAAAACAGTCGGGCAAACGGCTTACCTCATTGTGCTTGTTCCGCTTCTCTTCACGGACTAATTGGAATCTGAGGTATTCACTCTATCGCTGTCTTCTCTGAATGATGACATTGTGGAACCTTGCAAAGGGTTTAGCGATCGAGATCCAGGTGTCACAAGGAATGTACTGTGCGAGCCGCCTTACTTCGGAAATGCTTCAAGCACAGTAGTATTCTACTTGCTGTTATCACGTTACGTTTCCTTGGCATTCATCTTAGTTTGGTCACGGAGAACAAGAATATACAGGTGTCTACTCGATTCTATGAGTGTTATTTATTTATCCACACAACTTTGGCATTAAAAGAACTGCAAAGTGCTCACAGCTGAATTCTACATTCACTGATGCGCACAGCTTTTCATTAACATTTGTGTTTGTATTTAAGAAAGTCAAATTACCTCCAGTATTTCAAGACGCTTTCAATTTTCAAAGGAAATATAAACTCTTCAGTCTAATACAATGCTGCCATCTAGTGACTAAATTTAATTTCATTTTTTTTTCACTCTATATGTGGAACTATTACAATGTACTGCCATCTGTGATTTTTATCTTTGTCGGTCTCCACTATTAACTGTGGGAAATGTTAGTTTTGTTTTTCTTCTTTGTACAACAAGACTTAATTTCCTCATTATCTGCTCACTGGCAGAAGTAGTGGATTCCTTGACGTTTTTAAAAAAAATATATATATATTTTTGCTTCTTTTCTTCTCTTACCTTGTACTTATTTCTTCTTTTTCTTTCCACAACTCTTTTTTTTTTGTTTTGTATCAACATGCTGAGCGTTGTTGCATCAGCAGCCTTCTTACAAGAACTTGGAGAACCTCCTTTAGAATGGAAGTTATGGTTTAGGTCTTTCAAAGCATACTTAGGTGCAATTGATGGTCAAAGGTACAGACCTGAAAGAAAAAGAGCTTAATGTACTACAATCTAGGAGTTGAAGGACAAAATGCATTTGATCAGTTACCCCCCTATGATCCACCCGAATTTGAAGACCCTGACGAATTTGAAATAGCTGTTGCACAGTTGGACAAACATTTTACCAAAACAAAGAATATAGTAGTCCACAGATACAAGTTTTTTACAAAGATGCAGAAACCTGAGTTTGTATGAGTAACAGAAAAAGGAATCTTAGATGTGTCCTTAACGACAGTGATGATGTATTGGATGATGATGTTACCAATCAGGAATATGTTGTTGTAGTTAAAATCTGCAATGAAAAGCTTCAACATATTCCTGATCCTGAAATTGATGTTATAATTGAAAAGAGTCAATTTCAACTTCTGGTTGACACAGGAGCTCGCATCACCATTGTGTCACAAGAAAAGTATCAAAGATGTTAGTCTCAAAAAATCTTATTACCACCTGATATTCTTACTGTAGCTTTTGAAGGAAGGAAAATTCAATTGTTAGGGTATTTTTGGGCCACCATTAGTGTTTTAGGAAAAACTAATAAAGGCAAAGTATATGTTGCCAAGAGAGGGATTTATATTCTTGGTCTCATTCACCAAGCTGAATTTGGTTTAACTCTCAAACCTGGTTTGGAGAATCCTGTTTTTATCCACAAACAATCCAATAGTAGTCACATTAATTCTACTAAAAACATTCACTCCCTTTCTAGTAACCAAGCACACAATGATTGGGAAACCAAGTTCAGTAAAGTCTTTGAAGCGGGTCTTGGCAGAATTACCAATTTTCAGCATTTCATTAAAGTCAAAGAAAATGCTAATCCTGTCAAAAACAAGTTACGTAACGTGCCATTAAGCATCAGGGATGATCTCTCTAAACGTCTGCAAATGCTATGTGACCAAGGTATAATTGAGAAAGTTGAGTCCACCCTTTGGCTTTCACCCATTGTTTTAGCAAGGAAAAGGTCTGGGGAACTGAGGATGTGTGTGGACTTGAGAAGCCTTAATGAGGCCATCTGGGTTGACGGTTTTCCTCTTCCACGCATTGAGGATCTCATTGCCAAAGTTGGGTCTTCATCATGTTTCACTAAATTGGATCTCAAAGCCGCGTATCATCAGGTCGAACTTCACCCTCAGTCCCGACACTTTACGGCTTTTGTCACTCCTGATGCTGTCTTTCAATTCTGCCTATTACCTTTTGGGCTTGCTTCAGCAGCTGCGGTCTTCCATAGATTTAAGACTGAAATGTTCAGACAAAATCCCAATCTTGTAGTCTTTCAGGACGACATTCTTATCTTTACCAAAAATGAGATTGATTATGACTCAGTTCTTGATTAAGTTTTCACTGTATTCGAGAACAGAGGGGTGACTCTACAAAGAGTAAATGTTCTTTTAAAGTAAAAGAGATTGAATATTTAGGTCATGTAATTTCCGAACAAGGTTTAAAACCTAGACCAGGTTTGATCAAAAGCATTATAGAAGCACCTGCTCCTCAGAACAAAGAACAACTTATGTCTTTTCTTGGCTTTGTGAATTTTATGCAAAATGTATAAATGATTTTGCTAAAATACAGAGTGTTTCAGAGTACTACTTAAAAAAGGGGCAACTTTTGTCTTTTCAGAAGAATATGAAAAAGGTTTTCAATCCATCAAAAGTCATATTGTCAAAGCCCCCGCTCTGCAACCTTTTGACGAAGGTAGAGAAACTGTTGTCACAGTTGATGCATGCGAGTATGGTTTAGATGCTGTTTTATCGCAATTTGCAGAGGGTGGAGAATACACAGTGGGATTTGCTTCTAGAACTCTTCGTCCTGTTGAGCGCAAGTACTCTGTAATCGGAAAAGAGCTGCTAGCTTGTGCCTGGAGTGTTGAGAACTTTAAGTCGTACTTGTGGGGGAGATCATTCATTCTTAAAACTGATCATCAACCTTCAGTTGACATCTTGTTGGGAATAATATCTAACGCACTACTGCTCGTTTGGCCAGGTTGTCAACAAAATTGTTAGAGTTTACATTTAATGTAGAGTACATTCCTGGAGGAAGAAATAGCAAAGCGGACCGTTTATCTAGGCTCCTTATTCATGATCTAGATGAACAAGACTGGGAAACTGATGTACAAGAATGTTTTGTGGCTTGTATCAATCATGATATTCCCTCTTTTGCTGAAGATGACTGGGTCGCTGAAATTGAGAAAGATGCTATTCTCAGTGCGTTTGTTTTATTGATCAGAAGAGGTTGGCCAAAAGAGAATTGTCTTTCTCAAGATCTTCAAATGTTTTGGAAAGTCAACAGTGAACTTTCCCTTGAAGGTGGAAAAATTGTCAGAGGTGACAAACTTGTACCTCCAACATGTTACTGAGAAAATAATCTTGGCTGCTCACTCTGGCCATCAGGGTTCCACCATTTCTAAAAGAAAAGTCAGTTCTGATTTTTGGTGGCCTAAAATGGACAGTTGATGAATTGTTCAAACTGTGTGTACGATGCAGTACTAGCGATAAAGTTCTTGTATTGGAAGGTTCTGTTGAACTCCCTGTATCCCCTCCTGTAAGAGCATGGCAAAAATTAGGTATGGACTTTCTTGGGCCTTTTCATGTTCTTCCTGCCAACTCAGTATTTTTTGGATCTTGTTGATGACTTTTCTAGATGGGTTGAAGTGGAACCGATCAGTGTTCCCAATTGAAAAAGTGTTATCACTTGTCTCAACAATTTTTTTTTGAGAGACGGTTACCCAGAGGAAATTCTTACGGACAACGGTGTCCAGTTTATTTCACAAGAGATTAATTCTTTTTTGCACTCCTGTGGTATCAAAACACCAGAACTCCTCTTTACCATCCTCAAAGCAATGGTAAAACTGAGAGATTTAATAGAGTTGTTGTAGAAGGCGTTCAAGTAGCTTACAGATCGAAGTCATGTATTTTCCAAGCTGTGAAAGATCTTGTTTGGTCGTACCGCACTTCTCCTCATGTAGCCACCAATTTTACTCCATTCGAACCTATGAGAGGCAGAAAAGCCCCCTCACAAGTCAACCCCTTTTGGATGGTGAAATCTTTTCACCAAGATTGTAACATGAGAAATATGTTGGATTCTGCCAACAAAAAATCGTCTGAAAGAAATTAGTACTAGAAAGAGTGAATGCACCATTGGGAAAGAAACTCATAAAATTAGAATTGGAGATTGGGTTAGAGTAAAAAATCCTGTATCTGTTAGGAAAGGTCTTTAAAAATTCCTAGGTTGTCAACAGGTCTTAGAAATTTGTAGAAATGCTGTAAAATTGACCAATGGCAACTGGTGGAATACTTCTTGTGTGGCAAAGGATCGTAGCTCTTCTCACAAAAATGTGAAAAATGTTTTAGGAGGAGATGGTGGCATCAGGAAGAACTACAGATTTCATGTTAGACCCAGCAGATTACGAGATTATGTACTAATGTATTTCTTCTATATTTATCTATTGTTTCATTTTTGTTTTCTTTTCTGCATTAGTTTGTTTTGTTTCTTTTGTTTAAAGGGGGGAGGTGTGGTGATGTGATGGTGCTGGTAGAATCATGGCGAGGCTGTGATGTCATCTGGAGTGTTCATACTATGGTGTTCTGTTAGTGACAGTTGCTATCTGCGCCTGCACCAGTTGAGACGGCTCTCTTCTCTTGACTAAAAATATATTGTGGAAACTACTATTTCTCCTGTGCCTCATCTTTAGTCTTGTTCTTTACAGATGTTTTCAATATTTATTTAATTTTTCAGATTGGCATTAAGGTTATTTTAATGTTATTTACAAATAAATAATATTAAACTATGTGTTTCAATTTTGTTTATATTTAACCTGTGCTATTGTTTAGTGTTATGATCTCAAAGTAGAGTTTTTGCTAGAGAATGTAGATATGGTAGGCCTTGATTGTTAAACATTCCATGCTAGGATTCAGTGCCTTTCTTTTGAGTATTTATAAAAATGGTAGAGTGTAAGGTTGCTACTTTCAAGGGTTTCTTGGTAGAAATTGTTCCACCATTCTCCTATGTTATTTGTTGTTGCTTCTCCCCCCATGGGATATGATTCTTGGGTTAGAGTTGGTTCCTGCTTGGTGCAGGGGACAACCAAAGCATATTCAATATAATCAATTAGTGGAGCTTGTTTCATGCTTTTGGTAAAAGGATGCTTCATTAAGAATGTGATAGTGTTTAGAGACTTCTGTTAAAGGGACGTATGCTAAAGCTTTTCGTTTTTGTATTTGCCATGTGAATTCAAAGTTAGTTGTGTATTCTATGCTCAGAGTGGATATTTGTTGGCTCCTCTATATGCTCTGGTTGAAGTGATAGTAGCACCCTTCAGCTGCAGGACAGGTTTGGATAGGTTTTCCGTTTAATGAAAATCCTGGCATGGTCGTAAATTACAAAGATTTGTTAGGGTTATAGCTGTTAGTTTGTTGCTTTACATGTGCTAGCATTTTGATATAAGTTGCACTCTGTCAGGTAGCTGCGCACACACTCATGGGATGTTTGTATTTTGGTATTTACCATGTATTATGTACATTTGACTAAATGGAGGGGCGCTCGACTTTAAATGGGCCGTTCATGATCCATGTGTTACAATGTTAGCGGCATAAATTATAATTCGTCTGTCGATATTGTGGTTCGTAAAGGTGTATTTTATGTAGTGCTGTTAGAAAGTGATGGAATATGTCTATTTCTTCTTATCTTTTAGATGCTACTAGTGCTTTCTCTTTATGATCTATGTGTTCTGGCAATGGTAATCTTTTTGGTTTAGTATGCGTTTTCAGGATCATTTGGAAAGATATTTTCAAGTATTTTTCCAGTTGTTCCGGTGAGCTTGTACTGGCCGCTTCCAGGTCCGACAGGCCATTCCTCACTTCTATTTCTGTAATATTGGGCTAATCGGAGAGATTAATATTTTGTCTAACATTTCCTGTGAAGCCATTTTTTGGTGGTAGCACAATCAAAGCATGAAATAGAATAATATTCTAACTGGTCAAGATAGGTAACAGAAAGGCTTACATACCAGTCTATAATAAACGTATACAAGACTAGAGCAAAGCAGGAGTACCTTGGTGAGTCTTTCCTGTCAAAGCTAAAACTGGACAAAAGGAACAAAAGCTGCAGCCTTTGTGGTTACCAGGAAGAGATGGTGATGCTTCATCTGTATCTGCCAACATTTAATCCAGGCATGAACATTCTCTTCAATACTTTGATTTTAGGAATGGACAGTCTTTCCTGTCGACAAGCTCCAGTTTCGTGTCCAATATGGACAAACAGGCAACTGAAATGCAGATTTGCTAAGTTCTTGATGATAGGAGAAAACTTTTTCAATAGTTTTTACCTTGGTCTGTGTCAGAAGCAGTCTCACATAAGAGGGAATGGAGTTGGAGAACTTACCTGAAAATTGACACAGGTCTCCACAAAGTGAGGAAGGTGGAGAAAAGGCAGGTGAAGAAGATGACCGATGCCATCAAACCGTCCAGAGACATGTGAGGAAAGGTTCCTGAGCAGGCGGTTCCCCCCTCTTCTTGGAGACAAAACCCGAACAGCAAAATCGGTACCCCAACTCCAGACCACTGTAAAAGGGCTGCACGAGACACGCAAGGACGCCACCCCAGTGACCCAAAACTCCGAGCATCGAAGTCTAGCGGTACCCGGGGGACCTCGCCAGTTTCACTCCATTACCCACCATGCTCCAGGACAAGCCTGGCTTTCGCAGGTGAATGAGAGAGTTAGAAACCGGCAAGGGAGGGGGGCAAGGGAAGGGAGTTGGCAGCACAATAAGGGAAAGCAAATGTTGTAGCTCTCAAATTGAGAAAGGATATATAACAAGTTGAGAGTGCAGTTTTGTTTTCAGAATCAAAAGTTAATTTCTAGAATAAGGCAATAATAGAATTGTACTATTCTGGATCAGTTTTCTCCCTTAATTAAGTTCTAATTCTTTAATCATATGAGAAATCCCTTTTCTTTTGGGAATCTTTGTTTAGTTACATATCGTGTCATGAAGAGGGTATATATGGAGAGTGTCTTAAAGGTATTCTGTGATTATTTTAACCATTACACTATATTTCATTGAGGCTTCATGCAGGCTTCAGGTGGTGCTTTCATTATTCAAAAATTATCTTCCATAAGAACTTTTTTTAGAATTTTATCTTGCTGTTTCTGACATTATCAGTTATAGAATACAATATTAACATTTGGAAATATATGTAAATATATTTTTACATTATAGGGGCCCGATTCACAGAACTAACTTAAGACAAAATCCTAAACTTACTACTTTTGGTATTCACAGAAGTTAGGATTTTGTCTTAAGTTTGTCTTAAGACAGACTTAAGACAGACTTAAGACAAAATCCTAACTTACGTCCGTCTTAAGTCTGTCTTAAGTCTGTCTTAAGACAAACTTAAGACAAAATCCTAACTTCTGTGAATACCAAAAGTAGTAAGTTTAGAATTTTGTCTTAAGTTAGTTCTGTGAATCGGCCCCTAGGTGTACATAATTTACTTACATTTTCAAAGTTATCTTTACTTCAATTTGGTTTTATACGGCTGTTTCCTTCTGATTTTGGGTATAGATTATATTTATATTATATTTGTTATAGTTTGAGAGGAAGAGATAGGTTAGATGTATTGGTTTATTTTTACTTTAATAGTCTTTCACGCTTTACTTATAAAACTTTACTTTTTTCCTTTCCTGTACCTTATAATTAGGGCTCCCGGTTTTATGGTATTTATTTTTTTGCCATTTCCGTCTGTATTTATCCATATTTATTTTTCGGGCATTTTTTCTGTATTTATCCACATTTATTTTTGCCACAAGCAAAAGATGACGCTACAGCTAGTATTTTTCCACATTTATTTAAATTGACAATGCAACGCGAGGAGCTTGTAAATAAGCCCCAATCTGTGATCTCTGTCGAAGGCCTGGAGGCAGGCAGGACACAGGTCATGTTGGGTCATTAGATTCCTGCTTGGGGAGAAAGGAAGATTGCTGTTGGGTAGAACTTAACCCCCACTCTTTGTTCCTGTTTAAAAGATTTAAGCCTATTGGCTTGAATTGCCATGATACAAACGTGCAGAGCTGTGTTCAGTGAATAACCACAGCGTCCGTTAAGATTGATGCAGACCCAGCGCACGTTCATTAGCCCTGGGTCTGTGTGTCACTGGACGGCCGTGCTGCGCCTGGGACTACTCACTGGACTGGCGCAAGCCTAGAGGGATCCTATCACTGATACGCCTTGACAAACCCCCAAATTATGGTAGCCTGCGGTGGCTCGTGGCTGAATTCATGAGCCTGCAGCCACTGCCTTGCAGAGAGATGCTGCTTTAGTAATTAATGGAGCCGTCCTCGCCACACTCCAAGTTGGGACTCTGCTTCCGGCCCCGGCCCAAGTAAGTACCAGCTTCTGTAAGCTTCCCTCACTCCCCTTCCCTCACTCCCCTTCTCTCCCTTCTCTCCCTCCCCTCCCCTCACTCCCCTTCCCTCACTCCCCTTCTCTCCCTCCCCTCCCCTCACTCCCCTTCCCTCATTCTCTCACTCCCCTTCCCTCACTCACTCCCCTTCCCTCACTCCCCTCCCCTCACTCCCCTTCCCTCACTCCCCTTCTCTCCCTCCCCTCCCCTCACTCCCCTTCCCTCATTCTCTCACTCCCCTTCCCTCACTCACTCCCCTTCCCTCACTCCCCTTCTCTCCCTCCCCTCCCCTCACTCCCTTCCCTCACTCCCCTTCTCTCCCTCCCCTCCCCTCACTCCCCTTCCGTCATTCTCTCACTCCCCTTCCCTCACTCACTCCCCTTCCCTCACTCCCCTTCTCTCCCTCCCCTCCCCTCACTCCCCTTCTCTCCCTCCCCTCCCCTCACTCCCCTTCCGTCATTCTCTCACTCCCCTTCCCTCATTCACTCCCCTTCCCTCACTCCCCTTCTCTCCCTCCCCTCCCCTCACTCCCTTCCCTCACTCCCCTTCTCTCCCTCCCCTCCCCTCACTCCCCTTCCGTCATTCTCTCACTCCCCTTCCCTCACTCACTCCCCTTCCCTCACTCCCCTCCCCTCACTCCCCTTCCCTCACTCCCCTTCTCTCCCTCCCCTCCCCTCACTCCCCTTCCCTCATTCTCTCACTCCCCTTCCCTCACTCACTCCCCTTCTCTCCCTCCCCTCCCCTCACTCCCCTTCCGTCATTCTCTCACTCCCCTTCCCTCACTCACTCCCCTTCCCTCACTCCCCTTCTCTCCCTCCCCTCCCCTCACTCCCCTTCCCTCATTCTCTCACTCCCCTTCCCTCACTCCCTCCGTCACTCCCCTTCCCTCACTCCCCTCCCTCACTCCCTTTCCCTCTGTCTCCCTCCCTCTCCCTTTGTCTCCCTCCCTCTACCTCCCTCTGTCATCCCACCCTGCCTGTGTGTCAACCCAGGCTGCTTCCCGGGCACGCACACACAGCCGCCCCGAGCACTTCACAGGTCTTTAAACGACCATTTGCATGATAATGGGGCTTTTGTATTTCACCTCTTCTTAGGCCCCCACAGAGCAGCAGAGTCTCCCAGAGTCGCGCTCCGCTCTGGTTACAGACAGTCTTTAAAAAAACATGTTCAGCCCCATCCTGACATTGTTAGAATCCATTTAAAACCTTTGACAGGGCAAAATGTTCTGTGTGACACCCGATCTTATTTGTAAGGTGTTAGTGTGATTATTGGAGGCGTTGTTTAGAGCTCAATGAGGTTGTGTTATCTTTGCTGCATTGTGCGGCCAGCCATGAATGTCACCTGGGAAAAATAACTAAAATGTGTCATATCGGTTCCAAGCTCTGCAATACTCATCCCTTTGCCACCGCTCTGATCCCGCATTTGCTGAAAAGCAGGAAACTTCTCAAAACTAAAAAGAAAAAGCAACAAAAAAAAGTGTTTTGTTACGGCCTGTTCAGCTGCAGCGCCTTTAAGCTTCCGCACACGTGCGATTTATGAATAAAATGAACATCACATCACAATATTTTTAAAACAGAAAGGTAGACACAAGGTTGTCTTATGCACAGGATGATGGTGAATTATTTTAGCTGACGGTGTATGGTTGACGAAACGTTGCAATTCATAAACTGTTTTCACAGTTAGACTTAGGGGCATATTACCAACAACTAGCGATAATTTTTGTCTCTAACTTGTTTAGAGACAAAAATTATCACCGCACATCGGCGATTTTTATCGCAGATAAACCTTGCTATTAGCAAGGTTTATCGCAAATGCGATAAAAAACGGCCGCAATGCATGAATATCGCTGAAAAGTCAGCGATATTCATGCATTACCGAGCTAATGCTCTTAGCCATGTTATCCACCTCCCATTGGATAACATGGCTAAGAACTGCTCAGGGCAGGTGTTAGCTTTTGGAGATATTCGCGCTTAGCGCGAATATCTCCAAAAGTTGGTAATAGGAGATAGCGATGTTAGCGACTGTTTCCAGTCGCTAACATCTTGGCACGCCCACTTTGCATATCATTAGTGATAAATATCACTGACATGCAAAGCGGGGCCCAAGATGGTCGCTATCTCCTACTAGCTGTCGCTAAAGGTGTTAGCGACAGCTAGGTAATAGGGAGATAATTTTATCTGCGCTTTCTTGGCTTTTAAAGCCAAAAAAGCGGAGATAAACCCCCTTGATAATATGCCCCTTAGTTCTTTTGGGCTCTTTATGAAACTGTGATGTCGATGTTGATCAATGGCTATGGGGACAGGTTAGAGGTCTCTGCAAAGCAATGTGGAAAATGTATTTGAAAACTTCTGTTCGAGGTTATAAGGGAAGTGCCCTTCAATTTCTGGTGCTCTGCTGCAGTTTTAAAATCTTCTTTTTCTAGTTGCTTAAATGAATGTAAATTCTGATACTTATATCCTGTCTCCCTATTATGCGTTGCTTTATTTTGCTTGTGAAAGTATCACTCATGGTAGTTGAAATGTCACTCTTATTTACATAGCAATCTGAAACCTTTGCAGCTATAAAGTCCGTCCTAATCTGACTCTGGCAGGGGCTCTAAAAAGGGTGAAATAACAAAGCAGCCTCATTAACAAATAAATGGTCTTTCAAAGACCTGTTAAGTACTTGGGCTGGCAGCTCTGTGTGCTCACGGGAAGCTGGGGAAGCTGTCACCTCTTAACCCTCTAAGGAAGGTGAGACACCAGACGGCAGCACAGCAAAATATACTAGTATTTTCTCGTTTTTTATATATAAATACAGATAAAGGAAAACTTGTTTTCCGTCTGTATTTATATGTAAAAATCCGTAAAAACGGAAAACCGGGAGCCCTACTTATAATTTTCAGATGTCTGTGAAATAATCTTCTTTTTGCTTTTGAAATAAATATGAAATACAGTTTTACTTATTTTTTATAATTTTTCACTTATACTTTTCTAGTTATTACCGGGTGACTTTTTTTGCAAACTGCTTTTTCCAAAGTGAGGGAGCGTGTCGTTAGCCTTCTTGGCCTAACGACTTGCTTCACCACTTTGTTGTAATTACGCCCCTTCTTCTCAACCACAGTGAGGAGGGCTCCAGTATCCCCCACTACAGGCCCTGTCCTCCCATTGAGTTTCATTTACTGTACAAATCCTATTGTATTAGGATGGATGTGCTTTAGAGCATTTCAGTCCCTGTCCCAAAGGTCCATAGCTACTATGTTGAATGCAACATGTCCCTCTCAGACACCGTCATCCACATATAACATGCTTGCTATCACGGGTGTCACTAGGCCAAATTCCTTCTCTTGACAGTCTCTCTTGTAATGTCCCACCTTGTGGTACTTATGACAAGTTACCGCCTTAGACTAATAAGGGATTCCTTGCCTTCCCCTCTGACGCGTCTTCCCGGGTACACCATTATCATTTTCATGTTTCCTGTGCATGCCTCAAGTCCAGGAGAATTACCCTGGCCCTTACCCTGAGGTTTGGAGCCAGTCTGTAGAGAGTTCTTTTCCACTTGTCATCTTACACTGCAAGATCTGTTGGCTCCCTCAATCAGATCAATAAGTATTGCCTGAGTGGGGCAGAGCCCTCCTCCTTGAGTCGCTCTGTCACAACCAGCTGGTTAAGGGTCTGAAAATTCTTGACCTCCATCTTTCTTACCCGCTTGTTCCAATTATGAAATACACCATGAAGCCAAGCCTCAAACTGAGCACCATCCGCTCTGTTGCAGTCGCTGAATCTCTGCGGGTACAGAGTTGGCTTCAACCCTAACGGCCTGAAAGCATCCTTTATTCGCTCATAGAACATCTGGTTTGCCCAAGCATACTCCCAATGATGGCTGTCCCTTGCAATGGCATGAGCCTCATTAAGGCAGCTGCCTGAGACACCTCATTTAAGGCCTGCGCTTTACAAGCGTCCTCAAAGCTCACAACAGTCCCAAAAATCCAGATTTCTTTGGAACCTTGGCCACAACCTAGCTGTACTGGATGTAGAGTCACTTATCGCAGATGGAGTTGTCATTGCTGCCATCCTAATTTTACCCCGCTCAAGGGTTAGCTTTTCCCTTTCCAGCTTCTTTTCTTTTTCTTTTTGCTCTCTTCCTGTTCTCTGTGTTTTTCCTCCATTTCTCTATGTTCATCCTCTGGTTTCTCACAATTTCTCTTCCCGAGCCCACTCCTCCTGTTTCTCCCTCCTCCTCTCTGATTATACTCGATGAAATTGTCTCAGCTGCTCACTCTCAAACTCTCTGGCTTTCGCATCTTCCTCAGCCTTAGCTTTCTGAAGTACAAACTGCAAGTTCAGGATCTCTGCTAAATTTAACCCTCCCAAGGGATTTTCTCCTGGAAATGGGGACAGTGATGCTCTAGAAATTCGAGTTGGTTTCATCTTGTGATGGTTACTACTGTTATGAAGAGTGAATGACTGGAATACAGAAGACTCCTGCTTACAATCATATCTCCCTGTATTCTTGGAGTTATTTTACAATACTAGTGGTGAATTTCCGCGCTGGGGCAGGCCAGTTGTCTCCCCTTTGTGTTCTCTCTGCATTGCTACAATTTCTGTATTCAGCTGTGCCTTTGATAGACTTCTTTGTGGTATCTTAAACCATGGCAATGTTTTGGAAGCCAGTGGACAATTTGCTCCGGTAGCTGAACTCCAGGTGAAGTGTTACCGTCTTCTTGTTACCACAGATTGTTTTCAGCATGAGTATGTTAAGTTACCAGTACAGAGTCGCTATAGTAAACTGAAGTAACATTATAGAAGTATTCCAGTAGCATTTGCATTGTGTATTTTGATGTTATCCTTGAAGTAGTTTTAGGAGATTATCTGTCTCACTATTATTACAGTGTACATTATTTACATTTCACTGTTAGCACATGGCTGTGGCAGCTATGAATCCCCCTCCTTCCTAGTTGAATGAAATTAGAAAACCTGAAATTAATTGGAAGGATTGGATAAAACTGTTTGCGTCATATGTAATAGGAATTGGAGGTGAAAGATTCACAGCTGTGTGCAAACAACACATATTACTACATAATGAAGGTATACAAGGTCGAAAAATGTATGAGACCTGGTCTGAGCCAGAGATGGAAGACCAAAAAGACCAGGTTGTTTTCAGTATAACACTTTTGAAGCTTGAGATTCATTTTGGGTATAAAGTAAATGTAGTGCTTTGTCTACACAAGTTTTTCAGACAGGTCCAAGGCATAGAAGATTGTATTACTGATTATCTTGCGGCCTTATGAGGGCTAACAAAGTTATGTGATTTTGATCACCTGAATGATTCTCTTGTGAGAGACAAGTGGGTCAGGTATACCAATAATAGTCGCATAGAGGAAAAATGATTGGCAATTAACTCCACGTTATGAGAAGCAATTGATATAACACAGTTTATAGAACAAATTGCTAAGTGCATTAAACAAATGAAAACATTGTGCGACATAGTGGCCAGTGTAGAAGATAGTGTGGTAGAAAAAGAGGTGCATAAAATTAATATTAAGGACGTAGGTGCTAATAAAACAGTCAAAAAGAGCATTGTCTTGAAGTGATTTAGGTGTGGTAGCAGTAACCATTTAGCGAATAACTTACAGTGCTCAGCCTGTAGTGCTACTTGCAAGAAGCGCAATAGGAGCGGGCATTTTGCCTAGGGTGTGTAGAGATGGTGAGAATGCTCAAACAAAGGTTACTAATGATGAAGAACAATTACCAAAATGTGTACCTCAGGTTAAGGGTGAAGGAAGTGACACTAACCCTAAATGCACAGTATTTCTCTATAGTAAACCAGTAGTGATGATTGCAGATTCATGTTCCCGTTTACTCTATTAAACCAAGCGGATTTTGAGAAGGTATTTGGAATATGGAATCTTACCATGGGTAACCCTGATATCTCCCCAGAGGGATATACTAAGTAAGCTGTACAACTGGTGGGTATAATAAGAATGCACATATGTTTTAAAGGCAGATCCACGGTGGGAAAAGTATATAGTGTGGAAAAAGGGACTAATTTGTTAGGATGGCAAAATCAGAAAGAGGTAGGAATAATATTAGATCCTAGAAACAAAGATCAAGTACTACTTGTAGACAGAAGTAATGGTGCATCAGATATATGGGAAGAATATCTGATTTATTCTCTGATAAACGTGGAGTGTTAAAACATTTTTAACACACAATAAAAATGAGACAAGGAGCGAATCCTACTGTGCATAAACCACTCCCGGTTTCACTTATGATGAGAGATCCTTTACAAAAGGAATGAAACAGGTTGTGTAAGATGGGAGTCACAACCTATAGAATATTCTGAATGGTTGGCTCCCATTGTCATAGCATCTAAGGCTGGTGGGGATGGTATTCGTTTATGTGTGGGCTTAAGCAGTTTAAATGAGAACATGTGGTTGGAGAAATGTCCCCTTCCACACATAAACGCAATGTTGAGCACCATGGGTTACACAAAAGATGTCTGTGTAATTGATTTATCCATGACTTACCATCAAGTAAAGCTCCATCCAGAGTCTAGAATGCTTACAGCTTTTACCACACCATTGGGGAGTAAATTTCCCTGAGGATGCCTTTTGGTCTTTGTTAGACGGGGACCTGGAGGGTCGGCCGAGCACAAGGGGAGAGGCCTCCGGTGAGGGCCGTCTCCAACGATCGCACAGACAGGTAACTTCCCCCCCACAGATGGACACCACACGAAGATCAGATGAACACCTTTTATAGGCAGTTCTTGAAGTGAGGCAGTACGATACAAGGAGATCAGGACACGATGGTCCTCTCAATTCTAGTCTCTAGTAGGGAAAGGGGGTAGCGGGACAGTCTTGGTACCTACGGGTACTGGGGTGGAAACGGCGGTAGCTCACAATCCTCGAGCTCGGCGTTCGGATGGATCGGACCGCGGCAGTGCCAGCAGGTCCCGAAGAGATCGTAGGTGGCAATGGGCCGCGGCAGCGCCAGCAGGTCCCAACGAGGATGACGGTTACAACGGGCCGCGGCAGCGCCGGCAGGTCCCACGAGGATGAAGGTTGCAACGGGCCGCGGCAGCGCCAGCAGGTCCCACGAGGATGAAGGTTGGAACGGGCCGCGGCAGCGCCAGCAGGTCCCACGAGGATGAAGGTTGCAGAAGGCCGCGGCAGCGCCAGCAGGCAGGATAATAGTTCACAAGGCAGGGCTGCGGCAGCGCCAGCAGTCCGTCAAGGATGAGTTCTTCTCGGTGTCTCTCGACTCCAGGATACAACTGCCTTCCTGTTCTGGGGCTGCCTCAGTTATAGGTCTGGCGCTCTTTGATGTCCGGACCCTCACTCTTGGAGGTCGGGAGGTCTGGGATGAGGGAGTCCAGACACCCAGCAGGGGGGTGGAGCCAGCGCCCGAGGAGGCTGGGGGTGATCGGCACCTGGCGGGAGAGCCATCGACACTTCTTACTCCCATTGACCTGCCAAGTGGTCCGTTCACCTCCTGGGTGGATGGTGGTGCCGGGATGTCGGGGCCTGGCCAGGCCCAGGGTTTGGGTCGAGCTGAAGCCGCGCGGCCGCGTGGTGCCGTGTCCAAGATGGCGGCTGGGCCGGGCAATGGTGCTGACGGTGGCCCGGGCCCGTGACACAGGGACATCCGGGAGCAGGCGTCCCATAGGGGACGGGTTGCGGGTTGGTTCTGTGGGTAGCACCCGGAGAGCCGGTGTCTGGGCTCTGTCATGCGGGGAGGGAGCGAGCCCGTCATGGGGCCTGTCCAACATGCGTCCCCCCCAGCTGAAGGCGGGGAGAGTCACACATCCTCCTGGGGACTCTCCTCGTCGAGGCGGAAAAAGCGGGACAGGCCATCCGCGTTGGCGTGGTCTTGGCCAGGGCGATGTTCCACAGTGAAGTCCATCCCCTGCAGGGAGATGGACCATCTCAATAGTTTGGGATTCTCCCCCCGCATTTGCATTAGCCATTGCAGGGGCCGATGGTCTGTTTGTACCCGGAAGTGGGTTCCGAAGAGGTAAGGCCGGAGCTTCTTGAGGGCCCATACTACAGCGAAGGCCTCCCGTTCAATAGTGCTCCAGCGCTGCTCTCGGGGCAGTAGGCGTCTGCTGATGAAGGCCACCGGTTGGTCGACTCCCTCGGGGTTCAGTTGGGAGAGGACGGCCCCAATACCATGGTCGGAGCCATCGGTCTGAACGATGAACTCGCGGCTGTAGTCGGGGGCCTGGCGCACAGGAGCGGTGCACATGGCGGCCTTCAGCTTCTCGAAGGCCGCTTGACAGTCGGGCGTCCAGTTGACTCTTTTTGGGTGGTTCTTAGACGTGAGTTCCGTGAGGGGCCCCACAAGGCTGCCATAGTCCTTCACGAACCGCCGGTAGTATCCGGTGAGTCCCAGAAAGGCTCGGACCTCTGTTTGTGTTTCGGGGGGTTGCCAGGACTGAATGGCAGCTACCTTGAGTTGAAGGGGGGCCACCAGACCGCTCCCCACTTGGTGTCCGAGGTAGGTCACGGACCCCTGGCTGATTTGGCACTTGCTGGCCTTTATTGTGAGGCCGGCCTGTTGGAGGGCCTGCAGGACTTCTCGGAGGTGGTGGAGGTGGTCTGTCCAGTGGCGGCTGTATACTGCGATGTCATCCAGGTAGGCGGCGCTGAATTCTTCGAGGCCCGCCAACACCTGGTTCACCAGTCTTTGGAAAGTGGCTGGAGCGTTCTTCATGCCGAATGGCATCACTCTGAAATGGTAGTGCCCATCCGGGGTGGAGAAAGCGGAACGTTCTTGGGCCCTGGGGGTGAGGCCGATTTGCCAGTAGCCCGCTGTCAGGTCGAAGATGCTTAGGTAGCGGGCGTGCCCCCATGCGGTCGACTAGTTCATCTGCTCGGGGGATAGGGTGAGCGTCGGTTCGGGTGACCGCGTTCAGATCCCGATAGTCGATGCAGAATCGGAGTTCAGGTGTGGTGCCCGGGGCCGCGGCCTTGGGGACCAGGACGACCGGGCTGGCCCAGGGACTGTCCGAAGGTTCGATGACTCCGAGGGCGAGCATCTTGGAGACTTCTTCTTGGATGCAGGTACGTACCCGATCCGGTACTCGGTACGCCCGGTGTCGGACAGGAGGACTGTCCCCAGTGTCCACGTCGTGCAGGCACCAGGAGGTGACTCCGGGTACGAGAGAAAACAGGTTTGCGAACGGTAGCAGGAGGGCCCGACAATCTTGACGCTGCTCCGGGGTCAGGGCCTCGGAGAGTCGGACCCCGTCCACCGAACCATCTCTTTCACGGGACCTCAGTAGGTCAGGGAGGGGCTCGGAGTCTCTTTCTGCGCCACTGTCGGTAGCCATCAGCAGGCTGAGCTCTGAGCGCGCGAAGTGTGGTTTGAGTCTGTTGGCGTGGAGCACCCGGAGGGGGTTCCGGGGGGACTCCAGGTCGATGAGATAGGTGACGGGGCTCTTGCGCTCGATCACCTTGAAGGGCCCCGTCCATTTGTCCTGCAAGGCGCACGGTTCGATGGGGGACATCACCCATACCTGCTGACCCGGTTCAAACTCGATGGAGGAGGCATGTTGATCGTACCACTTCTTCATGTCCTCTTGGCTGGCCTCAAGATTGGCTTTGGCGATCTCCCTGAACCGCCGGGTCTGATTGCGGAGGGTCAGGAGGTACTTGTAGACGTCTGGAGGGGTCTTCAGGGGGGCCATTTCCCATTCCTCCTTCACTAGGCTGAGAGGCCCGCGAACGGGGTGTCCGTACAGGAGTTCGAAGGGGCTGAAGCCGAGGGACTTCTGGGGGACTTCTCGGTAGGCGAAGAGGAGGCACGGTAGTAGCACGTCCCACTGGCGGCGTAGGGGTTCTTCTAGTCCCATGATCATCCCCTTGAGAGTGAGGTTGAACCGTTCAACCAGTCCGTTTCCCTGGGGGTGACAGGGGGTTGTGAATCGGTAGGTGACCCCGCACTGCTGCCAGAGGGATTTCATATACTTTGAAATAAAGTTCGTACCCCTGTCGCTGACGACCTCCCGGGGGAAGCCCACTCGAGAAAAGATCCCCATTAAGGCTCGACCCACTACTGGGGCTGTTATAGTACGAAGGGGGACCGCCTCAGGATAGCGGGTGGCGTGGTCCACCAGGACCAGGATGAAGCGATGCCCTTGTGCTGTTCGGGGGTCCAGGGGCCCCACAATGTCTATTCCCACCCTTTCGAACGGGGTGGTCACCACTGGGAATGGCTGTAGGGGTGCCTTGAGTTTGCGGCCGCTCTTCCCGCTGGCCTGGCAGGTCGGGCTGGACCGGCAGTGGTTGGAGACGTCATTTCTCATTTTGGGCCAGAAAAAGTGAGTCACCAGGCGGTGGTAGGTTTTGTCTTGCCCCAGGTGCCCAGCCAGGGGGACATCATGGGCCAAGTTCAACAGGAAGTCTCTGAAGTGGAGGGGCACCACCAGCACTCGACCGGCCCCCAGCTCTGCGATTCTCTGCTCGCTGTACAAGAGATCATTGTCCCAATAAACCCAGTGGGCCCCGGTGGTGTCTCCTTGGCCCTGGGCGAGCGCTTGCTGTCGCAGTCCCTCGAGGGAGGGACAGGTCTTTTGCTCCTGCCGGAATTGTTCTTGGGTGGGCCCCCCTTCTTGACGCCACTGAGCCAGGTCGGGAAGTTCGGGGGGCTGTGCGGACCCCTCTGGGGTTGGTTCCAGGTGGTCGGTATGGATGGAGTCTTCTTCTGGAGCGATCGAGGGCGGAGGTGCTGACCATTCGGGTTCTTCTGGTCTAGGGATGGTGCGGGTGGCCATGGACCGGGTGGTCACGCACGCCCAGTCCGGGAGACCCAACATCCCCAGATGCTCTCTTCTTTCAACAGCTGCCCACGGGGAGCTCTCGAGATCGTTCCCCAGGAGGCAGTCCACGGGGGCATCGTCGCGGACAGTTACTTTTAGCATGCCGGACACTCCTCCCCATTCGAAGGGGACGCAGGCCATCCGACACAGGCTCTCCGAATTGTCTGCTGATCGGACGGGGCAAAGCACGTTTGGTAGTATTTGTTCTGGGGTCACCAGGTGACAACGGACGGCCGTCACACTGGCCCCGGTGTCACGCAGGGCTTCGGCCTTGCGCCCATTTATGCTCACCCATTGGCTGTACTTCCGAGTGTTGGCGGGCAGGGGAGTCCGCGGGACCATGTCTCTTCCTCCTAGGCAGGCCAGGGTCATGGCGGCGGGTTCCCACTCGAACTGCTCCGACTCGTATGCTTCAGGGTCTTCGGAGACTTGTTCTTCTCCTAGGGCGGCGGCCGCCACCTGGCGGGGCCCGGGAGCCTGGTTCTTCGGGCAGGTCGGGTCACTGGCATAGTGGCCGACTCGCTGGCATCGGTGACACGTAACGTTGGCTCGGAACCCCGGGCGCATCGGGGGGTTTCCCCGGCCGGCTGGGGGCGGGGTGGTGTTAGCGGGGGTGACCGGGACAGCGTCTCTGCCCCGGCCCTGTCCTCCTCCTCCTCCCCGGGGACGATGATGACCTTGGTTGGTTCTGTTCTGCTCGTTCGGCCCACTCCGGGCCACTCGGGTGCTCTCCCACCGATCCGCCTCGGTGGCGAGCTGCCGTGGTTCAGTGAATTTACTGTCGAGGAGGTGCTGCCTGAGCTCGACGAAACAGTTGTTGGAGAGGTGCTCCCACACAATGAGATTGAAGAGTTGTTCGTAAGTGGCTACGTTGTTACCCTTGATCCATCCCTCGAAGGCTCGGCTGAAATAGTTCACGTATTCCAACCAAGTTGTACCTGGGATCCGGGTGCAGTTGCGGAACCTCTGGCGGTACATTTCGGGCGTAAGCCCATATCGACTGAGGAGGGCGGCCTTCATGTGGTCATAGGACGTCATTTGATGGTCCGGAAGCTGCAGCAGGGCATCACGGCCCTCATTGACGAATCTCCCCCATAGACCGGCTCTCCAGTCACTTCGAGCGATCCGGTGGGCAGTCATGGCGATCTCATAGGCCTTGAACCACTGCTGTATGTCGTCGTTTCGGTGGTATTCTCGGACCACATCCTTGGGGATGTGGACCTTCTGCTCGGTAGTACCCGGGGAGCGCGGTGGCTCGGGCACCCCTAGGTTTTTGTTCAGTTTGCGCATTTCTATCTCTGCTAGTTTGCACTCGTGTTCGTATGCCAGTCTTTTTTCTTCGAGATCCCTCTGTCTCTGTTTTTCCTCTCGCTCTTCTCTGAGCCGTAAGTGTTCTAAGTTTATTTTTTGTTCCACCAGCTTCAATTCTCCGTCTAATTTGAGCCGTGCCAAGTCTAACTCGTGTAGTCTATTTTTTTCCCGCTCCTGGATCTCTTCTCGGGAGGGGCCTGTTCTCCGTTCTTCCGTCAGGGTGGTGTTGACTTCCGGGGCTTCGGGGTTCCGGGGGGTGGCGGTATTCGTCTCTGTCCAGGCCTCTAGGGCGTTTTTGAAGTCTTCTTTTGTGCTTAGCCCGGTGGTAGCGATGCCTAAGTCCATGCAAAATTGTTTTAGCTCTCGGTGGTTGTATTCCTCCAGCTTTTCCATCTGGAACTTCTCTGCAGATCCGCTCTCTTTGGTCGTCATTGTGGTTTAGTCGTAGGGTGAGTTACTGTCTGTACGGTACGCGTTGGTTCGGATCGCGCCGCTGGCCACCAATGTTAGACGGGGACCTGGAGGGTCGGCCGAGCACAAGGGGAGAGGCCTCCGGTGAGGGCCGTCTCCAACGATCGCACAGACAGGTAACTTCCCCCCCACAGATGGACACCACACGAAGATCAGATTAACACCTTTTATAGGCAGTTCTTGAAGTGAGGCAGTACGATACAAGGAGATCAGGACACGATGGTCCTCTCAATTCTAGTCTCTAGTAGGGAAAGGGGGTAGCGGGACAGTCTTGGTACCTACGGGTACTGGGGTGGAAACGGCGGTAGCTCACAATCCTCGAGCTCGGCGTTCGGATGGATCGGACCGCGGCAGTGCCAGCAGGTCCCGAAGAGATCGTAGGTGGCAATGGGCCGCGGCAGCGCCAGCAGGTCCCAACGAGGATGACGGTTACAACGGGCCGCGGCAGCGCCGGCAGGTCCCACGAGGATGAAGGTTGCAACGGGCCGCGGCAGCGCCAGCAGGTCCCACGAGGATGAAGGTTGGAACGGGCCGCGGCAGCGCCAGCAGGTCCCACGAGGATGAAGGTTGCAGAAGGCCGCGGCAGCGCCAGCAGGCAGGATAATAGTTCACAAGGCAGGGCTGCGGCAGCGCCAGCAGTCCGTCAAGGATGAGTTCTTCTCGGTGTCTCTCGACTCCAGGATACAACTGCCTTCCTGTTCTGGGGCTGCCTCAGTTATAGGTCTGGCGCTCTTTGATGTCCGGACCCTCGCTCTTGGAGGTCGGGAGGTCTGGGATGAGGGAGTCCAGACACCCAGCAGGGGGGTGGAGCCAGCGCCCGAGGAGGCTGGGGGTGATCGGCACCTGGCGGGAGAGCCATCGACACTTCTTACTCCCATTGACCTGCCAAGTGGTCCGTTCACCTCCTGGGTGGATGGTGGTGCCGGGATGTCGGGGCCTGGCCAGGCCCAGGGTTGGGGTCGAGCTGAAGCCGCGCGGCCGCGTGGTGCCGTGTCCAAGATGGCGGCTGGGCCGGGCAATGGTGCTGACGGTGGCCCGGGCCCGTGACACAGGGACATCCGGGAGCAGGCGTCCCATAGGGGACGGGTTGCGGGTTGGTTCTGTGGGTAGCACCCGGAGAGCCGGTGTCTGGGCTCTGTCATGCGGGGAGGGAGCGAGCCCGTCATGGGGCCTGTCCAACAGTCTTGCATCTGCCGCTACAGTTTTTCAAAGGACAATGCATCAGATTATGTGGACAATACCCTATGTTTCCAAGACGACATATTAATATATAGATCATCGATTGAGGAACATGACCGTATATTGCGGTTAATGTTAAAAAATTGATTGATTCAGGATTAACTATGAAGCAGAACAAATGCAAAGTTCGAGTTACCTCAGTGGATTACTTAGGTCACACAATATCTCACGAAGGGTTCAGACCAAAATATTCCCTGTACCCTAAAAAAAAGTGGAACTGAAATCCTTTTTGAGTTTGATTGAGAACATGGCTAAATTTGAAGAAAAAAAATCTGAAAAGTGTGAATGGCTTCATGATTTGGTAAAAAAAAAAAGGAATTTGTTTGGGAGGCAAAGCATAGTAAGAATGTTGATCAGTTAAAACAAGAAATAATAAATTCACCTGCATTAGGAACATTTGACCCCAGGAAAAAAAACATTCTAACTACGGGTGCATCCAATAAGAGTCTGGGTGCTACATTATCTCAAAACGGAGAAGGGGGAGAAACGATTATAGTATTTGAGTCTCACTGTTTAACCAAAGCTGATCATAATAGTTCCGTAATTGAAAGGGAGGCTCTGGCCTGTGTTTGGGCTGTAAAACATTTCAAATTTTATGTATGGGGAATAAAATTCACTATTGGCACAGGTCACAAACGCCTTACATTCATGTTCTGAATGAAAGGGACAGACCGTAGTACTCCACGCATATCCAAATAGGTACTTGGTTTCAAAAATTTGAAACATTTTGTATTTACCAGGTCAAGACCTGAAGATGAATCCTACACAACGGTTTCTAGTGCCTAGAACATTTTGGTCACGGACTTACACGTCTGTCTACCAGTGTCCCTACTAACATTGGGACTCGATGATTATTCCTAGAATACTTTCCCGAAGACCGTAAATTTATTGTGGACTACCTGTGTCGCAACCGGGTTGGAATTATCACCGGTACAGCTATTCCATTGATACTTTGCTAACATCAGCTAATCAATTGGAGAAAGATCACTTGTCCTGCATATCCAGGGTATGCAGTTTTTGTTCTTACCAGTCCCAATTTAACCCTCATGCACGTGTGTTAGATGGCTGTTCGAGCAGTTTATAATCGGATACGAGTATACTAGGAAACACTAGTATCACTTTACACACCCAGAGATACCAATGGCCTCTCCACACTTATCACATTGGTCCTGAAGAAAGCCCACTGACCGACTGGCACACAAGGGCTGAAACATGTCTACCTACTTCACTAATGTTAATGTGAGAGAGTCATAACCACTCTCAATCACTTACAATTAATTTTATTATCTCCAAACCAGAACAAATAAACACATATTTCTGGTAATGAGAGATTTTGATTATATTCCCCTCACTTATTCACACACCATTCACTGATCACTACTGATCCTAACCAAGGGTACAACCTCCTGGTGGAGGGTGCATAAAACAAAACAAAACAATGATTATGCACACACGTGTGAGGGAAAGTGGAGAATCAAGATAAACCGCTCGAACAGCCATCTAACACACGTGCATATAGGTTAAATTGGGACTGATAAGAACAAAAACTGCATACCCTGGTTATGCAGGACAAGTGATCTTTCTCCAATGGATTAGCTGATTTCAAACTTAAGGAAACTGAATGATCACTCATTTCTTCTCCCGCACATTGATTTCTAATACTTTGCTAACACAACAGCCCTGAAAAGTCACAATTGTAACACGTTGTGATGAAACACAACCGAGTTGGTTGGTTTGTTCATTCTGTATTTATCCGGATTAAAAATCTAGATTATGATAACTCTAATGTCGACTGGCTTAATGTCTACAAAAAGAACAATTTTAATTTTTGTTTTTTACACTAAAACTTTTACCCTTATACGTGTGCACAGGACTCTGTTCTATATTTTATTTTGTTTTTGTGATATTTTTTACATTTCGATATTCCTTTGTTGATATAGTGTCGTACAATCCTTGCTAGGGAGAGATCTCTTAAGCAAACTGAACTGTTGTGTATTATCTGTTTCTCTGTTTTATGAGAAATTGAAACTTATGTTCAAGATCTTCAAAAACCTCTAATGTGTCTGAAACTATTAATGATATTTCTCAAGTGCCTTAAGCTCTGTGGAATGGACACACACATGTTGTAGGCTGTATTCTTTCTGAGCCACAGGATAAGATTAATCTTAAAACTTTGAAGAAACGGCCCTGAATTCTATAGTAGCCTTTACGCCCAGAAGCCAAAGCTGAATTCTGACCGACCATCACTGCCTTAGAGGGGATCCCTGTGTCATCTTTGAGTGTGTCTGTAAAATGATCTTGCAGATAAAAAACCTGGTATAAAAATGCACAGATCTGTAAAGGGTCGGCACCCATGAATAATGTTGTAATACCTAGTTTTCTTGTTGCTCCTAAAACTGTAACCACATCATCAATTATTCTTGCTACTTCCAAATGATTTAATGTTGTTGATCTCTGTTTTGCCTTCTTCCTTATCTCTCCTCATAAAGACAGTCTTACTTTCATCTTCTTGTTCCGCGGGGTCAAGTATCTGGTGTGGACTTCCACAGGGTTTTACTTTGCCACCATCCCTCGTCTTCCAAGCTTTGAAACAAGATCCAGCCACTCTAGATACTTGCATTTGCCTCACTCGATTAATGTAAGGTGCTTCATGGACCTCCTTCCTGAAGTAGCTAAGAAGGGGAATAGATCTTCAATTCCATCTCCCCCTCTTAAATATTGAAGTCACAACATTTCCGGGGGAAGAATCATCTGCCCTCCAATCAGATCAGAGCCATTGATAAGTTACTGCATCTTGCCATGGTCTCCCAAGGAGGCACCTTCTTGGGGATGGAAGGCTGCTGCAGGCAATGGATGATGGAATTTGCTTCTTTAATCAGACTGCTTCAGGATTATCTTGAAACCTTACACGGGACTCAGGAGGCAAATCAAAGCCTGTGCACTGGGTCTGCTGAATTATTCCGAACTCTTCATGCCAAGTTGGAAGTTTGAAGAAATAAAAAATGTCTCCTTTTTAATGCATTTCTCAAAGATGTCTATTTTTCTCAAAAAGGTCAGGTCTGTCATTGTTAGTGGATATATCTCTGAGTCAAAACCATATACAGTGGCATGATAATACCCATATACCCTATGGAACACCCCCTTGACTCAATGTAATGCAAAGCAGTATCTAACACTTCTTTCAAGCATCTTACCAGCGCATGTTTTTCAAACCCACCAAAACATATTTGGGAATCTGCCCTAGAGATGCAGTAGACAGTTTCCCCAGAGGAGCAGAGATGGAAAGGTGTGTAATATGTGTGTATCCATATCAGCTGCCATCTACCGTTAGTCGCTCCATATCCTTATCAATGAGACAGTGGTGACCTATGACAACAGGTATATATTTTTGTGCAGCTCTGTTTCTTAATGCACTCTAGCACTAGAGAGGTGAGAAGCATCCAAAAATGTGCGGAGCATCGGTCAGGAGATGTGACACAAGTCCATTGCACTGGAAAACTATTTGACCAACCTACATGAGGAAATGGGTGACAGGAGGGCAGATGGCTCCTCCACCAGGGACTTGTGAATTTACAGCCATACTATTCACATAATTATTCCAGGGCCAGCTTCATATTGGGCACCATCAAGCAACAGATGCCCATAATAAAGCAATAATTAACACCTTTGTTGAGTGGCCGCAGATATACCAGGGGTGGGAACATCACCTCACCTCACGTGTAAGCATGCAAAAAAGGCATCAGAGCGTACAAATCCACAAATACACAAGCACTCTGCACATAGACACAGAGACCTGCTGTAGGGCTTATTACTTTTGCTACATTTGCCATACATTGCCTAGATAGTGTTACTCCAACTCCTGCCCCCGTATCATATGTATTCCACATACAATTACCATATAATTGACCATGCGTGTAATACATCTGGCTTGTGTGTGGAACATAAAGAGTTTGCATTCCATGTTGAAATTGGGCGTCAATAACAGATCGTCTTCATGGATTATAATAAACCTACAATTAAAATATGTGATGCTTGTCTAAGGTCTCTTGTAACTGTCATGTGTTCCTGCTCATGGTAACTCTGCTAACTAGATGTGCCCATCTTTGAAGGGTGGTGTGGAGTGGAAAAACGATGGATTTGGGCCCAGATCTTTGGACTGGGGTGAATGTGTGACATTGATCCACATTATGTCCATCACTGTTGTGTTTGCAATTACCGCTCTAAGTGTACTGGGGATGCTCAGACGTGAGTCCCAGGCACTCCACACCACTGGAGTCAAGCTAGCCGGGCTGATGAGAGGTGTTACCTCGAAACCGGGCCGGTCCTCGGATGTTTGATTCCGTTCTGGGAAGGACATGGCTTTTGTAGTTCGGACTGGACTGTTCCCATGGGGCACAGGGTCAGCGCTGATTTGCATATCGCCATTGTCTAACCCAGGGTGGTGTGGAGTGGAAAAACGATGGATTTGGGCCCAGATCTTTGGACTGGGGTGAATGTGTGACATTGATCCACATTCTGTCCATCACTGTTGTGTTTGCAATTACCGCATCTTTGAAGCAAGGCGTGCCCAGGCGCCCGCAACATCAATTTTCAAAACCTAGCTTGTTCTGTGGCTTCAAAGCTGTTTCTTATAAAGGTCATCTCTGCTCACTCCTATGATCTCACCGTAGCAACTTCTGGTATTCTTGGTGAGAACTTAGTCATGTGATTTATTAGACATTTCTGTGATACTATACATATATAGTCCCTGCCTTGCATCAATGAGTTTTTCTCACGGCGCATGAGGTGTTCGTCAAATCTGAGACTCACAAAATATGAACATTTGCAATTCATACTTTTTGCACTCAACTGAATGTGGGTATTATTAGGCGGTTCTTCATGATGTTCCTTCTAACCATGTGTGACCTCTTGCAGGAGCTGAAGCTTGGAGAAGCACCGGCCTTTACCTCCACCCAAAGCAGAAAGCATCCATGGTATTCCCACAATCAGCCATCGGAGCACAGCTGAAGGTAAGACACCGCTTGTCATGGAAAGAGCTGCCACTGAGTGTTAAATGTGAGGTTATGTTATGTTATATTAATAACAACTTATAGAGCGCACGGACATCTCATGGTGCTAAGACTGAGGGGAGATGACAAAAGTACCTAAGCATAGGCTTGCTCAAACAGGCAGGTCTTCAGGGCTGTCCTGAAGACCATAAGATTATCACAGCTCCTAAGTGTCAGGAAGAGAGTTCCAAAAACTGGGGGCTAGGTACGAGAAACAGCATCCTCCTTGCCGTTTCCGTTGGAATAAAGGAGTTGTTACCAGCTGAAGGTGGGCTGAGCATAGATTGCGGGAAGGTTCATATTTAGTGATCATGTCTTTAATGAATCTAGGGCCATTGCGGTGCAGGGCCTTGAAGACTAGACATCCCGTCTTAAAGGCTGCCCGTTGGGCCATCGGTAGCCAGTGCAGTTTCATCAGTCCCGATCTGGCTGACTGCCATTTAGGCAGTTTAAAAATGAGTCTAGCTGCCTGGTTCTGGACAATCTGTAATAGTTTTATTAGACCTGCTGGCAGGCCAAGGTAGATTGCATTCGGGAAGTCGAGTTGCGAGAGTACCAGGGCTATCACCACCTGTGTGAGAGCGGATGTATGATGGTACAACGCGGTATAAAACACCGCAGACCATCACATCGCAGGTTTTACAAAGCAAGTTGTTACCACGACTTGCGCTGTAGGGTGATGGACTTAGGAATAGTAAGATTTACCATTCCAACACCAGCCTACGTACAGTAGGGAAGGTTGTGGACAAAATATGGTGGTAGTGTCTCTCCTAGGAGAGATCGTCCGCTCATAAAGCAAATTTAACTCCAACTGAAAACAATTCAACGTGTTATGTTACTGATGTAATGATCTTAGTATAAGGCTAACAAGGTGCACTGCTTTCCTAATTCACACCCACCACCACGGGTGTCAAAAATTGCGAGAAAAAGAGTTTCAAGCTAATATCAAATGCCAAAAAAGAAACAGATTAAGCAAGCACTCTAGATTAATTGTAAATACACCATATATTAATCATCATTTTTGAATTATGATAAGTTTAGAAAAACCAATTTTCATGGTGTATATTTATGAGTTGACGAATCAGTACATAAATCAATCGAGGAATGTAGAAAATATTATATTCTCAAAATATGGATCCAAAGGCTGATGTTAGTATTCCAAATCATTTATTTCATAAATTAAAAACAGGTATTATGTTTTCCAGCATACACCGCCGACACGTGTTTCGTCTTATTACAAGACTTTTTCAAGGCAAACTCTAGTCCTAATACTGGATCACGATAGGACTGATCCTGTATCGTAGTCCGTATATGAGAGAAATAGATGTTCACAAATGGTATCTGCTTCCTAAAACGATAAGCCCAAAGGACGCGATTGAAATCCGCATGCTTTTATTCATGAAATTTTGATGTGGAGTATCAGATGTAAATCACCTTAGTAGTCAGAAATGGCAAGAGTGGTCTTCAATAGTTCAACTTTCTTGCTTCGTGGAGGTTAGCACCTTCATGTATATTTAGTTGCTCGACCCTGATAAGTCTGCGGGAAACGCGCCATCCGTACAAAGCCTCCACTGCTGCCAGTTACCCAGTGGGGAAGGTGCTGGAATAGCAAATCTACTATTCCTTAGCCTAGAGCGCCCTCCAGTGCAGGTCGTGGTAACGACTTGCGTTGTGAAACTCGCGTTGTAATTGCACTGCGGTGTCATTACCGTGTTGTAAAGGATGTCCCCCGTGAGAGATCAGTGTGTAAGCAGGTGGGCGATATTCTTTATTTTACGTAGTTGAAAAAAACTAGAAGAGATCACTGCTCCCACCTGCCCTTTGAGCGAAAGATCAGCATTAAGGATAAGGATCTTCATGAGGTCTGTGAAGAACATATTGTGTTCCTGCTAGGTTAGTTAAACCCATTGAGAAGTCCATCAAACTGCTATGAGGATGCTGCTCTGACTCAGCTGAGAGCAGAGTCTTGGATTCACATGGCCGTAGAAGCCCAGTTGAGCTAATATAATCTGTGTGCGATCTGATGGACCATCTACGGGAAAATCATCAACAGATGCTTTACCGAATACCTCAATGGCCACAAACTCCTCAGCACCACTCAATCTTGTTTCAGACCCAACCACAGCATGGAAAATACCCTCATCGCCACCACAGATGACATCCACATTATTCTGGTTGGAGGAGGAATGGCGACCCTCATGCTCCTTGACTCCTCACCAGCGTTTGCCACAGTCACCCAGCTCATTCCACCCGGTCCAACTCCTACACACCATCGGAATCCAAGAGCACATACTCAATGGATATGCTCCTTCCTGACTGGAAGGACCCAGTCAGTCAGCCTGGAACCATACACCTTGGACGCATGTGACCTCATCTTCTGAGTTCTGCAAGGAACTTCCCCTAACCCTGACCATCTTTAACTCAGACATGATCCCACTAGCCAGCATCATCCACTCTCACAACATCAACGTCCTCTTCTACTCCGTCACAGATAAGATGCCCAGTACCCGGATCAAGTTCAATGCCTGCATGAATGAAATTGTCCAGTGGGTTAATTGTCTGAACGTGAAAAATGACACAATTGCAATTGTAATCTTTGGGAAGACCAATTTACATAGGACTCCACTCGGTGGCCAACAGAGCTAAGACCTATCCCTTCCTCACAATGCATGCCAAGAACCTCAGGCACATCATCATTCCCAAACTTGACTTGACCACCCTAGTCAAAGCTGTCACTGCTTCATGCTTCCATGCCCTGAGGATGCAAAGGAAGATTTTCAAATAGCTCCCAATCAGCATCCGGAAAACCATCACTCACGCCATGGGAACTGGATATTTGTACACACTTCTTTGTAGAGATCACAAAAAACTGTTTGCAGACTATTCAGAAATCTTCAGCCAGATTAACCCAGCCTTCCATGATGCACTTGCATCACTACAACAGCTGCAGCAGCTCCACTGGCTCTCCATACTCAAACAAGTACAATTCAAACTCCTCATCCACACTTTCAAGGCAGAGCATAACTCTGGCCCAGTATACCTCTACAATCACATCTGCTTTCGGAAAACTTCCAGACACCTCCGCTTGTCTGAACTCCTTCTTGCTCACATGCCTCGAATACAGAAAACCAGATCCTGAAGGTGAATCTTTTCCTACATCGCTCCTAGTGCATGGAATGACCTGGCAACACACATAAGAGCCTCCTTCTTACTTCTTGGATTCTGCAAGAACCAGAAGACCTACCTTTTGAGTAGTTACCCTTCTGTGTAATTGTGGGCTCTACAAATCTACATGTCATAGTATAACATAACCTACGTTAGATTTGGGAGTCTCTAGTTGGCACAGGTAGGTACTTGTGACAAATAGGGACCCTTGCCTCTAGTCAGGATAAGGGGATTACACTCCTAAATAACCCCTGCTCACCCCCTTGGTAGCTTGGCACGAGCAGACAGGCTTATCTCAGAGGCAGTGTGTAAATCATTTGTGACCTCATACAGTAACCCAGTGACAAAAATAATATACTTTATATAGATTTACCACAAGACCATAAACAACAAAAATACACAATACTGTTACTTTAAGATGGTAGATTTTGCTTCGTTCAGTTCAGTTCTTAAGATGCAACACTTTGCGTCAATGTACCTTACAATGCGTTGCGCTTCCACGACAAGCAATGTCGCAGCGATGGGAATGCGGCAAAGTTCAGGTGCAAAGAAATAAAGACGTGAAGATGTTACAGATACGGCATGCTTCTCCGGGGATGCGAGAAGTTCTCGGTTCGATGCGTGGACTGCTGCAGCGACACCCATGTTCAGAAGTGCGACGGCAACAGCTTCAGCTGCGACACTCTTCTCCCACGATGCGTGAAGCTTCCGCACGATGCAACAACTACAGCGGTGACATCCTTGTTCAGAAATGCAACGGCAACAGCTCCGACGACAGCGCGCTTCTCGGGGATGCGAGGCGCTTTCCTCGATGCGGTGCAATGCGACAGTTCCAGCGGTGACACCCTTGTTCAGAAGTGCGACTTTAGCAACAGCGATGGCAACACGCTTCTTCTTCATTGCGAGACTCTTCTCTTGATGTGGTGCAGTGCGACAACGCCAGCGGCGACAGCCTTGTTCAGAAGTGCGACGGCAGGCAGCAGCGACGGCGACACGCTTCCTCTTTGTTGCGGCACGCTTCTCTCGATGTGGTGCAGTGCGACAACTCCAGCGGCGACACCCTTGTTCAGAAGTGCAACGGCAGCAGCAGCGACATGCTTCATTTCGTTGAATCACGCTTCCAGCTCCTTGCGACACCAGGTCCTCAGAAGGCCCAAAACAGCAACAGGCACTTCCACAAGAAATCTGGGGAGCTAGGGGTTGAAGTCTGTTGTCCCTGAGACTTCAGCAGGAGGCAAGATCTTTTCCAAGCCCTTGGAGATCCTTTGCAAGCTGAAAGCAAAGTACACAAAGTTCCTTTCTCCTTCCTTTGGCAGTAAGGCAACCACTGCAGGCCAATCTCCCAAGCAGCACTTCAGCTTGGGAATAGTCTCTCCTCAGTTTCTTCAGGTTCCTCTCCTAAGTAAAGGTTTCTTCTTGTAGTCCAAAAGTGATCTAATTTCTTGGGATCAGGGTCCCAATATTTATACCCCAAAAATCTTTGTCCTCTGAGGGCAGAGGGGCCTTTGTCCAGTCCAAACCAGTTCTGGAGCACTCTGTTTACATGACTCCTTCTTTCCTTTCACAGTGCAGAGCAGAAATATCAGATGCCCCACAGGGGGTGGTGCCAGCACTGTGGGGGGCAGGCACAGTCAAATTCAGGTCCCAGTTGCAATTCCTCCCTCCCATCTAGATGCAGATCTCTCTATTCACCACTGGGTGGACTCATTCTGTCTCCTGGAATCCCCCAGCCCTGTCACTCAAACTCCAGACAAGGATACACAACCTAGCAGAGGCAGGCTTGAAAGGTTAGGCAAGCAAATACCTACTTTCTAAAAGTGGTATTTGCAAACACAGATTGTTAAAACCAACTACACTAAAAGATGTATTTTATCATTCTGAGTCCAGGCATACTAAACTCAAATTTCTACCATGTTCCTTGAGTCAGTTAGGATTATAAAATGTAATAATTATAACAGCCCATTCTGGCCTATGGAGAACAGGTAGCCTTGCAATAGTAAAAAACGAAAATGGCTGTAATTAACTATTAAGACATGCCACACACATCAGGGCTTGTCCTACCTTATACTTACAATGTGCCCTGCCCTTGGGCCTACCACAGGGGTGTCTGACATGAATAAAAGGGAAGGTTTAGGGACTGGTAAGTGGGTGAACTTGCCCAGTCAGCATGACAGCACCAAACTGCACACAGGCTCTGCATTGGCAGACCTTAGACACATTTTACAAGGCTGCTTCTGTGGGTGGCACAACCAGTGCTGCACGCCCACCAGCAGCATTTGGATTTACATGCCCTGGACGCACTCAGTGCACTAGACTAGGGTCTGACCAGTAAACCAAATTAGCCAATCATGGAACCACTAATTCATACATCAATTTACAATAGGAAGTGCATATGCACTTTAGCACTGGTCAGCAGTGGTAAAGTGCTCAGAGTCATAAAACTAAAACAAACAGGTCAGACAAAATATAGGAGGAAGGCAAAAAGTTCAGGGATGACCCTGCAAAAAGGGCCAAGTCCAACAGTACCATACACATGGCTCCCAAAATGTGTGCATTTCATTCACTTGCCTTAATGTGTCTGTGATCCACTGGTCCCCTTTCGCGTTGACTGATGTAAATTGTAACCATATATGAATCCTATACAATGACAACATTTCTTTATAGAGTTGACTATCGAAAAATAATGTAGTCCACTGGTCTCCACTCTGGAAGATTGACAAAAATGATAGTAATGTCTTGTTCACACATGCTGACTGCACCTATCTGACCTCACAGGTGCAGATTGGATGCCATACGGATAACCTCAGTGGTAAAGAGGATGACCTCAGCAAGAGACAGCAGCTCTTCCGGCCGCCAACGGTCACCAAAGTCTACCAGGTTAAGAGCGAGAAGATGACCATCTCCACCCTGTGGGGCGGCCTCATCTATATCCTGGTGCCAGGCAGATGCCAGCTTGGACTTTTGTCAATCACTGTCACAGGGGCAGTGCGTGCACCCTTCTACAAGCATGGTGAGTACGGTACGAACACCTTGAGTAGGACATAAAGCATAAGCACCTCTACTCTGCTCAACAAGTGGTGGTTACGTGGTTTGATTACTTAATTGTTTACTAGAAGAAGGGAGTGTTGCATGAAGGTTTGCTTTGATGGGTGAAACTCTGGAATTAGGGAGACCTGGCTAAATGGCATTTCCACCATCTTTATGTGAGAGTTCGAGCACCTGTTTAGAAGATCTGAAGTCCTCTGGAGGCATGGAGATTTGAACAGGGGTGCTGTCTATTGCACAAGTTCGCCCTGGTGTTCTGATTGGGTAACAAGGACATTATGTCATCTTTGAATCTTCTACAGGAGAAACCACTGATTCTGACTGGCTGGATACTGTGCGGCACTACCCTGCCCGTTGGGCAGAGTTTGCCACTGAGAACATCATCCTCACCGTCCCTGCAGAGTGTGCCCTTGCAATGGAGAAGCCCAGCTCCTTGATGTCCTTGTGGGACCGCATGATGGCAGCCGTTGCTGAGCTGGCGGCCATCCCTTTCCCCTTCTGGAGGCCGGAGAGAATTGTGACAGATGTCCAAATATCAGGAGGTAAGTACTGCACCCACATACATCTGCCCTGCACATTGCCAGCTTCAATTCTCTCACAGGATTTGGATTTACAAGTCCTGGGCACACTCAGTGCATGGCACACCCCAGGGTCCGTTGAGAGTTCACTCGCTGTGCGCTTAGGCTATTCGATGGTGCACATTTCACTTGCCTCCTGACACATTCTCTGATTTGAAGGGAACTTTGTAATCACTGATTAGAGAGACAGCAATCAAACATTCATAATATTCAGACCTAAGTATAAACTAGGCAACCTTCCAGCTTGCAGGAGCTGGTTTTAATTCGCACTCCTTGGGGTTGGAGGAATGTCTAGTTTGAGGATCAGTTTGAGGAACAGCTCAACAATCACTTCGATTATTTCAAATGATAAAATGGCCCTCCACCCAAGACCACAGAATACAGCTACATCTGTGCTTATGCCGACAACGCCCTTGAGGGTACAAAGGTCTGGTACTTGACTAGGAACAAACTTTGGAATCTATTCACACAGGATCCATGGACGGCTTGGTTTGGGTGGTATCAGGTGCAAGCAGATCATCTGTTTTAGCCTCATAAACGAATTCTCCATCTCTGCTTTTCGAGCTCTTTCTGTTCTACTTTATGCCTTACCGACCTGCTCACCCACCACTCTCCGTATCTCTTCCGGGTAGACCAGCAGCGCCTGAGAGTCAGACCAGCTCATCACTCTTGTAGGTGCAGGGAACTAGTAAATGAGATGCAAGGTAGCCGATTCCTTGCACATAATTCTGGGACCTTATTTATAAGCCCCCACCACCACCAGAAAGTCACTTTTCACTTAACGTGGCTGAACGCTGCCTTGTAAATAAGGCCCCTCTTCAAGCTATACTTAGATGGAAAGAGGCGGACAATGGGTGTTGTGGTGGGCGTTCCACTGCAACACCCATTGATTTTGATGCTGCCTCCTATTTATAAGGATGGCGTAAATATGGGTCAGCGTCAGAATTAAGACAAGAGAAAACCAGGTCTTACCCTGGCAAATGAGGAGAAATGCTTTATTTTTCCTAGTTTTTGCTGTGTCCATGTGTGATGCCATGTGCAGAACTCCGTTGATTGATAATGGGCAGGAAGGTGCCCATTCCTGCACACAAACAATCAATAAAAACAAATGACGGTTGCATTCGGCAGCACACATAAAATTTACAAAACATCCTAACAATCACTCCCCTCAAGGTAGGGGAACCCTTGCATTATGGTGCAATGTTGCCTGGGCTGGTGCTAGGTGGCTAAATTTAGTGCCAGCATATAGTGAAACGCACGGTGATCTGTATTGTTGTAAATACAGTGCAGACCTGAATTTCAGAAGTGATGGCTAGAAGGCTAAAGGCTAAAGCCGCACTCCGTCACTTCCTTGTACATATGCCCCCTAGTGTATTCCTGCTTCATACTTCTTCTAGGACTTCAGTGTCCCACTGTGAGGCAGAGCAGCCAGGGGTCCATAATTCCATGTGACGTCCCGTTCAACCCTTGATGGGGAAGCCGATGACGACCCTTTCTCATACTAGGGGGTGAGATATTATCATCCTGGGTGATTCTGTTCTATAAAAATACAATAGCTTAGGGTTCCAACACTGTAAATAACTTGGGCTGTGGGATACAGGCTCTGCTATTGAAGGCAGTTGGTTGCATATGGGTCATCTACTCTTCAAGTTCCACAAACTGAATTTCCATCATTGTTTTCCAGCCTCTTCTATTCTATGTCACGTCTTACATCTCTCCCCATAGCTCCTGTTTCTCGCACCCTACACTCATACCACTCTCTGTAACATCTCCAAGAATATAATATATGTCCCATTAAAAGATAAGAATTGACTGCCTCACATATGACTGTCAAGACTCTAAGGTGGCCGGGTCTGGTGTCTCAGTGGGTTAACGCATCCACTGCAGGGGCATGTGTTCGGCCTCATGGTCACAGGTTCAAATCCTGGCAGGGCCACCCAGCCATTCATCCATCTGAGGGAGTTAAAATGAGTACCATTGTGATGGCTAACAATAAACATTTGTTATTCTTCTCGAAGGTGCCTCTGGGTGAATTTGAGCCTTACAAATACATGTTATGGATAGTGGGCACTGTGGGACATAATCAGTCAAGAGGCCAGGAGTAGTCTCTCGCACAATACCAGCTTCCAGTTTTCCTGGAGGACATTAAGTGAATATTGTCTCTATGTTTGAGACACACACAGCTTCAAAGAATTTCTCCTCAGGCTGAAGAAAAATGAGACTGAATAAGTGGGGATTGTGGGGCAGATGTGTCAATGACGCCCATTCTTTAGGTTCCGAGGGATCACACAGGGGCCGATTCACAGAACTAACTTAAGACAAAATCCTAAACGTACTACTTTTGGTATTCACAGAAGGCATTTAGTAGTAGTAATGTTAGGACTTTCTCTTTAGTTTGACTTAAGACAAACTTAAGACAAACTTAAGACAGACTTAAGATAGATTTAAGACAGACTTAAGACAGACTTAAGACACCATCCTAACTTAAGTCTGTCTTAAGTCTGTCTTAAGTTTGTCTTAAGTCTAACTTAACACAACATCCTAACTTTACTACTACTAAATGCCTTCTGTGAATACAAAAAGTAGTAAGTTTAGGATTTTGTCTAAAGTCAGTTCTGTGAATGGGGCCCATGGAGTCTAAGCTGTGAAGAAATCAAACATATTTTGAAGCTTTGTGCCCCAGGACATCAGGTTGGCAAACCTCCTTGACTCGAGATGATGCCAGGCTCATATCATGCATTCTTCCAGATTTGGTAATATGTCTGGCAAATTGTCTTTGCCGTACCAGGTCTTCCCTGCGAAGGCTATCGGTGACCTCACGTATGCTGCTGCAGAGGTACAGTCTTGGAGTGACAGCACTGAGGGCATAATTTTGATATCACCATGGTGCAAGGGACATCACATGTCCCCCTCACTGAGAATATTTTCCTTTCTCTTTCCCTTTTACAGCTCCTTCCTTGGATCACAGGTCACCACAAAACCTGAAATACTTCCTCTCGGGACTTGCAGCTAGATGCCACTATGTCACTATGCACTCTACCTGCTCCTAGATATCAGTCATCAGGTAGAGACCACTGTGGCACGAGAATTACAAGGGTAACTGGGTGGGAAGCAGAGTGTAAACCCCTAGCTAGAGCAATGCAGGAATCATGCACTACCCAAGAAGGACACGAATGAAGAATACAAGAGACACTAAATGCATTGAAAAGGTTAAAGGATGCAAAACTCAAGCCTTGCCTATGTCAGCATGGCTGCAGCTAGGGAGGTATGTCATACCAAAAAAAGATCCCAAGAGACCATTGGCCAGATGTATCAAGCCTAGTTGTGTTTGCAAGTGGCCGATTCACGAACTCCGATCATCTGCAAATGCAAACAGGCATTTTGGTATGTATCAATGCCAAACTGTGGTTTGGTAACATATTACTAAGTCAGGATTTGGGATTGCGAATACAGAACGATTGCAAGGGGTGTGCCATCCAAATTCAAGATTGTAATGGTATTTATTAATGTTTTGTGGCCTAATTCAGGTCCCAAACCATTAATACTTTACACACTACAATAGTGTAGTGGGAATGCATTCGCAAACGGGAAAGGTCCCAATTGAATCTCTTTCCATTTGTGAATGACAAACGAATCTTTAGGAGGACTACTGCCTCCTCTTAAACAAACAATACAAATAAAAGCTTCTTTCTAAACATGTCCAGTTTCCTTTGAGGGAAGCAGGCTGCATTTCAAATAAATGTCTTCTTTGTAAAGCAATCAAAGTCATGCTGGTCTGCTGCCCCTAGCCGACCACCATCCCTGTGAGGGCTGTGATTCCTAATGGGACAAGCTGTTGCAGCCTTCCTTTTATATTCATGAGGTAGGCCATTTTGCAACTCAAAAGGAACTGATATCTTAAAAATAGTATATGTGTACATGGACAGAAATATTGCTATGTAGGTGGGAGGACTGAGATACTATATAGTCTTAGAGCCACCCTCCCTCCCTCTACCAGGGTGTCTCCGGTGGATACACTACAACAGACGGTGATGGCTGGATCACTTGAAGTCTTCTATTCCACGGCTAACTATTCTGGCAAGATCTGGGGTTGCGTGTGCTCTGGAGGGGCCCTGCCTGGCAGCTTGGGATGAACTTTTCCTATTGGAGCAGGACCAAGGCTGATTCCCATAGGGTTGGTCTTTGTCTACGGTGGCGTGGTGGACAAGACACATTGTGAACTGAAATGATTGGTTAAAACGATAAATAGACTCAACGGTGGGCGGAGTAACGAGCTCTGCTAGGGAATGATTCAAGCATTCTACCTACCACTTGTTTCGTTTTTTTTGTCTGGTGTAGTTGCGGGGAAATAAAAGTTGGTCATGCTCAGGGAATAAGTGAAGCATTTCACAATTGGGGTGCAGCAACAAATAAAATTATCTCCCGATCCCATTTTCAGTTCTCAGGAATTTTAACAGGAATCAGACAGCTTTCTGATCTGAGAAGATGACAAGGTTTAGGCCAATGAAACTTGGAAGCAATGGAGACTTGTGTTTGAGTTTAAAGAGCCATATGATAATAAAGAGAGTCTCACTGGACAAGAGACATCTGGATGAAGGTTCAGTGGTAAGAGCATCATTGAGTGATTGTCAGATGGAGGTGAGCAGATACCGACATCGGGCTATCAACACTAAACTTAACATTGTGCGCTCTACACTAATAACAAAGTCAACATACTATCTAGCTATATCGATAAAACAGCATCCAACATTTAATAATTATTATCTTCAGGTCACCTTCAACTGTTGGTGATAAAGCAGCTGTCACTTCCTTGTTGGAGGGCCTGAAACAGTTTCTAATAGTACTACAAACATAACAGGATGATTTAATGTGAATCTGTTACGAAATTTAAAACACGCCAGTTCTGAAGATACCTCTGCAGGCCTATATTCCATTCCTTCACATGACAACCTTAAACTGCAACTGGTCAGGAAAAAGGAGTAGTTTTTTACCTGTAATTCTAGTTCTCTCTCAGGGGAATCGCCATTTCAATCATTATCACTGAATAGTTCCGCCCACGGGCGGGACACCAGAGCAGTTCTTTAAAAGTCACATTTACTTGGCCTTATCTCAGACACAAAAATTACATTTTGCAGCCTTAAAACAGGCTATATTTACAAATATATTGATTGACTTTAACATTTGAAAGAAAAAAGGCTTAGGCCTTTAAAAGTCACTAGAAAGATTACAAAGTGACCTTTTAAATAAGTATTTCACAATCTCTTTTTGCTTCTTTTTAAAGTGAGAGAAGAGGAAATATATGTCAATGCAGCTGTATGGGCTGCGGTGTTGAAAGCACTGAGACTAGGCCGCTGTTCCTTTAAGGCACGTAGACCTCCAGTGTGCCATCATGCCCTGTAGGAGGACCTCTACCCAGCTCTTTATGAATGTAGAGTGTTAAACTTATTTTATGTCTTCTCTCGAGGAGACCTGAGGATTGCTTGCGGTTTCAGTGGAGAGTCCCCCGAGAAGAGCTAGGATTAAAGGTAGGAAACCATTCCTTCTCTCAGGAACTATCCACTGATCGTCATACTCATTGAATAGATTAGCCAGCTCATCCCCAATAATTCAGCCGGGGGATAAAAGTGAACAGTATAAATAAGTAAACACAGTCCTCAGAGAGGCTAGCCTGACTTGGGCAGCTACAATAGCAGCCAAATCAAGACAGTAGTGCCTTGTAAAGGTGTGAACCAATCTCCAAGTTGCAGCTTTGCAAATCTCAGCAATTTGATTCAAAATAATGCAGCAGTAGCTGTTTTACATCTAGTGGAATGGGCTTTAGATCTTTCAGGCAGAGTTGTGTTCGCTTTTGATAAAAAATGATTATGCTGGAGACAATTCATCTGGACAAGGATTGTTTCAAAACGGCCATAACTGTCCCTAAGGGAACAAAGTTTACATAAAGTTGCTTTCACTTCCTTAAATGTTTCCTCCTGTCTAGGTAGAAATTCAACACCCTCCTAACATAAGGTATAAGTAGAGATCTGCCCCGCAGGAGAAGAGGGAATCTGAAAAAATGTAGGTAATGAAATAGTCTGATTGATATGAAAATCTGAGATTGCTTTAGTGAGGAAATTAGGATGGGTTCTCATCACTACGCTGTTCCTATGAAAAATTGTGTAAGGCTCATGGGAACATAGGGCCTGTATGTCGCTACCTCTACAAGCAGATGTTATGGCAACCCAGGTATGGTGTTGGAGAAAGTCTTATGAATGGGTTCCAAGGGAGGAACCATAAGGCGAGGAAGGACAATATTTAACTCCCATGGAGGAGAAGGTCTCTTGAGAGTAGAATATATTGCCTGATGCCCTCTAGAAAATCCTTGAAAGGTATGCTGAAAAAGTGTATTTGTGAAGGACATTTTTGGTAAGCTGTAATTGCTGACAGAGGCACTCTAATCAAGGAGAACTGTAACTCTGCTTTAGCCAAATGGAGGAGGTATGGAAGAACTGCCTCTTCCTGACAAGTGAGAGGATTGAAGTTGCTCTGAGAGCACCAGATGCAGAATACCTTCTATTTGAACGAATGGAACGTTTTATTAGAAGGAAGTTTATCTTCTCTCAACACATCCAGGCATTCCTGAGAAAGGTTCAAGTAACTATATTTTATGAGTTCAGGAGCCATCCGTAGACATGTAGATGCGGGAGAGGCGGTTGCTCTAGTCCTGTTAGATCTTAGTGCCGCATTGACACTGTTGCCCATCACATGCTACTACAGTGCCTTAGGGAAGGCGGCATGGCTGGAAAGGCGATGGAATGGTTAAGTTCCTTCTTGCTTGACTGGAGTTTACAGGTGTCACAGAAACCTTTCCTCTCTAAAAGCATCAAGCTGGACCAGGGGGTCCCACAGTGCTCCATACTCAGCCCGACTCTCTTTAATCTTTACATCGCCCCTTCGGCAGAGATTGTAGGGAGGTTTGGAGTCAGTATAGTGTCATATGCAGACAACACACAACTTATGGTGACTCCTACTCAAGACTCTGGGGAGGCAGCCTTAAACCTCTCAATGTGTCTTCAAGAGTTGGCATCCTGGATGGCCCTTAATTGCCTTAAAGTTAATGGTAATAAACAGAGGTTCTAGTGATAGGTAAGGCCCCCTCGATCTGGTTCTCTGCTTGGTGGCCGCAAACCTTGGGCCCAACTCCATCACCTAAGGACCAGGTAAAGAACCCTGGGATGTCTCTGTACACCAAACTGTCCTTTGAAACTCATATGAGGCGAGTGACGGGAAACTGTGTGAGGGTCCTGCGCAGTCTCCGGAATGCCTTAGACTTACTCCCAGTGTCAGCAAGAAAAACAATGGTCCACGCCCTTGTGTCATCTCGTTTTTATTACGGGAATGTCATGTATCTAGGAGCTAATATTAAATGTGTTCTGAGACTCCAGCGCATCCAGAAAGCGGCTGCGCATCTTGTCCTAATGCTCCAGCGGAGAGCCTCATCTGCTAAGGCCCTGACTTCCCTCCATTGGCTCCTGTGAGGGAACGCATCCTGTTTTAAGCTATGTGTGTTAACCATTGCATTCTGCAGAAGAGGGGCCCCTCCTATCTGCATGACCTTCTCACCCCGTATGTTCCCACGCAAGGTTTAAGATCTAGTGGGGCGGGTCAGGTCAGCATCCCGATCTAGAGAAGAGCCAGGATGCGCGGGCGCTCTTTCAGCTTCTTAGCAGCCTCTCATTGGAATAAGCTCCCGATTAGGCTCCGGCTGGAATCATCGGAGACCATCTTTCGGAAAAAGCTCAAGACGTGGCTTTTCCCATCTGCTAACACTACTGTTTGACAACTTTGTGTTTTATCCTCTGCCTGATTTGGGCTCTTGTCGCAGCGCAGGGATGCACTAGTACAGCCATGCGCTTTATACATTTGATTTGATTTGATTTGAAGCTCAACAATTGAAGGTTTGGGTGTTGTATCTGGCTTGAACAAGGTTGGAGTGCATTGCAGTTTCCTATGTTGAGACTCTGAAAGGTGAAGGAGATCTGCGAACCATCACCGTCTGGGCCACTCCGCAGCAATGAGAATCATTCTGGCTTTCATTCCTGACAGCTTGATGATCACTGATGGTAGCAGAGGAAACAGAGGAAAGGTGTAAAGAAATGTGCCTGACCTATCGATGAAGAGAACATTCCCCAGTGTGACTGTTTGGTAGAATCTCGAGGCTGCATTTTTCCAGATGGAAGAGGGATGTATTCTTGGGTGGAAGGGATGGTGTAAGACACTTCAATCTGAGAGAGTATACATGTTCTACAATATTCAGAACCCATTGTTTGCCACCGTTTGATTTGGATGCTTGGTTAGATGATTGCTGATCTCATTTGCCTCTTGATTGACAGCGCTGTCGCTGATGTCTCCGTACTGTTGAGATGATTACTGTTTTTATTGCCCTTGAAGCCAATGAGGGGTTTGAACTTTCTGGTGGAAGTACCAGCTGTCATAGGGATATTGGAATGTCTTCTATAGTCCCACTTTTTCTCAAATCCGACAGCTTTCAGAGTGCCAAGCTCAAATTTAACTCGAGACAGCGGAACAAGGTGTTACCTGAGAACGACAGGTTAAGAATTCAGCGTTGGACTTCAGGTTTCAAGCCTGTGTTTCTCAGCCTAAATGAAGTGTAGAATTTGAAGTAAGTGTTCACATGGAACTCATTTCAAATCAACACAATAGGATAGCACAAACTTTTCCGTGCGGACCAAATCTATGTGATGACTTTTTGTTTACGAAAGACAAAGTCCTGTCTAGATTCAAACTATATATTAAATCAATTCACAAAACAGTCAGTAGTTTTTAATTCAATTCAATTTAACATAATCAAAATATATTTTTATGCAAGGCAATGAAATAATGTGATATTACAACGTGAGTGAGTGATAAAGATGTTTTGACTGAATTTTGAAGGACTCCCTAAGTGAAAGGAAACAAAACCAAAAGGAAAAAGGTGAAATAGTCTGTGAGCATTAATAGCGATATACAGCCTTTACAACGAAACTTTTACAAAGAACTACCATTACAATGCAACTTTTACAACGCAAACCATTACAACGCATAGCGCTGGGGGACGCTCTAGGATAGGGAATAGGTTTAATGTACTATCCAACACCTTCCCTACTATCCACGGGGACTGGAGTTGGAATAGTAAATTAAACTATTCACTATCCAGCGCCCAAAAGCATTATGCGTTGTAATGGTATGTGTTGTAAAACTTGCGATGTAAAGGTAGGCGTTGTAAAAGTATGCGTTGTAACGTCATACATCCATTAATAGCATATTGATTATGTTTTTTAGAAAGATAGCCAGTTATATTTTTTATTTGTCAATGGCATTTTGATCCTTTTCCAAGATACTAGGGTCTCATCAGGATTGAAATGAACCTGGGGATGGCTGGGATATATACCTGGTCTTATCCAAGAATAAAAGGACCACTAGGATGGACTACGTGAGGGGATGGCCTATGGACAAATAAAAATGCGTTGTCTGCAGAGTGAAACTATCCTGATACATGAGTAAATTGCTGAGTAGGATGAAGCGTCATGTTTATAAAGGTGTCCTACAGGCAATGGCGCTTGACATGCAGAATAAAACTGTCCTGATACTAAGGTGAGTTAACACATTGAAAGAAGCAATTGGTTTATAGAATCCTCCGCGTTGGATACATCACTACAGAGGTATACATCAATGATAAGGCCAAGAAGATTCAGGCTACCAACATAGCGGTGGTAATAGCTTCCTAAGGCAGTCAAGAATGGGTATCCCCCAATTGGAGATAAGACAATCTGCAGACTGAGGTCTGATGTGACAGGAGTGTCTCGACGTGGAACAATGCCTCAACATCGAAGTTATTAATGTCGAGACATGTATCTCTGCATGTTGACAGTGGTCTACTCCTTGACCTCATATGTCTTAACCAGCTCCCGACAGCGAGCAAGCCGTTGATATCAATGTCCTCGAAGTCAAACTGGAGCATTGTTTTTTGCCAGATATTCGCCTTCTGGATCTCCCTCTCTGGGAGTCCACTGAGCGCGACATAGGGAACAGTCTCTCCTCACCCTTAAGAAGTCGCTCCAGCCAGGGAATCCTGCCTTCCGTGGTGCTCCACTCGCCATGGAGGTGAATCTACTCTCTCTCCCTCAAAGTCTGCCTGGAAAGACTCTTGCAGTGGCAGCATGTCTTGGGGTCATGAAAGTTAGGCAACCATAGGATACAGATCCTGCACTGGTCTGTTTGTGCAAATTTTCTTCCCTATTGTGGTGCAATTCGCAAAAAGAGTAGGAATTTTTTCAGAAAAATTTCTAAAATACTCTATACCCTAAAGGATGTCAAGGGACTCACTTTTTAAAACAACAGATAAAAAAATGTGAGAGGAAAAAAGACTCAAAATGCAGATATGTGCTGCAGGATCCTGTCAGCAGGAGCCGGGAAAAAGAACTGAGTAAAATGCCACCTACAGGACATGGGGGTCAAGGTGCCCTTTCAGTCGCAGTGTCTTACTCTTATTGTTATCAATGCTGCAGTCTGTGCACCTATAATGCATAGATATCCCATTCTTTTACTTTAAAAAGAAGGAAAAAGAGTTTGGGAGGAACATTTTGAACATTTTGAACAGGTAACTTTTTAACATTTCTAGTGATTTTTTTATCTGGAAATAGCTTAAATGGTCACTCTCCATTTCTCATTATGAATCTATTTTCTATTGGAGACCTTACAAACCATTAATGGTGGCCTTCCTAAACATGCACAGGTACACCTCAATCATTTAGTCTATGCAGAAGGTTTGATGATCATACCTTGTACACAAATGCGTCAACAGTAATAATTAAATTGACTTCAGGAATACACCATATCAAATAGACTGAAGGCAAATCACAGAAACAATAATGATGTGCTTTGAATGTACTACATCTATGTTCAGTTGCTTCCAATAAAACAGAAAAATGGATTATGTTACACATTTTTACTTCTCTAGTGCGGAAATCAGCTTCATACTTCCACATATTTAATTTATCAGGTAGACGTTCTGACGTCTCGAGGGCGATCAATCGCTATTCTAGGTAATTTGAGGGGACCAAAAAGCCCTTTTGAGATGAAAACATTATTTTATATAGATTCTAAAATTGACTTGCATATGAAAAACAATTTTTTTTATGATTTGGACTCCGATATATTCCTCTTCTTCAATTTGAAGGATTGTGGGAGCATTACAAAAAGAGCAGACGCTTTGATCATGTTACATGCTTATCCTGGGAGTTGAAATTGGCAATAAACTTACTTCAAACTCCCACATCATGACGTTGGGCATGGTTACGATCTTGGCAGATGGAATACTCTATCACAAATGTGGTGGCTATCCCATCACTGTTTTACTAGTTTCATAGGATATAATGGAATTGTAATTTGGCGGACGAGATATCTGTCACGTTTGTGACAGAGTAACCCTGCCCACCAGGATCATATCCAGGCCCTTTATCAAGTTGATGCTCTGATGTCTCTCGGTCACTCAAACACCATTGTAGAAAACATGAGCCTGGGGCAGCAACTGGACCATCAACTACAGTTACTACTACTAAGTTAGGCCCTCTGATCTTATATGGAATGCTGATTTTGAATCAAGTTATTAAAAGTCTTTAGATTTTGCTCATTAAAAATATTTAAAGTGTACTTAGTCTAAGACCGTCTATGCCTCAGTGTTGATTAGGATCAGAATAAGGACTCGCCTCCTTGGAGTTTTACAGTAGAAATAATACGAACTTATTTGTGTGCTATATAGAAATCACTTAACAGTAATAAACAGCAACTGAATGACTTCAGACATTAAAAAACTTAATCAAAAAGAGGCTTCTCTCATTGCCTGGGCTTCCACAATCCCTAATTGACGGACGATTAATCAGCATCAGCTGCACCCGTTGTCAACACTCTCGATGATTAACAGGTCCCAGCGAAAAATGTAATACAGGAATCCATCAAGACTACTGATTTTCTCTCATTATCGATCCGTCATCAACCTACAAAAACTCAAGTCATTTGCAAACCACATTTGTGAAGGAAAAACAATTTTATTTAGATTTTGGAATTAACTCACATATGAAAAAAAGCATTTTTAAGATTTAAACTCTTAGATATTACTCTTCTCCAATGTGAAGTATCACTCCAAAAGGAAACAGAAGCCGTCGGCTATCCCAGTCCTATGAGGAAACAATAGAAAACACAACTTACCAGTAACTGTGGTTCTGCAGCATTGGTGTCTTTCATAGATTCACATTCTTGGATCATTCCCAGTCGTTGAAGTGGGAGCCCCTCTGTAACTTTACAATAGCAGTACCGGGCACTGACAGCGTTAAAAGCCACAGGCAGTGCCCTCTGCGATAGACAATCCACCTCATTCTAAAGGGCCCTCACTTCAGCCAATAAGGTGAGAGCGCTCCTTGAGTCACCGCTCTAGAGGACTTCACAACTCAGATTTCGTTGCATAAGAGTGGAAATGCAAACTCATAGAAGTAATGTCTGAGGTGAGCCTCTTGTCGAGATGAGGGGAGATCGCATGGGAATGAATGAAAGATACCTTGGAGCGAAATGGGGATGAAAAACAGACTTATTTGAATATATGACGGAGAACCTCCTGCCCACTGCTGCGTTTGTGTCTGCGACTACTTCTAGGCAAAAGTGTCTTGTGATTGCGTAGCTGCTGCTCCATGTCACTACTCTTAAAATATCTTTCAGTGGCACTTCTGAAGAGGTGCTGATGAAATAGCGATGCTTCTTGTAGAATGTTTTTGGATTGCTGGCTTTAAAGGCCTTCCTGCTTTTGTATGACAGACGATTATTGTCGCAGCTGCCTACCTCGAAATGTACTGTTTTGTCACAAGAAACCTTTCAGTGGTGCAAACAATGATACTAGAAGCTGATTGGATTTTCTAGTTTGTTTAGTTCCGCCTTGCTAAAATATCAGACACGTTTTAACATCCAGTGAGTGGGGAGTTCTTTCTGCTAGACTTGTCAGATTTGGAAACAATGTTTTAAGGACGTCTGGTTCATTGAGGTGACATTTAGTTGGTACTTTGGGTATAAGTTTGAGATCAGTCCTTAACCTGACCCTGTCTTCAGAATATTGCAGGAAAGGCTTTATGTTGTTAAAGAACAAGTGACTTACCTTTGCAAATGCCTTATCTGGTAGAGACTCTGTCTATCCGCACATTCCTTACCTTAGAATATCCCCAGGTGTCAGGATGGATCCGGAAGATTTTCAAGCAGTACCCCTGTGCAGCAGTAGGTGGTGTCATTCTACTCACGTCGGCCTCACTGGAAATGATGTGCGCAGTACCTATATAGGCACCACCTCATCGCACGGACGTCAGTTACTTTCTTAACTTTCCAAGCCAGGAGCGGAGAGCCACAGTGAAAACTGAACAATAAGGCCCTGAAAAGGGTGTCGCTTACACCTTAACCAGTTTGCACGGAGGATGGGAGGATTGGTAAAGTATTTGGGGCTAGATAGAGTCTTCACCAGATAGGGAGTTACGATAGGTAAGTAACTTGTTAATCTGATAGAGACTTCTAGCCACAGATTCCTGACCTTAGAATAGGTATGCAAGAAATACCTCACGGGAGATGGTCTGCAAACCCACTTAGACAAAAAAGTTGAGCAGGACTGAATGAGCCAAGTGCCTATCACGACTGACCTGACTGTGCAAGCAGTAATGTTTTGTGTATCAATGCAGTGAGCCCCACATCGCCACCTGACAGATGTCGAGGAGAGGAATGCTCAGCGCTAACGCAGTGGTTGCAGCTTTGGCTCTGGTGATGTGAGCCCTCAAGCCCTCAGGGGGGTGTTTCTTGGCCATTGCGTCACAGATCTTAATGCACTGGACGATCCATTGTGAGATGGTCTGCTTCTGCACATCCTTCCCTTTTTTGGCTCAGCCATTGTCCATGAAGTGTTGATCATCCTCCGGGAACACTTTTGTGCGCTCAAGGTAAAATAACAACACACTTTTTGGTCGAGTCAGTGGAGTCTCTCATACTCTTTGAAATCTTTGGAGAAATAAAGCAAAGAAGGTAAGCAGGGAAATGCAATGGCCTACATGGAAGGGAATGACAAACTTCTGAAGGAAGGAGGCCCATGTCCAGAGGATCAGCTTGTTCAGGTAAAAGGAGCTGTAGTGAGGATGGCCGATGTAATGGACGCTAAAAGGGCAGTCTCAATGGTGAGATTCAGAAGGGGGCATTTGTGCAAAGATTAGAAGGCGCTCACATCAAGAAAGTGAGAACAAGTTTGTGGTCCCATGGAGGCATGATAAATGACGCGAGGGAAAACATGTGCAACAGACCTTTAAGGAACCTGGCTACAAATGGAGATTTGAAAAGAGAAGGTTGTTCTGGCAACTGCAGGAATGCAGAGTGCCAAAAGATACCTTTGACAGTGCCAAAAGTAGAGCAATGCCGAGCAAAAGAAAGGGCAAAAAAAAGGACATTGGATAAAGGTGCAGAAAGGGGTTCAACTGTGAGGTAGGCACACCATGACACAAACGTATATCAATGCCGGGCAGATGCAGACTTGGTGGAGACATGCCCGACTACTCAAAACATATCACAGACTTCAGAAGGAAGGATGAAAGCTGTCAACTGTTGCCACTCAATCACCACACATGTAGGTTAGAGAGGAAGCAGACTTGGTGCATGACCCTGCCCTCTTGCTGCGACAGAAGATCCTCCAGAAGAGGCAGCCAGGATACCAGACTCATGCCCAATCAGGAGCCACAAAAATTACTTTGGCCTGCTCATTCCTGATTTCCTTGAGAACCTTGGACAGGAGTGGTATTGGTGGAAAGACATACATTGGGCCGGAGCTCCATTACAGACGAAAAGCTTCTCAGAGTGAGAGTCGCCTTGGAAACCCCAGCAAACAAAACTAATGACATTGGGCATTCTCAGCAGTAGCAAATAGGCCTGGGTTGCGTTCGCAGAGTTTTACCCCACGGAACTCTGTGAAGTGACAGGCTAAGCTCTGTTGCGCTCTGCAGACGCCCACTAGCAGCAGAGTATGTTAAGTCGTGCTGCTCACACTGATTTTAAGTGCTGGGAGTTTGCCCTGCAGAGTAAAATCAGCGCAAATGGCATTCCGCGTCATGCCGAAGGGCGTTGTTGCTTTCTGCCACTCAAGTAGATGTTCTACTTGAGTGGCAGCTTCCTCAAAGCAAGAGGCAGATTGCTCAACGTGAGTGCTCACAACCTGCCGTGACCGCCCGCATTGAGAAATCTGGGCGAGAGGAGGTCCAGCATAATCTTTGTCCCGCGAGCGCTCAACAAAGTACAATTGGCAAGCCAGGCACGGGAACAAAATGTGTTCCGCATCGCTTCACGGAGATTTGCTGAACTGCGCACAGAGCGCAAAGTGGGTGAAACTCCTCAAACTCTCCCGGCGGAGAGGAATTCTTCACACACCCCTAGTGGCAAACAGATTGAACCAAGGCTCTCCCCATTGCTGAAAGAGACCATGCATCACCCCTGGATGGAGATACCATTCGTCATTCGTTAGGCATCTTCAGCTGAGTCTGCACACATTGGCGTTCAGAGATCCTACCAGATGATGAACCACAAGGGGAATGCCCTGACATTCCAGCCAATTCCAGAGGCTCGGGGCTTCTTGACACAAGGTCCATGACCTCACCCCACCCCATTTGCTGCAGTACCACATGGCGGTGGGCTTTCCATGAACACATGCACCAGCCTTCCCTTGATCAAAGAAAGAAAGGCTTTTAATGCCAAGTGTTTTGCCAGAAGCTCATATAGGCTGATTTGGAACTCAGACTCCACCGGAGATCGTAGCTCCTTGATCTCCACCACTCAGAGATGGCTGCCCCAGTCCAGGAATGATGCATCTGTTACTACTGTTAGATGTGTTTGGGGAAGGGAGAGGGGTGGGACACTGACCCAGTGCAGTTTGTTCACCATCACTGCAGGTATTTTTTAAGTTCCCTTAGAGTTCTAGGCCACGACTGAAAAGTTCCTCTGATGGTGAGCCCACTTGAATTTCAGGTCCCACTGCAGAGCCTGCATACACCAGCAGACATTTGTCACCAGCAGGATGATGGAAACCATGAAGCCCAACATCCTAGGGCTCAGTTTCACCGGAATCCAGGATTAAGGCTGAAACATCTGAATCATAGCCCAAAAATCCTCGACTCGTTGCTCGGGAAGATAGGCCCAAACCTGCACTGTTTCCAGAACTGTGCAGATGAAAGTGAGCATCTGAGAGGGAGTCAGGTCTGACCTAAGAATGTTCATAGTGAACCCCAGCGAGTGCAGGAGGTCTGTAGTAGTCTGAAGGTGACTGGCAAGATCCTGGGGAGAGCCCGCCTTCGACAGCCATTCATCGAGGTAGCGGAAGCCTGAAATCACCAACCTTCACAGACGAGCTGTGACCACTGGCATCATCTTTGTGAACGCACAAGGGTTGCTGGTAAGGCTGAAAGATAGCACAGTAAACTGAGAGTGCTGCTGGCCACTGTGAACCGCGAGGAGCATCTGTGTGCCGGCAGGACGGGGATGTTGAAATATGTATCTTGTAAGTCAATCGATACCATCCAGTCTTACAGGTCTAGGGCAGACCAAACTTGGATGAGCCTGAGCATTTTGAACTACTCTTTTTTCAGGAAGAGGCTAAGAAGGTGCAGATTCAGTATAGGACAAAGTCCTCTTTCCTTCTTTCACATCATAAAGTAGTGGAAATAACTACTAAGACCTACTTCTGATACAGGCACCCTCTCTATGGCTCCCTTGCCAAGAGAACCTGTACTTCTTTACAGAGTAACACAGAATTTTGAGTAGCATCTGTGGGGCTTAACATGTGACTCCATCTTTTTTGTTTGAAGCTTCTGTTTCATTAAAAAGATATTGCACTGGGAACAGCCAAGAAACTGAGGAGCTTGTCTTCTTGGATGGTAAGCAAGATTACCTTCACTGTATTTGATGGATGGAATGGGTTGGAATAAGTGATAGATCCTTCCTTTTGTAGGCTGTATTTGAATGTAAATATTTTAAATTGTGGTCATGACTTGCAATAATGAATGGATTAATGTAAGCCATATTTGTGTACATTGCAGCCCTGAAGAAGCCCAGATATGGGAGAAACGAGTTGGCTGTATTCAAGTACTCCAATGAATATGAAATAAAGGATCAAATAATCAGAGATAATCTCTCGTTTCTTCTGTCTATGCCTGGCAATTTTGCCGTCATTTCAGTGTATGCTGGTCTGGTTGCCTCTCGGTTCTTTGTGATTACTGATTTTCATATGGCTGGGTCTGAACTGGGGTGTCGAAGTGAGCTAAAGCACGGTGATGGATTCAATCCAGATCTGTGACCAGGGGTGAGTGCCTAAAAAGTTTCAGCACTCCGTCCATCATCTCCTTGTGTTTGGTTTGTTCACCCTAAGTTGGCAGGGTATTCCCAGACAAGGGTCCCTTACTCACTTTGCTACAGGATTCAAGCTAGCCTGGCTGATTAAGGGTGCTATCCTGAAACCTTTTCCAGGATGAGTGTTTCCGGTTCAGGGAAGATATTGCTTGGCAGTTTTGGCTGGACTGTTCCCTTTAAGCACAGGGTCAAGACAGATTTGAATATGGCTGGGTCTGAACTGGGGTGGCGAAGTGAGCTAAAGAACGGTGATGGATTAAACCCAGATTTGTGACTGGGGGTGAGTGTCTGAAAAGTGTCCGCACTCCGTCCATCATCTCCTTTGTTTGCTCACTTAGGTAGGAAGGCAGCTGAAGACTGATATTCATTAGTCTTCGCAGGATATTACTAGAGCACGTTCCTCAAGTAGCCTGGCTGAAGACAAGACTGGGGGTTGGGGGGCAGGAGATAACTTCCTCCAACTTATCCACAACTAATGTGTTTGGGTAGAATGAGTGAAATGGCATGGGTTTCACTTTACAAGTGCATATGCGACCCTAGACTGCTGCATGAATGCTCTGAGTGGGCCTCAAACCTCTGCATCTTGCTTTATGTTACTCGCCTCATCATAACAAGTTTGACACATGGTTCATGTTTCTCTTCCCTCTGGTACAGATGTGTTGCCACCCACTTCCGGTACTGCTAATATACCAGAGGGGGGACTGCAGTTGGGACATCTTACACTGAGGTTCCGTAAAAATTATTACGATGTTCTGGGCATTGCCGAATATGGACGAGTTTGGTATCTACGAACCGTAAATGGCGAGTTCGGCAAGTGTGTGTGTTTTCGCTACGCTACCTGCCAGGGTTCGTCTTATATTACGCGTTCTTCATCTGAACCCTCGGGTTCCATTTTAGATACGGCATCCATTTTGTTTCTTGCCCTCACGTAGTCAGCGAGCAGATAACTGTTCGCCCCCTGACCCTCTAGTTCCCAAGCCTTGCGGAAGACGCATATGCCTTTCATGCGTCTTTATGGCCGGAGGAATGACACAGCAAAGGCAGATGGCTCAGCTTGAGGGTAATCTGGTCGTGCCGGCTTATTGTGACAGCCTTGCAGACGATGGATCCAACTCTTTGATCCTACGATCATGCTTCCGATATTACCCCCACACTCTTTTCTCTACACGTGTCTGACTTCCTTGCAGCTGCTCTTGTCTCTTCTTCTTTGTCATTTACAACTCTAAATAGGTATGCCTAATGGTGGGAAGATGTACTTTTACAGTTGGGAACCGGCATTGCTATTGTAATTATGTTCCGGGATTCTGAACACATGAAAGCGACCTCTTTGAAGTTTACTGTGAGAACCGGATTGTAATCTTTTGTCCACATGTTATGCAATGGCAACATTCTGTATAAAAGAGAGCGACCTACAAACACAATTTGAAGCAGACTCGCAGAACCTACGTCCATGTACTTCTTATGACTCTTGTTTCCCTGCAGTAATAAAAGCGGATCTTTGACGCCGAAGGAAGTGTCCCGTGTCTCTGTAGTTTGTGCGCCGAAACAGGTATCCCATGAAGGTTATAGGTGTTGTTCCCTGGCACCGCTGGTACTGTTAAAAGTCCAGTCCTTCAGTTGGCGCCCCGCATGGGGCGACTTCAGCGGTACCGGTCCAAAGCCTGATGATCGTGAGGAACTTCATGTGAAATCTCCGAGGGAAGGTGCACCCCGCTTCATCGATCCTGTTGTCGAAATAAGTGGCCCGAAGTTTTTCCCTGCGAAGATTCCCGCCTCCTGACGGCTGCGACGGACCGATGCCCTGACTGTCGACCTGTCTTCGACGCCCGGCGCAGACCTTACGTACAAGCGAGACGATAGACGGGCCTTCCTGGTGACGCCATTGAAGTTCTGAGTTAAGTATTTGTGGGTCGCTCCCAGTCCTTAGTGGTTGTTCTAGCTTCTCGAAAGCTTTGTTGTAGCCTTTAAGGCTTTGTTGTAATAGCTCACTGAGCTTTGTTATAGCCTCCTCAGGCTTTGTTGTTAGCTCTCCGAGCTTTGTGGTAGCCTTAAGGCTTTGTTGTATTGCATGGTTCCATTGCATTTGTGGTTCTTAGTATTGGTTCTTAGTATTATTTGACAGTTGCAATTGCCAAAAACCGAGGGTTTTGACTTACACGAGGTTTTATTGCTTCGGTAATCCTTGAAGTTTGATACTAGGTTAGTGTGCACGATGCCTAGCCATAGTGGTTTGTTTCGTATTTTCCAATGTTGCGCAATGGATTCCCGGTTGGAGGACTCGTGTCCGATACCTCCAGTTGGAACTCCGATACATGATCTTTATAGTCGACATGGGGTGGGTCCTATAATATATAATGATTACTGGATCCGTTATACAAAGAAAGACGGTGACCTTAGATGGCCACCACATGGAACTTTTGAACTTTCGATTTTAGATAATCTTGAGGCTAAATTATTTTTAAAGAAAGCTAGGCCAGCTATGTTTGATTCCTTTCGGATATGGCGTAAAGAGGCCAAGCAGAAAGAAATCAAACAACTTAAAAAGGATCAAAAGCAAGGGTTTGTTCCGATAATGCAAACTATACGAGAATGTAAACAGGAAAAAGAAGAAAAAGAAATGGAAATCTCTACTAGATTGCATCACATGAAAATAGATAAATGTTACCCGGTTTTACCGAATAATCTAGAAAAGAAAGAAGAAGATTTGAAGGAGGATTCCTTGTTGTCATATTTGATGAAATCACCACCTCCTTATGTACAGGGTGCTACTGCTCCTGTAGCTGCTCCTGTTGTTCCTCCTGTTGTACCCCTTGTTGCTCCAGCGGCTGCGGGTCAGCCTGTTGTTAACCCTACGTTTGTTCCACCACCTGTCCCTGTACCTGTACCTTCGCAGACTGTTGTTTCTGCTACTCCGACTACCTTGTCCGTTCCTACTATGCCTTCCTTCACCTCCAGTGTTGTTGCCCCTGTTTTTCTTTCTCCTTCTGTTCGTAAGCGTGTTCCTAACTCTGTTGCTACCCTTTATTCGCCACTTTCTGGTCCATTATTTTCGTCTAATTTATCTGAAACTCCTCAAAGACGGAGTCAGATCCCTAGTGGTAGGGAGAAAGAGACGTTAGTAACCATGGCACATAGGTGGATAAGACATCCTGCTAACTACACTCCTCGTGTGGTCTTTGACACGTTTTCTCAGTTTAATGAGCCTACGCAGAGATTCGTGTTTGAAGAGATGTGTAACTTTTTGAGGGAAGAATGGTATAACGAAGATGTAGATAATGTACCGCCCGACATAATTGAACTCCAGAGTCACTTTTCGAATGGTATGATTATAGGAGAAGATGTACGACGTACCGTGGAACGCTTATTAGCGTTCAGATCCACAGCACATTCTCGGGTGTCATTTGATGATACCACTGAGAGTTGGAAAGCGGTTCCTGGTCAGCATCCTATGAGAGAGGTTCCGCCACTTTGGGTGCCTGGTGACCCTGCTGCTAACCCTGCGGTTTTACCGCATTTTCGAAGAGTGTGGAAACATCTTCCATGGAAACGATCGGAAGTTTTGCAAGTGAAGCAATCCTTGCCCGATCCGCGTAAAAATCCGGCTGGTTATTATAAGGAGTTATCACAACTGGTGGAAGCTTCTATTATGAACCTTGCCGATATCGACATGTTGTTCGGTAATGTTGTACCGCAACCAGTTTGGGCGAAAATTCGTCAAACCGATCACGCAGTTGAATTAGGGGGTGATTGGGCTGCATTGATAACGGCTGATGGACTACAAGTTGGTGGGGCTAAGCCTGACCAGCTAATCTTAGATTTGCCTCAGAAAATAATTACGCTCATGAAAACTCTCATGCCAGCGATGAAGGTGAACTGGGATAAGTTATCAGCTTGTAAGCAAAAGAAAGACGAGAGTGTCTCGGATTTCTTTACAAGGTTTGAGGACGCGTTTGTCGACCACAGTGGCCAGGACATGGGCGCTGAGGGAGGCCAGCGGTTATTCGTTGACAAATTCGTGTCGAATTTGTTGCCTGAGCTAAGCAACAAATTAAAGAATTCAGAGAGTGCGTGGGCAGTTTCAACCCCTGCGCAAATACTGGCAACGGCCCAGTATTATGACAATAGGGAAAAGGAAGAAAGTGATCGTGTAGAAAAGAAAACGAAGGAGCTCAAAACGAAGGTTTTGTTGCAGCAAGCATACCCTCCACGATCAAACCAAAATGATTCACAACAGCAGTATCGACCACGAGCACAGCCCGATAGGATGCAGCCGCGCTCTGACAACTTTGATTATAGATCTTCACTTGGGTATAATCAGTGCGCATATTGTAGGAAAGAGGGACACCTAAAATATGATTGTCTTGCCTTACGGGACCGCCTGAATGGTGTGTCGACACGAGGAAACCGTGGTGGTGGTCCTCAACAGGCATCACGAGGTAGAGGTCGTGGTTCATCCCAAAATCAGATTGATCGCCATCAAAATCAATCGGATGCGAATAATTGTTTTGACCAGCGAAATGCGGGGTCAGTTCGATCTGCACAGTATAATGTGGATGATTATTACGTAGAGCATGAGACTGTTGTAAATGACCATTACTAGGACAGCCAACGACAAAGAGAGGGAGTAGTATCAGTTCCGGTCGATCAGAGTGGGCCTTACGTTGCAGTGGCTACATCGGGTGTAGTTGAGCCTTTTCTGTTAGACACTGGTGCGACAAAAAGTTCCATCATGCATTCGAAACTCCCTGGCGCACCTTTGTCTGGCTTAACGAACGTTTCCGTTGGATTCTCTGGCGCCCCTGTTAGTAACCCAGTCTCTAATCCTTTGCCTCTTATGATTGGACCTCGTGAGCTAACGGCTCCACTGATTCTATCTACAGGTTGTGGTGAGAATCTTTTGGGCCTGGATTTGTTGAAACGACTATATGCAACATTGTATTGTTCCCCCGAAGGAGTGGAGCTTACATTAGGTCGGAGAGTGATCTCTCCTATGTACTTGTCAATTGATAAATTCCCACCGGAATTGAGTTCCCTCCCTGCGTCCTTATGGGCCACAGGTCCCAATGATGTGGGCCTGTTAGACATTCCACCCTATGTGATTCAATTGAAACCAAATGCGCGATTACCACGTTTACCTCAATATTGTATTTCTCTTGAGGGAGAACGAGCGCTGTTAGCGATCGTTCATGATCTCATTGGAAAGGGTGTTGTTGAAGAAACTCGTGGAAACGTGTGTAATAGCCCTGTATTGCCAATTCTGAAACGAACTGACCCAACTAAACCTCCTGTGTATCGTTTCGTAATAGATTTAAGAGAGGTGAACAAAATAGTGGTTCCACAATTTCCTGTGGTTCCTGACATTACAGCCTTACTAACAATGATTCCGGCATCTGCCTCCTGGTTCACGGTGATCGATCTAAAAAATGCTTTCTTTAGCATTCCGATTGCCGAGGAAAGCAGAGACCTATTCGGATTCTCATTAGGTGGTCGTAGTTTTAGGCTAAAACGCGCTCCACAGGGCTACTGTGAGAGTCCGTCAATCTACAGCCAAGCACTTAAAGGTCAGCTTGATGCCTTTGTTTTACCAACGGGTGCAGCTTTGATTCAATACGTTGATGATCTTTTAGTGGCAGCTGATACAGAAGCTATTTGCAAAACGGCTACAGTATCATTATTGCATTATCTACATGACTTACATCACAAGGTATCGCCTTCAAAGCTACAGTATTGTTGTCAAGAAGTTACCTATTTAGGTCACTTATTGTCAAGAGAAGGGAGAAGGTTGACCCCAGAGAGAATTGCAGCGATTACCCGAATGACTGTGCCAAAAACCCAGAGAGATGTTCGCGCCTTTTTAGGTATTACGTCCTATTGTAGACAATGGATTCCAAATTTTTCATTGTTGGCGAAACCATTGATAGCTCTTACGTGCAAAGATATTCCATCCCCATTGCCTTGGTCTAAAGAGTGTCAGAAAAGTTTTTCGGAATTACGTAATGCGTTGTGTTCGGCTCCTGTGTTGGGTACTCCTGACTACAGCAAGCCGTTTACACTATACGTTCACGAGAGGGATGGTTGTGCGTTGAGTTTTCTGACACAACCTTTTGGCGGCAAACAACGCCCATGTGCCTATTTTTCTTCGACTTTAGACCCAGTAGCAAGAGCCTTGCCGAGTTGTTTAAGGTCTACAGCGGCAGCTGCAGCGTCCATTCGACAGTCCGCAGGTCTAGTCATGGATAATATGCTTACGGTAATGGTTCCGCATGCAGTTGACACTCTATTGAATCGAACGAAAACTCAACATCTGACGAGCGCAAGATTGTCTGGATATGAGTTGACGTTGCTGGCCAGTCACATACGGATAAAACGATGTAATGTGTTGAATCCAGCAACATTGCTGCCAATCGACACAGAATCAAGTGGTGAAGCAGTACATGACTGCTATCTCAGAACTGAGGAAGAAACTAAGGGTCGTATTGACCTAAAAGATACTCCATTGACAGATCCCGATGGTACTTTGTATGTGGATGGTTCCTGTTTTAAGTTGCCGAACGGTGATGTGACGACTGCGTATGCTGTAGTAACATTGAGAACGATTGTGGAGAGCGCAAGATTAAGTCAGAATTCGGCTCAGGCTGCCGAGTTAATCGCATTAACGAGAGCGTGTGTGTTGTCTAAAGATAAACGGGTGAATGTGTTTACAGATAGCCAGTATGCGTTTGGCGTGGCACATAGTTTTGGACGACTGTGGAGAGAGAGAGGATTCCTTACGTCGCATGGCACGAAGATTCAACATGGTCAGCTTGTAAATGATCTTTTAGATGCACTCACATTGCCTAAACAAGTGGCCATAGTCAAATGTAGCGCACATCAGAAAGTAACAGATGATGTGGGTCGTAGAAATGCGTTTGCGGATGAAACGGCTAAAGAGACGGCTAAAGATTTGACGAACAGAATGTATGTTACGAGCTCAGTGAGATGGCCAACAGAGACTGGTATGTGTGAAGACACATTTCAAAGTGTGAAAGGAATACAGAATGAAGCCACTGAGACGGAAAGGACTAAATGGAGAGAGAGCACGGGAAGATTGGATGAGAATGGATGTTGGGTTGATTTATCAGAGAAGCAGAGATGGATGTTACCGGATGCGTATGTGCTCGCTGTTGTTACAATGGCTCATGGTATGGCGCACATCAACACGAAAGGCATATGCAAGTTGTTGTCTCATGTATGGAAGAATGATGGGATTACTAATTGTGCCGAGAGGGTGGTTAAGAATTGTATGGTGTGTTTGATGCACAATCCTGGTAAGGGCACCCCCACTCCACCTGGCCATTTTGCCCCTCCTACATACCCTTTCGAAGTCATCCAGTTGGACTTTATCCACATGGACCGATGTAATAACTTAAAGTATGTGTTGGTTGTGGTGTGTGCATTCTCTAGGTGGATTGAGGCCTATCCCCTTAAGGATAATACGGGTTTATCCACGGCAAAAATTTTGCTCAAAGAGTATTTTCCCCGCTACGGAATGCCTCGGGTCGTATGGTCGGACAACGGAAGTGAGTTTGTTGGGAGTGTGATGAAGAGTGTGTGTCGCGGTTTAGGGATAGTACAAAAATTTCATAGTGCAAATCATCCACAATCAGCAGGCTTGGTGGAAGGATATAATGGCACTCTAAAACTGAAATTGGCTAAAATTCAGGCAACAACTGGTTTATCATGGCCCGACGCTTTGCCTCTGGCTCTCCTGTCGACCAGGGCAACTGTACATTCTCGAGTAGGGCTCAGCCCATATGAGATTGTGTTCGGCCGTCCTGCTAATGTATGGGGAGTCCCAAGACCTAAAGAATTTGATAGAGTTGAATACCCTATGTTGATCGATTATCTCTATGATCTGACTGCTAAAATGAGTTTGATTCACCAACAGGTCTTTGAGGCTCTGCCGTCACAAACAGAGGGTCCTGGTCATCGGCTCCAACCAGGAGACTGGATCCTCGTCCGAAACTACGGACGAAAACGAAACCTTGAACCAAGATTTGTGGGCCCGTTTCAGGTACAGCTGGCTACGAGGACGGCGGTTCGACTACACGGACGCCGGAACTGGGTACACGCTACCCACACGAAAAGAGTCCCGCTTCCTTTGCCGTCGGACACCTGGATGAGAAGAGGTCTTTCTTCATCTGAGACCGACACTCCACAACGTTTCGTTCCATTCAGCGAAGCTCGGCTTGTACCTGACACCGTTGTTGATTCCTCTCAAACAATTTCCTCCACGTCAACCTTGGAAAATTTGACTGTTGAACAATCACCTGAACAATTGAACACTCCTTTGCCGTCCAATCCACTGTTTGAAGATCAGAATCGCCCTGGAAGTAGCCGATATTTTCTTCGTCCACGAACAAGCCACAAATAAAAAGATTTTTTTGTTTCTAGGTTCTACATTGCTCTGAAAACAGTGGACATTATATATTGTGTATCTTTTTCTTTTTCGTACAGCCAAGAACATTATTTAGCTAGAACCTACCATCCAGGTTGACCGTAAGGCCGTGCGGGTACTTCCATCTGTTTAGCAGCTATCGACACAAGGTCGGTTTCTATTATCAATTTCTGGGAACTCCTGGGAATTGATAACCGCTACTCAGAACGAAGTGCGTCAAGAACGTCGCGGACGGTCATTAGGGGATGGAATCATCATTGTTTGAGCTGTCGAAAAGAGAGGAAATTTTGGCGCAAAGATCTGCATTGCATAAAATATTTCATACGAAATGGTTTTTCTTACAGGTGGTCATACTGTTCCTGACTATATCTATGTTGCTGGTGGGGGGAGTATATTACGGGTCCCAATTCTTATTGTCTTCTACTACATCTACTCTCCCATCTCGTGATCTATATTTCGTTTCTACTGTCTCTCCACATTCCTTTTATCTTCTGCCTCAACACGAACAAGTTAGACGTGCAGAATTCAGAAACAACTCTTTTATCCAACTCTTGCATCAGCATCAGTTAGTGGTAAACACTACCAATTGTTGGGTGTGCGGGTTAATGCCACATACCATGGATAAGGGTATTCCGTACTTAGTTCTGCCTTATAGTGCACAAGGGTCAGCTCGAGCATTACAAACTATGTTCCGTAGCGCACTAGATTCCTACCCCCATCGAGAACCACGCTCAGCAAACTCTGGTCCTGGCCCGTACCACAAGACTCTGGCGAGAGCTATTGCAGACTTAGATAGAGATATTTTTGACGCATCGCTCATCCCAGAGGAAGAGGTGCGAGCATATAAGGAACTAAGTGAGGCTGAGTACAGCTTATCAGTGGGTGAGAGGCAGCTTAAAAGCTCGCCACCGATATGGATTGTACCTCACCTTGGTAATTTCTGCTTGAAAGGTCTTGGTCGAAATCCGAGAGCTTAGTTCGGGGAGTGTGCTTGTACCGAGACGTATGTCTTACCGACGCTCTCCTCCCCTGTTTTCCTGCCTGCCAAGGGTACTTACTTTGTATGTTATGATCGAGCCTATACGTGGTTACCTCATGACTTCTCGGGTACCTGCTATATTGCGAATCTTTTGCCTCCGACTTTCACTGTGGCCTCCGATTACCACAGAACTAGAATTGCGAGAGGTGTGGTTAGCAAAGAAGATACTTCCGGACAAGAAGCGGGAGACTTCTTTAAGGGTTTCCTACCGTTCTGGGGACCGATGATTAATAGCAGGAACTTGAGGCAGTTAACTCGTGTAGTAGAATCAACTGCCAACATAACCGCAAATGCCCTTGGTAATTTAACAGTCGAACTCCAGGCGGATAGACTAATGACGTTGCAGAACCGTATGGTTCTAGATATCGTTCTAGCAGATAGAGGTGGGGTTTGTAAAATCATCCATTCGAGCTGCTGCGTATTCATACCTGATAACGCTCCAACGGTTTATCAAGCCATCTCTAAGTTGCACAAAATTTCGGAGTCCATACACGTGGACGAAGGAAATTGGACGCTTCTGGGATGGTTTTGGGGTCTGATATCGACTTGGGGTTGGAAGATTCTGATGATCATAGGGGTTGTTGTGACATTTCTGTTCTCATGTTGTCTTTGTGTGCAATGTGGTCCTGCCTTATGTGGCCTTTGTGCTACGACGTGTATAAGACAGCCCGTTGTCACCAAAGAGGCATTGAAGGATAGAATAATGTATCAACAACATCTGGATGATCTGATGAGTATCGAAATCGATTATGATTCCGACTAGTGCTTGCCTACATGAGGGCAAAAGGACCGTCTGAGGTTCCGTAAAAATTATTACGATGTTCTGGGCATTGCCGAATATGGACGAGTTTGGTATCTACGAACCGTAAATGGCGAGTTCGGCAAGTGTGTGTGTTTTCGCTACGCTACCTGCCAGGGTTCGTCTTATATTACGCGTTCTTCATCTGAACCCTCGGGTTCCATTTTAGATACGGCATCCATTTTGTTTCTTGCCCTCACGTAGTCAGCGAGCAGATAACTGTTCGCCCCCTGACCCTCTAGTTCCCAAGCCTTGCGGAAGACGCATATGCCTTTCATGCGTCTTTATGGCCGGAGGAATGACACAGCAAAGGCAGATGGCTCAGCTTGAGGGTAATCTGGTCGTGCCGGCTTATTGTGACAGCCTTGCAGACGATGGATCCAACTCTTTGATCCTACGATCATGCTTCCGATATTACCCCCACACTCTTTTCTCTACACGTGTCTGACTTCCTTGCAGCTGCTCTTGTCTCTTCTTCTTTGTCATTTACAACTCTAAATAGGTATGCCTAATGGTGGGAAGATGTACTTTTACAGTTGGGAACCGGCATTGCTATTGTAATTATGTTCCGGGATTCTGAACACATGAAAGCGACCTCTTTGAAGTTTACTGTGAGAACCGGATTGTAATCTTTTGTCCACATGTTATGCAATGGCAACATTCTGTATAAAAGAGAGCGACCTACAAACACAATTTGAAGCAGACTCGCAGAACCTACGTCCATGTACTTCTTATGACTCTTGTTTCCCTGCAGTAATAAAAGCGGATCTTTGACGCCGAAGGAAGTGTCCCGTGTCTCTGTAGTTTGTGCGCCGAAACAGGTATCCCATGAAGGTTATAGGTGTTGTTCCCTGGCACCGCTGGTACTGTTAAAAGTCCAGTCCTTCAACACTGGACATGGCCTTTACCCCAGACTCTTCGTAGTCTCCTATTAAGACAGATCATGATGTGCTAACAGGCCAGAGTACTGCACCGTACCCTGTGCCGGGCATTCATTCAGAGGATTTGGGCGTTATCAGGGGCTAGGATAACCTTCTGAATCCAAGACACAGGTCTGCCTTTTTGTTGCCAGTCGACCAGGTGAGGGGTTCACCCCCTGTATCCACATGCAGCTACTTCCACTATTAATTAATACTTTGGTCTCTGTCATTAAACAGCCGCCAAAAGTCCCTGTAACTTTTAAATGATCAGTAAAGCGGAAGGGAAGAATGAAGTCAATTTGTTTTTTATGTGCACAGACACCCCTGTCTAGTGTGTTTTCATCAAACTAGTTTAAAGAGATCATTTTTATGAGCCATGCTGACCCAGTGATGCTTGTGAGTGTTGGAACAGGAGGAAGTGATGTGTGGGTACCACAGATATCATCTCTCACTTATGACACCGCCTGACTCTGACTTTCGAAAGAGTCTCAGAAAGAGAGACAGCAACCCGTGTTGTATGGGTGTACACGGCTGTTGTTCATGTGCAGTGTTTGATGGTTCTTCTGTGGGATGCAGCAGTTGTCATCTTTTTCTTCTCCTTTCAGGCTGGATGCACGCTGGCTATCCCATCATGGCCCACACAGACTCCGCTAAAGAGTTGACTAACTTTGATTTAATTAGTGGAGGGATCTGGGGTCCCATCCATGAGTTGGGTCACAATCAGCAGTGCTGGGGCTGGAACATCAGTCCGAACACCACGGAGGCCACCTGCAACCTTTGGTCAGTCTACGTGAGCGAGAAGGGGCTGGGAATCCAGAGGAGCAGAGCTCATGGAGACCTTCACCCAGAGTGCAGAGAGAAGCACATCAAGAAGTACCTCGAGAAAGGGGCCAAGCTGGAGGACTGGACTTTATGGGCCGCTCTGGAGACGTATCTGCAGGTGAGCCTTGAGGGGAAATGGGTGAAATCCTATGGTTTCTGCAGTCTGCTGAGAAGCAGCAACAATGGAGCGATCTCAGAATAACCCTCTTGGTAATCTTTGGTGTCCATGACGATCCTCTCCTAAGGCCTCCCTCACAGTTCACTTCTGCTCAACAAACTCAACTCAGCAGCGATCCCTGCACACATAGGACCAACCGTCCTTAGCACTACACTCCCCCTTACAATTGCCACAGATCAAACAGGTGTCAAAGACAACTAGGGAATTATTCTAGTTTTTCTTAGAAGTCATGAAGCCAGAGATGGCCAAAGATACCCGAGTTGTCTCAGATCAGTGGTGTGAAAAATTGATGACCTTCTTTGAGAACAGGATCCTGGAGATAAAGCAGGGATTTCAGGAAATGTGGAGTTATCAACGTACACTTGGACAGAGTCTTCAAATATCCCACCTTGTTGCAGTTTTAAGCCCTGGACAAGTGAGTGAAGCAGTCAACAAACTGAAACCCTAGTGTTCCATTCAGGACCTGCAGGGACAACACAATGAAGGATGGCTTCTGACAACCTACCTGAGATAGGAAGCACCACGTAGGCTTCACTACAGCAATATATTGGACCAATGGTACCTCTGCTCTAACACACTACATTAATTGAACAAAACATTAACAACCAATGGGATCCAGTGATTTATAAAGTCACCTTTAACCTCCCCTTTTAATACATGATCAGGAAGGAGAGGTTGCTTGACAACAACAAGAGATCAAAGAATCCAAGTCAACTCTGCAGGACAGAAAATCTGGGCTGAGACCAGTAAACGGGATGGAAAGTACAGTTGCTGGCATTAGCAAAGATCTGTGCAGGGATCTCTGCTCTGGAACAAGCCTCCACTGGTGTCATCCTTCCAAGTCAAGTGCAGTCTCCTCTCTGTCTCCTCTTCAATTCAATTCAAACAGCTGACCTCTGGACCAGTGGACTTTTCAATATCCATCACCCCTTTGTTGATAATATTCAAATTTATATGAGTCGGTAGACACTGTGAGAATATCACTGCTTGACTAAAGCACATTTGGAAAGTATCTAGGAGAAATATCTCTGCCTGGTTTGATGAAACACGGACATCTTCTGACTTTGAGATCCCTTCCATGGCAGACGTACCTTCATCCGGATGTGGGAATTATGGGCCACACTGGCTGTTGCAAAGCAGATAAACCAAAGCAGAAACACCAGCTTCATCTCATGCTGCTTCTGCTGCTGCATTATTCACAGTGCATTGCACTTTATCAGAGCCCTGATGGTGTTAAAGGTCTATAGAAATATATTGGAAATCAAACAACCAGATTATTTCAGATTTTATTGAAAAGTCACAGTGGACTGTCAGTTTATGCTGTGGGAGCCTTGCTTTGGAAAGCGGTGAACCGAATTCTGTAGAACCTACCTCGCCTGGCAACTTAAAGAAACCTAAAATCTACCTTTAGTTCCCAACAATAGTCAATCATGGACAATGACTCATGGAAGAAGTAGGGTGGGCACTCAACAAGTAATACCGCCGGTTCTGCAGGCAATCCATGAGAAGATAGACCTTCATGAAACAAATAACTAAGTTCATGCTTTATATAGGAAGGGTCAAGCTCTCCTGTCTAATTCTGATAGCCCCGCCATGGGTCAAACTCTAGTTATTGCCAGTCTGGATGGGGTCAATGCTGTTCTCTCCAGCTTCACTTCTTGCTTCGCCTTTAAAGGCTGAGCATCAGTCAGCACCTCAGCGAGTATTGTTTGGCTGGTGAATGGCTGGTGGTTCCACAGACATTGTTCTCTGTACCAATTTAGGTTTCTGGCCCACCCTGTATGATCTTGTTTGTCTTCCAAATATGTCTGTCTCTCACCTTCCACTGTGTGCTGCACCATCAGCCCTGCATTCAATGTTGTTGATACCAAGATTGAATTTGAAATATTAACTTTTTGATATTTCTTTCTCTTTGGCTCATTGTTTTTTTAGTCTATTATTTATTGACCTTCATGCGTGATTCTTCACAACCAGGGAACTCTTGTTGCGATGGTGTGTAGGGGATACCTTGAGTTGGGTCCTAGGTATAGTTATTACTAATGCTGAGGTCTGTACCCAAGTGATGGCTGCAGATTAGGTCTATGTGGTTGAAAGGGGCCCTCAGTTAACCACACTGACAACACTGGCCAGTATGACCAAAACACCTTCGCCCAGGGGTAACCTTCTTCCCACAACTGGCCTGGGCCCTCTCAAGGACTTGTACTGTTTGGGTCCTGCCCAGTCTTTGCCGCTCCCTGGTGCCGCCCACAATCCACAGTATCTGCGGATCAGCAGAATGGGCGATGGCCTTGCATTGGGCATCCTCCTTAGTACTACACCCTGAAGCAGCCGTAGGCTCTGTGGGTGGCAGTAGAGTGGAGTGCGCCACTGATGAGCGACTAGAAGGGGACCACATGCTCCTTTCACATTGGCCTTTGAGAAAAACACTAGTTGGTTAAGACCTTCAATCACACACCCCCTAGCCATATTAAGACTCTGAGACTCTGTGACTCTTCGGATGCCGTTGCATCCCTTGTGCCATCCAGTTTCTTGGTGATAAATGAAGAGTAGCATCAAAATACTTAATGGTGTGAAAGTTGTTGATGCCTCTTATGGTGTGTTCTTTCTTCACATCAATTTTAAGTCAGCTGTGAACCCTGGTCCATCTCCAGAGAGGTTTTGGAGGTGGTGATCTTGTATCTTCCTGTGTCATCTTTGAGCTATGTTTGGAGGAGCTGAGAGTTAGAGACTTTCAAACATGTCTTTAGTCTATGTCTGGGGGTCTCTCTGACACTATATATGCGATGTGCAGGAAATGACAGGCAAGATGAAAGACCTTCTCCTGCTCCATACAGAAGGTCTGGAGCTCCATTCTTCCCAGATGTATCTCACACCCTCTTTTACTTCCAGAATGAACTGAAGATTGTTCTCATCCAGCATCACCTTAAGGCTAGGTCAACCTTCCCAGCTGTAGGGCCACCTTGGCAAATAGCCTCACGGGAGGGCCCCTTTCTCTTCCCTGTGTTATTTGAAAGTGCTCTTTGTCTGTTTTGGTCTTCTCTCTTCCTACATACATACCAAATCTGCAAGCCTCTGTAGCACTCTGGTGCTCTGAATTTAGGGCAGTGATTTAGAAATACCCCAAGTGCATACCACCCTGTGGAGTCATGATCTGAGGACTTCCAGATTCTCACTCTTCCCTTGCTATAGTCATTGTTTTACCTTTGTGTGTTAAAAACAAATACTATCTTTAGTCTCCCAGCTTCAGATGTCCCAGCTGTAGGGCCTCTTATGCAAATACCCCTCCAAGAAGTCACCTTTCTCTACTCTGTTATTCTCAAATCTTTCTTTTCATGTATTTCCAATTGAAAAACCTCTGGAACACTCTGTTGCTCCGTGGCGAGGTTTGTGCTCTATAAATGCCCCAAACACTGTTGAGTCATGATCTGTAGACTGATTGGTTCTCACTCTCTGCTTGTATAGTTATTGTTCTGCCGTTGTGTGTTTTAAAAGTACTGTCTCTTGTCTCCCAGCTGCAGGAATGCTTTGGGTGGGCTCCCTTCATCCAGCTCTTCTCCGACTACCAGAAAATGACTGACATCAAAGATGAAAACAACTACAAGATGAACCTGTGGGCAGAAAAGTTCTCCAATCAGGTTAAGAAGAATTTGGCACCATTTTTCAAGATGTGGGGCTGGCCAATCAAAGACAGCGTCTCTGCAAAGCTGTCTTCACTGCCGGAGTGGGAGGAGAACCCGATGAAGAAGTTTGTTGAAAGTCGATAAATATGGAAACACACAATCCCACTCCACAGTGACTGCAGGATATCAACGTGACTTAACAACTTCTTTAATGACTGCATCATAATCAATTTGATTTCATATATTTCATATATGCCTACTGTGTGCATGCATGAATTTGTGGTGTGTCCTCCTTACGACAGCCTCCAGTCCTGAGCTTTTCACTTACAAATCATTGATTTCAGTGTGTTTGTCTAATAAATTCAATAAAAGCAAAACAAGACTACAACACCCAGAATGATGTAAGTGATCAAATGATGGTCTAGGACAGTAAACAGTGTCTGTAATGCCCTGGAGGGAGTAGGTTCCCTCACACATGTGTGAGTTCAGTATACGTGTGTTGTGAGGTAGGATCTTTGAGAGCCGTGCACAATACTAACATCAGAGTAGAAACTGTGTGGTGGGCATGTGTGCAATGGGGGTGGGTGGAATTTGCATAATCGTGTTACGCAAATCTCTGCGAAATGTTAAAAAAATCTCCTCGAACACGCAGAAATTCCGCGAACATGCGGAACTGCTTGTTCGCGATGCTTTTCTTCTGTTCGCAATCACTGTTTGCGTACTCGGGGGGGGAAATATCTTGCGAACACGCACTTTGAGATCGCGAACAAGCAAAGAATTTCGCGAAGTCACGGAAAGCAGAATTTTGCCCAATTTTGCGTTCTCCGCAGAACGCTAAATTACCCAAATTCCACGAACAGAACGGAATTTACCGGCCAGGCCTAGTGTGCAACCAGCTTGTGAGAGTCTGAGACTGAGGCAACATTAGAGACTGATTAACTGATTTATATGCACAGTGCTGGACTGATGTATGTTCAGATAGATCGATGTTAGTTCAGATAGATCGATGTACATTCAGATAGATCGATGTCTATGTGGAGCCACTTGCTAAAATCGTATTGGAATTTGATATATCGATGACTTCATACGCTGATGATACACAGCTGATTATTTCCCTTGATCCAAATAATTGTAAAGATGGGGGCCGATTATCCGCTTGTCTGGTAAAAGTGAAAGACTGGATGACAGCAAGCTGTTTAAAGTTAAATGGCGAGAAAACTGAGCTATTACTCCAGGGGAATAAAGCGATACCCAGACCAATCCTAGACTGGCCTGCCTGTCTAGGCAAGCCACCTATTCCTGCAGAAACAGTTAAGAATCTAGGCTTCTGGCTTGAAACAGATCTTTCCATGGCAACTAAAGCCAAAAAGATCACTGCAATGTGTTTCGGACTTCTTAAAAGTCTACGCAAAATCCTGGATAGAATTCCCATACAATTATGGAAGACAGTGGTGCACTCTATCATTACTTCGTGTCTGGATTACGGCAACTCATTCTTCTTGGGAGCACACAAATATGTCATCAAGAAACTCCAGGTGACCCAGAATGCAGCTGCAAGACTGCTGTGCATCATTCCGGTACGGGAATTAGTTGGAAAATATTTGCTTAAATTACACTGGCTCCCAATAGAGGCCAGAATAAAATTTAAGACACTAGTCATCACTCACAGAGCTCAGCATAATAAAGGCCCTAATAGAATTAAGAACTTAGTCTCACTCTAACGGGCACATGCATCAACGATAATTGCATTCGCAAACGGTGCGAATCGCAATTTTCGGCCGTTTGCGAATGCAATTATCAAAATTGGAATGCATCATGTATTTCGCAATTTTAGGAATCGCAATCATGTTGCGATTTCTAAAATTGCGATTGCATTTCAGAAATCGCAATTTCAGATTTCTGAAATGCAATGCATGATTTTTTTTCAATTGCGAATTAGCAATTTGGAAGTGGTAAATTAGCATGAGGTTGAACCTCATGCTAATTTACCGAAAACCTTCAAACATGCACAAAAATGCATTTTTGAAAGTTGCATTTTACACACACACATGTCCATGGGACATGTGTGTGTGTAAATTGCACTTAAATTTAATTTCAGGGGTGCAGGGAGGGGTTCTTTGGACCCCCCCCTGCACCCTTGAAATTGCATTTTCAATTTGCGATTCGCAAATTGAAAATCGCAAATTGTAAATGCCTTCCCATTGACTCCTATGGGCCTCTTGGCCCATAGGAATCAATGGGAAGGTTGTTCCTTAATTGCGATTCGCAAATTGTGAATCGCAATTAAGGAAAAATACCGAATCGCTAAATAAATGTGAATTATTCATGCATTGCCGTTTGCGAATTCTTAATTGCGATTCCTTCATTTTCGCAATTAAGGATTCGCAAACGGCAACATTGATGCATGTGGCCGTATATCCCTAAGAGGCAGTTGCGGATTTTTGCACTCTCCATTTCATGCAGCACAGTGACTTTGCGTGCTGCCATGTGTTGCGTGAAACATTAATAAATATGCCTCTTTGTCGGCACCGGTTTTCATGAATGCACAAAAAAACCTCCAGACATTCAGAACCAATAGGAGCGGGTTAGCTTTACCCAACACTAGAGTTCACATTCTGCCTACTCCAAGAAACCTGTGTTGGACCCCAACTGTAACACGCTTCAAATTCAAGACCTGTGTCCCACACAGAGCAGCACACATACACGCCTCAGAAGGCAGCCTGGCAGCTGTATGCCTTTGAATGCCCTAAAATATTGTATGGCAAACCTGGCCCTGCCTACACCGCACACACTGAGTGACGGGCAGGGATCCGTCCTCTAGGGTGATCCTCTGAAGGAGCTAATCGAGGAAAGTGGCTACAGGGCAAATTATCATTATCTGCGAGCTCATGACACAACAGGTAGACGCGTCACCACTGTGCAGTCTTTTCCAAGCTGTGTATAAGCCTCAGTGAGTTGACGCTCAGTGACCTAATGCTCATAGTGAGTTTACATACAGATGTCAACGCCCTAGTATTGCTAACACAATTTAACAACAATGTATTGCTTGGACCAGTACATACCTTATGGACGCCCCATTATAACCTCCAGTTTTAGGTCGAGCTACAGCACGCATGCGCTGTCTGCAAGTCCTGGTGTGATCAATATTACAACTTTTTTCATGCCTGCTACTTACCATTGGTTTACTTCACTGTCGGTCTTTTTTGCTGCTTTCTAATTGGTTGGTTATGCTGATACGTCACGTCCCTTCATGGCTGAGGCGCACTGGTAAAGCACAGTTTCTTTACGCTTTGGATCTTCTGTTATTGTGTGTGAGAACTCTTTGTTTTTCTTTACTTTCCGCTGCTCGTCACTGCTTGGTTCAAGTGTTGGCAGAGAACAGATTAAAATCATGTCTAATATTAAGACTAGGGTTTATGTATGTCTACATAAATGTGAAACAACAGACAATTTACCCTGGGGCAATTTTAGTTTATGATTTCATTTACCTACTTACATTAAACACATGCAATTCAATTCAATAAGCTTTATTTGGTTCTAATAAAACAACCATAAAAGCACAGAAAGAAAAACAAGCAATTGTTTAAAAGAACTCATTCTGTACATAAAATAGATAAAATCCAATCAGATTATTAATACTGCATGAAAACATCATACTTTTCCTTGCATCAATAAATTTTAGAACAAAAGTTGCATTGTAAAAACAAATATCAGGCTCTCGCATTGTAAACATCAAAATCATAGCAGCTTCTGTGGTAAAAGTACAATATTATATAAACAAGGGTTTGGAATATGCAATACGGAGGTTCAAATACAAGTCACATATGAGGAGAAAGTGCAAAGTGTTTGTTTAGTGTGGCCGTCACAAGGGCAGGGGGAGGCAGGATACTATTTTACACATGGAAAAGCTACCAAGTGATGGACAAGACCAAATCTCATTCTTGTGAGCACATAACAATGCGAAGATCTGGCAACCTGGCTCAAATAAGTTTGGAATCCCTCGGGAACCGAATAAGATTAATAAAACTGGCAGGTTGTTTGCAGCCCTATGTTACTTAAACGTCTCTTCTTTCTATGCAGCAGAAACGAATTCTTCATTTCTGCTTCGGGCAACTCTTTTACTGCGTTGGGGTTATCCAAAATGTTTAATTTGAAAAGAACCCTAAAACTATGTACAATATAATGTATCCAGGGAATCGTGAGACAATTATCTAATCGGAGACAGTCTTTGATAATCGTTCTATTGAAGGCAGTCTCCTCCTTCAGCCATATTGATCTCTAAATCAATAATGGCCTGAATGCTATTAAGTCCATCAGGTAGTTAATTCCAACTTCGCTGTGAATTAATTCAGTTGACGCCGAGGGTGGCAAGCAGAGCAACTTTTTAAGGAACATATTTTCCACTGTTTGCAGATCACAGTTAGAGTTATGACCCCATTCCCCCGCACCGTAAAGTGTGATCGAGGTACATCTTGATGGATAGATGTGTGTCATGTCTTTAATTCATCGGTCGCCTAACTTCGCTGCGAACCTAAAAACCCCATGGACACTTTTTGCCATCTTCGCCCGAACATTAGACATCTCTTGTGACCATTTACCAACACCAGAGAACGTTATCCCTAAATAACAGAACTTATCCACCATTTGGATTTTCTACCCCTCTATAAAAAAGGAATTATTCCTCTTACGCCTCGGACCACAGACCATAGTATATGTTTTGGTCTTGTTAATCTGCAACTTCCTCCTCGTGACAAATCAGCGAACTTGTCTATTCACCGCTGAAGGCCAATGGGTGTTCTGGATAAAAGCACGGCATCATCTGCATAAAGCAGTCCCGGCACATCTTGGCCCTCCGCCTGTGGTGCATCCGATTTTACAAGTTTAAGTGCTGCGTCAACTTCGTTAATAAAAAGTGTAAAGAGAAATGGGGCAAGGACGCAACCTTGTCGGATGCCACATCTAACATTAAATGTAGGGGTGCACTCACCCCTATGCCCATATCGTACAGATGTTAACAATCTTTCATAAAGCCTGGCCAGAAAATAAATGATGGTCTCTGGGGCTCCAAGATCTAAAAGAGTCGGCCAAAGTATGGCGTGATCCACTAAATCGAATGCGCTGCTGAGGTCGGCGAAGCATAGAAAAAGGGGACCCTTGCTTGGCACATGTGTATTTTCCAATTAATAAATCTAAGTTAATACACTGTTCAAGGGTTCCTCACCCTTTCCTAAAAGCATATTGTGTCTTTGTTAAAATCCCATTATCCTCAGCCCATTCCTCTAACCTAACAAGTAGAATCCTACTCATAATTTTAATAGAGGAATCTAAAAGGGGAATTGGCAGATCATTTTTGGCATCGGATTTAACCGCCCTTCTTAAAAATGGGGATAATGATTGATTCACCCCAGGTGGAAGGAATTCCCTCAGTTACAGCAGCGTTAAAAACTCTGTTTAGTAGAGGTCCCCAGAGAGCAGGGACGGCTTTATAAACATCTATTGGAACCCCGTCCGGGCCTGGGGCCTTCCCGCCCTTGCAACTTTTAATGCCTTGTTCCACCTCAGCTAATGTAATATTTAGTGGTATGATAGGCCAGATACTTAAATTAGTAAGGTCGTTTGTAGTAAGGTTTCCTGGGTTAAAAATGCTACAAAAATGAGCAACCCATGCCTGACTGCTAACATGGGACATTAATTCAGGGTCTACCTGGTCTTTTAAAAAAGGAGAATTAACAGTTTCCCTGAACAGCTGGCAGTTTGATGTATCCGCGGCCAAAGCGAGTTTGTCCCAGGCCTCCTGTTGTAGCTCCCTCTTCCTCTGTTTGAGTTTGAATTTATAATCCAATCTTAATTTCTTTACAAGCATCGGGTCCCTGTTACTATTGGACAGTGCTTGTTTTAACTGGTTCATTAAGCATGGTTAAACCATCCTCTGTTCTGGGTAAATTTCTTATTGGATGTCGTAGTCAAAATAATATCGATAGTATTATTTATCTTACAGACATAAGTGCAGGCTCAGTATTGACATCCAAATTCTCAAGGATCTCAGCATAACAATCAGTGACAATGTTTTTTAACACCCTATCTGGGTTAACCCTTTCCATTTTATTCTAGTGCCATTAGGTCTACACGGGACAATATTTCCCACAATTGTTTGTGTTACTACGGATCTATTACCCCATACAGCTACTTGCATAATAATGCAATTGTGATCACTAAGTAGGGATTCATCAATCCAGGGGGTGGTACATAGGGGAATAACATTGGCAGAAACCAGTACATGATCGATAACTCTATTTGCATTTCTGCCAGTAAAAGTAGTAATTGGTTTCCCCATCCCATCTCTTGCACACTGCATTATGTCCAAATCAAAGTTAGCTATAATGGTGTTAAGTATGTCTCCACAAGGATTATGGGGGAAATGCATACAATCATCTCCTGTATCATTCCTGCACCCGCAGACCTTAGTGGTAGACAGAGGACATATAGAAGTATTAAAATCTCAGACCCAAATTATATCAAAATTGACGTCTTCTTCAGTGCCCAATTTACCAATAACATTCTCCAGTTCTGTAACTACTTTATGCCGTGTACAATCAAAGAGATTATTATAGAAATGTATTAACAAAACATCACGGCCATTTTTTTGGTGTAGCCATAATATCTGTGAGTGACACCCGATGTTAGTAAACATTTTAACTTCTATAGGCAGATTGATTGACAAGAGAAATAAAAGCCCACCCTTTGCTCTACCAGCCGAAGAATGCAAAGCAGGTAAATCATAGGAAACAAACCCCTCAAAATTAACATAATCTGTGCACCAAGTTTCCTGGAGGCAAATAATATCATGATTATGGAGAAAATCCATCCATCCTCACATATCCCTTTTTTTTGTCAGCTATGTTCCAAGAGGCTATAGTAAACCCACTAACTAGGGGTCTATCTACGTTGCCGGTTAACTGAGTTGTTATAAACTGGCCGGCCCTGATTTTGTCACAATCGGGCATCATAGCTTGGGGTGCAGGATCTGTTTCTGACGGTTGTCCTATATTTCCCTCAGGGGTTGCCCCTTGCTCTATTCTAAAATCCCTTTCAACAGAGGTCTACGTGACTCCCAATATACTTGCCGGACCTACTAGTCCCTGACCCACTGGGATTTCTGCCCCTTGTTGGCCAAAGACCCTGTGGCCTGCCAATCCTTCTGTATGGCGGGCTAGATTCTGTCAATCATTCTCCTCAAGGGTGCTGAGTGGTTGAAATCGATTATATATGGGTGGGGCGAAATGCGACTGGAGTGTCAGTGCCCAGTTAGTTCTATGGCATTCCTGGTCTACCGCTCTAGGTGGTACTTGTTTTAGATGGCTGTAGAAGAAACCAAGTGGGAGTAATGAGGTACTAGAATCGTTATCAGGCAAGGCTATTGCTCTATTCAGGGAGATCCTGGCATAATGTGGGTTCTTAAAATTAATAATGACACAATCACCCTGTATGGATTTCCTTAAAGGTCCAATATAGTTTACTCTTCTAGTCGTAAGAATCTGACCTGCATGATTAACCGGATAGCCACAATTACGATTAAGCCAATGCCCCGTTTTATTTTTAAGAGATACATGTGTTTCAATTTGGGACTCACTAAGAGGGGGGACATTCATCAATACTGCCACATACGGAGAGCATTCCGGGGGTAGATTGATGGTTCTACTGCGTTTTCCATCCTCTGGTTCTTTCTCCGCCCGGGTATTAGTCCCTGGTATAGTTTCCATATTTCTAGTTCCTTGGTTTCTTACATCACATACAACACAGATGTGGTTACTCCCTAACGATTGCTTTGTTTGGCTTAGGGGGGCTATATTGTCTCCTGTAGCTGCGATTTGTGCATTGAAATTAGTGCTTGCTCTCACATTCCTAGGGGAATCGGACACAACTCCTAAAGTAGCTGCTGTTCCTATATTACTACCATCTTGTAATCCTTCTTGCTGTCTAATTTTAATTTCTTGTAGTATCTCATTGTGGTGGCTCAATACCCCACTAAGCCTAAATACATCCCGATTTATTTTGTCTATTTTATTGGAGATATGTTTCAATTTTGACAGTCAGGGCATTAATGATCTGATTAACCTGTACATCATTCAATATCCCCATGCTAGAGGGTTGATCCCCTGTATTTTAACACCTTTGCTGGCCGTCCCCTGTTTTGGCGGGGTTTTTCTACAACTCCTTTTCTTTCTTGGAGTAAGCACCCCATTGGTTAACGGCAAACAGTGGACTTCACTCGTTTCATTGGAATTCTGAGCAGCATCTGGGTTTGCAGAATCCATAATAGGGGCAATATCTTGGTCATTGATTACATTTGGCTCCCCATGTGACTCTATCAAGCTTACAGGGTCAGGTAGGCTCCCTAATCCTAATGAGAGGCGGCGCTCTGCCCCATCTATAGTGGAGAAGTGTGGCTCACCGATTAGAGTGGCAGACCCTGAGGCAGAGGTCTGGCCCGGGACCAGGGTTCAATTCCCGACGCGGCAGGGTCGTGGGCTCAATGTCCACAGACTTGTTATATCTCGCCTCGGTGCCTACTCTAATCATGGGTCCCACTCTGCAACTCTGGGCAATAGCTTGCTTAATCTCCACAATGGCCCCGAAAGCGCTGGGATGCCTGGCTTCCACCTTGGAGGTGCCCAGTAAGGGGGCATCTCACAGGGAAAGCCAGGAAGGGTTCCACAGCGGTGTACAGCGCCAAGATACCTTTCAGGTGATAGTGCGCTTTACAAGTATACACACATTTACATTTACACATTTCTATCTATTTCAACGCTGATGGCGCTAACCGCCTTCATGAGGTACGAATCGATTGTAGAACCTGTAGGCTCAACTATATCTTTGTTTCCTTTACGTTTCGACATGTTATAAATTACTTAGGGCGCTAAATACTGCTGGTGCTACTATCGGGAAGATGTGCTCAAGTACCCACGTGCCGAAGTAGAGATGTTACAATAACCAGCACCTTAAATTAAGCAACTAAAAGGTCATACGTTATGTCCAACTAATATTACAAAAACGATGCAAAGATAGATTCTTAAAACAAACATAAATATCCTAATCACATAATCACAACAGGATAAATTTATCAAAGCTTATTGATCGAGTAAAAAAAAAAATAAAAAGTATCATAGATTGGTAACGCAACCGTTCAAGCTCCTACGTAGCGTGGGTTGATAACCGTGTTTGCCTAATAATAAATAGGCTGTATAAATCTAATCAAGTCTCATCATGTCCGGCTACTCACGGTTGCTATGACTGACCAGGGTGAATAATTTGGTAAAAAAAACAAGAGGTATGGCCCAGCCCGGCCTCAAACGGGCTCAGACGGGCCCGCCCTTGGCGAAGTGGATAGCGTATTCAGTTAAACCACAGCTGCAGATGGGAGGGGCAAAGGCAGGACAGCTGGCGTGGGCCCCGTGCGCTCCTGGGGCCTGGAGTCCTTCTCACAACGGTATGCCCCCACAAGAGTTTGCTGCAGCGAAGCGTCTATGATGTTTTTTTATTCCGCCTTTGTACTTGTGTTTTTAAATGCCGGCTACTCGAGGAACCTGCACTGCTCCAGCATCAGTCCTCCACAGCCCCAGTACCTCCAAGCCTCCGAAACCAGCTGCCGAGAAAGAAGGAAACCGGAAGGCTGAAATGCCAGAAACCGGTCCTCGGAAGCTTGTTTCCGGTCCAGGGAAGGCATGGTTTGGCAGTTCGGGCTGGACTGTTCCCACGAGGCACAGGGTCAGACTGATTTGCATATGGCCATGTCTGAACTGGGGTGGCAGAGTGGGCTAAAGAACGGTGATGGATTAAACCCAGATCTATTGACTGGGGGTGAGTGTTTGATTGGTTCAGATGCTCCGTCCATCACCACCCCCTTTTGTACCACTTTGTTCGCCATAAGTTGGCAGGGTATGCTCAGACGTGAGTCCCATGCTCTCCACACCACTGGATTCAAGCAAGCCGGGCTGAAGACGGCTGAAATGCCAGAAACCGGTCCTCGGAAGCTTGTTTCTGGTCCAGGGAAGGCATGGCTTGGCAGTTCGGGCTGGACTGTTCCCATGAGGCACAGGGTCAGACTGATGGCCATGTCTGAACTGGGGTGGCAGAGTGGGCTAAAGAATGGTGATGGATTAAACCCAGATCTGTTGACTGGGTGAGAGTGTTTGATTGGTTTAGATGCTCCGTCCATCACCACCCCTTTTTGTACCTCTTTTGTACCATGGCCGTCTTTCCGTTGATACTGAAAACTTATATCTGGAATGGCCCACATTTGTTCAACCAATGAAGTTGAAGGAGAATCCATGTCTGATTCTATGAGATTGGCATTCAAATCTCCCATTATTAACTGCAGCTCATTTGGAAACTGAGGGAGAAGGACCCTCAAAGCTGGGGACATTTAGCTCAAAGTTGCTTCACGTTTAATTCTTAATGAAAAATAATAAATAATTGGGAGATTCAGGAAGGTCAGACATGCTGCCTTGGCAAAGTAACCGGCAATCTTAAAAGAAAGAATTGACACACGTCTGATGGATATAATAGTAGTTATAGTATAATTACTGTAGAGGGCCACAAGACACTGCTCACTTCCTAGCTTACAAATCAACAAATATGTCTATACATATGAGGGATGCAGCCTATTGCTCACCACTCACTCAGACCCAACAAGTAATATTTATTTGCAGACTAATTAAAATCATTGCAATGCACATGAAATGTCCGGGTAAAAAAACACATTTACAAGTGAAAATAATTGATGCATTCTTAAAATTTCATCACTTTACAAAATGGAATCCACTATTAAGATAACTTCAAACCATTTTCACTTATAATAAAGAAAATGCGCCCAAGAGGAGCACCAGGCCCAAATGGCATACCAACACAGATATACAAAGCATCCACACATAAAGGGGCCACACTGCAGGCCACCCTATTTGAGGCAACTAGAATGTGGGTTCATTCTGGACTCCTGGCGTGTATCTCTACTCGTCCACATCCACAAAAAATGCTCGCAGGCTGACCCCGACAATTACCGGATGATTGCCCTTCTTGATGTGGAAGGGAAGGAATATGCAAGTGACAGTGACCGCATGCAAGTATCTGGGAGTTTGGATGGACCACAAAGGGAGACCAGCGCAGCATATCACAGCAATGCAGGGAGTGGCCCGTAGCTTGGAGGAGGCTTTTGTAAGAACCAAGAAAGCCCTTCACTTTCCAGATTTGTCACTGCTAATTAAGGGGATAGGCGCCAAATTTTTGCCGACAATAGCCTTTGGCGCCATAACCTTTATAGACAAAATTCTCACCTGGCTTGACAGAGCACAGTCGCGGAGTGTTCCACCTACCCAACTCGACCTCTCATGCCCAAATCCACATGGAGTTCTCTTTGTCATCCCAACATTGGGTAATGAAAGCAAGATTTCTTGCCTATTGTTTAAAAAACAAAAAGGCTTCTGACTTAACATTAAAGATCTGCATATGGTCTTTGTTAAATTACCCTAGCACTCCCTCGAACCAATTTTTAACATTCTGCCTGGACGCACTAGAGGTTCAAGACATATGGATAAGCTCGCTGCCCATAGGGCCGATCACAAAAATCCTGCCCAAACAAGCAAAGATCTTGTCACTCAAACATGATGCTTTAAACGTGAAGAATCTCTCCCACGGCAGTTGGGTGTCAAATCTCTATGGCCCTAAAACCCTACCACACTATTTGTCATCATCCATGAAACCACGTGTGAAACACCATCTAATGAGATTACGTTTTGGCTAATCCCGTTGATGGCGTATAAGTATGGCCGGAGATTCAAGGAAGATGTGCCCACACAGTGCCGTTTCTGTAAGAGCGGGGAAGAAAACTTAATCCACATCCTGTGCATCAGCAGAACTTTACTCCCTTTACAAACTTTTTTGCTGCATCCAATTTGGCGGATCCTGAACGTTCGGACATGCCAAGAAGCTCTAGAGGAGTGTATGAGGGGCGACTCAGCTCAGATGGCCGCCCGTTTTATAAAATTCATGTCTGAGATTAATTCCCTGTTACCAGAAGATGATCGCCAAGAATCTTTGCCCTCCCAGCTATGACCCCCCCTTGCTCTCACAAACACCTTTTTTTAAATAGAATATGGACAGTGGTTTTAACCTTGTTTTGTCTGAATTGCAACGATTTTAATTAATTGTGCAAATAAAATACTTTGTAGTTTGTACTTGTACTTTACAAAATACTGTAGTCTAAAGGAGGTGATAGGCCATCAAGTGCTCTAAGAATTTTGACGACAAGGGTTTTTTATTTAGCAAAAGGAAGAAATTGACGCTCGGTTCAACTGGCAGCTTTCAAGATGCTCGGCTCATTTGGTAGGTAGTAAAGTAATCACTTGTAGCAGGAACTTGGCAGCACTACAAGAAAGCTGAATTGATTTGCTGTTTTGTAAAGTCAGCACTGCAAAGTGGCATGATCGTATATTGAGTGCATGGAACGCAGGGCAGAGTAATGTGTGTCTTAAAGGGTCAATTGCCGGGCAGATGCACAGAAAATGTAACAAGTTTTCGTCAAATCGACCTCAAAGTCGACAGAGAGAGTTCAACCATCATTGTTCCCAGGGCGGCACCTGTCTTTTTTTTTTTTTTTTTGATCAAATGTATTTTATTGAGTTCCACAAAGCAATACCACACATACAGTAAACGATAAGAGCAAAGCTGCAGCACCCACCCTAGAGGTAACGTACATCTGAACCATCCACCCGTTAAATGAGTGGTTGCCAGGAGTCCATGCATGCTCCTTATGGTGGTAGACCAACATCGCTCTGTCCTCTGGAACTCTTTTCCACCAACCCCCCCCGGAATCCCCCCCATCCCAACCTACCCCAACCGTGCTCGACTCCCGTCCCCTGCCAACCCTCCCCCCACCCTCCCCACTCGGTGTGTTCCTTGTATCGCCTAGAGGTGTCCATACTGGGTGCAGGCTAACCCTTGCGGCCTCCTTTGGTCTTCTCGTCGCGGAATCCCTCCGCCAGTTTCAGAACCCTGAGATACTTCGGGCATGTGAGTTCCGTGAATTCTTGGGAGAGCAGGGAGATGAGTGGCTGTCATATCTCTCTAAACGAGTCCGATGTCTGTGTGAGTGAGGCCTGTATCCTCTCCATCCCCATGATGTACCACAATCTATGTAGCCACCCCGTGTAAGTGGGTTTCCTTGTAGTCCCCCAAAGTGACAGGATGTGTTGGGTCGCCGCCCCCATCGCCAGCCCCATCTGTTTACCCCTTATGGATTTGAGCGGGAACATCAATCTGTTGGGGAGCCCCAGTATCGCATAAGCAGGGAAGCGTGGGATGTCGGTGTCAAAGTGGGTGTCTATGTCCTTAAGCACCGCCTCCCAAAATTCCTGCACCGCGGTACACTCCCATAAAATGTGTATCATGGTTCCTGTTTGTCCACACCCCCTCCAGCAGTTGGTGGTCTTTGCTCGGGTTCCCGCGGTGCAGTCGTTCCAGGGTCAAGTGCCAGTAATAGGCGATCTTCACCGCCGCCTCCTTGCTGGCCGTGTTTCTGGCCGTGTGGTGAGCCCGATAATATATGTCCTGCCATTCCTTGTCTGAGAGGGCACGCCCCAACTCCTTCTCCCACCTTTTCTGTCCGGCAGATCTCTCCATGGGGGGGGGGGGGGACAGCATTAGGTAAAGTTCCGTGATGGACCGTGAGTCCGATGTTTTGGTCATAATCCACCTCTCATATGGGGTGAGCGGGCGACTGGCCAGGGGCGCCACGTCTGCGTGGGTCAGCCAATGCCTAAGTTGGAAGTACTGGTAGCGGAGCGGTTTGTCAAGTGTGTAGTCCGCTGTCACTATGTCCCATGTCAGAAAGCCCTCCGTGTCAAACAGGTGGCCCGCAGAGCGGCACTCCGATTGTCGCCATTGGGGGAACGAGCCCGGAGGCCTGCCCGGGGGAAACGCCGGATTTTCTAACAGGGGTGTCATAGGGGAGGGGAAAGTCGTCAGGCCCATCGGGACCGCGGTTGCGTCCCACACCTGTAGGAGAGTTTTGGTAATAGGGGATTTCTTGAGGTACGTTGGTCTATCCGGCCGTGCCAACAAGGGGACCTTCCATAGGGGCAGGCCCGCCATGGCCCTGTCCTGAAATAACCAGTGCTTTTCTGAAGTCAGCCTAGACCACTCCAGAAGGTATCTGAGCTGAGCTGCCTGAAAATAGCGCCGCAAGTCTGGGACGCCCAGGCCCCCCTCTGCCGTTACCCTCGTGACCAAGTCGCGCCTCATCCTGGACCTCTGGTTAGCCCACACATATTGGTTCAGGACGTCCTGCAATTTCTTCAGCATCCCCAATGGGGGAGTGACCGGGATGGTCTGAAACAGGTACAGGATCTTGGGTAGAAGGGACATTTTGATGGCGGCCACTCGCCCCAGCCACGAGAGCGGCTGTTGTTTCCACCGCGCAATGTCGCCCTGGGCCCGTGACAGGAGCTTGGTGTAGTTAAGGTCGACCGTCTGGGCAGTTGCTGGCGTCAAGTCTATTCCCAGGTACTGTATTGTGGAGCTTACCTCAAGACCCCCTATGTGCAGCGACTCTCTGTTAGCCGGCCGGGTATTGCTACCCAGCGGGAGGACCACGGACTTTTGTACATTCATTTTGAAGCCCGACACCGCTCCAAACGCCTCCATTTCCGCCAAGAAGGCCGGTAAAGAGACCCTCGGACTGTCCACCGCCACTAGAATGTCGTCCGCGTACAGGCTCAGCGTTTGTTCCACCCCCCCAAACTTGATCCCGGTGATGGAGCGATTGTCCCGAACTCGCTGGGCAAAGGCCTCAATGTAGAGAGCAAACAGGAGCGGCAAGAGCGGGCAGCCCTGCCGCGTGCCCCGTTGGATGTCGAAGGGCTTAGAGCTTACCCCATTGACTTTGATCGTCGCCCTTGGTGACGAATAATAACCTGCCACCCAGGAGCGGAAGCGGGGGCCCACCCCGAATTTTGTCAGTGTGTGATCCAAGAAACTCCAGTCCACCCTGTCGAACGCCTTCTCGGCGTCGACCGATAGCAGTGCCGCATCAGAGGCGTTGAAATGAGCCTTGTCTATGACATGCATGATGCGTTTAGTGTTGTCTGCGCACTGCCGGGAGGGGACGAAGCCCCGCCTGGTCCGGCTCGATGATGCCTGGCAGGCAGGGGCCCAGACGGGATGCCAGGATGCCCGTGAAGAGCTTGAGGTCGAGATTGAGGAGCGATATCGGCCGATATGCCGCACATCGCGAGTGGTCCTTGCCCGGCTTCGGCAGGACTATGACTTCTGCCTCGAGCATCTCCTTTGGGATCGAGCCCGGGCCCCCAAATGAATTAAAAAGTTTCGTGAGGACCGGCGCCAAGAGAGGGCAAAAGGTCTTATAAAAGCCTGCGGAGAAGCCATCTGGGCCCGGGGCCTTCAGGGGTTTTAGGCGGGCAATGGCCGATACGACTTCCTCCAGGCGGATAGGGGCATCTAACGCCTTGGCGTTCGTGTCATTGAGAATGGTGACATCCATGGTGTCCAGGTAGGCCCTCCACTCCTCCTCCCCCAGGTCCGGGTCAGCAGCATAAAGCTTTGCGTAGAAGGCTCGAAACGCCTCCGCTATGCGGTCGTCCTCTCGAACTTCCTCGCCTTTGTCTCCGCGTATAACGGGGATTTGGGAGCGAACCGTCTTTGCCTTAAGCTTGCTGGCCAGTAGGCGACCAGTCCTATCTCCCCCAACGTAGTACGTGTGGCGGAGGCGGAGTGCTGCATATTCAGCCCTGTCCAGGTCCAGACCCGCCAGTTGTGCCCTGGCAGCTTTCAGTTTGCGCCAAATTCGGGGGGCACCTGTCCGGCAGTGAACCCGCTCTAGCTCTAACACTTGTGTCTCCAGTTCCCGCCTCCGGTCCATACGCTCCTTGTTGTCCGCCGCCGCTATCGCAATGATGTCGCCCCTAACGACCGCCTTGAGCGCCCCTCACAGAGTCGTCTGGGCTACATCACCGGTGTCGTTCAGGTCCAGATAGCTGGCGATGCTTTGGGACAGTCGTTGTACCACCCCCTTGCGGGAGAGCAGGCTTTCCCGGAGTCGCCACTTGCCCCTGTGTGGAGGTGTGCGCGGGATTGTCAGTTGGAGGACCACCGCTTCGTGATCTGAAAGCGCCGCAGGTGTAATGCCTATGTCCTGAATCATGGGGATCATGTCTGTGGAACCTAGAAAGTGGTCTATCCTAGCATAGGTGTGGTGCACATGCGAGTAAAAAGTGTATCCCGGGGTGGTACGGTGCCTTTCCCGCCAAACGTCGACCAGCCCTCTGTCTCGCAGCCACTGCCTCCCTGACTCCGAGAGTGCCCCAGTGTCCCCAAACCTCTTCGCAGACCTGTCCACTTCGTTGTCCATGACCAAGTTTATGCCCCCTCCCACCAGAACAAGCCTCATGTCCCCCGACAGCGCTTCGGATAGCGCCCCCTTCAAAAAGGCCTCCTGTTTAGTGTTGGGTGCGTAGATAGAGCCCAATGTGAAGGAAGATGTGCCTATATGGACCGTGTGCGCTAGGAGTCTGCCTCTAATCTCGGCCACCTTGACCCCCACCCGTCCTCTAAAATGCTTGGCTACCAGAATGGTCCCCGGTAGCTTGTCTCCTTTCTGGTGAAGAATTGGCTTGGCTACCAGAATAGCCACTCCTGCTTTTTTCTCAGTAGTTGTGGAGTAAAATTGATGGGGGAAGGCTCTTGCTTTCATGCGGTGCCAGTCTTTTGCTAAGAGGTGTGTCTCCTGTAGTATACAAAGTTCCGCTCTAGATCGTTCGAGGAACGAAAGAACTGCCCTCCTTTTGATAGGGTTGTTGAGTCCCTTCACATTAAGGGAGAGGATACGAATGCTGTCACCTGTCAGGATTGTGTGATCGTTCCGCATGCCCTGGTGTGGGCCCCAAGCCACCTCTCCCCAGGACGCCTGGGCATAGTCCGTATTGAACACACCGAGTCCCCCCCCATTCCCGCCCGGACCCCAACTCCCCCCCAACTTTTGCCCCCCTCCCCCCTCATCCCCCCAACTGGTGAACATAGTCCCAGGCCAATCATTTGAAAGTCTAGGCCTGTGGTAAATGAGTCAACGTAAGGGTGTGTGGCAGTGGCGGCTCTTGGCCCCCCGACCCCCCGACCAGGAGTCAAACTTAGCTGATGTCGACCGTCTCTGCAGTCATCTCACGAGTCCGCACCAGTGTCTTTGGATACCACTTGGATCGCTGCTGCCTGTTCCTGGGCTACTGTGTCGGGATTGGGCTTAAGTGACTTTTTCTGCTGCTTGCCTCGTCGCACTTTCTGCCAGCCATCCCCCGTCGTCCGGGGGGAGCCAGACATAGTCCCTGGAGACCGCCCTTCGTCCACATCGTCCCGTTGCGATTCCTCATAGGGGATGTCTAGTACTGCACAGGTGTCTCGCAGGGAGCGCAGTTGGTGCAGGGCGCCGTTCCATTTAAAAATGAGACGGAAAGGGTGCCCCCAGGTGTAGGCCACCCCCTCCTTGCGTAGGAATGTTGTGGCAGCCCTAAAAGACCTCCGCTTCTGCAGGGTGATCGCCGACAGGTCCTGGAAAAGTTCCACATTGTGGTCCTGGAAACGAAGGTGCTGCTTGAGACGTGCCGCCTTTAGTATGCGCTCCTTGAGGGGATAATCCGGCAGGAAGGCCAAGATATCCGGGGGGGGGGGCCCTGGGACCGCCGGGCCAAGCCCACCCGGTGGGCCCTGTCAATGCGGATCACAAAGTTATCATCTTCGCCCAGCACCATCCGGAAGAGCGCTTGTAGGTACCCTGCCACGTCATCACCCTCCGCCTTGAGCGGCACGTTCCGGACTCGAATGTTATTTCGTCGGGAGCGGTTCTCCAAGTCCTCCGTGTGTGACTGGAGGTCAGTCTGTTGGTCGTGGAGTCGGACAATCTCCTGCCGGAGGAATTCTATTTCCTCACTCCTGGCTTGGCCCGATAGCTCGTTGGCGGCCACTCTCTCCCCCAGATCGTCGACATCGCGCCTGAGTTCTTTGTATTCCCCGGTCATTTCCTGCCGGAAGGTCTGGATGTCCTCCTTAAGGGAAGTGAAGGGGGCCTCCATGAATGCCTTGGTCGCCGGGGCCTCTCCTTCTGCGTGGTCCTTCCCCTTGGGGGGAGGCACCAGGGCCGGCTTGTCCGGTGTTTTGTCGCCCTCGGAGGAACCCTTGACCAGCATGTCCGAGATGTTGCTGTTCCCTTTGCGGTTGTTGGACGCTATATTGTTCCGGTCCCTGCTGGGGGCCGCAGATGAGCCGTAGTCCCCCGCAGGACCGCAGACTTCTTCGGCGTTGCCTGGTCGGTGAATGGAGGGGCAGCCTGTGCTCCCTTAGTGCCTCCGGCCCGCTCCCCCGTCGCCTCTGTAGCCTCCGTGTCTCGGCCAAAGGCCCACGCGATGCAGCCCCCTCCGATGTGTGGCGCTGGCTATGGCGCACGTGGCAACTCCCAGATGTCCGCAGGGCCCCCCTGGCCTCCACCGCTCCGGGCCTCCGCCCCTGTGACTCACTGCCTCCTCGATGTCTTCCTTGAGGCCCCGCTGCGGCCCGGCCGGTCTTCTCGTGTGTCCCCGACGGGGTCTCTGGGCCCCACTTCCCTGTCAGCAGGGGCCTCCGCGTTTTAAGACAAGCCGGTAGTACCGCTTCCAGCCGAGGCTCTGGTCCCGGTCGGCCCAGCCCGTGGCCCACACACTTTCTCCTTCGCCGAGGGGCCCCCGTCCCCCTGTCGCCCCTTGCTGTAGATCTCTCGTGGGGTGTCGGGCGCCGTTGCGGGTGGGGGCCTTCTGCGTGGCCCTGGGAGGGCCCCCTACGTGGGACGGTCTCCGCTGGGCGTCCGGGGGGGGGCCCGGCCACGCCCCAGGGGTCCCCTGGTCGCCTACTATACTCTGTGGTCCTCTGTTTCCAGCGCGTCCGGGCCCCACCGCCTTCCGATGCTTACAGCCCACCACCCGGGCTATGGTAGTGCTTGCGTGGGGGGAGGGGAGGGGGGGTCTGCCCACTCGGCCCCGCGCCCGCTCCCTTGCAGGCCGTCGCAATTATCCCCTGGGCTCCTCACCTCGCTATGTGCTCGTCGCTCGGGCCGGCAAAGAGGCCAAGCCGCACCCACCGCGACCAGGCCCAAGCCGGGGCCTCAGGTATTTTAGGAAGCCGGCGGGCCCGGCACTCTGCAGTCCACCTCGGGTCCGCCCGGCACCTCGCTTGCCGCAGCCGAGGCTCACCTCCCGACCTCCGCAAACGCTGCTGCTGTCCCCGACCCCTCTGCTCCGGGGTCAGGAGCGCTGCGGGAATCCTCCCTGGGTCGCCGTGAACTCAGGCCTCGGCACTGCCTTCGCGCCCTGTGGCGGCAGCAGTCTGTCTCCGCTCCGCGGCGCCTCACGCCGTTTCCGGGCTACGCAACCGGCTCCTGCTGCACTGCGGCGATAGCGGACCCTGTCCGCCGATGGTGGCTGGCTCGGTGGGGGCTAAGGTCCGCGAAAATCCCTGTCGGGGGATCGGGTGTAGAGAGCCACCGCGGACCACGTCCTACCGAGCCGCCATCTTAGCCACGCCCCTCGGCACCTGTCTTTTGAGGGAAAGGCACCCATTCTTGTTTTTAAACACAGGTGCTGGATCATTCGAGAAATGTGGCACATAAGGTATGGTTGGAGCCCCCACCTGTTGTAAGACTGTAAGACTGACCAGCTGTGTTTTTTCCTGCCAGTTCTCCTTTATCCATCCACCAGGGTATTAATTTGGCGGCTTTGTTGGTGAGTTTTTTAAGTGCTGCGTGGCTAATGTTTAGCTCCCAGGCCTCATGTAGATTGAGGGATGACAAAGCTTGGTGGAGCACTGTTGGCCAGCTGTGTTTGATCGTATGCTGGCTTTCCATTTCAGACCAACACGAAGCGGCCAAGGACTCCGGAGCGGCGGCTCTCAATTTCCAGCACAATTTGATTAGAGAAGCCATTCTCACCGGGAACTGATGCTCAAGTCTGAATTCCAAGCGTACATGTGCTTGGCAGGTGTGTCGTGGTACGCGGTAAATCCTTTTGAACAGGACAGACTGTAGAGTGTTGAGGATCGTTGCGTCGTTGCCCTTGAGATGTTCCAAGCCATAAGTCAACGACAGTAGAAATGTAGCACTGATAATTTACAATAGGTATGACTGAGACAAACTGCCCATTGTTTTGTTTATTAGATTGAGTGCAAAAAACAATTTGTTTGCCAAGGCCCTTCATTGGGCAAAATACGTTTTGAAGTTTAGTCTGGAATCCAGTTCCACCCCTAGATATTTGTAGGTGTTCACCTGTTTGATCTTATTGCCAGGGACATTCCATTTGAATTTGCAGTCTTGCGGTCTATTTTTTGGCAAGATGCTGAGGTCTTTGGTTTTCCTGTAGTTTAGCTTCAGGCCTAGGAATTCAGTTATATTATGTAGAATGGTGATTTGGCGCTTCAAGCTGATGGGGGTCCGGCTGCATAAAACAATGTCATCTGCATATTGTAAGCTGTGCACTGGTCTTAGTGCGAGTTTTGGAGGGTCACTTGAGACTTCAGATAACAGGGTGTCCAGGTGTATAAATATTAAAAAGGAACGGGGCTCGGACACATCCCTGTTTAAGGCCAATGGATGTGGGAATCTTTCATGTCATCCTATCACCCTTACCTATTTTGATTTGTACCCAGGTTATCGAGTATAGATTAATTGCTTTGAGCAGGTTTGGGGGCGCTCCCCATTTGGCCAGTTTTGCCCATAAAAGGCCTCTCGGGACCATGTCGAAAGCTGATTTTAGATCAACGAAACAGCTCAGATCCAACAGATCTCAAAAACAACAGACCAACTAACCATGGTATATGCAACAACACTCCCGCAGACACAGAAAGCCAACAAATCAGTCACTCCCTGACGGGTCAAGGAAACTTCTCAACACTTCATGACATGAGGCTCCCCAAGCCTCACATCCAACAAAAACCACAAGACAACATCCAGTCCCATATCTAACACTAAAACTGCCCAAGACCTGCAAAAGTTGCAGCCACCTCAGATTGAGGGTGTATCGTTCCACTTGTTACACCACACATTTTATATGAACAGTAGGAAGACAAAGAGTGTCAGACACTGCAAACAAACCCCCTAGAGTGCAGGTTCTATACATACATCACACCTAAGACAGCTAGTTTACAAGCTTCATAGATACAACACATTGAAGACAGCTAGTACGCAAGATTGATACATACACCACATCTAAAACCCATAGCATGACACTGAAGACAGCTACTACACAAGCTTCATAGATAAACACATCTAAGACAGCTAGTACCAAGGATCATACATACACCACATCTAAAACACATAGCATGACACTGAAGACAGCTAGTACCAAGGATCATACATACACCACATCTAAAACACATAGCATGACACTGAAGACAGCTAGTACCAAGGATCATACATACACCACATCTAAGACAGCTAGTACGCAAGCTTCATAGATACAACACATCTAAGACAGCTAGTACCAAGGATCATACATACACCACAAAGAAGACAGCTAGTACGCAAGACTGATACATACACCACATCTAAAACCCATAGCATGACACTGAAGACAGCTACTACACAAGCTTCATAGATAAACACATCTAAGACAGCTAGTATGCAAGCGTCATTCATACACCACATCTAAGACAGCTAGTATGCAAGCTTCATTCATACACCACATCTAAGACAGCTAGTATGCAAGCTTCATTCATACACCACATCTAAGACAGCTAGTATGCATGCTTCATTCATACACCACATCTAAGACAGCTAGTACGCAAGCTTCATTCATACACCACATCTAAGACAGCTAGTATGCAAGCGTCATTCATACACCACATCTAAGACAGCTAGTATGCAAGCTTCATTCATACACCACATCTAAGACAGCTAGTATGCAAGCTTCATTCATACACCACATCTAAGACAGCTAGTATGCATGCTTCATTCATACACCACATCTAAGACAGCTAGTACGCAAGCTTCATTCATACACCACATCTAAGACAGCTAGTATGCAAGCCTCATTCATACACCACATCTAAGACAGCTAGTATGCAAGCTTCATTCATACACCACATCTAAGACAGCTAGTATGCAAGCTCTAAACATACACCACATCTAAGACAGCTGGCACGCAAGTTTCATAGATACAACACATCTAAGACAGCTAGCATGCAAGCTTCATTCATACAGCACATCTAAGACAGCTAGTATGCAAGCTTCATTCATACACCACATCTAAGACAGCTAGTACACAAGCTCTAAACATACACCACATCGGAGATAACTAGTACTCAAGTGCCATACATACACCACATCTAAGACAACTAGTATGCAAGCTCTAAACATACACCGCATTGAAGACAACTAGTACTCAAGCTCCATACATACACCACATCTCAGACAGATATGGGCTTATTTACAAGCCCCTTGCGCTGCCCGTGGGTCCCCCCTACGCTGGCGCTAATTTAGCTGTGTAGCGCCAACGCAGGCACCCTTGCACCTTGGTGCAAGAGTGCCTGCATTGAGGGAAATGATTGTTTATGTGCAGGAAGCTGTCCCTTCTTGCACATAAACAACCTGAAATGGCGTTTTGAAACTTCTATGTGTGCTGCTTAATGCAGCATACATAGAAGTTACAAAATGTCATTTGATAAAGATTGTTTATATGCAGGAAGGAACACCTTGCTGCACATAAACAGTCAATGGCATTTTGCTGTTTCCATGTGTGCTGCACAACGCAGCACACATGGAAACGGCAAATATGAAGAGAAATTCCACATTTCTCCGCGTGGCACCAGGGTAAGACCAGGTTTTCCCTTGTCCTAATTCTGGTGCTGCCCCATAGTTACGCCACCCATGTAAATATGGGGAGGTGTCAAAATCATTGGGTGTCGCCGTGGAACGCCTACCACAACTTCCATTGCCTTTCACGCTAAGTAAGTAGCTCAACCCCGCCTTGTCAATAAGGCGAAGCCCCTATCGCCTCCACAGCGTAAAGAAAAGTGACGTGGTGGCGATAGGAGCTTGCAAATGTGCCCCTAGTGCGCAAGCTTCATGGACACACAACATTTAAGACCGCTAGTATGCCAGCTCCATCCATACACCACATCTAAGACAGCTAGTACATGAGCACAATACATGCATCACATCTAAGGTGGCTGGTATGCAAGCTCCATGCATACACCACATCTAAGACAGCTTATTTGCAATCACCATACCATCTCCAAAACAACACTGCTGGCTCACAACAGCAGCAGTACAACCTACAAAAGCACCTCTCTTACAACATTGAGGTGCTAGACTTGTCTCCACACTTAATGCTTGGAATCTGCCCAAACTTCATGCACCATCTGAAACCACTGTGATAATAACCCAAGGACAAGCAAACACGGTGGAACTTTACACGCACCATATAATGCACCCATGTGCAATACTTGACCTCTGCAACCTTTAGGGAGGTAATTTACTGAATTTACCACCATGTACTGCACAGCAGATTAATGCATAGGTTTATATTAGGAAACAACTCACAAAGTTATGATAGCAGTTTTTTAGGTTTCAATCTTTTTATTGAAATAAATGCCATATACTGCAAATTTGCAAAACCGCAATGCAATCAGTTGGGCCACGCAGGGCTCCAATGCCAACGAATGAAATAGAATGTTACCAAAAAACTCAACAATAAAGTAATACCAATATATTAAACCCCCTCCCACCCTAAACCTGGAATAGAAGAGGAAAAGGGAGAAAAATAAGAATGCGCGCTCCCTCCACGCCATCCGCATTGCCCTACCGCCCGCCCGAACAAAGACAGGTGGCGATTAAACTAAAGGGTTCGCCTCAGGCGCAGGAGTGTCCACTGGCACCAGGCGCAGAAGGCGCAAGTATCTCAGGCATGTCAGCTCCCAAAGTCCTGTGCTAGGAGAGTCAGGAAAGGCGGCCATAAGTCGTTAAAGCGCGAGCCCTTGCCGGCCGCGGTAAGCGAGATCTTCTCCATACCCAAAATGTGCCATAAATGGTGGAGCCACCCTGTCAGGGTTGGAGTACGTGTAGATTTCCAGTGGGAGAGAAGGTTTTGTGTGACAGAGCCCAATGCAAGGGCCATTTGTTTCTCCCTCATGGATTTCAGCGGATAGTGAGCAGGTTGGGAACTCTCAGAAGTACATACTCTGGAAGTTGGGGGATCTCCGAATCTAAACGATTGTCGACATTGTCGAGCACCTGGGTCCAATAGTGTGTCAGGTGTACGCATTCCCAGAGGAGTGAGGACATGATTCCCCCACCTTCCCACAGCCCCTCCAGCAGACCGGGCTGTGTGCAGTGTCAATGCGATGCAGGTGCTCAGGAGTATAATACCAATAGTACGCAAGTTTCGTGAAAGTTTCGGTGAGGCCTACATGAGTCGCAGTGTGTCTCGCCCTATAGAAAATCCCCTCCCATTCTTTGCTAGTGAAATCACAAAGAAGATCCCTCTCTCATCGGGCCTGCACTGTATCGTAGGTGTGAATGTAACGAGATAAGAGCATCCTATATAGGTCTGATATGAGCTTCTTGTCGGAGGTACATGTGATCAGCCAATGCTCAAACTGGGTGAGGTGTCTGTGTGGGCGCGTGATTTAACCTCTGGATGCAAAGCCCAATGTCAGAGCTGCAAATAATGTAAGCGGTCTGATTCTGGGAGGCCGTAATCAGCACACAGCTGTGTAAAGGGTACCACTCCTTTGGCGTCATAGAGGGAACCAAGTGCACGGCATCCGGTGGTTCTCCAATGGGGGAAGGAGGTCTCCCCCATCCCCGGTCCAAATTCGGAGTTTCCGAAGAGAGGAGTGAGCAGGGAAGGGAAGGTTGTCAGTCCATGTCACCTGTTTGTCTAGTCCTAGACCGACAGGGTCATGCGGGTGATATGAGAAGCGTAGAGGTTTGGGGGACGTTGGGCCTTTCAAATGAAAGGGATCTTCATCAGGGAGGTGCTTGCTATAGCCCGGTCCTGAAAGTGCCAGTGCCAGTGTTTTTCAGACTCTGCTCCACTCCACCAGGTGTGGGAGTTGCGTAGCCCTCTAATACAACACAAGATCCGGGATCCCTATACCCCCCCTCATCTGGGGGGAGAAAGCTGACCAGCCACTTCACCCTCGGTTTGCGACCCTGCCAGATAAATTGAGAGAGTTCTGACTGCACCCACTGAAGCCAGTCGGTGGGGGATTGCTGGGGGAGCGTTTGAAATAGATAGAGAAGTTTGGGGACACTCGTTATCTTGACTTCAGCAACATGGCCAAGCCAAGAGATAGGGTAATGTTTCCATTGTCGAACATCCGCGCGGATGCGGGACTGCATGATGGTATAGTTGGCCACCCTCATTGCCTGAAGTGTGGGGGCCAGCAGGATCCCCAAATAGGGGACCGTATCGACAGACCCCTGTAGGGAATGGCGAGCCTGTAGGTCCGCTAGCATCTGGGGAGGCATGGAAAGGTTGAAGGCAGTGGACTTGGTAATATTACATTTAAACCCAGACGCCTCTCCGAAGAAGTCAAGCTCCTCCAGGAAGGCGACCAAAGCCGTTGCCAGTTCTGCTAAAGTGACCAGAACGTCATCCGCGCACAAAGAATGGTGTGGGTGTCACTGCCAAAGCGTATTCTCAAAATTTCAGGATGCTAAAGGACTCGTTGCTCAAGGGGTTCCATATATAAGACAAAGAGCAGGGGTGACAGAGGGCACCCCTGAATAGTGCCTCTGTGGATGGGGAAGGGTGTAGACGAGTGTCCGTTCACTCTCACCACAGCCGCAGGGCTCCGGTAGCAGTTAAGGATACGGGTCCTCATCTTTTCCCCCAAGCCAAAACGGGGCAGCACTTGCTCCAGGTAGGGCCAGTGTACTCAATCAAATGCCTTTTCAGAATCGACAGCCATTAGTATGTAATTACCTGGAATTCGGGAGGCTTTTTCGATGAGGTGAAGCACCCGCTTTGTGTTGTAGCTGGTCCGTCTCTGGGGGATGAACCCTGCTTGGTCGGGGTCGATCAACCCAGGTAAGATGGGAGCTAGGTGAGTCGCAAGGATGCTGGAGTACAGCTTCAGGTCGATATTTAAAAGAGAGATAGGCGCTATGCTGTGCAAAGCTTCTTGTCCTTACCGGGCATGTGGATAACTACTATGTCTGCTTGTAACATGGAGGGGGGAATCGCCCCTGAAGAAGCAAAGGAATTGAAGAGGCGCTTGAGAAGATGGGTGAGTGTGGGCAGAATTGTTTATAAAAGGCTGCCGTATACCCATCAGGGCCCGGTGATCTAGCTATTTTTAGGCCCGAGATGGCTGAGATTACTTCCTCTTGGCGGATCTCCCGCTCCAGCATGCACCTGGGAAAAGCAGGAGAACACAACCCAATTCAAATAGGAGTCTATGGCTGTCGACTTTAAACACTGTGCATCGTATAGATGGGTGTAAAAGTCGCGGAAAGTCTCAGCAATGTCAGTGTCGTCAGTGTGTACCTGGCCTGTTTGATCAATAATCTCTTGTACCCCGTTGCGCAGCCGTGATTCCCGTAGTTTGTGTGCTAGGAGCCGTAAGCATTTGTCACCACCAACATAAAATGAGTGGCGCGACGGAGAGCCGCTTATTTTGCGTTGTCTCGATCTATGGCAGTAAGCTGCATTCTATCCGCTTTCAGGTAGCACCAGATACGTGGCGCTCCTATGATAGCAGTTTTTAAAGTGCTCAGATTACTCCAGCTGGAATGTCCACACACTAGGATTGGTACCCTAAAGGGGCAGGAAAAGAATGTGGCAATAAGCAACCAGAGACCCTGAAATGAATAATAAGGCACCCAAGGAATAAGACTATTAGGGTTTTAACTGTCTAAATAGTCAGGTATTTCATTTTGGTTGCGGAAGCAGGTTCTAGTCTCAAGTAGGGTGGAAGAGTGTTCCAAAGCTTGGAGGCTCGTAATCCAAAAGAAAAACCACCCATCCGGGCTTTATTAGCCCAAGGAATCACTGCAACTGCTATTCCATGGTATCTGAGGCTGCGGACAGGTGAGTTGGGTATAACCAATTTGGAAAGATAGTGCGGCCCTCTTTGACAGAGGCACATAGCCTTAAAGATAATACATGTTTCCAGTGGGAGCCATTGTAGTTCATCCAAGGCCAGGGACACATGCACCCGTCTCTGGAGCTTCAAAAGAAGTTGGGCAGATGCATTTTACACACTCTGAAGCTTCCGGGTCCTGCCCTAGCTGGCTTCGATGCAGAGGCTGTGACAGGAATCTAGTCTTGAGATTACGAGGGCCTGCACTACAGAGTTCCTAGCTGCCAAGGGAAAAAGATCAGAGATCTTGGCTAACATTTTTTAAGAATGGTGAAACATCTTCTGGCCAGGCTGGCTATTTGGCTGTCGAAAGAGGTTTTTATCTAACCGTATGCCTTGGTCTTTTACCTTAAGCTTTGGGCTAAGAGTGGGACCTAATACCTTCAGCCACTACGCTGAGGACCACACAGAGGGTTACTTGTCGACGATGAGAACCTATGTTTAGTTGGCATTAAGCTTCAGGCAACTAGAGTTCATCCAGGGAGCCAGTTCTATTAGGCAGGACCTAAAATACATTGCAGATCCTGCTTCGTCCTGAGCAAGAGTGATGATCAACTCTGTGTCATCTGCATAAGACACCATGGTGACATTCTCTTTGTCGATGACATCTGCCAGGGGCCACATATAGATGTAAAATTGCGTGGGGCTTAGCGTAGAGCTCTGGGGCACCACCTGGGACAGGTGAAACAATTCACACAAACTCAAGAAGCATACATTATATTTCCAAGGAGAGAATCGTCTCCCCATTATAGCATTATCAAATATCACCTATATGCCGATGACACTCAACTGTACTATAATATAAAATCATTGAGTGACATCATACATCTGAACGAAGCACTAATCAGGATACAAACCTGGCTTAACAACAACCACTTAAAGTTGAACTCCAACAAAACTGAAATACTGCTTTTCTCACCGAAAACCAAACGTCTACCAATAAAAGACTGGCTCACGAACCTCGATGCCCTAAACTGTTCTCTTACACTATCCAACTATGAAAAGTCCTTGGAGATCACTCTGGACAAAACTTGTCTTTGAAGGACCACATCAACAACTTTGCCAAAGTAGCGCTGTACACTATTAAACACCTTAAGAAAATCAAACCTTTTATTCCGTCAGATGATTGTAAGTTGGTAGTGCAGTCTCTTTTCCTCTCAAAATTGGATTATGGCAACGCCATCCTCACAGGAACTCAGAAATCCCAGATTTCCTCCTTACAATGTGTTCTCAACACAGCTGCATTGCTACTAACAGGTGTTAAACAATTTAAGCACATCTCACCGGGCCTCAAGAGCCTCAATTTGCTATCCATTGAAGGACGATGTATCTACAAAAATGCTTGCATTACACATGAAGCCCTGCACACCCACAACCCAATCTACCTTGGTTCCAAACTTTCCAAAGCAGAAGGAGCCAAGACTCTGAGAAGCTCCAACGCTTCCCATTCCTCCTGAACTGAAAAAGAAATCTTCGCAGACTCGCTCTTTCTCTGGAACTGCTCTCAGGATCTGGAACTCACTCCCTAGAGATCTCCGCTGCAACCCATCCTTTCCCTGCTTCAAACGAGACCTTCAATACCTACCGCTAAACAAATCCCTTAAATCCCAAACAATCTAAGTTATGTTCCCAGAGATCACTCTCAATCCTTCCTGACCCTTTAAAACCTTGGCTGCAAAGGCTTTTCCCCTCCTGTGCGGCAGATTTATGTTTTCCATTGTTTCATGACGCGTTCACCTTGTCAGGAAAAGGTTAAGGAGGGCATTTGATTGCTGAATCTTCTTCTATTTCATTCTCACCACTATCTTGTGATGCGCTAATTGCCCACATATTGTATTTACCTTTACTGCACGAAGTTTTTCGTGATCTGTACATATGAGCGATCTTCATCTTATGTAAAGCGCTCTGATACCTTCGGGTCGAGCTAGCGCTATATAAAACCTTTACACAAGTAAATAAATAGCATTGAACATTTTCCTACAACACGTCATATAGAACGTTTGGAAGAATGGCAATGTAAAGCATTTATAAAGCGGCAACTCTGAGAGTCCACCAGTTCTCTCTGTTAGATCAGGTGAAAATGTCAAACCACCACTGATCCATGATCCATAAAGAGGACAATTCAACCCTCGGCAGAGCAGAGCACTTTCTCTTGCAAGAATTGACGCCCAATCCAGCTCTCCGTCCTTTTAAAGTCCATAACTCTGAAACCTTTGATTGTAAACCAGGATCTCCCAAGGCCATATCATGCACATGTTTAGCAAGACTATCAGCTCTGCAAACGACACCAAGGGAGACGGGACCCTCCATTAGCTCACGAAGATCGCGTCACAATTCCCGGGGTAGGTGTCCTGCACAATCACCATCATGCTCCGAACCGCAAGAGTCTAAGGGTCTCATTTACAAAGGATTGGCTTAGGGCAGCGTGCAGGTATCTTTGCTGCGCTGCCCTACACAGATGCAAAAGGGAAGGAGTGCAATGTATTTACAAGATACGCTGCATTCCTGTCCTTTCTGCCGGTGCACAACTTACAGCTGTGCGGCAGCGCAGGCACCCTTGCACCATGGAGCAAGGATGCCTGCATTGTTGGCATGATTGTTTTAGTGCAGGAAGGGAAACCTTCCTGCACAAGAACAATCATTGGAGGTGTTTCCCTCTTTCCCTGGAAATAGGAAAAACGAGGAGAAATAATGTTATTTTCAGCCACCCCTGGAGAGGCACAGGGTTTTGACGCACTCCCAGATTCACGCCATCTTGTAAATTGGGGAAGTGTCAAGACACAAAACAACGCTCATGGCACGCCTCCCCGATGCAAAGTGAGGAAATGCAGCTTTTGCGCCGCGTCTCGTCATTCCTGATCTGTAAATCCATGAAAAGCCACACAGGTCGGCTCTACGTGGCCTTGTAGATATCGCTGAGCCCGGGCGCCACCAGAACTTAACACAAAGTGACGTCCAGCAGGGCGGGGAGCTTGTAAATAAGCCCCTTAGTCCCATTAGGGACATTCATTGCTGAGTGAGCGCACACTGCCGCTGTGTTCCCTCACATCTCCGTTTGGGAAAAGTTTGCAGCGCTCACTCATTTTACCAGCATTCAATGCGAATGCACCCCCCCTCACCACTACAGCTCTCTGAGACACAATATCTCCCAAATTGAGTGTACTCCATCCCACAGTGATGGCACACCACCAGACTTGCTAATAATACACCTAGGGGGTGAGGAGTTGGTTCACCTGGGGCACAGGGGCCTGCTGCTCAGGATGAAGAGCACTTTGTGCAGACTGAGCAACTTGCTGGGGACTTGTGAGTTATGGTGGTCAGAAATTACCCCGAGGTTATCCTGGCGGGGCGCAAGGTCAGGGGAAGCGATGGAGACCTCACGCAGGCGGGTGAACAGAGCAATGCGCAAATTCACCGAGCAAAGAGGATTTGATTTTGTCAGACACAGGTTGCTGCATACAAAATGCACAGGGTGCTTTGAAGCAGATGGCATTCACCTATCCAAGGTGGGGATGGACCTCTTCCTGCTTGATTTAGCAGAAGCGTTAGTAGCGGCAGGTTGCAAATAAAAGAACAATAGAAGGGGGGGACTCTGGGGCGGCGGGGGCCACACCCAGAGCCATGGCGGAGTTACAGAGCGATTCAACGCTGGAAGGTACAGAAGGGATTCCTCTACAGGAGCACAGTAAGGGTGCGAGGGTTCCATGATGAAATATCGATTACTAAAACATCGACCTACAAAAATATCGCCACAAATACATCGTCTACAAAAATATCGTCACCATATACTTAAACAAGAAATTACACAAATATCGATATTTTTTTATCGACTACTCTAATATCGTTAACAATTATATCGACTACATAAATATCGACTACTACATTATCGACTATCTTTAAAATAACATTACCTTCTACACTAATATCGACTACACAAATATCGACTACCTTTCTACTTATATTAATATACAAAAAATATCGTCATTTTCATTATAACCTTATATACACATTACCTTTCTATTATTCACTTTTTCATAATAATTAAAAATCAAAATAAGCTTTTCTAACATATATGTATATACACTATGTATGTTTTATTTATATATAATAATAAAAAGATACATTTGTAATATAAAGGATGTATGACGTTACAACGCATACTTTTACAACGCATACCTTTGCAACGAAATTTTTACAACACAAATACTAATACAACGCATGAATTTACAACGCATGTTTTTACAACGCAGGTACCTTTACATCGCATACCATTACAACGTAAGTATTGGTAAGTATATATTAATTTTGTTAATATAAATTAATTGAAAAAAATAAATTGTAAATTAATTTAATATAAAATCATTTCATTTAAAAAAAAATTAATTTAGATATAATTTTATTTTTTTCTATCCTGTACCCCTGTACCCCAAAAACTCAACCCTGAAACTGACCCTGAACCCTAAAAATACCCCTTTACCCAAAAACTGAAAACTGACCCTGAACCCTAAAAATACCCCTTTACCCAAAAACTGAAAACTGACCCTGAACCCTAAAAATACCCCTTTACCCAATAACTGAAAACTGACCCTGAACCCTAAAAATACCCCTTTACCCAAAAACTGAAAACTGACCCTGAACACTAAAAATACCCCTTTACTCAAAAACTAAAAACTGACCCTGAACCTTAAAAATACCCCTTTACCCAAAAACTGAAAACTGACCCTGAACCCTAAAAATACCCCTTTACCCAAAAACTGAAAACTGACCCTGAAAACTAAAAATACCCCTTTACCCAAAAACTGAAAACTGACCCTGAACCCTAAAAATACCCCTTTACCCAAAAACTAAAAACTGACCCTGAACCCTAAAAATACCCCTTTACCCAAAAACTGAAAACCGACCCTGAACCCTAAACATACCCCTTTACCCAAAAACTGAAAACTGACCCTGAACCCTAAAAATACCCCTTTACCCAAAAACTGAAAACTGACCCTGAACCCTAAAAATAGCCCTTTACCCAAAAACTGAAAACTGACCCTGAAGCCTAAAAATACCCCTTTACCCAAAAACTGAAAACTGACCTGACACTAAAAATACCCCTTTACCCAAAAACATAAAACTGACCCTGAAGCCTAAAAATAGCCCTTTACCCAAAAACTGACAACTGACCCTGAACCCTAAAAATACCCCTTTACCCAAAAACAGAAAACTGACCCTGAAGCCTAAAAATAGCCCTTTACCCAAAAACTGAAAACTGACCCTGAACCCTAAAAATACCCCTTTACCCAAAAACTGAAAACTGACCCTGAAGCCTAAAAATACCCCTTTACCCAAAATCTGAAAACTGACCCTGAACCCTAAAAATACCCCTTTACCCAAAAACTGAAAACTGACCCTGAACCCTAAAAATACCCCTTTACCCAAAAACTGAAAACTGACCCTGAACACCAAAAATACCCCTTTACCCAAAAAATAAAAACTAACCCTGAACCCTAAAAATACCCCTTCACCCAAAAACGCTAAACTGACCCTGAACCCTAAATGTACCCCTTAAAAAAAACCAAACATTTTACATTTTAAATATAATTATATACTTACAAATACTTACGTTGTAATGGTATGCGTTGTAAAGGTACCTACGTTGTAAATACATACGTTGTAATGGTTTTAGCGTTGTAAAAGTTAATTTGTAAAGGTGGTAAACCAATATAAACATTACCAAACACTATCATACACTCGGATTACTTTAAATAACATTTCACTAATTTTAACATTGTAATAAATATTTACATTTAAAATAAAACACATATAATACATTTTGTAATTAAAATCGAAAACAATTATTGATGCTACAAACTCTTTACAAATTAACGGCTTTCAAATTCAAACTAATGTTCTCAGCCAATGAATTTAAAATATATGTAATTGAACCAATCAAATATAACAATTAATTAACTCACTACTATAAAGACAATTACAGACTTAACGCAATTTACCATTTTTTGGCCAAACTTGGATGAAAACGGTTACTTTGCTGAAAACAAGAGAATACACACCTACTACAACGACTACAACACAGCATACTAAAAATCAAGTAAGTGAAGTCCCATTTCATTTATCATACAAACCTGTCGATAACTAGCTAAACTCCCTAAACTAAAAAGATGGTCTTTTTATTTGTTTAAATATAACTACAACATCCTATCAACAACTACCACAAGATAATAATTAAATGAATTTATGAACTGCTTTATCCATGTGTACTTAGAATGCTTAAAAATAAATGTAAAAAGTCACAAAGTAAACTTGCTAAAGACTTGATATTTTATTACCTACTAATAGATCCTAATACAATAAATAACACAATTTAACTTTCTTTTACAGATTATAGAAAATTCATCTACCAATCTACAACTAAACTAACAACATCTTCTACTACATTAAGTAAGTATACCCACTGTGTCTATTAATAATCAGAAAGTAAAAACAAACAACTATAAAACTAAATCATTTTTTTGTATTATTCTTTACCACAACTACAGAACATTAAAGAGTGAAAATCTACATATAAGAACAGAAAACATATAATTAGCAGGAAAACAACATTGGAAGTAAGTTTTAGCAGTTTTTCCTTTTAACGTACACATCTCAAGAAATGTTTATCACTTTTACTAAAAAAAATATATATGTCTTCACAGATCTACCTTAGACATGGCAACAGGAGCTACTTTTATTACTTCTCAAAAAGGGAAAATTATGCTGAGCTACATGGGTTACACCTACACCCAAGAAAGAATCAAAGGGAATAAAACTTATTGGAAATGTAGTAAATATTACTCAACTGCATGCTATGGTAGAGCACAGACTGTTGATAACAATGTTGTAAATGTACATGAGCATAACCACCCACCCAATGTAACAGAAGTCGAAGTAAGAGAAGCACTAGAGACATTGAGAGAAGCAAGTACAGGCTCACAAGAAACAAGCACCACTATTTTGAAAAATGTTTTAAGCAAGGTGCCAGAACATGTCACAGGACAGTTACCTTCAATACCCAACTTGAAAAGATTAATTGCAAAAACAAAACGAGCTTCTGATCCAACTCCACCAGCACCTAAAACTTTTCAAGACATTATAATTTATCCAGAATATACTATTACACACAATGAAGATAAATTCTTAATGTATGATAACCACAGTCATGATAAAAGAATTTTACTTTTTGCAACAAATAGCAATTTGCAAAAACTAAAACCGTGTGAAACCTGGATGATGGACGGAACTTTTAAAGTATGTCCCAAACCTTTCTATCAACTTTACACCATCCATGGTGAGTACCAAGAAACAAATATCCCTTTAATTTATATACTGCTGCCAAATAAAACAAATGCTAGCTATGTAGAAATTTTAACAACTATCAAAGAATTTACTGATAATTACTATCCACAAAGAATAATAATAGACTTTGAAATAGCCATGATTCAAGCTATACTTAAAATATATCCTCACACATCAATACAAGGGTGTTATTATCACTACAACCAAAGTATATGGAGGCACTTATAAAAATCTACTTTAAGCATTGAATATTCAACAAACAGTAACTTTGCTTATCAGATTAAAAAGTTAATAGCATTGGCATTTGTACCAACAACAGAAGTTGCTAACTATTACAATTTACTACTTGACAGCCCTTTCTACCGCACCAATGAGACAAAATTAACTCCCTTCTTAGACTATTTTGAAGATACCTGGGTGGGAAGATTACATCGTTCGGGCCACCGCAGACAACCTAAATTCCAAATTCCATGGTGGAATGTGTATGCTAGTACTATGGCACAGAAAGCCAAAACCAACAACGCGGTCGAAGGATGGCATAATGCCTTCCAAGCCACAATAGGAAGAACACAACCCACACTTCATAAACTAATCCAAAGCATCAAAAAAGAGCAAAGCTACCAAGAACTAAGAATAGAGCAATCTCTATCTAAAATCGGCCCTAAACTAAGTAAACAAACATTAAATATGTACGAATACCTACAGCAAAAAGTCAGAATGTACCCAAGTATTGAAGGTATTGAATACTTAGAACTAATAGCAAAATCTATCCTTTAACAAGCAACACATAAAAACATTTCAAACAATAAATAAAACAAACCTTTTTATTTAATGTAGTTACATTATGTCATGTAAAAATAAATGTAATCTATTATTACAAGACATAATAAAACGACATTAAACAAAATTGCACAATATAGCTCAATCCACCCCAATCTAAAATATAATAATAACTTAAGTGTTGTGCAGCTGTAGAATGTGTTCCAAAAAGATGGTTTCAAGACGAATAGAAAATAAATAAATCCACATGGTTTAAAAAAATCCCCACAAAATGGAAAAAAACAACTGTTTTATAAGGGTCCCACGTAGCAATCCTCTCGGGAACGGAACCATAAAAAACGAGAAAAATAATGACGATAAAAACGCTCCAAAACCCCGAAAAATCAAGAAATGTAGTTAAACATTTAGCTGTATTTAACCAAAATTACGCAATAAAATCCCTCAGCTCACCAAAACGAACACCTGTAAATAAATACAAACAAAACTCACCCACAATAAATACGAAAGCCACTAAGCCTAAACATAACATATAAAACATAGGAAAACACCTAAATTAATTCATTTACACAATACATAAACCTTAATTTCATAATAAATATCTTACAAAGTACGTTATCAATAAAGACCTTAAATAACACGTATTTTTCACATAAACTGTAAAGTACAACACATACCAACACTTACACAATACAACTAGCTCTATAATGTCTTAAAATGTAGTTAAAAATATTGTAAAATACACTTACATTCACCAACACGAAGCAGCTCCCAACCGCGAGGTTCCGTTTTCTGAATTGACCCAAACAACGATGTAGATAGACAAAAAAGTGAAGTTCAAAAATTAAAATGGCAGCACAATAAAAACTAAAATAGGACTAAATCCCCATAATTTAAACAAAAATAGAGATGAATAGCATTATTTTTTCCATGTATTGTAATAAATGTATTATTGTTTGTAAAGAACCTTTTGATTAATGTAAAATATACAATAATATTTTAAATATAATTATATATTAAATAATTATAGTATATTAAAAATATGTTTTTGATTGTTAATTTTGTTTTATATGTATAACACTGAACACAATTTTATGTACATACTGTAGAAAAATACAATTACATGTAAATTAATTAACATATTAAATTTTAATTTAAAAATTTAAAATTTAATATAGTAATTAATGTAATATAACAATGTATATATGATAAAAATTGCAATGTAGAATGTAAACAAATATTTGAAAAAAGTGTATTAAAAAATATGAAAATGTTTGCATCAACAACTGAAAAGTATGAATAAAAAAAGTGTCCAAAACTATATTACCATTGTACTTAATAAATGTTGACACTTGTGATATATATGTAAAAATGTACAAAAGAATCATATTTGTTTATTATTAAAAAAAAATCGCAAAATTATATATCATAATAATTGAAAAATATATATAAAAAAAAAAAAATTAATTTCTTTTTTTTTAAAATATAAAATATAAAACATAACACATAGAAAATACTTAACAGTAAGCTAAAATAAATCACAATTTTAACTCCAATCCTACATAAGTCAGGTAAAGTGCTGGACAGGAAACAATAATATTTGTGATATTATAACACATAAACATCACTATATATATTAATAACCACTCTTATCTATTACACTACAAAATAGACTATTAAATTACAATCACACAATATTTTATTTTGAACATAACAATACCAAAATTTTTAACCAAAAATTAACATTTCAAAAATCTAAATTTTTGAACAATTTTAAAAAAGTTTTAAATTTTTAAAAAATGTAACCCAAACTTTGTATATTTGTATTTTGACTCATTCTTAGCATATATTATAACAAATACACAAACATTAACTATTACACACTTGACTTATAATAATATAATTTAAAAAATAAATGTAAAATTTCAAATTTCTAATTTGAAATAAAAAAATTTAAATTTCAAATTTCAATTTAGAAATTTAAATATTGAAATTTCAAATTTCGTATTATTTATAGAATTTTTTTTATTAAACACTATATAAAAAAACACTTAATTACCAAATTATTATATAATACATTCAATTTCAAATAAATTAAATACATTTTCGTATTTCAATTTATAATTTATTTTAATTTAATTTAAATTTTATTAAACATATTTTAATATACTACCCACCCTTATCCCCTATATCACCAACAACCCGCTACTAAATCTTTAAAAAAAACAATTCAAACAATAATTCAGTAATTTAAATTAAATTTAAAATTTCGCCATTGAAAAAAATTTTAATTTACATTTTTCTAATTTTTTACCATTATATACATATTATTTACACTACTTTTTTAAATTACTACCCACCCTTATCCCCTATAATACCAATAACCCGCTCCTAAAATATTTACTAATATTAAAAAAAAATTACATTTTTATCCCTATAATAATAAAAATAAACATTTAATTAATAATATTTAAACATAAAACAAATCTTTCTACACTTATATTACACATTCAATTATTTTGTCGATATTATATTCAACGATATTTCTCTAAACGATATTCTATTCAACGATATTTTATTTTGACGATATTTTTGTCATTCTACAAAAACGATATTTACAACAACGATATTTACTTCAACGATATTTTTTACAGTCGATATTCTTACCTCGATATTTATGCTAGTCGATATTTTCCCGTCGATATTCCTGCTTTATACCGGTGCGAGAGCCAATTATCCCCAGGGAGATCCTCAGTGGGATCCTGGAGGAGTGTCGGCGCCCCGTTAGTCCTTTGGGCAGATGTGGACCTGAGCAACCGGGGGTTGGCTGCAACGCTCCGCCCCCGTAGTGGGGAGGGGCGTGAGTAATGGGTGGACTGGAGGTCCTCCGGGAGGAGGGGATTGCCCTTCCCCCAATATTGACAACACCCCCGCAGTTAACACCACAGGGGGTTTATGGCTCATCAGGTGGGTAGGTTGCGAGGGGCGGCCTGACCCTGGATCGCCTGTAAGATAACCCAATATGTTGGCATAATGTTTATGCAAATAAAGCTGCAACAACTTTCTCCAACAAAACATTGTGTGGTGTCGGTTATTGGGGAAATTGTTGTGAGCGGACTGGGGTATGGGCCGATGTTGGCACTATGGGCACATGTATCGACCCTAGGAGACTTGGAGACTGCCCCTAGGGTGAGTCTGCCTGTTGTCGGCAATCTGGATGGTGGCTGACGCCCAGCTGTGGCGGCGTGTAAACACATCTGGACCTGGCTAGCTGTGCTCGTCTGGGAACCTGAGTTGTCCCGTGTGCAATGACTGTTTGTCCCGCTTGGCTGTCGGGCTGAAAGCAGGCCTGTGACCGCTGCCGGCAGGTGCTGTGGACCGGCAATCCAGGAGAAACGCAGCTGGTGAACAGCAGCACTGCGGGGGCTGCAAGCGGAGGCCTCTTCAGGGTTCAAGCAGACGCGGAAGCTAAGGGGAGCCAAGACCTGGCCCTGGCTAACGGTCCGCTGTTAATGCAGCTCCGATGAGACTATTCCTGTTTGTGTGCCACCGCCTGAGTGAACTGATTGGCGTTGTGTTGCTGGTCGCAGGGGTGGGGGAGGTGCGTGCCGGTGACTGGGTGTACCTGGGCGCCTCAGTCGTGAGTGCCCATGGTGTGTGGGTATTTGTGTCTCGGCCTCCCACCTTGCTGCCTGGCCTTGCATATTACCTACCAGGTCCGCTGACACCAGCGCTTCCCCCGATAGCTGGCTGCCTTCCTCCCGCTCATGTCTCCTGCTGGACACACGCTACAGGGCACGGTGTGGTCGCTGGTCCATTGGGATGTGTTGGCTGGGACAGACTATTTGCTCCTCAGGCCCTGTGGTTTACCTCTGCAGTTTAGCGTAAGGGAACGCTTTTGGCCTTCGGCACGCACAGTGCCTAATAACTAGCAGCTGCTGGAGCAACTAAGGCATACCTGTTCGAAAAGTTTAGCTTTGCACTAACTTCCAGATCAGGCCGTAGCACTCTACGTTGGGCGGTGGGACTGGTCGTTTGTGTATGGTAGCTCTGACTTGGCTCCTACTGGCGCGGTGAGGCCAGGCCGCACAGGCCTACAGATCCTAAAGTGCCTGGTGGTACGCCCTGCCATCCAGTGCGCAGAGCGTCTGCTGGATACCTCGTACAGTCTGATCCGGTGCTGGTGTGACTGTGGGGCGATGCTGTGCTGCCTCTGTGCTAGTGTCATCGCAGTCCTGTCGTCATGGGCAAGACAGACAAGAATCAGTCGAACCTAAACTTTGAACTGCGTAAATCAGGAATACCGTCACAAACTGCTGCTTTGGACTCAGAGCTGGATGCCGCCTCTGAGCCACTGACCGCTCTGGAAAAAACACTAGCTGCCATCCAAGCCAGCCTGCAGTCCATCGATGGGAAAATGGAGGCCCTTAATTGTCAGTGATACGATCGATCGCAGCCAGGCTTGTACATTTTGAAATTGATGACAGGGGCGAAAGCAAACACAGGCCCCTGGTGCCACCTTGCAATTATAAGCCTCTATAGTGGTCTCATTCCAAGCGACTGGGGAAACTACAGGAGAAGAGTGGTACAAGGTTCTTCAAAGAATCAAACGGTCAGATAAGCTTGGAGATAATCTGTCAGCGTGGGTGGAGAAGAGAAAGCTCGGCTCAAAGCCATCTACCGCAACCTCAGTAATAGGTGAATGGGAAGGTCTCACGGCAGATCTTCAACAGAAGCTGGGGAACGCACAATACAAGATCAGAGTAATGGCCTTGCAACGTCATCATATGTTCCCCACCATCTCAAGGACTTAAACAACTGTAATCGTGCTCTTCGCAGGGCCTTGGATGCCAAGAAAAGAGGTGGCAAATCAATTGATGGGCATCCCATTACTGTAGGTTATCCGACAAAAAGAAAGTATAAAAAAGTGAAAGGGAGCAAATCGAAACAGAGTGGCTTATAGTCTTTTCTCTTTCGAAGGGGAAGAACCACTCCAGGCTGTGGAGGTACTTAAATCGGATTGACAACCTAGGAATGACAAAGGAGACCTGGGTCACCAAACAAGCCTGTAGGAGGTATGTCAAACATCTCTACTCAATCGATTCACTAGATGAGGGGGATGCTTCAATGAGCCACTCGGAAATGGTCCATGTCGCCCCCCAAGGCATTTCAATCATCGAAGGCAAAGTAATAGAGATCAATAAAATATGGAAAGATAAAGCATCAGGGCCAAACAGGATTCCTGCCCCAGTATTAAAACCAGCACAGGTTTTCTGTGCATCAATTTTAAACCCCCTTTTTAATCACGATTTTATCACCGCAACAACGCCGTGCTCTTGGAGAGGCTCTATACTCTTTCCTATCAGTTAAAAAGGTGACCGCTACAACCCAGCAAACTACAGGCTTGTTGCCTTGCTTGACCTGGAAGCAAAGGCTTAAGCCAGAGTCCTCTTGGACGAGCTGGAGTCATGGGCAAAAGAAAAAGGAATCCTCCTGTTTTTACAGTCAGGATTTAGTCCACACTCCTCAACCATGGACAACATCATAGTGTTGGCAAATTGATCCACACAAGCGGTCAAGAAGAAGCACCCACCCCAGTTCCCTTTTTTTATAGACTACAGCACTGCTTTTTAGGCTGGATCGCGGTAAATTATGGGAGATATTGACCACATGGGGGATCCCACCTAAGCTCCTTAAGTTGGAAATATTGGGGTTATTAGGCTGTTGAGCCGCAGACATTCTCCTTTTTTTCCCCAACAATTTTTGCTAATTTTCCTGGCCTATGGCTCCCCCCAGATGTTGACGAGGTCTTATCCCCCAGTTTAGTCTCCAAGTCTTCAATAAAATTATCTATATCAGTTAGGAAAGAATTGTCTGCAGTGTGCGTTACTGTCCACACATTTCTTTTCTCCCCCTGGAGGCTTAACACAGCGTTCCTCTTTCCCATCTTGGCAGTATTTATCCTATACGGCTCTTCCAATGGGCCAAGGCAGGGTTGTAATACAAATCCACAAAAAAACACGATTAGGCCATTACAGAATCCGCATGAAGGGGGTCATACAAAGTTATACCAGTGTATGAATCTCTGTTACCATATCCTTGGCGAAATCAGGATGGCTACCCCTCAGGGAATAAGGGTGTTTGAAACACATGCGCCTGAGCCAACTGGGGTGTCCCAGCCTCCTCCGGGAGAGGACGGGCTGCTCTTGGACCCGGCACAACCCATGGGAGCAACAATATCCTTTTGACGCACCTGCCCGGCTCCATGGTTGGTGCAGCCTACCAGCCGCCGGGAAGGATGGGCAAGATAGTTCTATTCCCCACCTGGGCAGCAATCAACTGGGCGTCCTAGAAATGTGTGTTATTTTAGGGGCTTTGGAGCAAGGAGAAGTGCTCTGACCAGGGTACGGCCACCGTCTTCACAGACAGTAGGGTTGCTTTGCAGAATTGGGTGTTGTCCTGGGAAACGGAGACACAGAATTAAAACATCATGGGGTAACCTCTGCATGTGGCATGTTGAGAGACTGCTTCAGACCCTAACAGCCTGATGCTGGGCACGGCTAACATTCTCCCTCTTTCCTATTGCACAAGGGTGGTGTCACTGCTTCTGTAAGCCCTAACCAGACACGCACTGTAAACTATGAATACAACCTTTCCACCAGACGCTACCCAAACATCCCAATCACATCACATTGCTCCTTTTCTAGAGCAAAAGGCACTTGAGGAAGGTGATGGGAGCAGCAGGGACTTCCTTTTGCATGTGAGGGAAGCTTCCATTACCGTTCTTTGAGGGTGTGAATGGATTCCTCTTTGCAAGTGGATGAAGCCTGGTAAGATTCTTTCACTACACAAAAGCCAAAACTATCGGCATTGCAAACGCTCGGTTATTATAGTTATGTATAGGTTAACTAAAAGTGCCCACAAGAAGCAGGAGAGCATCAACCACAACTTCAAACAGCCTGCAGGGCACACAGAACTTATAGTTATGTTTAGGGTGACACAAAGTGCCCAACAAGAAGCAGGAGAGCATCAACCACAACTTCAAACAGCCTGCAGGGCACACAGAACTTATAGTTATGTTTAGGGTAACTAAAAGTGCCCACAGGAATCAGGAGAGCATCAACCACAACTTCAAACAGCCTACAGGGCACACAGAACTTATAGTTATGTTTAGGGTAACTAAAAGTGCCCACAAGAAGCAGGAGAGCATCAACCACAACTTCAAACAGCCTGCAGGGCACACAGAACTTATAGTTATGTATAGGGTGACTAAAAGTGCCCACAGGAAGCAGGAGCGCATCAACCACAAGTTCAAACAGCCTGCCGGGCACACAGAATTTATAGTTATGTTTAGGGTGACTAAAAGTGCCCACAGGAAGCAGGAGAGCATCAACCACAACTTCAAACAGCCTGCAGGGCACACAGAACGTATAGTTATGTATAGCGTAACTAAACGTGCCCACAGGAAGCAGGAGAGCATCAACCACAACTTCAAACAGCCTGCCGGGCACACAGAACTTATAGTTATGTATAGGGTGACTAAAAGTGCCCACAGGAAGCAGGGGAGCATCAACCACAACTTCAAACAGCCTGCAGGGCACACAGAACTTATAGTTATGTTTAGGGTGACTAAAGGTGCTCACAAGAAGCAGGAGAGCATCAACCACAACTTCAAACAGCCTGCCGGGCACACAGATTTTATAGTTATGTTTAGGGTGACTAAAAGTGCCCACAAGAAGCAGGAGAGCACCAACCACAACATCAAACAGCCTGCAGGGCACACAGAACTTATAGTTATGTTTAGGGTGACACAAAGTGCCCAACAAGAAGCAGGAGAGCATCAACCACAACTTCAAACAGCCTGCAGGGCACACAGAACTTATAGTTATGTTTAGGGTAACTAAAAGTGCCCACAGGAATCAGGAGAGCATCAACCACAACTTCAAACAGCCTACAGGGCACACAGAACTTATAGTTATGTTTAGGGTAACTAAAAGTGCCCACAAGAAGCAGGAGAGCATCAACCACAACTTCAAACAGCCTGCAGGGCACACAGAACTTTTAGTTATGTATAGGGTGACTAAAAGTGCCCACAGGAAGCAGGAGCGCATCAACCACAAGTTCAAACAGCCTGCCGGGCACACAGAACTTATAGTTATGTTTAGGGAGACTAAAAGTGCCCACAAGAAGCAGGAGAGCACCAACCACAACTTCAAACAGCCTGCAGGGCACACAGAACTTATAGTTATGTTTAGGGTGACTAAAAGTGCCCACAGGAAGCAGGAGAGCTTCAACCACAACTTCAAACACCCTGCAGGGCACACAGAACTTATAGTTATGTTTAGGGTGACTAAAAGTGCCCACAGGAAGCAGGAGAGCATCAACCACAACTTCAAACAGCCTGCAGGGCACACAAAACTTATAGTTATGTATAGGGTAACTAAACGTGCCCACAGGAAGCAGGAGAGCATCAACCACAACTTCAAACAGCCTGCCGGGCACATAGAACTTATAGTTATGTATAGGGTGACTAAAAGTGCCCACAGGAAGCAGGGGAGCATCAACCACAACTTCAAACAGCCTGCAGGGCACACAGAACTTATAGTTATGTTTAGGGTGACTAAAGGTGCTCACAAGAAGCAGGAGAGCATCAACCACAACTTCAAACAGCCTGCCGGGCACACAGATTTTATAGTTATGTTTAGGGTGACTAAAAGTGCCCACAAGAAGCAGGAGAGCACCAACCACAACTTCAAACAGCCTGCAGGGCACACAGAACTTATAGTTATGTTTAGGGTAACTAAAAGGACCCACGAGAAGCAGGAGAGCATCAACCACAACTTCAAACAGCCTGCAGGGCACACAGAACTTATAGTTATGTTTAGGGTGACTAAAAGTGCCCACAAGAAGCAGGAGAGCATCAACCACAACTTCAAACAGCCTGCAGGGCACACAGAACTTATAGTTATGTTTAGGGTAACTAAAAGTGCCCACAAGAAGCAGGAGAGCATCAACCACAACTTCAAACAGCCGGCAGGGCACACAGAACTTATAGTTATGTTTAGGGTGACTAAAAGTGCCCACAGGAAGCAGGAGAGCATCAACCACAACTTCAAACAGCCTGCAAGGCATACAGAACTTATAGTTATGTATAGGGTAACTAAAAGTGCCCACAGGAAGCAGGAGCGCATCAACCACAAGTTCAAACAGCCTGCCGGGCACACAGAACTTATAGTTATGTTTAGGGAGACTAAAAGTGCCCACAAGAAGCAGGAGAGCACCAACCACAACTTCAAACAGCCTGCAGGGCACACAGAACTTATAGTTATGTTTAGGGTGACTAAAAGTGCCCACAGGAAGCAGGAGAGCACCAACCACAACTTCAAACAGCCTGCAAGGCACACAGAACTTATAGTTATGTATAGGGTAACTAAAAGTGCCCACAGGAAGCAGGAGAGCATCAACCACAACTTCAAACAGCCTGCAGGGCACACAGAACTTATAGTTATGTTTAGGGTGACTAAAAGTACCCACAGGAAGCAGGAGCACATCAACCACAACTTCCAACAGCCTGCAGGGCACACAGAACTTATAGTTATGTATAGGTCAACTACAAGGACCCACAAGAAGCAGGAGAGCACCAACCACAACTTCAAACAGCCTGCAGGGCACACAGAACTTATAGTTATGTTTAGAGTAACTAAAAGTGCCCACAGGAAGCAGGAGAGCATCAACCACAACTTCAAACAGCCTGCAGGGCACACAGAACTTATAGTTATGTATAGGGTGACACAAAGTGCCCACAAGAAGCAGGAGAGCATCAACCACAACTTCAAACAGCCTGCCGGGCACACAGAACTTATAGTTATGTATAGGGTAACTAAAAGTGCCCACAGGAATCAGGAGAGCATCAACCACAACTTCAAACAGCCTGCAGAGCACACAGAACTTATAGTTATGTATAAGGTGACTAAAAGTGCCCACAAGAAGCAGGAGAGCATCAACCACAACTTCAAACAGCCTGCCGGGCACACAGAACTTATAGTTATGTATTGGGTAACTAAAAGTGCCCACAGGAAGCAGGGGAGCATCAACCACAACTTCAAACAGCCTGCAGGGCACACAGAACTTATAGTTATGTTTAGGGTGACTAAAGGTGCTCACAAGAAGCAGGAGAGCATCAACCACAACTTCAAACAGCCTGCCGGGCACACAGAACTTATAGTTATGTTTAGGGTGACTAAAAGTGCCCACAAGAAGCAGGAGAGCACCAACCACAACTTCAAACAGCCTGCAGGGCACACAGAACTTATAGTTATGTTCAGGGTAACTAAAAGGACCCACGAGAAGCAGGAGAGCATCAACCACAACTTCAAACAGCCTGCAGGGCACACAGAACTTATAGGTATGTTTAGGGTGACTAAAAGTGCCCACAGGAAGCAGGAGAGCATCAACCACAACTTCAAACAGCCTGCAGGGCACACAGAACTTATAGTTATGTTTAGGGTGACTGAAAGTGCCCACAAGAAGCAGGGGAGCATCAACCACAACTTCAAACAGCCTGCAGGGCACACAGAACTTATAGTTATGTTTAGGGTGACTAAAAGTGCCCACAGGAAGCAGGAGAGCATCAACCAAAACTTCAAACAGCCTGCAGGGCACACAGAACTTATAGTTATGTTTAGGGTGACTAAAAGTGCCCACAGGAAGCAGGAGCGCATCAACCACAACTTCCAACAGCCTACAGGGCACACAGAACTTATAGTTATGTATAGGGTAACTAAAAGTGCCCACAGGAAGCAGGAGAGCATCAACCACAACTTCAAACAGCCTGCAAGGCACACAGAACTTATAGTTATGGATAGGTCAACTAAAAGTGCCCACGAGAAGCAGGAGAGCACCAACCACAACTTCAAACAGCCTGCACGGCACACAGAACTTATAGTTATGTATAGGGTAACTAAAAGTGCCCACGAGAAGCAGGAGAGCACCAACCACAACTTCAAACAGCCTGCAGGGCACACAGAACAGTCACTCACACTACACACTGAAGAAGCACAACAAGACACTCACAAATCCAGGAGAGGGCTGGAGACTTGACAGGGCATTCCAGGGGAGGGATTACTGAATCATATGTATCCATAAATTTTTTATAACTATATTAAAAATCAACCTTTTGATATCATTTCAGTCCATTGCTTTAATTGTATCAATTTGATGTTTATGATTATGTGTTTTTCACGATAGCCAGCTTTCCTGTCTGATTTGTCTGCCTGGGTAGACACCTTTGCACAAAAATTGTTTTCCCTGACCCAGGAGTACGATCCACATCAGGGGGTCCTTGTTGCCCACAAAACAAAAGGAGACAGGCCATACTAGCACAGGTTCTTTGCAGCACAACATAACTGCAAAACAGTGGTACAAATGTAAAGTGGCAGACAAGTGTGTTTGCTGGCACAGCAGCTTCCGCCATTCCGTAGTGAGGCCCATGGGCTCAGAATGAAGCCCCCTGTTAAGACTTCATTAGTTTGAGTTTGAAAGAGGGGGCACCTTTGATGCATTGTAAGAAGCACAATATGGAGAATTTTACCTTCTTAGATTAATCATTTAACACAAGCAGCGTTCACCTTTCAAATGTTTTTTAATTAATGATGTGTTTTTGCTACTTATAATTACATTCATATCTATACAAGAATTATTCATTGTTTAAATACAGAAGAGTTTCAAGAAATGTATACATCTTTAATACAGTAAACTTTATCAGAACCTGATTCAGACAGTTCACAGTTCTAGAATATGTCTGTAAAACGAACAGACCCTGCAGCATCTGGTATAAACCAAGACCAGTCTCTATTCAGTCTGGTCTTTGAAAATAATAAGAATGGAAACATTTTAAGCTGAAAATCCTCACCAGCAGGTTATGCAAAAAAAAAAAAAAAAAAACTTTACAGTGAAAAAAACCCGTAACATGCACTGCTGGATGGGAGGAATGGTACACTACTAGTGATTTTTCCTCAGTTTTTCCTTATTGCCTTAGGTCGAGAGGTAAATGTAATAACATGATTCCTGTTCATGTGTGTATGCGTTGGTGCCTGATCACATAGTATGGCTGTCGGAATCCCTTTCCGCAGTAAGCACACGTGTAAGGTTTCGCTTCCGTGTGTTTGACTGCCTGGTGCTTCACAAGGGCTGACTTATTCCTAAAACGCCTCCCACAGACAGTGCAGGTGTAAGGCCGCTCGCCAGTATGTGTTCTCTGATGTTTAACTAGAGAAGACTTATCCGTGAAACCCTTTCCACATTCACTGCAGACAAAAGGTTTCTCTCCAGTGTGGGTTCGCTCATGTTTGATCAAGGATGCCTTATGGGTGAAACAATCGCCACATGTGAGACACGCAAAGGGCTTCTCTCCAGTGTGTATCATCCGATGGGCTGTCAGCTGTGATGACTGACGGAACCTCTTACCGAAGTCACTACATGTAAAGGGCTTCTCTCCAGTGTGTGTGCGGAGATGTCGGTCGAGGCAGGATTTCTGTCTGAAACTTTTCCCACAAACACTGCATTTGTATGGCTTCTCACCTGTGTGTGTTCGCCGGTGTGTACTAAGGGACGACGAGTCACCAAAACACTTTCCACAAAACAGACAACTGTAGGGCTTTTCTCCGGTGTGTTTCCTTTGATGAATAGTTAGAGTTGAGATATGGCTAAAGTTCTTGTTGCATTCTTTGCAAGTGTACTGTTTCTGCTCTATATGTATTTGTTGGTGATTAATCAAGTGGGACGACTGGTTGAACCTCTTCCCGCATTCTTTACACTCATAATGTTTCTCTCCTGTGTGTATTAGCTGGTGCCGTAGCATGTGAGATGAGGAGCCAAACCCCTTCCCACATTCGCTACATTTATATGGTTTCTCTCCTGTATGTATTTGCTGGTGTTTTATCCTTGTGGATAAATGAGTAAAACTCTTCCCACAGATGGGACACAAATATGGTTTCTCGCCTGTATGAGTCCTTCTGTGGCTGTGGAACGAAGAAAGGTACATATAGCTTTTTCCACATTCAGTGCACGTATAAATCCTCTGGTGGGTCTTTCTTCTGTGGTAAATAAATAATTAATTACCGGTTCTATTTTTCAGGATACTCATATAAACAGATAGCTCAATAAATAAGAGTCAGGATTCGAGGTATCTTGAGTCTACAGGCTTTAATCAGGCATAAGGGACAGGAACAGGACAGCCTGCATGGGAATAGGATGGCAGCTGCCGGGGGCAGGAATGGAATGAGCGCTAACATCACATTAACAGTACATAGTATATATATCAAAGCAATTGCATTACATTCAATACAGTAGGCGTAGCAGTAGGCGTGACTCGTAGCAGTCGCGAAAGATAAGGCATAAAGTAGGTGTAACAAGAGGCGTGTACAGGGCGTATACATAGACATGTGATATGAACGTCACAGAAGTGTCATGAAATGGGCGGAAACATGGAGGGGGCTACCTGAGGAGCTGGGACCTCTAACCTAGTGGTGCGCGCAAACGGGCAATGACGTGTTACTAGGGAGAACTGGGGGCTATGACTTCTGCGCTAGAAGAGGAGACTACAGTCTGCGGAGTTAGGGCGACATGTACCTAAGGCATATCTGGTATCTGGTGTTTGGAGAACATGTTGATAGAATCCAAAAGTTATCAGGGTAAAGGCTACTTGACACTAAGGCTGGTGCATGCAGTATTCTACATGTATTGCGTGTGCTAGGAATATTCTATGAATATTAATACAGTATTTCTCTTACATGGAGACAGAAAGGCTAGACTATGGCTGAAACTATTGATGCGATTCAGTAGCTTAGGAATGCAGAGAAGGAGGGCTGAACTGATAACTAGAAGCATAACATACTCTTGGCAGACAGGCAGGCAGAGCTAGGCCGGGCCGGGCACTGTGAGGCAGGAAGTAAGCGAAGGGTCAGGGATACAGGTGGGGGCTGTATCGCTCCTCGGAGAGGGTTCAGGAGACATGAGCTTGAATCCGGTGTCCGGGCCCTTTTGAGGCCTAGAAACGGGGACATTATTCTGAATTAACGTGCACACTGTAAAACGTGGCAACATAGGTTTACATAGGCCTTATACTCGTTGCTTTCACGAGAACTGGAAACTGGCATACTAGAGTTGGACACAACTAGAATTGCGTCTTTTATCGATCATAGGGGGATACACATGCATATCGATCATGCACATATAACATAAGATGAGGAACACGTAGGCACATATAACATGGCAAAATTTACTTTTCCACATTCCCTCCTTGTGCCCTACGTTTCCATCAGGAAACATCAATATTCATGATACCATCTATCATTTCATATAGCATCATTTGCTCGTCTCGAATTGTCTTGGAACGGGACTTAGGACTAGGAATACAGGATGTAGCACAAATGCCGCAAATCGCAGGGCCACATTGTAAACAGAGGCAGCAACTGAATATGATCATTACTGCTATACCTAGGAATGACAATACTTTCCATCCCCAGGCGGAAATAATACTCCAGAGCCAACCGGACCATGTCCAGGTGCCTGGATTCTGGTGTAACTGATGGGCAATTTTATGAAGTCTGGTTATAGCTGAATAAACAGACGGCGCGTTATTAGGAATGAAAATGCAGCAACTAGATCCGATGACTCTACAAGCTCCTCCTCTATCGGCCAGTATGACGTCAAGAACGAGACGATTTTGGAGCACGACAAATCTCATAGCAGATTGCTCTTCAGTTAAGTTACCTAGAGCAGAAGTAGTCTCATTCACTACTGCTTCAAGGGTTCTGGTTAACCTACGGATTAACTTACTATTCTGGACAGGTCCTATAAAGAAGAAGAAACCTTTATTGAAATCTTGATATTGTTCTAGGGTAGTTTCAGTTTGATCGACAATCGGGGACTCGATCTCCCTTCTATGTCTGATGTGTACTAGATGCGTGTTTCTGTGATAATCAGATGGGGCTAGAAAAACTGGTGGCAGTAGGAAGGCAATGTAACATGTTCCATCCCAATCGAGGGGCAGACGAACATATGCGGTCTGACCACAAACAAAATAAGAATGACGTGAGGCTTTGAAAATAGATTTCCCACTGTCACTATACTCGACAATAGTAGTACAATCACTATGTCCTACATGTGTGGATCCATTCTTTCTGACACATAATTCGCCTTTGACTGGTAATACTGAAATAGCAGGCAAATCTGGAGTAGTATCGGACTGAACATTCAGGACCATGAAATTCGAGGAATAGTTACCTAAATCATATACTTCATTTTCTAGATCTAACCCTGTTCTATGGGAAAGACCTTGCTTGTCTGGGAAACATGTTCGATTCAGAAGGGACATGTCAGTTGAGGATGACGTTAACGTGGACCATGCTCCACACGAACCATTATGTGAAAACGGATAAGGAAAGAGTGGCAGAACTCCCTTCGGTGTCTGGAAAGGGGGGAGTCGACCACACACCCAACAATTAGTGGCATTGCTGGTCTGGTGTGAATAATGCAACATTCGGATAAATGTATTGTTACGCATAGCAAGACGATAGGATAGCTCGTGAGGAGGCAGGTCACTAAATGTGTGCTCTACTGTAGTATTGGAAAACATATGTACATGTGAAATTGGAAAACATAAATGTAAAGCATAACTTGTGCAGATAACCATAAGACTCAAAAACATAAGAAATAACAAAGTGACGATGCATCTACTGCAAACATTTTTTCGATAACGGATTCTCTTAGAGTTTTGACTAACTCTCTCACTATGTGGGTCTATCTCATACATGTCAGGAACCTGTCTAACCGCTTCACCCGAGAGGGACTTAAACAATTAAACTGGCTGACTTATTTTACTAGACCTGAGTTTCTGTTTATACTCCTGCTGCGGAGTTTTCTCTAACAGGGGAATTTTCGATTCAGAGTCTGTATCTGGGCAGTCTTTAGGAATAAGGCAGTCCTTAGCAAAAGTTTTTTCTCGTAATCCATGGAATTTTCTGATATGGCTCAGGTGGACCCATCCTTTTCTGCCTTCAAGTTTTACGGCGGTCCTTGTTGTCAATAAAACCAGCTGGGGCTCCTTCCACCGGGGCTCCAACGGACTTGAACGATCGAAGTTGCGCACCAACACCAGGTCGCCTGGAATGACTTCATGCGGTTTCACCTCGGTGTTGTCTGGAAATGCGGCGGCAACCTGTGAACGACAAGAGTGTAGGGCAGACATCAAGGAAGCTAGGTAATCTGTCAGCATATTACTGGAAACATCGGTAATCTTTCGGGGTCTAGGTGTACCCCACATATTAGGGGGGCGGCCGAATACGACCTCATACGGGGACAGACCTGATCTGGAATGTGCAACCATCCTCATATAGAATAGAGCAACTGGCAGAGCTACTAGCCAGTCTAAACCTTTTTCTTTACATACTTTAGCAATGCGGATTTTTAGAGTCTGATTATGTCTCTCTACGAGACCGGCTGCTTCAGGATGGCGTACACAATGGAACTTCCACTGGTACCCTAACAGAAGGGAAATTTGTTTCATTAGTTCAGATGAGAATGGCTGGCCGTTATCTGAATACACGACCCTAGGTAATCCATAACGGGGAAAATACTAACAAACCAACTGCCTGGCAGTGGTCGCAGCTGTGTAATCTGGGACTGGATATGCTTCTGTCCACCTGGACAAAGCGCATACAACTACGAGGACATACTTGAAACCTCGGCATCGCTCCATTTGAATATAATCCATCTGGAGGACTTCAAAAGGGACGGTCAGGAGGTTGGAATCCCCCTTGTTCCACCGGGACACTTTTACCTGGATTGAACTGGCAACATATCATACAGGTACGGACTTTCTGCTTGGCTGCAGCTCGTAAATGCTTGTAGAACCAAATGTTCTGAATACTGTCTAACATGGCTTTTTCTCCTAAATGTGCAGGACTATGTGCGGTATTAATAATGACTTGAACCATAGAGTCGGGGAGAAACCATGTGGCTTTTCCCTTCGTCAACCATCCTTGATCTGTTTGGACCCCTCCTTGTTCGGACCATTTCTTGATTTCATCGGGAGTAGCATGTGACTGGATATCTATGACATCTTGGGTAGGGTCCTTAACTGTCATACAAGTAGTCTGTTCTGGAGTGTCTGTCTGTGTCGTGTTAACTGGAATGTCTGGAGTCTGAGCTGTAAGCTTGGCTGTTCGATCTGCTAGATCGTTACCTTGGGAAATAATGTCAGTGACTTTCGTATGTGCCTTGCACTTCATAATAGCGATAGCTGTCGGTAAATGTATTGCATCTAACAGAGCTTGAATAAGGAGACCATGCTGAATCTTGGTTCCATGAGAAGTCATAAAACCTCTTTCTTGCCAGAGCACTCCAAAGTCGTGTACGACTCCGAATGCATAACGTGAATCTGTGTATATGTTTACTTTCAGGTTCTTGGCACGTATGCAGGCTTGGGTCAGAGCGACTAGCTCTGCTGCTTGAGCAGACAGGGTGTCAATACGATGTGTCTCTATAACTTCGGTTTCAGTAGTCACTGCATACGCGGCTACTAGTTCTCCTGTACTTGTTCTCATACATGAACCATCCACATAAAGTGTCAGGTCGGGATCAGGTAATGCAATATCTGTCAAGTCTTGTCTTGGCTTTGTCATGGTGTTAACAACTTCCACACAGTCATGTGTGGCAGGATTTGAAGTAACTGACGGTAACAGTGTAGCTGGATTTAAAACGTTGCAGCGCCAGATTTCTATGTGTGGCTGGAACAGTGTTAGTTCATAACCTGTTAAACGTGCAATTGTCAAGTGCTGAGTCTGGGTTCGGTTTAAAAGAACTTTCACGGAGTGTGGAACTTGTACTGTCAGGGAATGTCCTAACACTATGGAATCACTTTGTCTGATAGCTAGTGCTGTGGCTGCAACTGACTTGAGGCACGCAGGTAGAGCCTGGGCCACTGGATCTAATGTGCTAGAAAAATAAGCACAGGGCTTGTATTGTCCTGCTTGATCTTGTGTGAGAACAGATAATGCAGTACCATCACGTTCAGTAACAAAGAGTGTAAAAGGCTTACTATAGTTCGGTGTTGCTAGAACGGGTGCATTACATAAGGCTTTCTTTAATTCATTAAAAACAAGTGTATGTTCCTGGGTCCAAGGGAGGACAGTCGATACGGCTGCCTCCTGTGTCGTTAACTGTATCAGTGGTTTGGCTAGAAATGCATACTGAGGAATCCATTGTCTACAGTAAGAAGTGAGGCCGATAAAAGCTCGAACCTCCTTCTGGGTCTTGGGCTGTGGAAGACATGCTATTAACTGGATACGGTCAGGTGTCAACTGCCTACCCCTCTTGGACAGTAAGTGTCCTAAGTAGACCACTTGCTGGACACAGAATTGAAGCTTCGAAGGGGACACCTTGTGCCCCATCTCGGCCAGAAAATACAGGACTTGAAGTGACGCACGTTCGCAGTCACGTTCAGAACGGGCTGTGATCAGTAGATCATCGACATACTGGAGCAGGGCAGTGTCAGTTGGCATGTGAATATTGTCTAGTTGTCTTTTAAGTGCTTGACTGTAAATGCTAGGACTTTCTGTGAAACCTTGAGGAGCTCGTGTAAATTTATAGCTCCTTCCATTTAAACAGAAACCGAAAAGAAACTGGCTGTCTGGATGAATGGGAACACTGAAAAATGCGTTCTTGAGGTCAATAACTGTAAAGAACGTGGCTTCAGAATCAATGGCTGTCAATAGGGAAGAAATATCCGGGACTACTGGATACTGGGGAATGATACATTTATTAAGTTCTCAGAGATCAATCACTAATCGATATACTGGAGGTGCATTTGGATCAGTACGTTTCAGGACTGGAATGATAGGAGAATTACATACATTGGAGTCAGTTTCTACAACCACTCCTTGAGCAATAAGTTCGTCAATAATTTTGGATAAGGCTGCTACAGCCTCAGGTGGCAATTTGTACTGTCGGATTCGTGGTAATACTACACCTTGTTTCAGAGTCACACGATGGGGTGTGATCTGCATACAACCTACATCAGTTGGACCTTGCGCCCATAAATGCTGTGGTACATTCAATAATCTTGGATCAAAATCTCGTAATACATAATGACCTTTAAAGACTCTCAAAAACAAACAAACCCCCTCTGGGGAGCAACAAATTACTGCTCCTAATTCTTTTAATGTCTTGATGCCTAACAAATTTTCTGGACAAGACTTCGTAAGTAACAAATCAGTAGTTCGGGACAATGGACCTACTTCTAGAGAAACTGGTTTCGAAATTTCATTAACAATTGGCTTTCCTGAAAAACCAAGGGAAACATTTCTAGAGCCTGAGAGCGGAGCCCCTGGAACCTCGTCATGACTGATGGTAGTCCTACTTGCCCCTGTATCAATCAGAAACTTTCTGTCTTTCCCTAATACTTGACTGTGTACATAGGGACCCTCTTGATCTACAGGTATCTCGATGAGAGGCAAGCCTACCTCCCTCTCTAGGCTGTTTCATGAATACGGTTGATAATCTGGATACTCGGACTGTGCATACTGGTACATCTGCTGTGTAACATGCTGTGTTGCAGCTATAGGCTGCGGTACTGTAACTGTCTGTTGTGCATTCTGTGGTGACTGAGAAGTCTGTGAGACTTGTTCTTGTCTAGGCGGACGTGGTCTTTCTTTAGTTTTACCAGTAGCTATGTTATGTTTCAGAACTGCACACTCGTTTATAAAATGACCTGGCTGTTTACAGTAATTGCAAGTCCCTTTAACGGGAACTGCAGGATGACTGGCTTGATTCGGACCCCTCTTCTGACTGTCTTGGGGAACAGATTGTGCAACTAATACTTTCATTTTCGTGTCTTTCATACGTCTCCTTTCGTGTTCTTGTTCTTCCCTGATTCTGTTCTGGTGATACTGGAGCATTTGTAACATTTGTGACGGAGTATTAGCTTGCCAGGTACTTTCGACTTTCAAAACTCGGTTTTTAACTTGTGGACTTGAATTCTCGACTAGTTTAGTAACAAAAAGATGAGGGTATGATTCACTACTTGTTTTCAAACCACTATTAATAATAAAACATTTCTCAAACCTAGAATAAAAATCACTAGTATCTTCGTCTTGTTTCTGTTTACAGGCTGAGATGGCATCCCAATCTTCCTTTTTCGTGGCTAGTAATCTTGGCAAAACTTGTATTAACAGTTCGGGCAATTCTTTAGCTTTATCCCCAAGACCGGTACCTGGTACACGTGTATTATCTTCAGTTTCTAGAGCTGTCCAATCTATCTTTTTCTCTCCCACCTCCCATTCTTTTTCTTTGAGTTTTTCATATATGCCCGCAGGCAACAGGACCTTTAACATTTTAATGATATCAGGATACGTGTATTCTCCCATACGGAGCATGTCCTTTAATTCTCGATGGAACCCTGCTGGATCTTTGTCATGACAGGGAATTAACTTCTTCATTTCTAAGAGTTCCATCTTTGTAATAGGGGTGTAAACAAATACTCGTTCTAGACCACCACCCACTTTCTTGACTGGATGTACTTCTCGTAACGGATTCTGTCTGTCTATGTAGAATGATTTACTTTCTGGGGGTGAGACGTGAACAAAATGCGGATTCAGAAACGTTCGGTACTTGTGGCGCTGTTCTAAAATGACACTAATTAAATCGGTGCCTAGACCTTTCCATCGGTACTGGAGTAACTCGTTTAATACATCATGTAGGGGACCTGGATCGGAATGCTGATCCTCATACAGCGTGATGAGGTGCTGGATCATATACATACCCACCAGTCGCTGCTCGGCTGGGGGCAGTTTCAGAAACGTCTGAGCCACTATTTCATCTGGAAAAGTGGTCGAATCAGTAGTCCACCGGACTGCTGATCGGGCTAGTTCTTGTTCATGCATGGTACTGAGCTCGCTATAACCTATTCGCGATTTCAGGATTTTATCTGTAACCTGGAATACTTGTTCTAGAGAACACTGTTCTGATGCTGGAGAGGGAAAAACTTTCTTGTAGTCTAGGCGTGAATGTCGGTCGGGAAGTCTAGTTCTACCTACATACGCTATTCTGGAGGGATTCTCGTCGTCTACCTCTTCACTGGAAGAGTCATTCTCTTTCTCGGTTACTTGTGTTGCTTCTCGTTTCTCGTGTAACTTTATTATTTCCCTACGGATTTTCTTGTACATACTCTCTATACAGTTCTGTGTCTTGTGTCTTCCCTCGGCTATATGATCACTCCACCTGGTCAAGACTTTCATTTCTTCTGGATCTTTTCCTGGATAATCTTGTTCTCTTATTAAACAGTTAATTAGAAACTTTAAAAGCATGAGCTGAGTCTCGACTTTTCTTTGAACCATGGCTTCGCGAATACTTTCTGGATCCTTTCCTGTACGGATAAAACGATATATTCTGTCTAGATGTTCCTTCATATCGGGCAGGGTGTCCAAATAGTCGGTCACCCGTCTTAAACGTAATGAATATATAACCATAGTACCATCGCCTGGGACTGGATCATAACGACATTCGGTAAGTGCTCGCTTGATATCTGCGAAGGTATGAACTTTTGGCGTACGCTGTAACGCTAGTTCATGTAGCGTCATACGTCTGTGTTGAGGCGGGGTACCAGGAGGACTTCCCCCCACGGCTCCTAAACTGGAATCGTCGGTGGGTACTGTACGTGCTGGCAGAGTGACTGGTAGAACGGGTACATGTACTGTGGACTGGACCGGGGGTGCTGTAACATTAACTGGACCCACGGGACCAGTGGCTGGAGAAACAGGAATTACATTATTTACAGGAGCAGGCGGGACAGGATTTGCATATTCTGGGACTGTATCGTCCAAGTAGGACGACAGAAAAATATCAGCTGCGGTCGGTTTATGACGTAGCTTAGTCGGAACTAGTGATGGCGGAAAATTACTGGATGCCTCGGGGGTTGCCTTTGGCAAGCCCTCGGCAAGAAGAGGATACATACCCTTAATAAGGGCATTCCTCTGTCTGTCTGACTGTTCTGCTTTAACTCGTTCACCTATTTCGATTAATTCCCTTTCTTGGGCTTTCTCTGAAGATTCTCTACTTAATTCTGTTTTTCTGATTTCTTTTTCAGTTCTTTTATGAGATTCTTTGCGCCATAACTCGATGGCATCTTTCTGGGACTGTCTGGCTTTCTTTTTCCATAATGCTTCTTCTACTCGCATGATGCACTCGGCATCCCATGTGCCTGATACAGGCCATCTATATTTCTCTTCGAGATGTCTGGTATAATCAGACCATAAGTCTAGATATATTATGGCACTTAAGCCATGCTTGTGATACATAAAATGTCCTGGACTGTCCCTAGGAGGGACAGGGACTGCTTCCTCGAGCAGCCCTTTTCTGGTCTTTAACTGACGTAACTTGGAGAATAGAGGCATAACGGGAATACACTTGAAATACAATATACAATAATCACAATAATAACATATCAGACAAAACGTTCATACCACGACATAAAAATACATGAATAACATTAAAATAACAGTTCGGACAGAATATTGCCTGGTATACTGAGAACAGAACACATGAATTTCTCGAGAACAGAACTTACTAGAATTACTAGATGCACTGCTGAAACAGTACGAAACATACCGGTCCCATAAAGAGACACGTCAGGACCCGCATCCACCTAGGTGGACACTTCGTGTTGGATCTGCGTACCCAAACCCACGGACCAGAGACAAATTAATGACTCTGTCTAGATACTACCCCAGCAACGGTACTCACCGGGCAGCAAGAACGGAAGGCCTCGGACTGGACTGGACTGGACTGGACCACTACGACGTCGGACTACGAACTTCGGACTTCAGTTACAGGTGGGCCTCCGGATACCTCGGACCTTGTACTCTCGGCTTGGGCTCTGGTCGGGACTCGCCGCGTTCCACACCGCCTCGTCTGGATGCTGGACCGCAACCTCCGTCTCCTCCGTGGGCCTGAGGGATACTTGAAGCAGAAATATCTGCACGTGCACGGTATGGTTCCGTCACGGCTGCAGAGGGTCAGGGGGCCTGCGAGGCTTCGCCGGCGCGTGGGGAAAGGGCAAGTCCCTATTCGGGCGCCATTATGTGGTAAATAAATAATTAATTACCGGTTCTATTTTTCAGGATACTCATATAAACAGATAGCTCAATAAATAAGAGTCAGGATTCGAGGTATCTTGAGTCTACAGGCTTTAATCAGGCATAAGGGACAGGAACAGGACAGCCTGCATGGGAATAGGATGGCAGCTGCCAGGGGCAGGAATGGAATGAGCGCTAACATCACATTAACAGTACATAGTATATATATCAAAGCAATTGCATTACATTCAATACAGTAGGCGTAGCAGTAGGCGTGACTCGTAGCAGTCGCGAAAGATAAGGCATAAAGTAGGTGTAACAAGAGGCGTGTACAGGGCGTATACATAGACATGTGATATGAACGTCACAGAAGTGTCATGAAATGGGCGGAAACATGGAGGGGGCTACCTGAGGAGCTGGGACCTCTAACCTAGTGGTGCGCGCAAACGGGCAATGACGTGTTACTAGGGAGAACTGGGGGCTATGACTTCTGCGCTAGAAGAGGAGACTACAGTCTGCGGAGTTAGGGCGACATGTACCTAAGGCATATCTGGTATCTGGTGTTTGGAGAACATGTTGATAGAATCCAAAAGTTATCAGGGTAAAGGCTACTTGACACTAAGGCTGGTGCATGCAGTATTCTACATGTATTGCGTGTGCTAGGAATATTCTATGAATATTAATACAGTATTTCTCTTACATGGAGACAGAAAGGCTAGACTATGGCTGAAACTATTGATGCGATTCAGTAGCTTAGGAATGCAGAGAAGGAGGGCTGAACTGATAACTAGAAGCATAACATACTCTTGGCAGACAGGCAGGCAGAGCTAGGCCGGGCCGGGCACTGTGAGGCAGGAAGTAAGCGAAGGGTCAGGGATACAGGTGGGGGCTGTATCGCTCCTCGGAGAGGGTTCAGGAGACATGAGCTTGAATCCGGTGTCCGGGCCCTTTTGAGGCCTAGAAACGGGGACATTATTCTGAATTAACGTGCACACTGTAAAACGTGGCAACATAGGTTTACATAGGCCTTATACTCGTTGCTTTCACGAGAACTGGAAACTGGCATACTAGAGTTGGACACAACTAGAATTGCGTCTTTTATCGATCATAGGGGGATACACATGCATATCGATCATGCACATATAACATAAGATGAGGAACACGTAGGCACATATAACATGGCAAAATTTACTTTTCCACATTCCCTCCTTGTGCCCTACGTTTCCATCAGGAAACATCAATATTCATGATACCATCTATCATTTCATATAGCATCATTTGCTCGTCTCGAATTGTCTTGGAACGGGACTTAGGACTAGGAATACAGGATGTAGCACAAATGCCGCAAATCGCAGGGCCACATTGTAAACAGAGGCAGCAACTGAATATGATCATTACTGCTATACCTAGGAATGACAATACTTTCCATCCCCAGGCGGAAATAATACTCCAGAGCCAACCGGACCATGTCCAGGTGCCTGGATTCTGGTGTAACTGATGGGCAATTTTATGAAGTCTGGTTATAGCTGAATAAACAGACGGCGCGTTATTAGGAATGAAAATGCAGCAACTAGATCCGATGACTCTACAAGCTCCTCCTCTATCGGCCAGTATGACGTCAAGAACGAGACGATTTTGGAGCACGACAAATCTCATAGCAGATTGCTCTTCAGTTAAGTTACCTAGAGCAGAAGTAGTCTCATTCACTACTGCTTCAAGGGTTCTGGTTAACCTACGGATTAACTTACTATTCTGGACAGGTCCTATAAAGAAGAAGAAACCTTTATTGAAATCTTGATATTGTTCTAGGGTAGTTTCAGTTTGATCGACAATCGGGGACTCGATCTCCCTTCTATGTCTGATGTGTACTAGATGCGTGTTTCTGTGATAATCAGATGGGGCTAGAAAAACTGGTGGCAGTAGGAAGGCAATGTAACATGTTCCATCCCAATCGAGGGGCAGACGAACATATGCGGTCTGACCACAAACAAAATAAGAATGACGTGAGGCTTTGAAAATAGATTTCCCACTGTCACTATACTCGACAATAGTAGTACAATCACTATGTCCTACATGTGTGGATCCATTCTTTCTGACACATAATTCGCCTTTGACTGGTAATACTGAAATAGCAGGCAAATCTGGAGTAGTATCGGACTGAACATTCAGGACCATGAAATTCGAGGAATAGTTACCTAAATCATATACTTCATTTTCTAGATCTAACCCTGTTCTATGGGAAAGACCTTGCTTGTCTGGGAAACATGTTCGATTCAGAAGGGACATGTCAGTTGAGGATGACGTTAACGTGGACCATGCTCCACACGAACCATTATGTGAAAACGGATAAGGAAAGAGTGGCAGAACTCCCTTCGGTGTCTGGAAAGGGGGGAGTCGACCACACACCCAACAATTAGTGGCATTGCTGGTCTGGTGTGAATAATGCAACATTCGGATAAATGTATTGTTACGCATAGCAAGACGATAGGATAGCTCGTGAGGAGGCAGGTCACTAAATGTGTGCTCTACTGTAGTATTGGAAAACATATGTACATGTGAAATTGGAAAACATAAATGTAAAGCATAACTTGTGCAGATAACCATAAGACTCAAAAACATAAGAAATAACAAAGTGACGATGCATCTACTGCAAACATTTTTTCGATAACGGATTCTCTTAGAGTTTTGACTAACTCTCTCACTATGTGGGTCTATCTCATACATGTCAGGAACCTGTCTAACCGCTTCACCCGAGAGGGACTTAAACAATTAAACTGGCTGACTTATTTTACTAGACCTGAGTTTCTGTTTATACTCCTGCTGCGGAGTTTTCTCTAACAGGGGAATTTTCGATTCAGAGTCTGTATCTGGGCAGTCTTTAGGAATAAGGCAGTCCTTAGCAAAAGTTTTTTCTCGTAATCCATGGAATTTTCTGATATGGCTCAGGTGGACCCATCCTTTTCTGCCTTCAAGTTTTACGGCGGTCCTTGTTGTCAATAAAACCAGCTGGGGCTCCTTCCACCGGGGCTCCAACGGACTTGAACGATCGAAGTTGCGCACCAACACCAGGTCGCCTGGAATGACTTCATGCGGTTTCACCTCGGTGTTGTCTGGAAATGCGGCGGCAACCTGTGAACGACAAGAGTGTAGGGCAGACATCAAGGAAGCTAGGTAATCTGTCAGCATATTACTGGAAACATCGGTAATCTTTCGGGGTCTAGGTGTACCCCACATATTAGGGGGGCGGCCGAATACGACCTCATACGGGGACAGACCTGATCTGGAATGTGCAACCATCCTCATATAGAATAGAGCAACTGGCAGAGCTACTAGCCAGTCTAAACCTTTTTCTTTACATACTTTAGCAATGCGGATTTTTAGAGTCTGATTATGTCTCTCTACGAGACCGGCTGCTTCAGGATGGCGTACACAATGGAACTTCCACTGGTACCCTAACAGAAGGGAAATTTGTTTCATTAGTTCAGATGAGAATGGCTGGCCGTTATCTGAATACACGACCCTAGGTAATCCATAACGGGGAAAATACTAACAAACCAACTGCCTGGCAGTGGTCGCAGCTGTGTAATCTGGGACTGGATATGCTTCTGTCCACCTGGACAAAGCGCATACAACTACGAGGACATACTTGAAACCTCGGCATCGCTCCATTTGAATATAATCCATCTGGAGGACTTCAAAAGGGACGGTCAGGAGGTTGGAATCCCCCTTGTTCCACCGGGACACTTTTACCTGGATTGAACTGGCAACATATCATACAGGTACGGACTTTCTGCTTGGCTGCAGCTCGTAAATGCTTGTAGAACCAAATGTTCTGAATACTGTCTAACATGGCTTTTTCTCCTAAATGTGCAGGACTATGTGCGGTATTAATAATGACTTGAACCATAGAGTCGGGGAGAAACCATGTGGCTTTTCCCTTCGTCAACCATCCTTGATCTGTTTGGACCCCTCCTTGTTCGGACCATTTCTTGATTTCATCGGGAGTAGCATGTGACTGGATATCTATGACATCTTGGGTAGGGTCCTTAACTGTCATACAAGTAGTCTGTTCTGGAGTGTCTGTCTGTGTCGTGTTAACTGGAATGTCTGGAGTCTGAGCTGTAAGCTTGGCTGTTCGATCTGCTAGATCGTTACCTTGGGAAATAATGTCAGTGACTTTCGTATGTGCCTTGCACTTCATAATAGCGATAGCTGTCGGTAAATGTATTGCATCTAACAGAGCTTGAATAAGGAGACCATGCTGAATCTTGGTTCCATGAGAAGTCATAAAACCTCTTTCTTGCCAGAGCACTCCAAAGTCGTGTACGACTCCGAATGCATAACGTGAATCTGTGTATATGTTTACTTTCAGGTTCTTGGCACGTATGCAGGCTTGGGTCAGAGCGACTAGCTCTGCTGCTTGAGCAGACAGGGTGTCAATACGATGTGTCTCTATAACTTCGGTTTCAGTAGTCACTGCATACGCGGCTACTAGTTCTCCTGTACTTGTTCTCATACATGAACCATCCACATAAAGTGTCAGGTCGGGATCAGGTAATGCAATATCTGTCAAGTCTTGTCTTGGCTTTGTCATGGTGTTAACAACTTCCACACAGTCATGTGTGGCAGGATTTGAAGTAACTGACGGTAACAGTGTAGCTGGATTTAAAACGTTGCAGCGCCAGATTTCTATGTGTGGCTGGAACAGTGTTAGTTCATAACCTGTTAAACGTGCAATTGTCAAGTGCTGAGTCTGGGTTCGGTTTAAAAGAACTTTCACGGAGTGTGGAACTTGTACTGTCAGGGAATGTCCTAACACTATGGAATCACTTTGTCTGATAGCTAGTGCTGTGGCTGCAACTGACTTGAGGCACGCAGGTAGAGCCTGGGCCACTGGATCTAATGTGCTAGAAAAATAAGCACAGGGCTTGTATTGTCCTGCTTGATCTTGTGTGAGAACAGATAATGCAGTACCATCACGTTCAGTAACAAAGAGTGTAAAAGGCTTACTATAGTTCGGTGTTGCTAGAACGGGTGCATTACATAAGGCTTTCTTTAATTCATTAAAAACAAGTGTATGTTCCTGGGTCCAAGGGAGGACAGTCGATACGGCTGCCTCCTGTGTCGTTAACTGTATCAGTGGTTTGGCTAGAAATGCATACTGAGGAATCCATTGTCTACAGTAAGAAGTGAGGCCGATAAAAGCTCGAACCTCCTTCTGGGTCTTGGGCTGTGGAAGACATGCTATTAACTGGATACGGTCAGGTGTCAACTGCCTACCCCTCTTGGACAGTAAGTGTCCTAAGTAGACCACTTGCTGGACACAGAATTGAAGCTTCGAAGGGGACACCTTGTGCCCCATCTCGGCCAGAAAATACAGGACTTGAAGTGACGCACGTTCGCAGTCACGTTCAGAACGGGCTGTGATCAGTAGATCATCGACATACTGGAGCAGGGCAGTGTCAGTTGGCATGTGAATATTGTCTAGTTGTCTTTTAAGTGCTTGACTGTAAATGCTAGGACTTTCTGTGAAACCTTGAGGAGCTCGTGTAAATTTATAGCTCCTTCCATTTAAACAGAAACCGAAAAGAAACTGGCTGTCTGGATGAATGGGAACACTGAAAAATGCGTTCTTGAGGTCAATAACTGTAAAGAACGTGGCTTCAGAATCAATGGCTGTCAATAGGGAAGAAATATCCGGGACTACTGGATACTGGGGAATGATACATTTATTAAGTTCTCAGAGATCAATCACTAATCGATATACTGGAGGTGCATTTGGATCAGTACGTTTCAGGACTGGAATGATAGGAGAATTACATACATTGGAGTCAGTTTCTACAACCACTCCTTGAGCAATAAGTTCGTCAATAATTTTGGATAAGGCTGCTACAGCCTCAGGTGGCAATTTGTACTGTCGGATTCGTGGTAATACTACACCTTGTTTCAGAGTCACACGATGGGGTGTGATCTGCATACAACCTACATCAGTTGGACCTTGCGCCCATAAATGCTGTGGTACATTCAATAATCTTGGATCAAAATCTCGTAATACATAATGACCTTTAAAGACTCTCAAAAACAAACAAACCCCCTCTGGGGAGCAACAAATTACTGCTCCTAATTCTTTTAATGTCTTGATGCCTAACAAATTTTCTGGACAAGACTTCGTAAGTAACAAATCAGTAGTTCGGGACAATGGACCTACTTCTAGAGAAACTGGTTTCGAAATTTCATTAACAATTGGCTTTCCTGAAAAACCAAGGGAAACATTTCTAGAGCCTGAGAGCGGAGCCCCTGGAACCTCGTCATGACTGATGGTAGTCCTACTTGCCCCTGTATCAATCAGAAACTTTCTGTCTTTCCCTAATACTTGACTGTGTACATAGGGACCCTCTTGATCTACAGGTATCTCGATGAGAGGCAAGCCTACCTCCCTCTCTAGGCTGTTTCATGAATACGGTTGATAATCTGGATACTCGGACTGTGCATACTGGTACATCTGCTGTGTAACATGCTGTGTTGCAGCTATAGGCTGCGGTACTGTAACTGTCTGTTGTGCATTCTGTGGTGACTGAGAAGTCTGTGAGACTTGTTCTTGTCTAGGCGGACGTGGTCTTTCTTTAGTTTTACCAGTAGCTATGTTATGTTTCAGAACTGCACACTCGTTTATAAAATGACCTGGCTGTTTACAGTAATTGCAAGTCCCTTTAACGGGAACTGCAGGATGACTGGCTTGATTCGGACCCCTCTTCTGACTGTCTTGGGGAACAGATTGTGCAACTAATACTTTCATTTTCGTGTCTTTCATACGTCTCCTTTCGTGTTCTTGTTCTTCCCTGATTCTGTTCTGGTGATACTGGAGCATTTGTAACATTTGTGACGGAGTATTAGCTTGCCAGGTACTTTCGACTTTCAAAACTCGGTTTTTAACTTGTGGACTTGAATTCTCGACTAGTTTAGTAACAAAAAGATGAGGGTATGATTCACTACTTGTTTTCAAACCACTATTAATAATAAAACATTTCTCAAACCTAGAATAAAAATCACTAGTATCTTCGTCTTGTTTCTGTTTACAGGCTGAGATGGCATCCCAATCTTCCTTTTTCGTGGCTAGTAATCTTGGCAAAACTTGTATTAACAGTTCGGGCAATTCTTTAGCTTTATCCCCAAGACCGGTACCTGGTACACGTGTATTATCTTCAGTTTCTAGAGCTGTCCAATCTATCTTTTTCTCTCCCACCTCCCATTCTTTTTCTTTGAGTTTTTCATATATGCCCGCAGGCAACAGGACCTTTAACATTTTAATGATATCAGGATACGTGTATTCTCCCATACGGAGCATGTCCTTTAATTCTCGATGGAACCCTGCTGGATCTTTGTCATGACAGGGAATTAACTTCTTCATTTCTAAGAGTTCCATCTTTGTAATAGGGGTGTAAACAAATACTCGTTCTAGACCACCACCCACTTTCTTGACTGGATGTACTTCTCGTAACGGATTCTGTCTGTCTATGTAGAATGATTTACTTTCTGGGGGTGAGACGTGAACAAAATGCGGATTCAGAAACGTTCGGTACTTGTGGCGCTGTTCTAAAATGACACTAATTAAATCGGTGCCTAGACCTTTCCATCGGTACTGGAGTAACTCGTTTAATACATCATGTAGGGGACCTGGATCGGAATGCTGATCCTCATACAGCGTGATGAGGTGCTGGATCATATACATACCCACCAGTCGCTGCTCGGCTGGGGGCAGTTTCAGAAACGTCTGAGCCACTATTTCATCTGGAAAAGTGGTCGAATCAGTAGTCCACCGGACTGCTGATCGGGCTAGTTCTTGTTCATGCATGGTACTGAGCTCGCTATAACCTATTCGCGATTTCAGGATTTTATCTGTAACCTGGAATACTTGTTCTAGAGAACACTGTTCTGATGCTGGAGAGGGAAAAACTTTCTTGTAGTCTAGGCGTGAATGTCGGTCGGGAAGTCTAGTTCTACCTACATACGCTATTCTGGAGGGATTCTCGTCGTCTACCTCTTCACTGGAAGAGTCATTCTCTTTCTCGGTTACTTGTGTTGCTTCTCGTTTCTCGTGTAACTTTATTATTTCCCTACGGATTTTCTTGTACATACTCTCTATACAGTTCTGTGTCTTGTGTCTTCCCTCGGCTATATGATCACTCCACCTGGTCAAGACTTTCATTTCTTCTGGATCTTTTCCTGGATAATCTTGTTCTCTTATTAAACAGTTAATTAGAAACTTTAAAAGCATGAGCTGAGTCTCGACTTTTCTTTGAACCATGGCTTCGCGAATACTTTCTGGATCCTTTCCTGTACGGATAAAACGATATATTCTGTCTAGATGTTCCTTCATATCGGGCAGGGTGTCCAAATAGTCGGTCACCCGTCTTAAACGTAATGAATATATAACCATAGTACCATCGCCTGGGACTGGATCATAACGACATTCGGTAAGTGCTCGCTTGATATCTGCGAAGGTATGAACTTTTGGCGTACGCTGTAACGCTAGTTCATGTAGCGTCATACGTCTGTGTTGAGGCGGGGTACCAGGAGGACTTCCCCCCACGGCTCCTAAACTGGAATCGTCGGTGGGTACTGTACGTGCTGGCAGAGTGACTGGTAGAACGGGTACATGTACTGTGGACTGGACCGGGGGTGCTGTAACATTAACTGGACCCACGGGACCAGTGGCTGGAGAAACAGGAATTACATTATTTACAGGAGCAGGCGGGACAGGATTTGCATATTCTGGGACTGTATCGTCCAAGTAGGACGACAGAAAAATATCAGCTGCGGTCGGTTTATGACGTAGCTTAGTCGGAACTAGTGATGGCGGAAAATTACTGGATGCCTCGGGGGTTGCCTTTGGCAAGCCCTCGGCAAGAAGAGGATACATACCCTTAATAAGGGCATTCCTCTGTCTGTCTGACTGTTCTGCTTTAACTCGTTCACCTATTTCGATTAATTCCCTTTCTTGGGCTTTCTCTGAAGATTCTCTACTTAATTCTGTTTTTCTGATTTCTTTTTCAGTTCTTTTATGAGATTCTTTGCGCCATAACTCGATGGCATCTTTCTGGGACTGTCTGGCTTTCTTTTTCCATAATGCTTCTTCTACTCGCATGATGCACTCGGCATCCCATGTGCCTGATACAGGCCATCTATATTTCTCTTCGAGATGTCTGGTATAATCAGACCATAAGTCTAGATATATTATGGCACTTAAGCCATGCTTGTGATACATAAAATGTCCTGGACTGTCCCTAGGAGGGACAGGGACTGCTTCCTCGAGCAGCCCTTTTCTGGTCTTTAACTGACGTAACTTGGAGAATAGAGGCATAACGGGAATACACTTGAAATACAATATACAATAATCACAATAATAACATATCAGACAAAACGTTCATACCACGACATAAAAATACATGAATAACATTAAAATAACAGTTCGGACAGAATATTGCCTGGTATACTGAGAACAGAACACATGAATTTCTCGAGAACAGAACTTACTAGAATTACTAGATGCACTGCTGAAACAGTACGAAACATACCGGTCCCATAAAGAGACACGTCAGGACCCGCATCCACCTAGGTGGACACTTCGTGTTGGATCTGCGTACCCAAACCCACGGACCAGAGACAAATTAATGACTCTGTCTAGATACTACCCCAGCAACGGTACTCACCGGGCAGCAAGAACGGAAGGCCTCGGACTGGACTGGACTGGACTGGACCACTACGACGTCGGACTACGAACTTCGGACTTCAGTTACAGGTGGGCCTCCGGATACCTCGGACCTTGTACTCTCGGCTTGGGCTCTGGTCGGGACTCGCCGCGTTCCACACCGCCTCGTCTGGATGCTGGACCGCAACCTCCGTCTCCTCCGTGGGCCTGAGGGATACTTGAAGCAGAAATATCTGCACGTGCACGGTATGGTTCCGTCACGGCTGCAGAGGGTCAGGGGGCCTGCGAGGCTTCGCCGGCGCGTGGGGAAAGGGCAAGTCCCTATTCGGGCGCCATTATGTGGTAAATAAATAATTAATTACCGGTTCTATTTTTCAGGATACTCATATAAACAGATAGCTCAATAAATAAGAGTCAGGATTCGAGGTATCTTGAGTCTACAGGCTTTAATCAGGCATAAGGGACAGGAACAGGACAGCCTGCATGGGAATAGGATGGCAGCTGCCAGGGGCAGGAATGGAATGAGCGCTAACATCACATTAACAGTACATAGTATATATATCAAAGCAATTGCATTACATTCAATACAGTAGGCGTAGCAGTAGGCGTGACTCGTAGCAGTCGCGAAAGATAAGGCATAAAGTAGGTGTAACAAGAGGCGTGTACAGGGCGTATACATAGACATGTGATATGAACGTCACAGAAGTGTCATGAAATGGGCGGAAACATGGAGGGGGCTACCTGAGGAGCTGGGACCTCTAACCTAGTGGTGCGCGCAAACGGGCAATGACGTGTTACTAGGGAGAACTGGGGGCTATGACTTCTGCGCTAGAAGAGGAGACTACAGTCTGCGGAGTTAGGGCGACATGTACCTAAGGCATATCTGGTATCTGGTGTTTGGAGAACATGTTGATAGAATCCAAAAGTTATCAGGGTAATGGCTACTTGACACTAAGGCTGGTGCATGCAGTATTCTACATGTATTGCGTGTGCTAGGAATATTCTATGAATATTAATACAGTATTTCTCTTACATGGAGACAGAAAGGCTAGACTATGGCTGAAACTATTGATGCGATTCAGTAGCTTAGGAATGCAGAGAAGGAGGGCTGAACTGATAACTAGAAGCATAACATACTCTTGGCAGACAGGCAGGCAGAGCCAGGCCGGGCCGGGCACTGTGAGGCAGGAAGTAAGCGAAGGGTCAGGGATACAGGTGGGGGCTGTATCGCTCCTCGGAGAGGGTTCAGGAGACATGAGCTTGAATCCGGTGTCCGGGCCCTTTTGAGGCCTAGAAACGGGGACATTATTCTGAATTAACGTGCACACTGTAAAACGTGGCAACATAGGTTTACATAGGCCTTATACTCGTTGCTTTCACGAGAACTGGAAACTGGCATATAAGAGTTGGACACAACTAGAATTGCGTCTTTTATCGATCATAGGGGGATACATATGCATATCGATCATGCACATATAACATAAGCTGAGGAACACGTAGGCACATATAACATGACAAAATTTACTTTTCCACACTTCTCTCTGGTGTGCTACTATGAGTTGGTTGGCTTACATTTTCCTCAGTTTTAATGGCCATTTTGTGCAATTTGTGATTTCTGTTTTTTGTCTTGTGTTGCTTTTCTCTAGCTTTTTTCAGTTCTGAATAATTCACGACCATCTCTTTTCCTTTTCTTGATTTTACTAAACGAGACTTCAAAAAATGTGTAAACTCTTCTTGGTCCATTTTCTGAAATTTACTCTGGAACACACTGTCTGTTGGATTGAAAGAAAGTTCAGACATTATATCAAAAGCCATTGCAAACAGAGATTTGGTAAATCAGGTACGACTGGCAAATTTCAAGTTAGAACAGTCTTGGTAAATCCGGAGAATTTGCTAGGCCAGGGCTTATTACCTACACACCGCGGTTCAGTGTTTTTTTTTTATTGACAAGTAACATACGTTTTAAAAAAATAACTAGATAGTTCGAACAAGTCTTAAAGAGATGTAGAAAATCCGACTTTAGAAAATTCCCCCTTAATGCTCATACAACATGCTTTCAAGCACTCATTTCTAAATGTATGAGTGGATTACAAAGACCATTAAATGCATCACATTATTTAAGGAGCCAAACAGTATCACCTGCAACAAAAATGGAAGTATCTATATCATGATCAAAGGTGGATGCCAGCCAGAATGTTGACAAATAGAAGTATTTAATGAATTACATTTTCTTTAAGTTTCTAAATGGAAATATTAGAGCATTGTTTGTATCCTTATTTGATCTGGAGAGGCACAGGCAGTCAGGAAAAAAACAAAACAAAATTGAATAAATCTAATTTCTCAAGAGGCACAATCATTTTCTCATTTGCCAGAAGATTTGACCCAACCACAGCGCAGTTTGTGTGGGGTAAGGTTTATGCTTTTCATCAAAACCTAAGCAATTAAGTGAGTCATAAAAATGAAATTCCACTTGCACACTTATTGGGTTGGTTGTATTGCACTTGCATTTATTTTATGAACGGGTTATAGTAACCAGACAAGGGACCCTGTGTGCTGAGGAAATTCATCAGCTGGCTGCTGTTCGTAACGTTTATTCCCTTGGCCATCCTGCTTGCCTCCCTGATAGCGGGACCCTGTGCGCTGAGGAAACTCACCGGCTGGCTGCTGCTTGTATCGCTAATCTTCCTGGCCATCCTGCTTGCCTCCCTGTATCCCGGGAGGGATTGACCGCCCCACCGCGTGATAACTGCTTGCAGGACCCGCTTCGCGGGTGCCGCTGCGCGGTGCAAGGCGTGGGGTCGAGGCTGCAGGAGTGCGGTCTGCCACCAAAAGGAGGAGGGAACACCGGAGCAAACTGAGGGCGCGCGCTGCAGGGACTCTCAAGACCAGGAGTCCCTGCGCTGCACAGGTGTGCACGGCCGCGCCCCCAGCAAGACACGCCCCCCCGGCCGACCAGGAGACAAAAACGGGAAGTTCTCAACGGATAGCGGGACCCTGTGTGCTGAGGAAATTCATCGGCTGGCTGCTGTTCGTAACGTTTATTCCCTTGGCCATCCTGCTTGCCTCCCTGATAGCGGGACCCTGTGTGCTGAGGAAACTCACCGGCTGGCTGCTGGTTGTATCGCTAATCTTCCTGGCCATCCTGCGTGCCTCCCTGTATCCTGGGAGGGATTGACCGCCCCACCGCATGATAACAGCTTGCAGCACCCGCTTCGCGGGTGCCGCTGCGCGGTGCAAGGCGTGGGGTCTAGGCTGCAGGAGTGCTGTCTGCCACCAAAAGGAGGAGGGAACACCGGAGCAAACTGAGGGCGCGCGCTGCAGGGACTCTCAAGACCAGGAGTCCCTGCGCTGCACAGGTGTGCACGGCCGCGCCCCCAGCAAGACACGCCCCCCGGCCGCAATCGCCCTTTGAAAAACAACGGATCTCCGCTCAGCGGGACGCGAGCGGGACGCCGAGCTAAGCCCGGGCAAAGGGCGGGCAGTCTGTGGCAGTCAGGGGCTGTCAAGGCTGGGCTGGGCAACGTCCCTTTCATCTAGTATACTGTGTGATCGTTTCTTTTGAGCTCTATCGGAGGTAACCAACCCTGCAATGTCTACGAGGTCAGGGAAATCCCTGAGGAACGAGGGAGGTGGTGCTGCTCCTACCGCGCCGACTATGATCGGCTCCATGGACCGTTTCGTCACCAGAGTAGCGGCGGTAATTGAAAAGGAAATAGTGATGACTGAAAGACGCCTTTCTGATGTATATCTTCCCGCTAGGCGTTCTTCCCTAGGGGCTGTGGCTAGGGCAATGTCACCGTCCCCAAATAATGCTGAATGTCTCCCTACAACGGACAATCCCCAGAAGTCCCGCATCTCAATAATAGGGGACACAGTTGACAGGTTGGAGAAACTGGCAGCGCTACTGCCGGGGCAGGAGGACTGTGAGGTTGTGGAGGTTTTTGAGGAGCCCGGGGCTTCGCCCCCAAATGGAATTCAGGCTCCGGCATCCAGCGTGGTACCTTCACCAAATACCCAGGATATTGTGAATGAAGCGGTTGAGCCCGCAAGACCTTTGGTGTTGCCCACACTTGATAAGGGGAAGAGGGGTGGCCGCCGTAGGAAGGGGAAGTATGTCACCCTTCCCAAACGTTCTAAGAAGCAAGAATGCAGAAGACTGGGGGTAAGATCATATTCCCTTCCAACCCCCACCACAGAGGAAGTATTAATTGAGGGGACCTTGCCAAGCAAATCACTAGATATGGGGTGTAGCTCGCCAATCTATAGTAGTAATGTGTTGAGCACGGCTGTCCCTGACTACACCGATATTATTACCAATAAGCTCACTAGTCTTCTAGCCCCCCTGCTTAGTAAAGTTGAAGGATTGGGCACAAGATTGGACAAGCTAGAGCAGACAACACTCAATAACTTCTGCTCGCTTAAAAATCTGATTAAACTGCAGAATCGAGTGAGTGAGAAAAATATGGTGGGGGAGGTAGTGAATTTACTCCCTGTAGCCCAGGGCCAGAGGCTGGCTTCATCTAATTTACTCCTAGTGGGGGGGAAAACAGCTCCTTCCTTAAACCCAGTTCCGTCTGCACCCTCAGCAGGATGTTACTCTAAACCTAAGCAAAAACCCCCCGTTCTTCCCAAACCCCAACCCCAAAAGCTTTCCCAACCTAAGGTAGTAGACAAAGGGGATCCACCTAAAGCCAACCAAGCAGTGGAGGGGGCACAGAAAGTAAGGGGCAGCAGTCCTAGCCCTACACCTATCCCCGACAAGAACAAGACATCCCTTGTGCCAACTGTAGTTGGTCCCCAGAGGCAGCCACAAAGGAGGCACTCGGCAAACCTTCCCCCGGACTGCCTTCCCTATGTGGCTATCTTGGTAAAAGTTCCCCCATTGAAGGAAAACCAGATAGAAACACACCGGATGTTAAAAAACAAGTGTATTCATTGGTTAATATCAAAAAAACCATTACCCCCCCGGTGTGGACGGGCTGATACTAGCCGTCCGTAGAGTAAACTGGGTGGGTCAAGGTAAGAAGCATTTGGAGGGGGACTGCATTATCATCAATTTCCAGGATCCTAGGGTGGCAGGTTTAATCTCTGCCCAGGCCCAAGAGCGAGCTAGCGAGGGTGTACAAGCAGTGGATTTGTCCTATTTTTACCCCAGGCCTGTGTCTAATTAAAAAAAACTGGGATTGGCTGTAAATCCTCTTTTCCAAAGTATGGGTGTTTGATGGCCAGTGGAACCTTTGTCTCACCCCCAGGTCGGTTGGATTACTCCCAATTGGAATCTGGGGGGGTTTTGACCTGAGGGAGTTGAGGGGCAGTTAGGGGAGGAAGTGCAGAGTGTAACTATTGATCCGGAACAGATACCCATTTCCTCTTCTCTGGAGGAAATACCGCTACTACCAACTGATATAGCGGGAGCCAGTATGCCCCAAATTTCTAGTTCTTATCCAGGAGCCGACGGTCCATCGGTGGGCTTGCCCCCCTGTCCTGCTCCTGTGAGCAGTGGTGCTGTGTCTGTAGGGGACACTGATCTTAGGGTCGCCAGCTGGAATGTGGCTGGAATTACTAGAAAATTACAACTCCCAGACTGGAATGCCTTGGTAGAGGAATATGCTATATGCATCTTCCAGGAGACCTGGAGCGTGGTTCCTGTGCATAGAGCAGGTTATGCAACCAGCTCTATCCCGGCCATATGCTCGTCCTCTAAGAAAGGACGACCCTTGGGTGGTCTTTTAATTTGGGTGTCAGCGTCCCTAAACTGCAGGTTAGTGGAGTGTCAAACAGGTTGTCCTGACATTCAAAACATCACCTTAAAAGACTCTCGGAACCGAGCAGTGCTGAATATTTTTTATATTTATGCACGTAGTACCAAAGGGGGTAATCATTCACCAACTATCAAAATACTGGAGGGTCTCCTAAAAACAACTCCCTATAAATCTTGCACTATGGTTGCAGGCGACATTTATTGTACGTACGAGCCGCTGGGCTCAGATGTTTCCTTGCACCAGGAAGAGCTTGATAGTGCTAGGGGTATTCCAGGACTAGAGATACAACCAATCAGAAGGTGGTCGCAGGTGGCCCTCCAAGTTTACTCACTTTCTATTGAATTTGAGCTACGGGCGGTGAACGGTAGGACCAAATCAGACAAGGAGGGGGCTCACACATATAATAGACCAAACCACACATCGCGTATTGACTATATCATGCTCGATGTGGGTCTTTGGAAAGAGCTAAAAGATATGGTCGTGGTTCCAACAATAGAGAGTGACCACAATTTACTCTCTCTTACATTGGGGTGTTGGTGGACACCAGGAAGGGAGGGTACCCCCACCCCTCGTCTGGTGGGACTGGGCGAATCGCAAGTTGCCCCCTGCGGGAGGCGACTAAAGTGGGAAAAACTCTCACTCTCCAAGAAGAGTGTTGAACAGGTTATGCTTGTGCTATCTAAAGCCCAACAAAGGTTAGATGCATCGCTGGGTGGAGTGGGTGCAGCCTGTGGGGAGTTTCGAACTTTGACAGAGACTCTAACAAGTTTATTTACTGTCCCATCAAGTGGTTGGGAGGGAAAATCTAAGCAAACCCATGTAAAGGGATGGTATACCCACACATGCAGAGTGTTAAAAACAAGGCTGGTAGAAGCGGTAAAATCTAATTCCCCATCCAGAGTGAAAGAGGCAAGGAGATTGTACTCTAGGTCAATCTCCGTTGCAAAGAGGGAATGGGAGGAAAAATTCTGGGAGGACCTGCTAGTGGCCAGTAGGAACAAAGAACCAAGAGGGTTCTGGCTACTCGTGGGGAAGCGTAGCAAGCCCGATGACTCCCTAAGGACTTGTAATATTCCCTCCCAGAGTTGGGCCAATCATTTTGGGGCACTCTATGCACTAGGAGAAAGGGTTTTATTTGAAACTGTTCCCCTATCACCCTCCCTGGAGTTAGCTAGTTTAGATCTGTTTACCCCTCAGGAGGTTGAGAATGTCATTGTGAGAAGTTGGCCTGATAGGTGATGTTTCCAATTCTGGAACCACCTATTATCAGACCAAACAATCCCTTATGGTGTCTGGTTGTAAGTCAACCTTATTAGACAATCTATCCTAGGGGTAGCATGGACTAAGCAGCCTAAAGGCTTAACTTAAGAGGTTGTGTTAAGCGAGCTGTTTTACCACATACAATCCTGTAATATCAAATGAAAGGACACCACACAAGTATATATTATAAAAATATATGTATTTATTACTAAAAACAATCCCCAGTATTCTTTATGAATAAAGGGGCACAAGCGTTAAATCAAAAGCACAGTTTAAACATACAAAGTTGCACAATTATGGATGAGGGCGGGGGGCCACTCAAACCATATACTAAACAAGTGGTATAAGAGATACCAATCGAGCAGTGGTTAGGCCTAGGGCCTAGGGAATCGCTGGGAGCAGTCAGGACAAGCAATGCTGAAGTCGGGAATGGCCCTCGGGATTCGGGAGCAGTGCGGAAAGCGCACGCGTGCACCAATGTTAACCAATGGTGCGTAAAAAGTGTAAAGTTAGAGTTTTAGGACACTTCCGCTGAACCTAGAGGAACAAAACTTAAGACACAGACCCTAGAGATGTGCACCAGTGTGGGAACACCGGCGGAGCAAAGTTACCTCACCCACAGGAAGTGGGTGCACAGGGTCGAAGTGGCGTCGGGTTTTGACACGCAGGCTCTTGGTGCTTGAAGCTGAAAGGGCTGCAGGCGGGTTGAAGATGAAGGGTCCGGTGGAGTCCAAGGGTGGACTCAAGTCGAAGGGTACCTGAAAGCAGAGGGGACAGAGTCTGGGTCACTCAGCAGTGACCAGGGTGGAACCAGGACGGAACCAGGCAATGTCGGGCGCAATCAGGTGGTCGTCGAGGAGCTTCTCTCCGCTGTCACGTGGGCTCTGGGGCATCCGCAACGTCCAGGAGCAGGTCACGATCTGTCCCACGCAGGCTCTCACCGTCGGCGCTGTCGGCTTCAAGTTTGGAGCAAACAACACTTGGCAAGAGCAATCCACGCGGAACCGGGAGATTGCTTCTCACTCGAACCAGGAAGGTCAGAGTGGGGGCTCCTTTTCAGGAGAGCTGGTGTGGATCTGGAGCAACCAGATTCACGAGTCTTTTTTGTAGTTTCGTCGGCACAGGGACCACTAGCCGGCTGGCAAGTGACCGGGCCAACGCGTTGAGCCAAATGGAGCAGAAGGGCCCCACGCAGCACTCGTCGAGTGTGGAGGGCTGAGTCGTTTCAGGAGTGGCTCAGGGTGGGGGCTTCTCAAACCCCGGTGCACAGCTTCGAGGGTCACTCGTGGGCTGCACGGTCAGCGTCTCGTGGTCAATTCAAGATGGCGTGCCCCACGCTTCCGGTCGCCTCCACGGGTCTCAGCTCTGCAGGGACTGTGGATCGGGCTGTTGGAAGGCAGGCAAGCTTGATCTCGTCGATCTCAGTCGCTCGAGTTCCGGCGGGAACTGCAACCAAGTAGACGTCGAGGGCTGGATGGTGCCTGCTGCTGCAGGGTGGTCACTCCTTGACCACAAGGGAGATTCTTCGGGCTTCCACGTTGAGATGGAGGTCCAAGGGTCCAGAGTTTCGTTTCTAATGTTTCTTCCAGGAAATCTGATGTGCATTGGCACTGCTCCCACTCTTATTCGAATCTGGGGGGCGTGATTACCTGCTAGGTCCCCCCTATGGGTGGGACCCAGGAAGTGGGTGGATACACCCCCTTCCTTTGATCCTGGCACGAGGGCTGGAGTGCCCCAGAACCGGTTTGGCCGGATTATGCAAGGGGCAGCCTTGTGCGCCCCAAGCAGTGTCTGGTTTCTTTCAAACCTCCCTGCTACAATCCACTATCTCCTGTCTGGAGGGCGGTGACACCCTCCTGTGACAGGAAACCCTTTGTCCAGGCCCCATTTGGCTGAGTTTCGGTCAGCTGCAGGGGTCCAGACATTTTTCTGTGGCAGAGGCATCCATTTTGTGGATCTAAGGTCTTTGGAGAAATTAACCGCATTTAAGTAAAGCAACATGTCCTACCCCTCTAGAGGGGTGGAATGCTATCCCCGTCGCCAGAACTGGCAAGGGGATAGTATTCCAAATCGTATGACACCTTACACGACATGTTTTGATAAAGCCAAACCAAAGTTGCTATTTAACCGTGAGGATTATAAGGCACTTAAGAGTATATGGTATGGCCTTATCCTGAAACAGCTTAGGGAGTTGTTCCCGACAGCTGCAGACAGGCTCAGCTCATGCTAGAGCTCCATCTCACATAAAACCACGCACTCTGCCTCCAGGATTGATGAGGCCTTCCATAGGAGTGGCTCACAGGTTTACATGTGTCCAGATATAGGGTTAGATATAGGTATACTATATCTAAGCAAGGGGTGATTACACCACCTTACCCCAGCTGAGTGATCAGCCAGTTGTGTCAATTTAAGAACCAGCCAGGGGTGGCAAAAGATATGCTGCAGCCCCTGGTAGGCCTTGGTGGCCCCTATGCCCTGGGCACCTATAGTGCGTTATACAGGGGCTGACAAGGAGTCCATTTCCAATTGTGGTATGTACCTAGGGTACATGGAATCCATTTTACAGAGAGAGCAGATGGCCTGGGGCCCTGATTAGCAGGGAACCAGGTCAACTAAGTCAAAAAACCAGCTAAACACAGGCAAAAAATCTGGGGTAACCATAGTCAGGTAGCCACCTTCCTACATAACCCCCCCCCCCAAACGAAAGGCGATAAGGCTATCCTTGGCCAGGTAAGCCTATATTGCCTGAGTGGCCATATAAGGAAGTACCTGCACTAGCATGGGTACCCCCTGTCTCATGGTCCACTAAGCAGTCCCTCACCCTTTGGGTATTAGAGGGTCTCCACCATAGGGAATCACTACCTTGGGTGTGTTTATGCAAAGTTAAAGGCTGGTTTGGATATGGAGTATTGAAGTGAGGCTCTACTAAGTTAGGGCTTGGCTTCCTCCAATTATCTTCCACCATGTGTGCCTTTCTTTCTTTAACTGAGTTGCACTGTGCTCTCAGGGTCAACCTCTGGCTACCTAAAGCTGGAGGCTGGGTCCCTCTGTTTGGCTTGCTGGAGGGACAGTTCAGGTTTGGGCCCTTTGGGTCCCAGGTTTGGCTGTGCCCAACAGAATCCATCTGTGGGAGGTCCCTAACTGTTTTTAAGGGGGCTCCCTCAGGAGTTTTTAAAGTTTTCACCTCACTAGGGCTACTAGTTTTGGTGCCCCTAATCTGTTGATGGGGGTGCTTTATTTGACAGGGGGCCCTCTGGGTCTCACTGTCCTTCTTGTCTTCTGCAGCCCTGGGCTGGCTAAGGCAAGGGAGAGAGGGGCAGGTTACCTGCTCCAGACTGGGTCCCACCTGAGAAGGGTCCACCGCCATCAGAGGCTCTGTCAGGCCAGGCCTAACAACCTCTGGGGCAGTTCCTTCATCAGGGGTAAGATCAGTTCCCTGAGGAGGCTGATCCTGTCCTAAAGTCTGGTGAGGGGGAGATTTCTCTTCCTCCTCCATGCTCTCAGTTTGTGTGGAGTTATCCATCATTTCAGGCTTCACAACACACATATCAGTTTGAGTTTGGGCTGTGGCCACCACAGCCCCACCAACCTTTTCAGGAGGAGACTCAGTTTGGGTTTCTGCTGTTATCATAACAGCTTTACTATTCTGTTCAGGAAGAGCTTTTGCTAAAGATGGGGCAGAGAGTTTCTCAGCCCTACCAACCTTTTCAGGAAGGACATCTTGAATTGGGGCTGTAGCCATCACAGCTCCACTAACCTTTCCATTGGAATTTACCATTCTAGAATGGGTTTCCTGTTCAACCTCAGCCCAGGCTGAGATTTCCAAATCATTACCAAGTAGGCAGTCTACAGGCAAGTTTGATGACACTGCCACTCTCTTTGGGCCAATGACACCTCCCTAGCTGAGACTTACTACTGCCATGGGATGATTTGTTTTGATGCCATCAATGTTTGTTACCTGGTATGTGGCACCAGGTAAAAGTTGCTTAGAGGGGACTATACAGTCAGCCACCATGGTGATGCTAGCCCCTGTGTCTCTAAAAGCTTCAACTTTCAAACCATTGATGATGGGTTCTTGTCTATATTTGCTCAAGGTATTTGGGCAATCAGAGAAGTTGGCAAACCCCCTGCCAGTCTCATAAACAAGATCATTTGGGGATGGGGACCTGGATAGGCCAGGGTCCTCCTGGGCTCCAAAAGTAAACCCACCCAGATTCCTGGGTGTGCTCCCACTTCCTGGGGGATTACTGCTGACAGTAACAGGAGGTGTTGGAGATGGCTTTGGAGGTATATTCTCTTTATTGTTATTCTTGGGACAACAGTTGTCTGTTTTGTAATGCCCAACCTGTTTACAGGCATAACAATAAGGCTTTTTCTCAGTTGAAGAAGTGTCTTGGGACCCACCCCCATTCTTGGAGTTTTGGGGCCCTGGGGAAGTCTTTTCTTTATTTTTATCCCCACCCTTATCTTGAGGCTTGGTAGACTCCTTCTTCTGGTTACTGTCCTGATTCTTAGGCCTAATCCTGGTTCTGACCCACTTGTCTGCCTTCTTTCCCAATTCTTGGGGAGAGGTCAGATCAGAGTCCACCAGGTGCTGGTGTAAGAGCTGGTTCTGACAATTACTTAGGATCTGCTCCCTCATAATCAAATTATACAATCCTGTAAAGTCATGTACTTTGCTGCCACGTAGCCAACCCTCCAGAGCCTTAGTAGCACAATCTACAAAATCAGTCCAGTCCTGTGTCTGTGTCTTCTGGGTGTCTCTGAACTTCAACCTGTACTGTTCAGTGGTTAAGCCAAACCCATCTATTAGGACACTCTTCAGGACTTTGTAATTGTTTGCATCCTCATGTCTGACAGTGAGGAGCTTATCTCTCCCTTTCTCTGAAAAGGAGTACCATAAGATTGCTGCCCACTGTTCCTCAGGAACCTGCTGTACCATGCAGGCTCTCTCAAGAGCAGTTATCCACTTGTGGATGTCATCCCCTTCCTTGTAGGGGGGCACAATCTTTGTCAGGTTTCTACTATCATAGGACCTGGGTTTCTCTTTAGGAATATTGCTGCCACCAGTGGCATCTAAGCCACTCAATTTCTGCTCTCTTGCCAAGGTAAGTCTAGCTTGAGCCAAGGTAAGTTTAGCTTGAGCCAGGGCTACCTCCTCCCTCTCTATTTGGAGTTTGACAGCCCTCATTCTGGCCCTATGCTCAGTCTTTTGAGAGGCAGTCATACCTCTCTCAGATTCTCTTGAGGCACTAGAAATATGAGAGTCCCCTGAGGGAGATCTCACTCTTCTGTTGCCTGGGAGAATGCTATAGGGTCTGGGGAGGTGCTGGCCCTCTCCATTCCCCAGTAGGTTTAAGTTGGCCTGGCTAAGCCTGGCAACTCCAACCTGGCTACCCTCCTGATCCTGGTCTTCTGTGTCCTCAACCTCTGAGTCCTCATCCCCCTCTTCTCCTTCTTCTCCTTCTTCCTCCTGAGGGGTACCAGTTACAGGGGGGTTCCCTCCATTTCCTGTCTCTAGGGAAGCTTCCTTCGCCCTTTCTAAGTCATCCTGCTCTAGGATGTCTACCAGGATTTGGCAGGTGGGACTTCTGCCCCTTTTAAACCCTCTTGATTTGCACAAGGCAACCAAGTCCTTTCGGGTTAGTTTGTCATAGCTGGAAGTTGCCTGGGTAAGGTCAACTGTCACAGGAGTAGACCCTGAGGCTTTTCCTGTGTCAGACATGACTCTAGTGTGGTGTAAGTGATGCACCTACCTACACTAAGTGTTTTCCTACTGTACCTTACTAGTGAGTTGTAGTCAGGGTGTGCTAATCCCTTTAATCTACAACTACTAAGTTCAGTAGAACTTAATATGCTAAGCTTTTGATTTATATGTACCTAGAGGTACTTGATGTGATCTTTCAATTTGATACAAAGATTGCAATGGTAAAACAACAGCAAGCTCAAATCCGCACCGCTGCTCACCAATGTGAGAAGTTGGCCTGATAGGTGATGTTTCCAATTCTGGAACCACCTATTATCAGACCAAACAATCCCTTATGGTGTCTGGTTGTAAGTCAACCTTATTAGACAAGCTATCCTAGGGGTAGCATGGACTAAGCAGCCTAAAGGCTTAACTTAAGAGGTCGTGTTAAGCGAGCTGTTTTACCACATACAATCCTGTAATATCAAATGAAAGGACACCACACAAGTATATATTATAAAAATATATGTATTTATTACTAAAAACAATCCCCAGTATTCTTTATGAATAAAGGGGCACAAGCGTTAAATCAAAAGCACAGTTTAAACATACAAAGTTGCACAATTATGGATGAGGGCGGGGGGCCACTCAAACCATATACTAAACAAGTGGTATAAGAGATACCAATCGAGCAGTGGTTAGGCCTAGGGCCTAGGGAATCGCTGGGAGCAGTCAGGACAAGCAATGCTGAAGTCGGGAATGGCCCTCGGGATTCGGGAGCAGTGCGTAAAGCGCACGCGTGCACCAATGTTAACCAATGGTGCGTAAAAAGTGTAAAGTTAGAGTTTTAGGACACTTCCGCTGAACCTAGAGGAACAAAACTTAAGACACAGACCCTAGAGATGTGCACCAGTGTGGGAACACCGGCGGAGCAAAGTTACCTCACCCACAGGAAGTGGGTGCACAGGGTCGAAGTGGCGTCGGGTTTTGACACGCAGGCTCTTGGTGCTTGAAGCTGAAAGGGCTGCAGGCGGGTTGAAGATGAAGTGTCCGGTGGAGTCCAAGGGTGGACTCAAGTCGAAGGGTACCTGAAAGCAGAGGGGACAGAGTCTGGGTCACTCAGCAGTGACCAGGGTGGAACCAGGACGGAACCAGGCAATGTCGGGCGCAATCAGGTGGTCATCGAGGAGCTTCTCTCCGCTGTCACGTGGGCTCTGGGGCATCCGCAACGTCCAGGAGCAGGTCACGATCTGTCCCACGCAGGCTCTCACCGTCGGCGCTGTCGGCTTCAAGTTTGGAGCAAACAACACTTGGCAAGAGCAATCCACGCGGAACCGGGAGATTGCTTCTCACTCGAACCAGGAAGGTCAGAGTGGGGGCTCCTTTTCAGGGGAGCTGGTGTGGATCTGGAGCAACCAGATTCACGAGTCTTCTTTGTAGTTTCGTCGGCACAGGGACCACTAGCCGGCTGGCAAGTGACCGGGCCAACGCGTTGAGCCAAATGGAGCAGAAGGGCCCCACGCAGCACTCGTCGAGTGTGGAGGGTTGAACTTCGTTTCAGGAGTGGCTCAGGGTGGGGGCTTCTCAAACCCCGGTGCACAGCTTCGAGGGTCACTCGTGGGCTGCACGGTCAGCGTCTCGTGGTCAATTCAAGATGGCGTGCCCCACGCTTCCGGTCGCCTCCACGTGTCTCAGCTCTGCAGGGACTGTGGATCGGGCTGTTGGAAGGCAGGCAAGCTTGATCTCGTCGATCTCAGTCGCTCGAGTTCCGGCGGGAACTGCAACCAAGTAGACGTTGAGGGCTGGATGGTGCCTGCTGCTGCAGGGTGGTCACTCCTTGACCACAAGGGAGATTCTTCGGGCTTCCACGTTGAGATGGAGGTCCAAGGGTCCAGAGTTTCGTTTCTAATGTTTCTTCCAGGAAATCTGATGTGCATTGGCACTGCCCCCACTCTTATTCGAATCTGGGGGGCGTGATTACCTGCTAGGTCCCCCCCTATGGGTGGGACCCAGGAAGTGGGTGGATACACCCCCTTCCTTTGATCCAGGCCGCCCTGGCACGAGGGCTGGAGTGCCCCAGAACCGGTTTGGCCGGATTATGCAAGGGGCAGCCTTGTGCGCCCCAAGCAGTGTCTGGTTTCTTTCAAACCTCCCTGCTACAATCCACTATCTCCTGTCTGGAGGGCGGTGACACCCTCCTGTGACAGGAAACCCTTTGTCCAGGCCCCATTTGGCTGAGTTTCGGTCAGCTGCAGGGGTCCAGACATTTGTCTGTGGCAGAGGCATCCATTTTGTGGATCTAAGGTCTTTGGAGAAATTAACCGCATTTAAGTAAAGCAACATGTCCTACCCCTCTAGAGGGGTGGAATGCTATCCCCGTCGCCAGAACTGGCGAGGGGATAGTATTCCAAATCGTATGACACCTTACACGACATGTTTTGATAAAGCCAAACCAAAGTTGCTATTTAACCGCGAGGATTATAAGGCACTTAAGAGTATATGGTATGGCCTTATCCTGAAACAGCTTAGGGAGTTGTTCCCGACAGCTGCAGACAGGCTCAGCTCATGCTAGAGCTCCATCTCACATAAAACCACGCACTCTGCCTCCAGGATTGATGAGGCCTTCCATAGGAGTGGCTCACAGGTTTACATGTGTCCAGATATAGGGTTAGATATAGGTATACTATATCTAAGCAAGGGGTGATTACACCACCTTACCCCAGCTGAGTGATCAGCCAGTTGTGTCAATTTAAGAACCAGCCAGGGGTGGCAAAAGATATGCTGCAGCCCCTGGTAGGCCTTGGTGGCCCCTATGCCCTGGGCACCTATAGTGCGTTATACAGGGGCTGACAAGGAGTCCATTTCCAATTGTGGTATGTACCTAGGGTACATGGAATCCATTTTACAGAGAGAGCAGATGGCCTGGGGCCCTGATTAGCAGGGAACCAGGTCAACTAAGTCAAAAAACCAGCTAAACACAGGCAAAAAATCTGGGGTAACCATAGTCAGGTAGCCACCTTCCTACAGTCATTCAGTGGGTGGCTCCCCGGAAGGCGGCAGGACCAGATGGTCTACCTGGAGACTTGCTGAAGGCTTTTCCTTCGGAGTGGGGGAAAATAATATCGGCAGTTCTTAACGATATTATGAAGGGTGGGCCGGTCCCCGATTCTTGGAAGGGGGCAGTGGTAGTCCCCATTTTCAAAAAAGGTTGCAGGAATAGTCCTGGGAACTATAGACCTATTAGTCTCCTTGACTCCTCACAGAAAGTAGCGGGAAAGGTGCTCCTGGGGCGTATTCTGCATTGGGTCAATGAAAATATAATACTCTCCGACTACCAAGCGGGGTTTCGCACAGGAACAGGAACCGTGGAACAGGCGTTTAGGTTGGCCCTTATCAACTGGAAGGTGGTGGTGCTGGGCAAGGGCAGTCTTTATTTAGCCTTCATTGACTTGAAGACTGCCTTTGACCTAGTACCACGGGGACGGTTGTGGGAGTCTCTATACAATATGGGGATACCTCCCTATATCTTATCCCTGCTTATTAAGTTGCATGAGGGCAATTTTGCCCAGGTACGGTGGGGGAGTAATGGCGAGACAATAGAAAAGATCCAAGTGTTAAGGGGAGTGAGGCAAGGGTGTGTGTTGGCCCCCACCCTGTTTTCGTTGTACGTTAATGGGGTGGTTGATTATCTCCAGAAGGAACCTGCTGACGCCCCTTGTTTGGGGGGTATACGAGTGCCGACCCTGCTCTTTGCGGACGACACTCTATTAATTTCGAAAACCCCCCAAGGACTCCAGAAACTACTCAACCGCTTCCTGAACTTTTGTGACGCTCGGGGTCTTGTCATCAATGTAGATAAAACAAAGTTCTTAATTCTACATCCCCCGAGGAAGCTCGGAAGCCCTCCTGTTCTTAATTCCATACCTCTGGAGAGAGTTTCCCAATTCGATTATCTGGGCCTTCGATTAACAGATAGCATGAGTTGGTCCATGCATATAGAAAAAATGCTTCTAAGTCACAAGAGAGTGGGTGGCGCCTTGTTGAGAGAATTTCGGGAGTCACCCAGACACAGAATAGCGCCTGTCCTCGAAATCTATAAAGCAAAAGGTGTTTCAGCGGCCTTTATGGGGCGGAGCTATGGGGACATGAAAATCTGGACTCCTTGGAAAAAGCTGAGAATAGGTTTCTGAAGGACCTTCTTTGTCTGCCCTCGAGTACACCAACAGTTCCCGTACTACTAGATACGGGCTGTAAGAGCATTAAAAATCAAGCACGTCTACGCCCGCTCTTACTGTGGTCCCGGATCTGGAGGGTGGAGGAACTGAAATCCTATGCAAATGGTCTAATTGAGATTATGAATATGGCTGGCTGGGCCAAAATCAAATGGCTGAGGGACACCAGCCTTGGTGATCATTGGAGTGCAAAAACGCCACCCCCAAAAGACGCTTTGAAGAAAATCTACTGCGTCTGGGCTGCAGGTCAGTTAATTATGAACTCTTCCCACTGTAATTCCACGAGAACTTTTTTGCTCCTAAAGGACATGACAAGATACGAATCCTATTTTGACTTTATCACCCTCCCAGCAGATAGGGCACTGTATTTTAAATTTAGAGTGGGTATTCTCCCAATTGGTGCATTCATATCGAAATGGAAATCTGGTGCTCCTCTGTCCCCGTTTTGTGCCCATTGTCATACTAGACCAGAAACGATGGCTCATATTTTGTTTGAGTGCCCGGACTACCTAAGACCGAGGAAATACTGGCTCAAGCCCCTTTTGTCTAACATGGGAACACGTAGTCACCTGGTTGCCCTTCGTATCTTAATGTCAGATACCTCTCCTGTTATTGTTTGTGGTGTCTCCAAATTTTTAAGACAATTTTGGCTGATTCGTTCCAACAGGCTGTCAATTTCTGTTTAATTGTTTTCTTAACTAATTTATTCGGGAGTATACCCGGTTCTTAACTTTTTATGATGTATGTATTGACTAGCTGGATGTCTTGGAATATTTTTATTGTATGTAATTGCTTTCAAGATATTTGTTTTATCGAATAAAAGCTTACAACAACAAGTAGAGTATTTTATTTACTCCTGTGCTGTGTCATATGCTCAAGTGACAGTCTGTGTCTCAGGTACTACACACCAGTTAATGCTGCATTTCCCCCATTTGAGAGTGCTGCTGTGGACGACAGGAGCAAATTCCGTCTGTTTGTGTGTCCAGACTGGTAGCTACTCGGGTTTCTCTCGTCTTTTTCAGGACGTACCCTTTCTGGACTGACACATTAAAAGGCTGATACAGGCAGTGGACACCTAGAACACAGCGGTATAATTAGCAAAGCTCCATGTTACAGGTCGCTTTAGGATTCACAAGGACTGATCCAGGACACCTCTGGATCTTCACATTACAGGGTTGTGTGAGTAGGGAGGTATTAGATGATGTCTTTTCTAGGAAATCCAGATGATTCTCTTGGCATACAGAGGGTTACAGGACACACAGTCCCAGATTTTCAGAGAAATAACTTTTCATCCATCACCTTTCCACCGATATGTATACATTAGTTCTACATACACATATTTTTATATTCTCATGACATTACTGTCTGCTAGTTTAGTAGGTAAAATTATTACTAATGCTAACAGACAGAATATGTACCTATATTCTGTCCTTTAGCATTAGTAATAATTTGTGCAGGATGTATTGCTGCTGGTGAGTTCTTTGTGTATTTAGTTCTCACAATATATTTTCACGTGTACAAGGGGAACTTTCTCACATATGGCATGGGGAAGGAACTCTTGTGTTTCACACACCTTTTCTGCTTATTACCAGTATAAAAATCCCTGCCTCACACTTGCTCAGGAAGAGCATCTTTGTACCGCAGGGAGCCTGACACTGCGTTTAATGGAGTACAGCACAAGGCTCTCACATGCTGTAGTGCGAGATGCCCCCGTTAAAAAGGAAGGTATGTGTCTCAATGAAGCGGCAGGACAGTATAGGGATGCCAAAAGAAACAAATATTATGTTGACTATTTTCTTATTATTCATTTTTCTTGTGTTTGCGTTTGCCTACGATGTTGTAATTACTATGATAATCCTTTTGCACTTCTTTAAAGCCCGTATAAACCATAAAGAAATGTTACTTAGCTATAACAATTGGTTTGTGGCTTTTAGTGTTGTTAACCACATGCTCTGCTTTCACCGGACATCTTGTATTGGGTTCAAAGTGGATACGTTACTTACCTCCAGCAATGGGTTTTCTAGCAGAGGCTCTATTTAGTCACCTCCGGAGGGAGGTGTTCAGCTACTGCTCCTCAATGTCCAAAGATGATGGTGGAGATTGTGATGCCCGAGGGCAGAACCCTTCCCTGTTGCTGAAACAGTAGGTCCTCCTCGAAGGGCAGCCTAATCAGAGATCAGATGCTCCAGCCCAGGAGTTCTGGACACCATACTCTACATGCCCAATCTGGGGCCACTGGATGGTTAAGCCCCACTCTCTGTCCTGATCTTGTTGAGAACTCAGGCAGGAGTCGAATGGAATTGGGGGGGAGGCGTAGCGCAGTCCCAAGTTCTACTCGCAGGGGAACGTGCCTCCGGAAACTCCAGCCTGCACAACTGTTGTTATTCCATGTTCTTAGAGGTGGCGAAAAAATAAAGCCATGGTTCTTCCCATTCTCGGCCAAGAGCTGGCGCAACCTCCAGGTGTAGCTGCTACTTGTGAAGTATGCAGGGACTCAAATGAAGGACCAGAGAGAGCAGAGTATGAACAATAGTAAGATTCCAAGAGGGTAAGTTGGCAGGGTATGCCCAGACGTGGGTCCCTTGCTCACTCTACCACTGGATTCAAGCTAGCCTGGCTGATGAGGATTATGAATCCGAAACCGGTCCCAGGATGCTTGTTTCCGGTCCCGGGAAGGCATGGCTTGGCAGTTCGGGCTGGACTGTTCCCATGAGGCACAGGGTTAGACTGATTTGCATATGGCCATGTCGGAACTGGGGTGGCAGAGTGAGCTAAAGAATGATGGATTAAACCCAGATCAGTTGACTGGGGGTGTGTGTTTGATTTGCTCAAACGCTCCATCCATCATCCCCTTTGGTATGCAGCTACTGCAGCAAGATGTAACCTTATAGAGGTAAATGCTAGAGCAGAGAGTTGTAAATGAAGGTGGTAACAATGTTTTGTACAGTGACATTGTACGGATCAATTTGTTTTGAATAACAATAACAAACAAACCTAGCCCACGTAGGTGCATAGCACGTTGAATGGTAGGCTTACGGGCTTCCTTAAGAATGATCATACATTCAGGTATGAGATTCAAGTAACCAAATTCTATGACCTAAGGAGCCAGATCGCTAGGTTGAGAGCCTTGGGATGTGGGTGTCAGATTTCTTCCCGGTTCTGAGTGAGAAGGTCCGGCCTGTTGAGGAGCTTCTCATGGGGAACTACAGAGAGGTTCAGTAATGTTGTAAAGCAGGGTTGATTGGTCCATGTGGAAGCTACTAGTATTAGTGTGAGAGATGTTTGCCTGAGCTTCTGAACCAGAAATGGGAGGAGAGGGAGAGGAGAAAAAGTGTAAGTCAATATACCTGAGTAGCTCGTCCATAGTGCATTGGCCTTGGATTGTGCGTGTGGGAACCTGGACCAGAAGTTTGAGCATTTTGCGTTGTCTGTGGCTGCAAACTGATCTATTTGAGGTAACCACAATCTGTGAAAGAATGGCAAGAGTACTTGGGGGTTGAGGTACCTCTAGTGAACTTGTTGCAGCACCCAGCTGAGAAGGTCTTTCAAGTTGTTGTCTGTTACTGGAAGGTATTGCGCTAACAGACTAATGTTGTGATGTAAAGCCCATCTCCAAGTGGTCAGAGATAGGTGGGATAATTTTGGAGAATGTGCCCTCCCGTTTTCGTAGCTAATATATGACTGTTACATTATAAGTCTGGGCTTGAACAACCTTGACAATCCGGTACGGTAAGAACGCTTTCATTGCTAGGTGAACGGTTTAAAGCACTAGGTAGTTGATGTGGAGACCCAGGTGTTTGATGTCTCAGAAACCCTGTACTGTAAGATCCTGCTTGTGTGCATCCCATTCCGTGAGTGATGCGTCCGTTGTCACAGTGATGTGTGGAACAGGGTCAAGGAAAGGCCGCCCTTGAGACAGGTTGTTGGTGTTCCACCACTGCAGAGAGTGCTGCGTACAGTGGTCTACTGACCGCATCAGCGCTAGCGGTTTTCCCGCTGTGCGATAAAGTTTTGTAAATACCGCGTTACATGACGAGCTCAGCTCGTCATGAGCGTACGAGATGTGTACCTCATGACGAACTGAGCTCGTCATCAGCGTGGAAGGGGTTAACACTAGATCTTCTGATTGACCCTGTGACTGAGGGCACAATTGAGCTCGGCTCTCCTGTAACAGACGCATGTGTAGTCACGCGTGAAGTACTACAGCAATGCAGGAAGCCATCATACCTAAGAGGCGCATGACTGTCCTCAGTGAGAGCTATTGATTTCTGTGTAAGTGGGGCATTAAAGCTTACAAATTTAAGATGCTTGCAGTATTGGGATAGGCTAATCCAACACCTGTGTTTAGAATAGCCCCTAGATACGTTTGAACCTGCAGGGGTTGATGGTGAGACCTGGGGACGCAGATGGTGAATCCTAATCGATGGAGCAGATTTATTGTAACCTGTGTGTGTTGCTGGCACTGCTGATGAGTGTTGGCTTTGATAAACCAATTGTCCAGATATAGAAATACGTGGACTTGTCTGCGTAGATCGGCTGCTACCACTGCTAGGCACTTGGGGGCATATGTATGAAACACATTTTTATCGCAAACGTTGCGTTTCGCAAAAAACAGCATTTGCAATTAAACATTTGCAAATCGCGATGTATGAGACACATTTGCATCGCAAATTAAGAATTCGCAAAAATACCAATTTCTTATACTGCGAAACTAAAAATCTGCGAATATCCTTGCAAATTCTTAAATTGCGATTTTCTCAGTTTGCAAAATTCGCAAAATGGAAATCGCATTTTAAGAAATCGCAAGGACATGTATGAAAAATTAGCAATTTGCGAAAATGGAAAATTTGCAAACTAATAAATCGCAATTACCACCAAGTGCATACAGGTGGTAAGCAGGTGCAAGGTACTTAAACCAGCCCACAATGCAACAGATCCTTCCACATGGTAGCACTATATGTGATAGGCAGGACACTGCGTATTCAAGCTCTTGCACAGAGGAGAATGAATTAGGAACGTATCCTCAGGCTGCGCATCACGCTGTTCCAGCAGACTAAAGAGGACATCCATGACAAGTACAGGCTGCACCCACAGACCATCTTGGACCTGACTGAGGAGCTGAAACCCTATTTGGAACACCCAACACGCAGGACCCAACCAATTCCCACCATTGGGAAGGTCCTCTGCTCCCTGCACCTCCTGGCCTCAGGGAGTTTTCAAGGGGTCATAGCAGAGGTTGGCGGGGTGTCACAGAGTGCACTATCTCGCTTTTTCCATGCCTTTCTAGATGCAATGCTACAGAGGCTATCACATCACATATACTTCCCCAGCACCCAACAGGCATTACAGCAAACAAAAGTTGACTTCTACCAGACTGCACGTTTCTCCCACGTCATTGGCTGCATTGATGGGACCCATGTGGCCATCACACCCCCAGCATCAACTGAATAGGTCTACAGAGACAGTAAATGCTACCATTCCCTGAATATACAGATTGCGTGCAATGCTAAGGATATCATCAATGACATTGTACCTAAATACCCTGGCAGCACACACAACTCTTTCATCTTCATACATAGTGGGATACACAGACGTCTGAGTGCTGGAGAGTTTGGAGAGGGATACCTGCTAGGTAAACGCATGGCACACATCCATCCACTACATCTCCTGAAAGGGGGGGGGGGCAGTGACTCACCGATTGTGTCTATCCCTGCAGGAGACAGTGCCTATGCAGTGCGGGACTTCATCCTGACCCCGTGACTGGATCGGGCCAATGCAAGGCAGAGGAGATACAACAGAGCACACAGATCTACGCGCTGCGTCATAGAGCGTATGTTTGAAATCCTAAAGAGACGGTTCCGGTGCCTGCATGAAAGCGGAGGAGCACTGCAATACAGCCCTGAGACCTGCTGTAAAATCGTGGCAAGCTGCGCAATGCTCCATAACATGGTTATGAGGAAAGGCACCACAATTGACGTGGCTGATAGAGATACATCGGATGACGATTGCCCTGCTCCCCCTGGCAGACCAGCATCAGAAGTTGGGACAGGTGTCGGACGTCAGTGACGGACTGAGATCACACAGAACTACTTCTAGGTGAGTAATGATGACATGAGGCAAAATAATGATTCAAATCAGTGCTGTGTTTATTCATAGTTCAAACACATTGAATGTTGCTGTACCCAGCACATATTATGTCCACAGTGCAGGTAGTTCCCAAAAAAGTGTTCAATATGTATTAATGGGTTGTATCACCCATTGACACAACTGTTTAACTGTACAGTTCACCTCCTACAGTGACGGATTGGTGCTGGTCGGTCTCCAGGCTGAGTGCCCTCCGTTGGGTACTAGGTACTGCACCCTGTCTGCCACTGCACCTTCTTGCATCTGGTAATGTTAGTGTGTAGCTACTCCTACTGGATGTCTCTTCACTCTCCCCAGAGACCATGAGTGCTGTGCCACCTGAGTTTGCCGTCAGCATCTGCTCAACTGCACTGGTGACCTGCGCCAGGCCTCTTGCAATGTCGTGGCAGCAGTGTGACATTTCCACCTGCATGGTAATTCTGCGATGGATAAAGTTGCTGGTGGCGGTGCAGAGGCGGTTCACCGCCTTTGTGTAGTTATGCAGACGTGCGTTGGCACGTTGGGCAGCCCTGTCCCTGGCGTCTTGGTCATGCTTCAGAGTGTCACAGAGGTCACGTATGGCACCTGCCATGGCCATGATGCCCTCACCCATGTAGCGGTGATTTTTGTGGAGTCTGCTGAGCTGCCTATTAATAGAGCGCAATGACTTCTGTTGCAGGCGCTGTACCTGCAGCATGCTGTTCTCAAGACCTGCAAAGACGGTGTGTTCTTCATCGGTGGCAGTGCTGGTCCTGGGCCTTGACCTGCGTGTTTCCGTTCCTGGCACACTCATTTGTGGTGTTTCCTGCCCACGCATGTGTGACACACCCTGCCTTGCCTGTCTTTGCTCACTCTCCTCCCCTGTGGCCTCTATGTCATCCTCCAGTGGAGGCAGTGGGGGCACATGTGTGCTCTTCCTGCGCATGATTGTTGTGAACTCTGTCTCTACACTTGATTCCCCATCATCAGCCTGGTCCTCACGATTTCCAAACACATCTCCCTCTGCACTGTCTTCAAGTGTCCTGGATTGTGCTGTGGATGTAAAGGGGAATACATGAGTTTCTGTCATTGTCTGGATTTTCCACACAAAGTTTCTACAATTTGTCTTGGCTAACTTCTGACTCTGTCTTATTCCCTCATCAATGATCCACATGTTGGATTTAATTTCCTATGTCTCATGGACACACTATCATACATCTTACTACGTCTCCCATGATGCAATGCTGGGTGTGCTGTAAGAAGTGGACCGGAGTGACATGTGTTGTTTCTATTTTGTGCATTCCTGAATGTGTGCATTGGATGGGGATCTGTGCAGATATATTTGGCATGCATCTTACCTTGGCTGCTGGTTGCAGGGTCGGAGCTGTCTATGTCAGCCACACCACTGACGCTCTCAGGCCGGAGGGTTTGACTCCACCAGGTCCCCATGGGGTGTTGGCTCTGCTGCTGTGGATGATCCTCCCCCGGTCTTGTTTGACTCATTCAGTCTGGCTGCCACCCTCTCCTTCGACCTTTGCCGCATATCATACCACCTCTTTTGCAGTTCTTCCACAGTGCGATGAGTCACACTCCCAGCATTTACTTTTTCCTGAATGTCCAGCCAGATCTTTCTTTTCCTGGACTCAGGGACTCGCAGTGCCTTTGTCCCAAAGAGGAGCTCATGGCTGCACGACATCTCCTCAATGAGCACCTCCTGCTCCCTGTCAGAGAATTTGTGTGTTCTCTTCCTTTTTCTCCCTCCTTGCCCTCGTGTTGCTTCTGGGTCTCCATTGGGGTTGTTACTCTGTGGTAAATAAATAAATAATACCTCTATTTTTGACTGGATATAACAATAACAGATAGCTCAATAAATAAGAGTCAAGATTCGAGGTAGTAGGAGTTTGCAGGTTTAATACAGCATAAAGGACAGGAACAGGACAACCTGCACGGGCAAGATCTGGAATGAGCGCGCGCTAGCTTTAATAACAGTACACAACATATATATACTAAAACAATTGCATTACAGTAGATACAGTAGGCGTAGCAGTGGGAGGGAACTGTAGCAGTCGCGAAAGATAAGGCTGAAAGTAGGTGTAACAGGAGGCGTGAACATAGACATGTGATGCAAACGTAACAGAATATGTCATAAATGGGGCGGAAACATGGAGGGGGCTACCTAAGGAGCCGGAACCTCTGACCTAGAGGTGCGCGCAAGCTGGCAATGACGTGTTACTAGGGAGAAGCTGGGGGCTATGACTTCTGTGCTAGGAGCAGAGACTGAAGTCTGGAGAGTCAGGGCGACATGTACCTAAACATTATCTAGTATCTGATGTTTAGAGAACATGTTGATAGAATCCAAAAGTTATCAGGGCAAAGGCTAACAGACACTAAGACTGGTGCATGCATTATTCTACATGTAGTGCGTGTTAAGGAATATTAAATGACCATTAATACAGTATTTCTCTTACATGGAGACGTAAAGGCTAGACTGTGACGGAAACTATTGATGCGATTCAGTAGCTTAGGAATGCAGAGAAGGAGAGCTGGACTGATAACTAGAATCATAACATACTCTTGGCAGACTGGCAGGCAGAGCCAGGCCGAGCCGGGCACTGTGAGGCAGGAAGTAAGTGAAGGGTCAGGAATACAGGTGGGGGCTGTATCGCTCCTCAGCGAGGGCTCAGGAGACTGGAGCTGAATCTGGTGTCCGGGCCCTTTTGAGGCCTAGAAACGGGGACTCTACAATGAAATAACGTGCACACTGAGAAACGTGGCAACGTAGCTTTACATAGGCCTGATATTCGTTGTATTCACAAAAACCGGGAACTGGCATACTAGAGTTGGACACAACTGTAATTGCGTCTTTAATCGATCATGGGGAATACATATGCATATTAATCATGCACATATAACATAGCATGGGGAACACGTAGGGACACAGAACATGGCAAAATTTACTTTTCCACATTCCCTCCTTGTCACTACGTTTCCATCAGGAAACATCAATATTCATGATACCATCTATCATTTCATACAGTATCATTTGCTCGTCTCGAATTGTCTTGGAACGGGATCTAGAACGGGACTTAGGACTAGGAATACAAGAGGTAGCACAAATGCCGCAAATCGCAGGGCCACATTGTATACAGAGGCAGCAACTGAATATGATCGCTACTGCTATACCTAGAAATGACAATACTTTCCATCCCCAGGCAGAAATTATACTCCAGAGCCAACCGGACCATGTCCAGGTGCCTGGATTCTGGTGTAACTGATGGGCAATTTTATGAAGTCTGGTTATAGCTGAATAAACAGACGGCGCGTTATTAGGAATGAAAATGCAGCAACTAGATCCGATGACTCTACAGGCCCCGCCCCTATCGGCCAATATGACGTCAAGGACGAGACGATTTTGCAAAACTACAAATCTCATAGCAGATTGCTCTTCGGTTAAGTTACCTAGAGCAGAGGCAGTCTCATTCACTACTGCTTCAAGGGTTCTGGTTAACCTACGGATTAGCTTACTATTCTGGATAGGGCCTATAAAGAAGAAGAATCCTTTATTAAAGTCTGTATACTGTTCTAGAGCAGTTTCAGTTTGATCGACAATCGGGGACTCGATCTCCCTTCTATGTCTAATGTGTACTAGATGTGTGTTTCTATGATAATCAGATGGTGCTAGGAAAACTGGTGGCAGTAGGAAGGCAATGTAACAGGTTCCATCCCAATCGAGGGGCAGACGAACATGTGCGGTCTGACCACAAACAAAATAGGAATGACGTGAAGCTTTAAAAATAGATTTCCCACTGTCACTATACTTGACAATAGTAGTACAATCACTATGTCCTACATGTACGGAACCATTCTTTCGGACACATAATTCGCCTTTGACTGGTAGTACTGAAATAGCAGGTAAGTCTGGAGTAGGATCAGACTGAACATTCAGGACCATGAAATTCGAAGAATAATTACCTAAATTATACACTTCATTTTCTAGATCTAACCCGGTTCTATGGGGAAGACCTTGCTTGTCTGGAAAACATGTACTGTTTAGAAGGGACATATCAGTTGAGGATGACGTTAGCGTGGACCATGCTCCACACGAACCATTATGTGAAAATGGATAAGGAAAGAGTGGCAGAACTCCCTTCGGTGTCTGGAAAGGGGGGAGTCGACCACACACCCAACAATTAGTGGCATTGCTGGTCTGGTGTGAATAATGTAACATACGGATAAATGAATTGTTGCGCATAGCAAGACGATAAGATAGTTCATGAGGAGGCAGATCACTAAATGTGTGCTCTACTGTAGCATTAAAAGACTTATTTGCATGGGAAATTGAAAAACATAAATGAAATGCATAGCTCGTGCAGGTAAACATCAAGCTCAAAAATAATATGAAACTTAGAAAAACGATACATCGGATTGAGTTTTGACTAACTCTCTCACTATGGGGGTCTATCTTATACATGTCAGATACCTGTCTAACCGTTTCACCTAGGGGAGGACTTAGACAATTAAACTGGCTGACTTATTTTACTAGACCGTAACTTCTTTTTATACTCCTGTTGCGGAGTTTCCTCTAACAGGGAGGGCTTGGTATCAATGTCATTTGCGGGACAGTCCTTGAGAATAGTATTTTGGCAGTCTTTAAAATCCTGGCAATCCTTGGAAATGTTTTTAGGTTTTAGTCCGTGAAATGTTTTAACATGAGACAGGTGGACCCACCCCTTCCTGCCTTCCAGCTTGACGGCAGTACGGGTGGTCAAAAGGACTTGCTTCGGCTCCTTCCAGCGAGGCTCCAGTGGACTTGAACGATCGAAATTCCTCACGAGAACCAAGCTCCCTGGAACGATTTCATGCGGTTTCACCTCGGTATTGTTTGGAAATGCGGCGGCAACCTGTGAACGACAAGAGTGGAGGGCAGACATCAAGGAAGCTAGGTAATCTGTCAGCATATTACTGGAAACATCTGTAATACTTCGGGGTCTAGGTGTACCCCACATGTTAGGGGGGCGGCCGAATACGACCTCATACGGGGACAGACCTGATCTGGAATGTGCGACCATGCGCATATAAAATAAGGCGACTGGCAGAGCTACTAGCCAGTCCACACCTTTCTCTTTACAGATTTTGGCGATGCGGATTTTTAGGGTCTGGTTATGTCTCTCTACGAGACCTGCTGCTTCAGGATGGCGTACACAATGAAACTTCCACTGGTACCCTAACAGAAGGGAAACGTGCTTCATGAGTTCAGATGAGAATGGCTGGCCGTTGTCAGAATACACGACCCTTGGGAGTCCATAGCGGGGGAAGAATTCACGAACCAGCTGCTTGGCAGTGGTCGTGGCTGTGTAATCTGGGACTGGATATGCCTCTGTCCACCTGGACAAAGCGCATACAACTACAAGGACATATTTGAAACCTCGACATCGCTCCATCTGAATATAATCCATTTGGAGGACTTCAAAAGGGTGGTCAGGGGGCTGGAATCCACCTTGTTCCACCGGGACACTTTTACCTGGATTAAATTGACAACATATCATACAGGTACGGATTTTCTGCTTGGCTGCAGCTCGTAAATGTTTGTTGAACCAAATGTTCTGGATACTGTCTAACATAGCTTTTTCTCCTAAGTGTGCAGGACTATGTGCGGTATTAATAATGACTTGAACCATTGAGTCGGGGAGAAACCATGTGGCTTTTCCCTTCGTCAACCATCCTTGATCTGTCTGGACCCCTCCTTGTTCGGACCATTTCTTAATTTCGTCGGGAGTAGCATGTGACTGGATATCTATGACATCTTGAGTGGGGTCCTTAACTGTCATACAAGTAGTCTGTTCTAGAGTGGATGTCGGTGTCTTGTTAACTGGTATGTCTGGTGTCTGTGCTGTAAGCTTGGCTGTTCGATCTGCTAGATCATTACCTTGGGAAATAATGTCAGTAACCTTAGTATGTGCTTTGCATTTCATGATAGCGATAGCTGTCGGTAAATGTATTGCATCTAACAGAGCTTGAATGAGGAGACCATGCTGAATCTTGGTTCCATGAGAAGTCATGAAACCTCTCTCCTGCCAGAGCACTCCGAAGTCGTGTACGACTCCAAATGCGTAGCGTGAATCTGTGTAAATATTAACTTTCAGGTTCTTGGCGTGTATGCAGGCTTGAGTCAGAGCAACTAGCTCTGCTGCTTGAGCAGACAGGGTGTCAATACGGTGTGTTTCAATAACTTTAGTGTCAGTAGTCACTGCATACGCGGCTACTAATTCTCCTGTACTTGTTCTCATACATGAACCATCCACATAAAGTGTCAGGTCGGGATCTGATAATGGAATATCTGTCTGGTCTTGTCTTGGTTTAGTCATGGTGTTAACTACTTCCACACAGTCATGTGTGGCCGGATTTGGAGTAACTGACGGTAACAGTTTAGCAGGATTTAGAACGTTGCAGCGTCTGATTTCTATGTGTGGCTGGAACAGTGTCAATTCATAACCTGTTAAACGTGCAATTGTCAAGTGCTGAGTCTGTGTTCGGTTTAAAAGAACTTCCACGGAGTGTGGAACCTGTACTGTCAGGGAATGTCCTAATACTATGGAATCACTTTGTCTGATAGCTAGTGCTGTGGCTGCAACTGACTTGAGGCACGCAGGCAGAGCCTGGGCTACTGGATCTAATGTGCTCGAAAAATAAGCACAGGGCTTGTATTGTCCTGCTTGATCTTGTGTGAGAACAGATAATGCTGTACCGTCACGTTCTGTGACAAAAAGTGTAAAAGGCTTACTGTAGTTCGGTGTAGCTAAAACAGGTGCTTGGCATAGAGCTTTCTTTAATTCATTAAAACTAAGTGTATGTTCAGATGTCCAAGGGAGAACAGTCGATGCGGCTGCCTCCTGTGTCGTTAACTGTATCAGTGGCTTGGCTAGAAATGCATACTGAGGAATCCATTGTCTGCAATAAGAAGTAAGGCCGATAAAGGCACGTACCTCCTTCTGGGTCTTGGGCTGAGGAAGGCTCGCTATTAACTGGATACGGTCAGGTGTCAACTGCCTACCCCACTTGGACAGTAAGTGGCCTAAGTAGATCACTTGCTGGACACAGAATTGAAGCTTCGAAGGGGACACCTTGTGCCCCATCTCGACTAGAAAATACAGAACTGTGAGTGATGCTCGTTCGCAAGCACGTTCAGAACGGGCTGTGATCAGTAGATCATCGACATACTGGAGCAGGGCAGTGTCAGTTGGCATGTGAATATTGTCTAGTTGTCTTTTAAGTGCTTGACTGTAAATACTAGGACTTTCTGTGAAACCTTGAGGAGCTCGTGTGAATTTATAGCTCCTTCCATTTAAACAGAATCCGAAAAGGAACTGGCTGTCTGGATGAATGGGGACACTGAAAAACGCGTTCTTGAGGTCTATGACTGTAAAAAATGTGGCTTCAGAATCAATGGCTGTCAATAGGGAAGAGATATCTGGAACAACTGGGTACTGGGGAATAATACATTTATTGAGTTCTTGAAGGTCAATCACTAATCGATATACTGGAGGTGCATTTGGATCAGTACGTTTCATGACTGGAATGATAGGAGAATTACATACATTGGAGTCAGTTTCTACAACTACTCCTTGAGCCATGAGCTCGTCAATAATTTTGGATAAGGCTGCTACAGCCTCAAGTGGCAATCTGTACTGTCTGATTCGTGGTAACACTACACCTTGTTTGAGAGTCACACGATGGGGTGTGATTTGCATAAAACCAACATCAGTTGGACCTTGTGCCCATAGATGCTGGGGAACATTGGACAATCTTGGATCAAAATCTCGTAAAACATAGTGACCCTTAAAGTCACGTAAAAATAAACGTATTCCCTCTGGGGAGCAGCAAATAACTGCACCTAATTCTTTCAGTGTCTTAATGCCTAACAAATTTTCTGGACATGACTTCGTAAGTAACAGGTCAGTAGTTCGGGACAATGGACCTACTTCTAGAGTAACTGGTTTAGAAATCCCGTTTACAATAGGCTTTCCTGAAAATCCAAGGGAAACATTTCTTGAGCCTGAGAGCGGAGCCCCTGGAACCTCGTCGTGACTTATGGTGGTCCTACTTGCCCCTGTATCAATCAAAAACTTTCTGTCTTTCCCTAATACTTGACTGTGAACATAGGGACCCTCTTGATCTACAGGTATCTCGATGAGAGGCAAGCCTACCTCCCTCTCTAGGCTGTTTCATGAATACTGTTGGTACTCCGGATACTCGGACTGTGCATACTGATACATCTGCTGTGTAACATGCTGTGTTGCAGCAATAGGCTGCGGTGCTGGAACTGTCTGTTGTGCATTCTGTGGCTGAGAAGTCTGTGAAACTTGTTCTTGTCTAGGCGGACGTGGTCTTTCTTTAGTTTTACCAGTGGCTATGTTGTGTTTCAGAACTGCACACTCGTTTATAAAATGACCTGGCTGTTTACAATAATTGCAGGTCCCTTTAACGGGAGCTGTAGGATGACTGGCTTGATTCGTACCCCTCTTCTGACTGTCTTGAGGAACAGATTGTGCAACTAGTACTTTCATTTTCGTGTCTTTCATACGTCTTTTTTCGTGTTCTTGCTCTTCCCTGATTCTATTCTGGTGGTACTGGAGCATCTGTAACATCTGGGACGGAGTACTAGCTTGCCATGTACTTTCGACTTTCAAAACTCGATTCTTAACTTGTGGACTTGAATTCTCGACTAGTTTAGTAACAAAAAGATGAGGGTATGACTCACTACTCGTCTTGAGACCACTGTTTATTATAAAACATTTCTCAAATCTAGAATAAAAATCACTAGTGTCTTCGTCTTGTTTCTGTTTACAGGCTGAGATTGCATCCCAGTCTTCCTTTTTAGTGGCTAATAATCTTGGCAAAACTTGAATTAATAGCTCGGGTAATTCTTTACATTTGTCTCCTAAACCGGTACCTGGTACTCGTATCTTATCTTCAGCTTCTAGAGCTGTCCAATCGATCTTTTTCTCTCCCACCTCCCAATCTTTTTCCTTGAGTTTTTCATATATGCCCGCAGGCAACAGGACTTTTAACATTTTAATTATATCTGGATACGTGTATTCTCCCATACGGAGCATGTCTTTTAATTCTCGGTGGAACCCTGCTGGATCTTTGTCGTGACAGGGAATTAACTTCTTCATCTCTAAGAGTTCCATCTTGGTGACTGGGGTGTAAACAAACACCCGTTGCATTTCACCACCCGCTGTCCTAACTGGGTGTACTTCTCGTAACGGATTCTGTCTGTCTATGTAGAACGGTTTACTTTCTGGGGGTGAAACATGAACAAAATGCGGGTTCAGAAACGTTCTATATTTATGGCGCTGTTCTAGAATGACACTAATTAAATCGGTACCTAAACCTTTCCATCTATACTGGAGTAATTCATTCAGGATATCATGTAACGGACCTGGATCAGAATGTTGACCCTCATACAATGTAATGAGGTGCTGGATCATATACATACCCACCAGTCGCTGCTCGGCTGGGGGCAGTTTCAGAAACATTTGTGCCACTATTTCGTCTGGAAAAGTGGTAGAATCAGTAATCCATCGGACTGCTGATCGGGCTAGTTCTTGTTCATGCATAGTACTTAATTCACTATAACCAATTCGTGATTTCAGAATATGGTCGGTACCTTGAAATACTTGTTCTAGAGAGCCTTGCTCTGGTGCTGGATGATGAAAAACTTCCTTGTGTTCTAGACGTAAATGTCGGTCTGGAAATCTAGATTTACCTACATACGCTATTCTGGCGGTATTCTCGTCCTCTACCTCCTCAGTAGGAGAGTCATTTTCTTTCTCGCTTACTTGTGCTTCTCTGCGTTGTTCGTGTAACCTTATTATTTCTTTACGTATTTTCTTGTACATACTCTCTATACTGCAGATGGTTCTGTGCTTACCCTCGGCTATATTATCACTCCACCTTGTCAGAACTTTCATTTCGGCCGGATCTTTAGTCGGGGAATCTTGTTCTCTTATTAAACAATTAATTAGAAACTTTAATAGCATAAGCTGAATCTCGGCTTTCCTTTGAGACATGGCTTCGCCAATACTTTCTGGATCTTGTCCAGTACGAATGAAACGATACATTCTGTCTAGATCTTCTTTCATATTCGGTAGGGTGACCAAATACTCGGACACCTGCCTTATACGTACGGAATATATAACCATACTATCCTCGCCTGGGACTGGATCATAACAGCATTCAGTAAGAGCTCGCCTGATTTCTGCAATGGACTGATATTTGGGCGTACGCTGTAACGCACGTTCATGTAACTCGACTGCTCCTAGACGTCTATTTGGCGGCGGGGTACGAGGAGGACCTCCTCCCGCGGCCCCTATACTAGAATCATCAACTGATACTCTTCGTGCTGGCAAGGTGACTGACGTGGCGGGAATTTGTACTACGGGCTGGACCGGGGGTACCGTAACAGGTACTGTAACAGGTGCCCCGGTGACTGGAGGAGCAGGAATTGCATTATTTACAGGAGCTGGCGGAACAGGATTAGCATATTCTGGGACTGTGTCGTCCAAATAGGACGAGAGAAAAATATCAGCTGCGGTCGGTTTGTGACGTAGCTTGGTCGGAACCAAAGGTGGCGGAAAATTACTGGATGCCTCCGGGGTCGCTTTTGGCAAGCCCTCGGCAAGAAGAGGGTACATACCCTTAATGAGGGCATTCCTCTGTCTGTCTGACTGTTCGGTTTTAACTCGTTCACCTATCTCGATTAATTCCCTTTCTTGGGCTCTTTCTGAGGATTCTCTACTTAATTCTGACTTTCTGATTTCTTTTTCTGTTCTTTTATGAGATTCTTTGCGCCATAACTCGATGGCATCTTTCTGTGACTGTCTGGCTTTCTTTTTCCATAATGCTTCTTCTACTCGCATGATGCACTCGGCATCCCACGTACCTGATACGGGCCATCCATACTTTTCCTCTAATTCCTTGGTGTACTCCACCCATAAATCTAGATATAATATGGCACTTATGCCATGCTTTTGATACATAAAATGACCTGGACTGTCCCTAGGCGGGACAGGAACTGCTTCTTCTAACAGACCTTTTCTAGTTCTTAACTGACGTAATTTGGAAAACAATGGCATGACTGGGCTGGAGTCTAGACACAATACAATACACAATGAACACAATAATGACTTTGAAAAACACCACTTTCACACCACGACATTGAAATACATGAATGACATTTAAAATAACAGTTCGGACAGAATACTACCTGGAATACTGAAAACAGAATACATGAATTTCTCGAGAACAGAACGGACTAGAACAGAAACTAGATGCACTGCTAAAACAGTACGAAACTTACCGGTCTCTTAAAGAGACACGTCAGGACCCGCATCCACCTAGGTGGACACTTCGTGTTGGATCTGTGTACCCCAAACCCACGGACCAGAGACAATGCAATTGACCCTGTCTAGATACTACCCCAGCAACGGTACTCACCGGGCAGCAAGAACGGAAGGCCTCGGACTGGACTGGACTGCTACGACGCCGGACGGACGAACTTCGGACTTCAGTTACGGGTGGGCCTCCGGATACCTCGGACCTTGGACTCTCGGCTTGGGCTCTGGTCGGGACTCGCCGCGTTCCTCCACCGCCTCGTCTGGATGCTGGACCGCAACCTCCGTCTCCTCCGTGGGCCTGAGGGATACTTGAAGCAGAAATATCTGCACGTGCACGGTATGGTTCCGTCACGGCTGCAGAGGGTCAGGGGGCTGGCGTGGCTTCTCCGGCGCGTGGGGAAACGGCAAGTCCCTATTCGGGCGCCATTATGTGGTAAATAAATAAATAATACCTCTATTTTTGACTGGATATAACAATAACAGATAGCTCAATAAATAAGAGTCAAGATTCGAGGTAGTAGGAGTTTGCAGGTTTAATACAGCATAAAGGACAGGAACAGGACAACCTGCACGGGCAAGATCTGGAATGAGCGCGCGCTAGCTTTAATAACAGTACACAACATATATATACTAAAACAATTGCATTACAGTAGATACAGTAGGCGTAGCAGTGGGAGGGAACTGTAGCAGTCGCGAAAGATAAGGCTGAAAGTAGGTGTAACAGGAGGCGTGAACATAGACATGTGATGCAAACGTAACAGAATATGTCATAAATGGGGCGGAAACATGGAGGGGGCTACCTAAGGAGCCGGAACCTCTGACCTAGAGGTGCGCGCAAGCTGGCAATGACGTGTTACTAGGGAGAAGCTGGGGGCTATGACTTCTGTGCTAGGAGCAGAGACTGAAGTCTGGAGAGTCAGGGCGACATGTACCTAAACATTATCTAGTATCTGATGTTTAGAGAACATGTTGATAGAATCCAAAAGTTATCAGGGCAAAGGCTAACAGACACTAAGACTGGTGCATGCATTATTCTACATGTAGTGCGTGTTAAGGAATATTAAATGACCATTAATACAGTATTTCTCTTACATGGAGACGTAAAGGCTAGACTGTGACGGAAACTATTGATGCGATTCAGTAGCTTAGGAATGCAGAGAAGGAGAGCTGGACTGATAACTAGAATCATAACATACTCTTGGCAGACTGGCAGGCAGAGCCAGGCCGAGCCGGGCACTGTGAGGCAGGAAGTAAGTGAAGGGTCAGGAATACAGGTGGGGGCTGTATCGCTCCTCAGCGAGGGCTCAGGAGACTGGAGCTGAATCTGGTGTCCGGGCCCTTTTGAGGCCTAGAAACGGGGACTCTACAATGAAATAACGTGCACACTGAGAAACGTGGCAACGTAGCTTTACATAGGCCTGATATTCGTTGTATTCACAAAAACCGGGAACTGGCATACTAGAGTTGGACACAACTGTAATTGCGTCTTTAATCGATCATGGGGAATACATATGCATATTAATCATGCACATATAACATAGCATGGGGAACACGTAGGGACACAGAACATGGCAAAATTTACTTTTCCACAACTCTGCTGTGCTGACTCCTCACACTCTCCAAACAGCCTCTGACTGTGGTTCAGGCAATCAGGTGCAGCAAATTACTCCTACTTCCTGGTTGGGATGTCATCAGGCTGCACCTATATTGCAGATTCCCGCTTTTGCGATTTCTTAATTTGTGAACTTCGCAATTAAGGAATCGCAAATCATGTTTCTGAGATTTTTTTGCGATTTTTAAGAAATCACTAATCGTTAGTGATTTTTAAAATACATCCCGATTTGCGAATCTCAAACTGTAAATCGCAAAATATCGCAATTTGAGATTCACAAAACTGGATATTCATACATATGGCCCATAGTGAATACCAGAGCTGCAGTAGTCATCCAAAAGGGAGGAATTTTAACTGAGAATGTTTGCCACCCACCACAAACCAGATAGTTACGATGTGCTGGCTGTATTGATATGTGAAAATACTTTAGGTCTACTGTTGCCATAAAGTCACCTTATTGGAGAAGTGGGCTCACATCTTGTAAAGGGACCATATGGAAGTGTTCGGACAGGATGTACTGGTTTAGGAGCCTGAGGTCTATAATTGGCCGTAAAGATCTGTCCTTTTTGGGTATTAGGAAGTATGCAGAGTATATCCCGGTGACATAGAGGGATGGGTTGTATAGCTCCTTTGAGAAATGCTTAGACTTCCTGTTTGAGCAATGTTTGCTGCTCCAGAGATAGCCTCTGAGTGCAAGGTGGAATGTTAGGAGGTGTGGTAATGAGTTTCAGACAATAACCATGTTGGATAATGTCCAACACCCGCTGGTCTGATGTAATTGTTTGTAATGTGGGTAGAAAATCTTGCAAGCGACCTCTGATAGGCGTTATATGGTCGGGGGATAGGAGAGGGAAGGCATTGCTTGGCAGTCGGTATTGTGCTGCCCTTGGCATTGTTACCCCTATAGGAGTTTCGGAAACAACTTCTAGGGGAGGTCTGGTGACCTTCATTACGGTGGTAGGAGCTGTCGGAAGAGACTGCCTTGGAACCTCCATGATAATTAGGGCAGCGAAAGGAGTCACAGGGAGTAGGTGTCTGGAGGCCCCCATTGCTTCAGCTGTCTCTGTGTCTTTGTAAATTATCTCTAGAGTGTGGTTTACTTGGGAACCAAACAGATGTTCCTTATTAAAAAGCATTTTAAGGACCTTAGGAGCCATTCATGGCATCTGAGCAAGTTGCTGGTGTTGATACACCGAGCTGCAGGGCCAGAAGAGTCTAAAGCACAGCTTATTGAGGTATTTGATATACGCTTGGCTTCAGAGAAAGTTTTTGTCCTGGCTTTTTGTGTTTCTCTGAGAGATATTGGAGCAGGTCCTTCAGCTCATCCCAGTGAGCATGACCATAACTAGCAAGTAGGCCCATTAAATTGGCAATACACAAATGATTGGCGGATTGTGCTGCAACCGTCTTCTCTGCTGCATCAATACATTTGCTGTCTTCATCACAAAGCGGGGCATCTTCACAAGCTTGCAAGTTGGCACGCTTGTGAGCAGTGGTGTTAACAAGTGAGTCGGTGGTAATTGGCCCCTGATGTAGATGGGATCAGATGGGGAGGATTGACACTTTTTATCTACCCTGAGCGTTACCACTCTAGTCCTAATACAGTCTTTAAAGATGTCCTCTGTGTGTCTTAGCATGCCCTTTAGCATAGGTAGATACTGTGTAGCCGTAAGAGCAGATGATGGGGTCTCTTCTAAAGGCTCCATATGGAGTTGTACATCGTGAAAAGCAGCAGCTCTGCCTATCAACTCCTGATATGATGTTGAGTCATCAGGAGGGGAGGGACAGGTGGGATACAAATCTGGGACTGTGTCCCCTGGAGGGTCGATATCATAAGTCTCCCAGGGGTCGATATATGGTGGTGTCACAAAAGTGTCTTGTCCCCCAACATGCCCATTATCATATTGTGGAAACCCCCGAGGTGAAATATCTAGTGGGTCTTCAATAGACTGTGGTGGAAAGGGTGAAGCTGGTGGTGAAAGCAGTGGCGTAGCTAGGTCAGGTGGGATCCGGTGCGGAAATTTCTAGTCAGTCCCGGCTTGACAAAATGGCAAAAATATATGTTTAAAACACATATTTTCTTACTTTCGTCACCCCCCTCAGTGATGACACCCGGGGCGGCCCGCACAACCTTCATACACCACTGGTAGAAAGAGGCAGAGGGTAGTGGCCTTTTCCAGTGTTTAGGTGGTACCAGTAAATCCAGAGCCTCCTGAAAAGAAAGCAGTCTTTTTGGTGGTGGAGGAATCGAAGCCATAGATCTGGCCAGGATACGGCCGGCAGGAGGCTGGATGTGGATTTGCGTTTGCAGTTGTTCTTGGAGTCTATGAAGAATGGGCTCCACTTGCTTGCAGGAATCAGACTTGGAAGACTGCATCAAAGGTTTCAGGTCCAAGCAAGGTTTCGGCACCAAAGCTCTACTTGTCATCAAAGCGGTGGACAATGATGGTTGGCTCGGCACCAACGGTTGGGTAGGTACTGAGTGGCATTCCAAGACAGAAGTGCTCGATGCCGAAGGCTTCTGCTTGGTTTGGTGTTTGGCACCGAGACGGAGGGTGAGGCATCGGAACCCATTGCTCGGTGCCGACCATGGCCAGAAGGCATTAGTGAAACCAAAGCCTCCGTCTGTTGAACCAGATAGGCTGAATGTCTTTTTGAAGTGATCCATACTGCATTGAGGGACAGGAGGTACTGTGCTCTCGGTGTGCTGAGCCGGTGTAACTTCCTCCAAATCCAGGTCGACCTCGAGGTTGGAGTTGAACTGCCCACTATGGATACCATTGATGGCTGAGGGTGTTCTTCCTCTTCTTTGACATCTTCACGACCAAAGATGTCTAGAGTATTTTGAGTCAATGTGCTTGATGGTCTCGAAGGGTTTTCTTGGAGCAGAAGGAGTGGCAGACGGTGCAATCCGCTTCTCTTTCTTCTGGGGGCAAACACACATTATAAATATGGTGTAGAAGATACTTCTTGTGTCCTCGAGGGCAGAAACAGAAGGGCGTCGTTCCATCACCAGCAAGGCATTCTCTGAGAAATTGATGGAGACTGAAGCAGAGCCCGTAGGGTGAGGCCCTGCGGGGGGGGCGTGGCCTAAGCAAATCGAATCAATGCGTGATCTAGCTATTGCTCAATGAGCAGAATGGAAAACGTGATCTAAGCAATGACAATGAGGGGAATAGTGTTGTACCAACCAAAAATAGGACTGTGACAGCGTTGAACCAGACTGCAGGCACACACGTCCAAACCAGACGGCGGAAAGAAAACAGTCTAACAATTGAGTTGATGCCCTGTGCATTATCACCAAGAGGAGGTGTCACTCTACCTCGTGACTCAAAAGACTTCTTCAAAGAAAAACAACTTGCACACATCCAGACCCAACACTAGATGGCAGAAGTATGCAAAGCATGTGTATCTACAGCCACACACGCTTTAAAAACATATACACAGTTTATAAGCATTATCATTCTCAAGTCCACCTAATCTCTTTGGATGGAGCCCTGTAAACAGCTTAATTAATTAAAATGAATTAGGATTAGAATACTGTAGTGTTCTCCTATTACTATCTATCTCTTATGTTAACTTGTCCCTGGCTGCTCAGCCTGTGTGAGTGTTCTGAGTGAAATGTTGGTGTATGGGCTGAGTGTGGAATGCTTGAATGACTGGAGCAGAGTGACGGATGGATGGATGGGGCTGAGCAGCTAGCAGGCTGCTCCCGGTGGGATTATTAATTGATACTTAGGACTTCTGAGAGAGATCTTCTTACCTGCTTATCTACTCTTCAATAAAGCTAAGTTGGCTTCATCATACTTGTTGTTGGACTTGGCCCTTCTAGCAGGTTCACCCCTAAACTTTTTGCTTGTAATGGTGACCTGGTGATGGTGATTTTTGGGGTTCTGCGCACTTTCCCTGTGTCCCAGAGGAAAGTGCGTGCGCACTTTGAGTACATGTGGTGAGATAGGCCTGCCCTCCCATAGGAATGAATGGGGAATGTATGTGTCCCTGGTAGTTCCTGATGCGTGGGGTGTACAGGCTCGAATTTGGTACGTGTGCGAACTCGTGAGAGTGAATGCTTCGCAATGATGTATGTGGCATGATTGTGTCTTGTGTACAAATGCCACTTCTAGGAGTTGGCATATTAGGGTAAAATATGCCGGGCGCGTGATTGGCTGGAGCTGGCTGGCATGCCAGGCTCCAGGAAGGCTGGATGGGTCTGCCCGGTGGTGAGTGGGAGATTAGCATGCTGATGGCTGGGGAGGAGTGTACCTGTGTCCTGAATGAGGCTGGGTTTTCCCCTGACAATGCTGGCTCCGCCCCCTGTGGTGCGACTGATGACCCTAGCCCTGCCAGTGAATGAAAAGGGTGATTGAGCACATTAAGAGTGCTCACCAACCAGCTGCGACTGGTTTCTCCCCTCACCCTGTGCCAGAACAAAGGAATGTGGTGTATAAAAATAGGGCTGTGTCCCCATAGAAGTTATTCTTTCCTGATCCTACTTGAGGGGGGCTGCTGCTGCTGGTGCCAGGAGGAACCGCCACTTGGACTGCCTTTCTGCCTGGAGGGCCAGTGAGCTGGCCCCTGGCCCAGCCTTGCCCCCCCTGCCTTTCTGCACTCCTGTAGGACTTTTGGGGTACTTGTGGGCCTCTAAGCGCCTGGAAGCCCTTTATTTGCTATTATAGCGCTTGGGAGCGCGGTATCTCTCTGCCGGTGCCCACCCGGCATTTGGCCACTTAGTTGCCGCCCTCGAGGGATTCCCCGGCGTGGGGATCCCCCTTTTTGCACATTTGCGGCGCGGGAGCCCACCCCGCTTATTTGCTGCTTGTTGCCGATTTTGAAGTCCTCTGGCAGGTGCCCACCCTGCCAGGGACATTGCCGCCCTAAGATCGAGTGCCACCTCGATTTATTGTCCTTTTAAAAGAGCCGGTGCCCACCCGGCATTTGCTGCTTATCCCCCGCCTACGAGTGCCTGGAACGGGCCGCCGCGCTGCCCGCGACGACCCGGAAGTGGTTGGCCGGCCGCCCAAACCGAGCGCGGCCGACCGGAAGTCCCGCCCCGCAGCCGGCGTCCCTCCCCCGGGGCTCCCGAGAGCAAGGGAGAGTCCCGGAGCACAGCGCAGGAGCCGGAAAACGAAAGAGAAGTCCGGCCGCGAGGCTCCCCGAGTGAAGGGAGAACCCCGCAGCCCGTGAGGAGAGCCGCGAGAGGAGACGCCGCAGGAAAGGAGACGCCACCTCCCACACAGCCGGTGAGTGCAGGCGGCCCCGCGGGCCGTTCCTCTGGGCCCCTCCCCTGGTTCTGAGTCCCCGAGGGAATTACTGGGGGCACTTGATTGTTCAGAGCCGCAAAGGCTCCACCAACCGAGGGCATTGTGTTAATGAGCCCTGAGAGGCTCGGGCCATTGCTTAAGTTCAGAGCCCGAGAGGCTTGGGGCGGCCATTATTGATATAGAGCCCAGAGGGGCTTAGGGGGCAGTTCAAGTTGCGCTGCAAAGCCCACGAGAGGCTCACAGGCCCCACTGTTGTTTCCAGAGCCCAGAGAGGCTCAGAGGGGGCAGTCATTTGTTTAGAGCCCTGAGAGGCTAAGAGGGGACATTTTATTGCTTCAGAGCCTGTAAGGCTCCAACATTGACCCCACCATTGGTTGCACCGGTTGCCCAGCACTTTGTGGGCAACTGCTCCGTTTAGGCCCCTGACTTGGGACACAGGGCGTCCTAGCCCCCACAAGGCCAGTTGGCCTAGGGACAGTCACAGGTGGTGACTTATGTGAGTTTGGAGCAATTGTTCTTGTGCTGCACCTCTGAATGTGTTTGTGTGCGTCATGTGCCTTGTTCTTACACCTCTGAATGTATTGTTGATGCATCATGTATTTTTCCTTCCTTACACCGCTGAATGTATGTTATGCATCATGTGTCATGTTCTTACACCCCTACAGGTATTGTGATACTTAGGTGGTTGTTTTTCTCCTGGTGCAGGTGGTACTAGTGAGATCCTGGTTACCAGTAGTTACTGGTTGTGTGCTACAGTGATTTTACATCCTACGTTCTATGTTCTAAGTGCTATTTCTAAAAGTGTTACTTCTAAAAGTGCTGATTCCTGACAGTGGTCCAGGTGGCCCTGTCTTGTACATATCCCCTGTAAATTCTGCCCGTGCCTGTTGGCACATTGTAAAGTGTGTGTTTTTATCTAATGTGTTTTGGTGTAATACAAAGGCTATTTTTATATAACCTTGTGTGGAGTTTCCTTTGTGGTGGGCCTTTGGGTGTTGTTGCTGGAGTGCATGCGCAAATACTCAACTCACATCGCCTCCAAGTTTAGCCTTGCTGCTCGCGCCAAGTTACCTAGAGGGTGAGCAGGGGTTATCTTGGCGTGTAACTCCCTTGCCCTGACTTAGGAGTGGTGGTCCATGACTGACTTTGGCGCAAGCCCTGGCCAGCCAGGGATCCCATTTCTAACACTTGTGTTGTCCAGATTACTACACATATTTTTGGCGACGATTTGGAGACGTTCTCACGCACAACAGTGGGTACAAGGGGCCTGAGAAACCTCATCATGCCTTCTACAATACACTGGAGATTAGATACCTCAAGTAGCACACGACTGGTCAACGCAACAGGAACAAGATGTTACAGAAAAGACTTTCAAGGCGCCTCACAGGTATTTCTCTCTAAATACATTCACCTTCAAATGAAAAAAAGGAAACAAGCACAAACTCAGCACGCACTGAGGTCCCACCGGTGTCCATCAATCCGGACAGCCCCCCCTGTGCCCCACATTATCTCTTCCATCTGTATGCTGCACTCGTTTAGAATTGCGTGACATTTCAATTGAAACAAGCCCCTGTGCCCCACATTATTTCTTCCGTATAACTACAGCATGAAGTTCAGTTGGTAGAGTCGGTATTTTTGTGACATTTTCGCTGTGATAAATGTTTTTACTGGCGATTGGATGGGGCCATTTTCAATTGAAAAGTAACATTATCTAAGCTTTCATGAATCCTGGGAAGTTAACCGTCATCAATTTAACTGACACTATCAATTTCAAACGTCTTCACTGGAGCTTTTCCATGCGCATGCAGCAGCTTACCTGAAGTTGCATGCTGCTTTTGTGGGATCTTCTGCGACGTCGGAGTGTTCTGCCTCTTTCCTTAATCAGAGGCGTGCCGTGAGCCTCCCAGCATCGCGACACATAATGTGCCGCCATCTTAGTGGCTAAATTATACTACAAAACAACTGCCGATGCTGCCAATATGAATCACAGTTCCTATTTATATCAACCACATACGAATTAAACACTATGCAGGCGGAGTCTACTTTTTGAATCAATCTTTTTGATTTTAATTTTCATTTAGTTTATCATTTTTTCATTTCTTTAAGCGGATTTTTCACATTTCCAAAAGAAAAACATTTCAACACAACATAAAACACATTCACACTCAAATATTCTAATAGCAAAAATATTTTCTGTACAATTTATATACAATTTCTACAAGAACCATAGTATACAGTTTGTGAAATACATCGATCTGAATGCAAGTATCATTTATATTTTCCTTATTATTGTTTGAACCGTAAGGAAAATATAAATGATACTTGCATTCAGATCGATGTATTTCACAAACTGTATACTATGGTTCTTGTAGAAATTGTATATAAATTGTACAGAAAATATTTTTGCTATTAGAATATTTGAGTGTGAATGTGTTTTATGTGAGAATTTTTTTTTTGGAGAGAGAATGTGTAGGAATGATACTAAGGGGTACAGTATTGAAAAAAGTTCATATTTGTAGATTCTATGTTGTGTTGAAATGTTTTCTTTTGGAAATGTGAAAAATCCGCTTAAACAAATGAAAAAATGATAAACTAAATGAAAATTAAAATCAAAAAGATTGATTCAAAAAGTAGACTCCGCCTGCATTGTGTTTAATTGGGAGCCCATACCCAATGACGTGTAGCCATCTTAGTGGCTGGCACCAAAGAATTCAGTTTTGCCTTGCTTTCATAGTCATTTGCCATCCACGCACACACAATTTGTCAACCACGGATTTTTTTTAACTACTGCGTCGTCTTCATTTGTGCACAGACATGGCAATGGCCCACTTGCTTTATATTGATCAGCCCGCCCCCCTCTGTTTACTTATTTTTAGGTGCAATCGTTCTACCGACAACTGCATTTCCTCCATCATTTCGAGGCAGTCGGTAAGCCAGTTCTACCATATGTCGGTGTAACTTTTTATACGTCACAGTGTAAATTATTTCCAAATTAAATGTCCCAATTCAATTGTTACGTGTTCCCTTCGCAGACACGTATCAACGATAAGAACCCCATGAGATGTCACCACGTATCTCCTTGTGATCTTTTCCCTGCAGGTACTTTTGACTTATTAATTATCCCAATTCTATGGTTAGAATAAATTTTCCTTTTCACCGTAGTTGCCGGACTTTAACGCTCCGGTCTACAATTCCTACAAACCATTAGGAGTTGACTCATTGTTATAGTCGGAGATGGGTCAGGTGTGCCATCACCCTCTGGGCACGACCTGCCCACTCATGTGGAGCAATTAATATACGTAGATAATGATGATTTTCCAAATGTCCATTGTGTGCTTACCCTGATTTTAGTATGTTAAAATTCATATCCCTTTGAATAATTTAGTTTCCCTTTACACATCTTTATCAGGTTGCCTGCCCCATCCTTTTGGTCCTGAAGAAGACCCCATTGCAAGGGCACAACTTATCCCTGCGTACATTAGAGGGTCGAAACGTCGACAACTACCTTTCCTTGTGTCAACTTCACGCCACCATTGTAACAGTAATTGTACTTTGTGAAGTATGACATTTCATTTAAATGCTTGAACCTCTGGTCATTTTTGTTTTGCATTTAATTTGTCAATATAATATCGCCAACGGTTTGATTTTATTGTCACCAATTCCTTCTATCCTCACATCCTCACTTGACTATCACTTCCTCCCCTTCCCTCCCCCAGGGCACTATGCAACCGTCTTAAATTTCATGATAAATTGTCTTGTATATTGAATATACTTTATCCCATTGTGAATTAAAACAGTGTGGATACATTAATTGTTTTGTGAGTTCCAGTTTGTGATTTGTGTTTATTACTTCTGGTTCACACTACGCTGGAGAAACTCAGGCACACCTGTTCGAAAAGTTCAGCTCTGCACCAACTTGTAGATCAGGCCAACTTCCAGATAGCAGTCAACGTTGGGCACTGGGACTGGTCGTTTGTCTACGGTAGCTCTGACTTGGCCCCTACTGGCGCGGTGAGGCCAGGCCGCACAGGCCTACAGATCATATAGTGCCTGGTGGTGTGCCCTGCATCCCCCAGCCGTCCAGTGCCTGCTGGATACCTCGTACAGTCTGATCTGGTGCTGGTGTGATCGTGGGGCGATATGTGCTGCCTCTGTGGTAGTGTCATCGCAGTCCTGTCGTCATGGGAAAGACAGACAAGAATCAGTCAAACCTAAACTTTGAACTGCATAAATCAGGAATACCGCTACAAACTGCTGCTTTGGACTCAGAGCTGGATGCCACCTCTGAGCCACTGACCGCTCTGGAAAAAAACACTAGCTGTAATCCAAGCCAGCCTGCAATCCATCGATGGGAAAATGGAGGCCCTTAATGCTCAGTGATACGATTGATCGCAGCCAGGCTTGTACATTTTGAAATTGATGACAGGGGCGAAAGCAAACACAGGCCCCTGGTGCCACCTTACAATTATAAGCCCCTAAAGTGGTCTCATTCCAAGCGACTGGGGAAACTACAGGAGAAGAGCGGTACAAGGTTCTTCAAAGAATCAAACGGTCAGATAAGCTCGGATATAATCTGTCAGCGTGGGTGGAGAAGAGTAAACTCGGCTCAAAGCCATCTACCGCAACCTCAGTGATAGGTGATTGTGAAGCTCTCATCGCAGATCTTCAACAGAAGCTGGGGAACGCACCATACAAGATCCGAGTAATAGCCTTGCAACGTCATCATATGTTCCCCGCCATCTCAAGGAATGAATCAACTGTAATCGCGCTCTTCGGAGGGCCTTGGATGCCAAGAAAAGAGGTGGCAAACCAATTGCTGGGCATTCCATTACTGTAGGTTATCCGACAAAAAGAAAGTATGAAAAAGTGAAAGGGAGCAAATCGAAACAGAGTGGCTTATAGTCTTTTCTCTTTCGAAGGGGAAGAACCAGTCCGGGCTGCGGAGGTACTTAAATTGACAACCTAGCAATAACAAAGGAGACCTGGGTCACCGAACAAGCCTGTAGGAGGTATGTCAAACATCTCTACTCAACCGATTCACTGGATGCGGGGAATGCTCCGTGTCACCCCCTTCAAGGCATTTCAATCATCGAAGGCAAAGTAATAGAGATCAATAAAATATGGAAAGATAAAGCATCGGGGCCAAACGGGATTCCTGCCCCAGTATTAAAATCAGCATCAGGATTTCTGTGCATCAATTTGAACCCCCCTTTTTAATTACGTTTTTATCACCTCAACAATGCCGTGCTCTTGGAGAGGCTCTATACTCTTTCCTATCAGTTAAAAAGGTGACCGCTACAACCCAGCTAACTACAGGTTTGTTGCCTTGCTTGACCTAGAAGCAAAGGCTTACGCCAGAGTCCTCTTGGACGAGCTGGAGTCATGGGCAAAAGAAAAAGGAATCCTCCTGTTTTTACAGTCAGGATTTAGTCCATACTCCTCAACCATGGACAACATCATAGCGTTGGCATATTGATCCACACAAATGGACAAGAAGCACCCACCCCTGTTCCACTATTTATAGACTACAGCACTGCTTTTTAGGGTGGATCGCAGTAAATTATGGGAGAAATTGACCACATGGGGGATCCCACTAGAGCTCCTTAAGTTGAAAATATTGGGGTTATTAGGCTGTTGAGCCGGAGAAATTCTCCTTTTTTCCCCCCAACAATTTTTGCTAATTTTACTGGCCTGTGGATCCCCCCAGATGTTGACAAGGTCTTATCCCCCAGTTTAGTCTCCAAGTCTTCAAGAAGATTATCTATATCAGTTAGGAAACAATTGTCTGCAGTGTGCGTTACTGCCCACACATTCCTTTTCTCCCCCTGGAGGCTTAACACAGCTTTCCTCTTTCCCATCTTGGCAGTATTTATCATGTACGGCTCTCCCAATGTGCCATGGCAGGGTTGTAATACAAATCCACAACAGAACACGATTAGGCCATTACAGAATCCGCATGAAGTGGGTCAAACAAAGTTAGACCTGTGTATGAATCTCTGTTACACTATCCTTGGCGAAATCAGGATGGCTACTTGTCAGGGAATAAGGGTGTTTGAAACACTTGAGCCTGAGCCAAGAGGGGTGGCCCAGCCTCCTCCGGGCGATGACTGGCTGCTCTTGGACCCGACACATCCCATGGGAGCAACAATATCCTTTTGACGCACCTGCACGGCTCCATAGTTGGTGCAGCGTACCAGCCGACGGGAAGGATGGGCAAGATAGTTCTGTTCCCCACCTGGGCAGCAATCAAGTGGGCGTCCTAGAAATGTGTGTTATTCTAGGGGACTTTGGAGCAAGGAGAAGTGCTCTGACCATTGTACGGCCAAAGTCTACAAAGGCAGTAGGGTTGCTTTGCAGAATTGGGTGTTGCCATGGAGAACGGAGACACAGAAGTACAACATCATGGGGTAACCTCTGCATGTGGCATGCTGAGAGACTGCTTCAGACCCAAAAAGCCTGATTCTGGGCACGGCTAACATTCCCCCTCTTTCCTATTGCACAAGGGTGGTGTCACTGCTTCTGTAAGCCCTAACCAGACACGCACTGTAAACTATGAATACAACCTTTCCACCAGACGCTACCCAAACATCCCAATCACATCACATTGCTCCTTTTCTAGAGCAGAAGGCACTTGAGGAAGGATATGGGAGCAGCAGGGACTTCCTTTTGCATGTGAGGGAAGCTTCCATTACAGTTCTTTGAGTGTGTGCATGGATTCCTCTTTGCAAAATGATGAAGCCTGGTAAGATTCTTTCACTACACAAAAGCCAAAACGATTGGCATTGCTAAGGCTTGGTTATTATAGTTGTGTATAGGTTAAGTAAAAGGACCCACAAGAAGCAGGAGAGCATCAACCACAACTTCAAACAGCCTGCCGGGCACACAGAACTTATAGTTATGTTTAGGGTAACTAAAAGGACCCACAAGAAGCAGGAGAGCACCAACCACAACTTCAAACAGCCTGCAGGGCACACAGAACAGTCACTCACACTACACACTGAAGAAGCACAACAAGACACTCACAAATCCAGGAGATGGCAGGGGACTTGACAGGGCATTCCAGGTGAGGGATTACGCAACAGCAGGGGAGGGATTAAACATATATATTGTTTCCCTTTACTTGGCAAGCAATGTTGCCTCTCTTTGGAAACACTTACCATAATAAGGACTCATGAGGGTAGCACTTTAACTGCATTTAACTCTGGTCACTGAAACAAAACTGATGGATTGTGTGCAGAATCCTGTGTACCTTGCGAAATCACAGCTCCATATCAGAGTTCAGATGTAAACAAAAGGAGACAGGCCATAGTAGCACAGGTTCCTTGCAGCACAACATACCTGCAAAACAGTGGTAAAAATGTAAAGTGGCAGACAAGCGTGTTTGCTGGCACAGCAGCTTCCGCCATTCCGCAGTGAGGCCCATGGGCTCAGCATGAAGCCCCCTGTTAAGACTTCATTAGTTTGAGTTTGAAAGAGGGGGCACTTTTGATGCATTGTAAGAAGCACAATATGGAGAATTTTACCTTCTTAGATTAATAATTTAACACAAGCAGCGTTCACCTTCCAAATGTTTTTTAATTAATTATGTGTTTTTGCTACTTATAATTACATTCATATCTACACAAGAATTATTCATTATTTAAGTACAGAAGAGTTTCAAGAAATGTATACATCTTTAATACAGTAAACTTTATCAGAACCTGATTCAGATAGTTCACAGTTCTAGAATATGTCTGTAAAACCAACAGACCCTGCAGCATCTGGTATAAACCAAGACCAGTCTCTATTCAGTCTGGTCTTTGAAAATAAGAAGAAGAATGGAAACATTTTAAGGTGAAAATCCTCACCAGCAGGTTATGCAAAAAAAAAAGAAAAAATCTTTACAGTGAAAAAAACCCGTAACATGAAGGTGCACTGCTGGATGGGAGGAATGGTACAGTACTAGTGATTTTTCCTCAGTTTTTCTTATTGCCTTCGGTCTAGAGGTAAATGCAATAACATGATTCCTGTTCATGTGTGTATGCGTTGGTGCCTGATCACATAGTATGGCTGTCGGAATCCCTTTCCGCAGTAAGCACATGTGTAAGGTTTCGCTTCCATGTGTTTGACTGCCTGGTGCTTTACAAGGGCTGACTTATTCCTAAAACGCCTCCCACAGACAGCGCAGGTGTAAGGCCGCTCCCCAGTATGTGTTCTCTGATGTTTAACTAGAGAAGACTTATCCATGAAACCCTTTCCACATTCACTGCAGACGAAAGGTTTCTCTCCAGTGTGGGTTCGCTCATGTTTGATCAAGGATGCCTTATAGGTGAAACAATCGCCACATGTGAGACACGCAAAGGGCTTCTCTCCAGTGTGTATCATCTGATGGGCTGTCAGCTGTGATGACTGACGGAACCTCTTACCGCAGTCACTACATGTAAAGGGCTTCTCTCCAGTGTGTGTGCGGTGATGTCGGTCGAGGCAGGATTTCTGTCTGAACCTTTTCCCACAAACACTGCATTTGTGTGGCTTCTCACCTGTGTGTGTTCGCCGGTGTGTACTAAGGGACGACGAGTCACCAAAACACTTTCCACAAAACAGACAACTGTAGGGCTTTTCTCCGGTGTGCTTCCTTTGATGAATAGTTAGAGTTGAGATATGGCTAAAGTTCTTGTTGCATTCTTTGCATGTGTACTGTTTCTGCTCTATATGTATTTGTTGGTGATTAATCAAGTGGGACGACTGGTTGAACCTCTTCCCGCATTCTTTACACTCATATTGTTTCTCTCCTGTGTGTATTAGCTGGTGTCGTAGCATGTGAGATGAGGAGCCAAACCCCTTCCCACATTCGCTACATTTATAAGGTTTCTCTCCTGTATGCATTTGCTGGTGTTTTATCCTTGTGGATAAATGAGTAAAACCCTTGCCACAGATGGGACACAAATATGGTTTCTCGCCTGTATGAGTCCTTCTGTGGCTGTGGAACGAAGAAAAGTACATATAGCTTTTTCCACATTCAGTGCATGTATAAATCCTCTGGTGGGTCTTTCTTCTCGCTGGTGTGCTACTATGAGTTGGTTGGCTTACATTTTCCTCAATTTTAATGGCCATTTTGTGCAATTTGTGATTTCTGTTTTTTGTCTTGTGTTGCTTTTCTCTAGCTTTTTTCAGTTCTGAATAATTCACGGCCATCTCTTTTCCTTTTCTTGATTTTACTAAACGAGACTTCAAAAAATTTGTAAACTCTTCTTGGTCCATTTTCTGAAATTTACTCTGGAACACACTGTCTGTTGGATTGAAAGAAAGTTCAGACATTATATCAAAAGCCATTGCAAACAGGGATTTGGTAAATCAGGTACAACTGGCAAATTTCAAGTTAGAACAGTCTTGATAAATCTGGAGAATTTGCTAGGCCAGGGCTTTTTACCTACACACCGCGGTTCAGTGTTTTTTTTATCGACAAGAAACATACGTTTAAAAAAAATGACTAGATAGTTCGAACAAGTCTTAAAGAGATGTAGAAAATCCAACTTTAGAAAATTCCCCCTTCATGCTCATACAACATGCTTTCAAGCAGTCATTTCTAAATGTACGAGTGGATTACAAAGACCATTAAATGCATCACAGTATTTAAGGAGCCAAACAGTGTCACCTGCAACAAAAACGGAAGTATCTGTATCATGATCTAAGGTGGATGCCAGCCGGAATGTTTACGAATAGAAGTATTTAATGAATTACATTTTCTTTAAGTTTCTAAATGGAAATATTAGAGCATTGTCTGCATCCTTATTTGATCTTGAGAGGCACAGGCAGTCAGGAAAAAAAAAAAAAATAATTGAATAAATCTAATTTCGCAAGAGGCACAATCCTTTTCTCATTTGCCAGAAGATTTGACCCAACCACAGCAGCTTGTGTGGGGTAAGGTTTATGCTTTTCATCAAAACCTAAGCAATTAAGTGAGTCATAAAAATGAAATTCATTCCACTTATTGGGTTGGTTGTATTGCACTTGCATTTATTTTATGAACGGGTCATAGTAGCCAGACAAGTAGAGTATTTTATTTACTCCTGTACTGTGTCATATGCTCAAGTGACTCAGGTACTACACACCAGTTAATGCTGCATTTTTCCCCATTTGAGAGTGCTGCTGTGGACGACAGGAACACATTTCGTATGTTTGTGTGTCCAGACTGGTAGCTACTTGTGTTCCTCTCGTCCTTTTCAGGACATACCCTTTCTGGACTGACACATAAAAAGGCCGATACAGGCAGTGGACACTTAGAACACAGCGGTATAATTTGAAAAGCTCCATGTTACAGGTCGCTTTAGGATTCACAAGGACTGATCCAGGACACCTCTGGATCTTCACATTACAGGGTTGTTAAAGGAGGTATTAGATGATGTGCTTTCTAGGAAATCCAGGTGATTCTCTTGGCATACAGAAGGCTACAGGACATACAGTCCCAGAGTTTCGGAGAAATAATTTTTCATCCATCACCTTTCCACCAATATGTACACATTAGTTCTACATACACATATTTTTATATTATCATGACATTATTATCTGCTAGTTTAGTAGGTAAAATTATTACTAATGCTAACAGACAGAATATGTACCTATATTCTGTCCTTTAGCATTAGTAATAATTTGTGCAGGATGTATTGCTGCTGTTGAGTTCTTTATGTGTTTAGTTCTCACAATATATTTTCACGTGTACAAGGGGAACTTTCTCAAATATGGCATGGGGAAGGAACTCTTGTGTTTCACACACCTTTTCTGCTTATTACCAGTATTAAAATCCCTGCCTCACACTTGCTCAGGAAGAGCATCTTTGTAGCACAGGGAGCCTCACACTGCGTTTAATGGAGTACAGCACAAGGCTCTCACAGGCTGTAGTACCAGATGCCCCCGTTAACAAGCATTTACAATGCAATAGGTCTCGGGTTAATTAAGTTTGAGCTATTGGCATTGCTTAATATTGCAACACTAATTGCACCAAAATACCATAGCAGCAGAAAGGTCAATCTTCAAATTTCTATCCAACTGAATGTCTCAGCACAATATGAGAAGAATGCAGTGAGTATTTAGTCATCTTCCTCTAGCCATTGCCTTCTTTCACTCTTGACCCTTTAGTCAATGGCTTAAAATATTGTCAATCACATATTGGTTCAGCACTGAAGGGTGTTTCAGTCTCACTGTCTTTCTATTGACTGTTTGGGTATATCCTTCTGCCACCATTACAATGCGTGGTGGAGTAATTTTGATCTTAAAAACATGGTCAGTCATCACACATACACTTTTGTTTTGCTGGAAAACATACATGGAAACTTTAACATTCCTCTGTCCTGCTGCTGACCTGCAGAGTCCCTTTTGTCTGTGCCCCAATTACTGCTTTAATCCCAGCCTGGGGGTAATTCTCACCTGCAAACAGAACATGCTCTTAACTCTGTAGTGTCCTGCTAGACGTGCTGTGGGGGCCTGTGTTACGCCCCCCGTAGCTGTTACTATGTGGGCAGGAGAATTCCCGAGAGGTGCCGAGCTACAGCCATACCTGCTCATATGCTGCTGAATCAGCTGGCGGGATCGGGTGGGGCCACTATCGGACACTGTGCAGCATTACGGCCCCCGTGGAGAAGGCGCTGGGATCAATGAGAGAACTGTGACCCCTGTAGAGAGAGAGCCCGCAGGAAGCCCAAAGCTACCTAGCCAAGAGAAGTCCAGCCAAAGTCATGGAAACTAAGGTAGTCAAGTCCAAGCAGCAAAGCCAAAAGGCAGCAAGCCCAGCCAGCAAGAACACACAAAGGACTAGGAGCACTGGGCCCTGCACAACCATGCAAGCCTGCACGCTTGGGTGTTAGCAAAGCAACCCGCTTCTCCCCACGCATAGCTGCCAAGGTTTCAGATTGCTATGTGTGACATTTTCATAATTTCACGGTAATAATGAGTGACATTTCAACGACTATAAGTGATACTTTTTACCGAGCAAAATCAAGCAATGAAGATGAGAGAAACCTATAAATATCAGAAATTACATCCATTTGAACAACAAGAAATTCTAAGGAGATCTTAAAACAGCTGCAAATCTCTAGAAAGGGAAGGGAACTAACCTAGTGCATTTTTAATCTGATTGGACGGTGGCCACAAACACGCTGCATTGTGCAATGCTCAGGTGAGTGAGGCTGAGGCACACATAGGTTACAGCCTGGATGCTGTTGTGTGTTAAACAGTATGTCCCTTCATGAGACAATGCAAAGGTATGGCAGACGCCGACAGACCAAGAGAAATGGTTAAAGTTTCACACAGGCAAAAAAATGGGTGTGGAGTTTCATATATTTTGTTTATTAATCCACCATTCGTTTTGGGATGAGGAGCACTTCTTTATCAGTTCCCCAGATGAGGACTCCACAATCCTAAACACAAAATCCTGGAACAAATATTAAAGTCAGAAAAAGTTATGTGTAAAGTGTCTAGAGACTAATGGCCATTCAGAAATGACATTCCCCATTTGTATCGTTGAAGATAAGTCCTAAGCACAAAGAAAGCTATATATATGTACTGTAGCACATACATAGGTAAGAGCTGTCAGCCAGACAGTCCATCACAGAGAGAGAATAAAAGAGCTGCACTCAAGAGAAAAATTAGTTCAGGTACATTCAGGTCTATGGACTGATGTTGGGCTACAGCTGTTGCCTAGGCCGCGGTGATAAAATATACCGGGAACTGTTTTAGATAGTTTCTTGCACATGTATTTAAGAAGAAGTACTTTTTAAATTAAATTATGTTGCTCAACGACACTAATGCATGTTACGAATTTCAGCACTACAGTGCTTCAGGATTGTAAATGGAAAATCAGACGAGCTAATATAATACAGATTTTGTTTTCAATTGTTTTCAATTCATTTAGGAAAGAGTCACTGTACACTGTACCGGAATTCTATTCGGGAAAAACACCAACCTTTCCCTCGCAAACCTCGAAGTTAGCACATCTCAGTACATACGTCACAATATCAACTCAGAAAAAAGTTGTCTTACCATAATGAGATCAAGTGCCTAGACACCTTCAGGGGCAGCAGGTTAGTTGCCGGGCTCCCTGAATGGTTAACACGCTTAACCAATGTCTGCCGTTTTATTTTGGTGCAGCGCTCCATAATTAAAGGCAGCGACTCTGATCTGCAAGGCCTGCTACAGGCAGGCTCAGGCCTTGAGTCACCGCGGGTCGTGGTAATGCGAGTTTGCCGCCCGGTCTGCCTCCAGCAATAGACTCATCCAGACCAATCAGCTGTCCTGACTCCTTATCTGCTTCACAGGACTCTGACGACGGGACTCTGCTGCTGAACCACTCTGACGGCCCGGGCTGGCGTGGTTCAAATTCAGCAGCCAGGCCGGTGGCGCCGGTGGGGTCCGTCCATCGGGTCTACAAGATCAATACTGCTGTGGTGTTGCTGCGAGTCACCACGTGCTCAGCCATTGTGCCCACAGGGGTTCCGGCGGCCTCAACAGACCCTGACTGAGCCACACGGCTGTGCAGCACTGCGTGCAGTCTCCCCCGCTGTGCCTGGTCTTCATGTGGCGGCTGTGCTGACTGACCCCAAGTGTGACTGCCAGCAGGTGGTCGATCATGCTGTGTCGGCATCCCGCCGGTTTGATAATACGGCCGGGACGGATTTTATTAAATGATTGCCCCTCTTGCGCAGGCCTAGCAGCAGCGCACTTGACTCAGGCAGTCTCAGAAATAAGACTGTTTAAGGGACGCCGGGCGCCGACCGGACGACACAGCTGCAACTTACTCCTCCAGTCGAATCCCCAGGCTGGCCCCACCGTTTCTGGTCACCGACCTCACTTCCTGTTCCAGGAGGACGTGAGCCGGATTTCAGCAGCACAGCAGCCAAACAGATTGTTAGTCGGTAACATTGTAATAACCACTGCGTCGGAGAGAGGCAGAGCAGATCTTTAACTGTTCAGCTGCTGGTATACGCCTGATGCGTGACACTTGACAGGCCTGCCCACGTACCGGCGACCTTAGGCCTGCTGCCTCAGCTGCGGGGGCGCACGCGCAGCCGTGGACGGCGGCTGCGCGCGAGCACTGGCACGCAATCCCGGCGAGAAGCTCCAGTGGAAGGGCGAGGAGAGCGCGCATGTACGGCCGCGTGAGAGGCAGAGACGGCACACGACTGTGACTTGTTGGGGGCCTGTAGACGACTGGGCACCTGCCCGTCCTTGTGCAAGACAGTCTGCCCAGTGCTCACCCTCATTTGGCGAACGTCACCATGGAGCGCAAACAGGGCCGGTCCTAAGCCTTCTGAGGCCCCGGGCGAAAGGGAAGATGCGAGGCCCCTCTAATTACATATTGCGTCGCAAGAAGTGACTTCACAGAAAGTGAATTCGCAGGACTTTTGATCTTAGTTATTTGGCATCACTGAAGCAAAGTAATGTGGATATCAGTATCTTGCAAAGCCCAACCTTTATTGGACAGTGTCAAACTACAACTCCCAGCATGCATATTTGCCACATAATACAGAATCTGCTGCATAATATGAGGATTTTAACTAATATATTGTTTATAGCTCAAACGGATCAAAAGTTACTAAAAAATGTGACTTGTGCTGCTGTGAAGTCGAGGGCCCTTTGCAAAGGTTGACTGGTCACCTTTCTCATTGCTGCATTTGTATGTTCCACTGCTACTAATAAGGAAAAATCTTTGCAGAGACTGTTGGCATGCGTAAAAAATTCAGCAGCTCCCTCTGACCATAGTGCCACATCCTCTCCCCCACTGAACATCATACTGCCCCACTGAGAGAAACTTGCACTTCACTGACCCGCCATAAACACCTAGATGTGGCTCAATTTAAATTACGCACTAGACAAGAGCAATATGCTGCCTTAAAAAAAATTTTACATCCTAGAAAAAGCAAACACTCATAGGGAATGCAAGTAAGTAAAGCATGTGAAATGAAATGTAAGCAGGAACAACATGGTTACCTTTTTCTTTTTACACATGGTCTCACGGTATACAACCTTTACCACGCAACTTTTACCACGACCTACCTTTACCACGCAACTTTTACAACGCAGGACCCTTTACCACGCATACCATTACAACGCTGGTATTTACAACGCAGGTACTTTTACAACGCATACCATTACAACGTAAGTATTGGTAAGTATATAATTTTATTTAAAATATTTTAGGTTTGGGTTTTGAGTAAATGGGTATTTTTAGGGTTCAGGGTCAGTTTTCAGTTTTTGGGTAAATGGGTATTTTTGGGGTTCAGGGTCAGTTTTCAGTTTTTGGGTAAAGGGGTATTTTTAGGGTTCAGGGTCAGTTTTCAGTTTTTGGGTAAAGGGGTATTTTTAGGGTTCAGGGTCAGTTTTCAGTTTTTGGGTAAAGGGGTATTTTTAGGGTTCAGGGTCAGTTTTCAGTTTTTGGGTACAGGGGTATTTTTAGGGTTCAGGGTCAGTTTTCAGTTTTTGGGGTACAGGGGTATTTTTAGGGTTCAGGGTCAGTTTTCAGTTTTTGGGGTACAGGGGTATTTTTAGTGTTCAGGGTCAGTTTTCAGTTTTTGGGGTACAGGGGTATTTTTAGGGTTCAGGGCTGGGTTTGGGTTTTGGGGTTCAGGGGTATTTTTAGGTTTTAGGGCTGGGTTTGGGTTTTGGGGTACAGGGGTATTTTTAACATATATATTTAAAAATTAATAAATAAATATTAATATAAATAATTAAAATATTAAAATAATTTATTAATTACAAAAAATATTATTAATAATTATTTTACCATATTATTTACTTACCTATACTTACGTTGTAATGGTATGCGTTGTAATAGTACCTGCGTTGTAAATACCAGCGTTGTAATGGTATGCGTGGTAAAGGGTCCTGCGTTGTAAAAAATGCGTGGTAATGGTCTGCGTGGTAAAAGAACGCGTTGTAACGTCATATATCCGGTCTCACCACTGTGTTAACTTTGGAAATACTTTACCATGCTACCACAGAATGTCCCTCTGCAATGTTCCTCCTAGCCCCGCTCGTCAATGGCAACCACTCCACCAAAAGTAGGACAATCAAACAGTAGAGCAGAGAGGTTATAAGACGTAGAGACGGGGGAGTGAAGGCTGCTGAATAAGGCACAAAAAGGCACAGAAACTAAAAGGAAGTCGGGTGATCTCAAAGGCTCCACTGCCCGTGATGCTATTAAATCCTGTGGCTAAAAATGCTTGGATCGTAATTGCTGAAAGCCGAGTAAAATGTCAGGAACACGGCAGTTCTATATAAAAAAGGTGCCTCTGGTGTTGGTTTGACTTACATTGAGCCTCCGGCTGCGCATGATTTTGTTGGTTCCCTCGTTTCTTTCTATTTAATTATCTTCCATTAATTTCCACCACTTCTTCATACTACACTAATCTGTTGAATTCTTGATTGAGGAGTGTTTGCTCTTTTCATTTTGGCAGCGTCCTGTCTGCTCACCAGCCACTTCAAACTGGGAGGACGAGTGAGGACCGCAGGCCCCACCCGAACCTAGTCGGCCCGGCGGCCGCCTCCGCAGACTGCCAACTATCGGTGGCCGCACTCGGACGGCTGCACTGTGGGCGTCCTTGAATCGTAAAAGAGCCTTCTGAGAGTTCAGTAGAACTTCGGAAAGTCCATGATACATCACGCAGAGCCTGAAGAGAGAAGGCAAAACAGCTGCTTTGATGAAGAAGAACACATTCGAAAATTCCAATTATTTCTTGATAATTAGAAAAGTGTCAACTTTCACAGACAGTTCTCATTTTGGCTCAGCGCAGAAAGAAAGTGTATCTGAAAGTTTCAAACTGATAATGACAAATATATATATGCACCCACTTTGAATCAGGAGCCAGAGACCAAAACGAGGGAGGCCCCTTTCCTGTTCCGTCATCAAAAGTGCATGTGCAAATTCTACTCAGATCGAGTGGGCCCAGTGACCTTCATTTACAGGCACTAATTCCTTACACAAAGCTTCACACTTGAAAAATAACCCCTGATGACCAATGACTGGAAAGAAGGCCTCTGCGTCATCTTTGGTGAGCTACAGGTTTATGGTGCACGAAACACAGATCAAATAAAATAGAGTTGCTGTAAAAATCACTGACAAAGTAGTATTTTCTGTACAATAAAAGCATGGCTCAGGCACTCATGCTTGACACCAAAACATACTCCTAGCAACACCAGACACGCTGTCTTCCATCCGAGCTGCACAATGTATCTTGCCACAGACGTGCAAATGCGCTTCAGCACCTGTCTCATGTGGCGAGCTTTAAAAATACATCTATAGTACAGTATATTGCATTGTGTGTTTGATTTGGCAGTATTGTGTCAAGAAAAATTTTGTACTGTAAAACAAAACCCTTCTCCAACTCAAGGTGCACCCCCAAATAGCCAGGTCGCCCACTCTAGCCTTTACCCATAGCAGACATGGGTGCACTCAGCCCCCTGGTATTCATCGGGTGTTCTGGTGGATGTGTCCAACTGGTTTGCAAGCATTTGGAAGCGTTCCCGCAATATACTAATACAGGACGATTCCTTGAATGTCTCCTGAGTGTACACCCCGCATTCACTGATGGAAGCCGCAGGTAGATACGGTGCGGGAGTCCGTCGGTAGGAGGATAAAAGGATAACGCCATAGGATGGGCCGAGGAGCGAGTTGACGGCCGGGGATACAGAGTGAGAAACTGACAAAATCAGGAGCAACGAACTGGACTGGTCTCAGCCCTTCCATTTCCTTAACAAAAGTGAAAGTGGCATGGGCCGTGACTTACCATCTGTCTCTGTCACAGTCTGAAGACGTTACGTCTGTGCCAACGCGGCCCGGGCCCGGGCTCGGCAGATCATACTCTCGACTCCATACAGGCCAGGGAGCGCGTGCGGCGTGCGTGCTGCGTCAGCGCACAGCGCGCGGGGGCTGGCCAAAATGAATGTCCAGGGCCGTCATTGGTCTACCAGATTGGCGGCCCTGGGACCCACATCAAAGGGATACGCCGTAACGCCGTCTGCGCACAGCACCACGGTGACGGGGCTCTTTAACTGCCTGCACGAGTGCGCGCAGCGCTTCGCATTTTCATGTCTGGCGGGGCCGGCGGCGGCGGGCCCCCTGAGCGCGAGGCCCTGGGCAGCTGCCCATACCGCCCATGCCTAGGACCGGCCCTGAGCACAAAGACCCGCCGAGACGAGGTAGGAAGGGGGGGGGTGTCTCTGTGTGTGCGTGCGTGTGTGTATGCGCGGCGGCGGGGGGTCTGTATGTGTGTGTGTGTGTGCGTGCGTGTGTGTATGCGCGGCGAGGGGGGGGTCTGTATGTGTGTGTGTGTGTGCGTGCGTGTGAGTCTGCTTCCAAGGAGCCATGGGAGACAGGAGGCGAGCGCGACCTGATCCTAGTTCCAAGGTTGCGCGTGCACCTCACTTGTCTGTTTCCCTTGACTCCTTGAAACCGAGAATGATTACAATAGAGTCTCGGAACGACAGATTGATTCGCAATCTGTTCGCAGTTCCGAGACCTAAAAAGGAAGGTATGCGTCTTAATGAAGCGGCAGGACAGTATAGGGATGCCAAAAGAAACAAATATTAAGTTGACTATTTTCTTATTATTCATTTTTCTTGTGTTTGCGTTTGCCTACGATGTTGTAATTACTATGATGATCCTTTTGCACATCTTCAAAGCCCGTATAAACCATAAAGAAATGTTACTTAGGCATAACAATTGGTTTGTGGCTTTTAGTGTTGTTAACCACATGCTCTGCTTTCACCGGACATCTAGTATTGGGTTCAAAGTGGATACGTTACTTACCTCCAGCAATGGGTTTTCTAGTAGAGACTCTATTCAGTCACCTCCGGAGGGAGGTGTTTAGCTACTGCTCCTCAATGTCCAAAGATGACGGTGGAGATTGTGATGCCTGAGGTCAGAACCCTTCCCTGTTGCTGAAACAGTAGGTCCTCCTGGAAGGGCAGCCTAATCAGAGATCAGATGCTCCAGCCCAGGAGTTCTGGATACCATCCTCTACATGCCCAATCTGGGGCCACTGGATGGTTAAGACCCACTCTGTCCTGATCTTGTTGAGAACTCAGGCAGGAGTCGAATGGAATTGGGGGGAGGCGTAGCGCAGTCCCAAGTTCTACTCGCAGGGGAACGTGCCTCCAGAAACTCCAGCCTGCAGAACTGTTGTTATTCCACGTTCTTAGAGGTGGCGGACAAATAAAGCCATGGTTCTTCCCATTCTCAGACGAGAGCTGGCGCAACCTCCAGGTGTAGCTGCCACTTGTGAAGTATGCAGGGACTCAAATGAAGGACCAGAGAGCAGAGTATGAACAATATTAACATTCCAAGAGGGTAAGTTGGCAGGGTATGCCCAGACGTGGGTCCCTTGCTCACTCTACCACTGGATTCAAGATAGCCTGGCTGATGAGGGTTGGGAACCCAAAACCAGTCCCAGGATGCTTGTCTCCGGTCCAGGGAAGACATGGCTTGGCAGTTCGGGCTGGACTGTTCCCATGAGGCACAGGGTCAGACTGATTTGCATATCGCCATGTCTGAACTGGGGTGGCAGAGTGGGCTAAAGAATAAGGATGGATTAAACCCAGATCTCTTGACTGGGTGTGAGTGTTTGATTGATTCAGATGCTCCGTCCATCACCACCCCCTTTTGTACTGCTTTTGGCCGCCATAAGTGTGGCAGGGTATGCTCAGACGTGAGTCCCTTGCTCACTTTGCCACTGGATTCAAGATAGCCTGGCTGAAGACGGCTGGAATGCCAGAAACCGGTCCTCGGAAGCTTGTTTCCGGTCCAGGGAAGATATGGCTTGGCAGTTCGGGCTGGACTGTTCCCACGAGGCACAGGGTCAGACTGATTTGCATATAGCCATGTCTAAAATGGGGTGGTAGAGTGGGCTAAAGAATGATGATGGATCAAACCCAGATCAGTTGACTGGGGGTGAGTGTTTGATTTGCTCAAACGCTCCGTCCATCATCCCCTTTGGTATCGCTTTGTAGATTGGCAGCTACTGCAGTGAGATGTAACCTTATAGAGGTAAATTCTAGAGCAGAGTTGTAAATGAAGTTGGTAACAATGTTTTGTACAGTGACATTGTACGGATCAATTTGTTTTGAATGACAATAACAAACAAACCTAGTCCACGTAGGTGCATAGCACGTTGAATGGTAGGCTTACGGGCTTCCTTAAGAATGATCATACATTCAGGTATGAGATTCAAGTACCCAAATTCTATGACCTAAGGAGCCAGATCGCTAGGTTGAGAGCCTTGGGATGTGGGTGTCAGATTTCTTCCCGGTTCTGAGTGAGAAGGTCCAGCCTGTTGAGGAGCTTCTCATGGGGAACTGCAGAGAGGTTCAGTAATGTTGTAAAGCAGGGTTGATTGGTCCATGTGGAAGCTACTAGAATTAGTGTGAGAGATGTTTGCTTGCCTGAGCTTCTGAACCAGAAATGGGAGGAGAGGGAGAGGAGAAAAAGTGTAAGCCAATATACCTGACCAGCTCGTCCATAGTGCGTTGGCCTTGGATTGTGCGTGTGGGAACCTGGACCGGACGTTTGAGCATTTTGCGTTGTCTGTGGCTGCAAACTGATCTATTTGAGGGAACCACAATCTGTGAAAGAATAGCAAGAGTACTTGGGGGTTGAGGTCACTCTTGTGAACTTGTTGCAGCACCCTGCTGAGAAGGTCTTTAAAATTGTTGTCTGTTACTGGAAGGTATTGCGCTAACAGACTAATGTTGTGATGTAAAGCCCATCAAGTCAAAAGTTTTATTTGTATTGGTACTCGACAGAGGACCACAAAAGATTTTTTTTACATTTTACATATTTAAAAAGATTCAATTTTATCAATACAAAGGTAAAAAGGATTTTAAAAATTTGTACAGATTATAACAAACAAATTCATTCGGAGGTTGTTTGCACAAAGATATAAGTTCTCTCACCGTTGTGATTCTACAGGAGCGATAGATAGGTTCTAGGAATCTAGTTCGGGCTAAGATTACTTTCTGGTTCGGACATACAAATAAAGCATGCTCCAAAGTCTGATCGCCCCCTGCACACAATGTACATAAAGGAGATCCTCCCGGGAGCCATCTTGAAGTATATGATAGAACGGGTAGAATGCCTAATCGAAGCATAGCGATTGCCCTCCTTGCGCCATGTGTCAAAGTAAACCCAATGTAGGACCGGTTTTGTTTGTATTCTATTGAGTCGGCAAAGGGTTTATAAGTAGCTAGTTTGTTACAATGTCGAGAGTCCACTTCATAGCTCAATTTTGGGGTGAAGCATTTTAGGAACAGTTTTACTTGAGCTGGTGACCAAGTAAGCAGCAATTTAGTGCTAATATTTGCTATACGAAATGCTTCAATCATGTTCTCTAGGAAAATTTGCTTTTTAGCGTCAGACCCAAAAGTCTCTTTTTTCAGCAATGACCTTAAAGTGTTCTCTTTTGCGTGTAATAAGTTGTAGGCCCACCTAATTACATTTGCAATTGCTACAGCGTAGGAGCTTGTGACTGATAGTTCCAATCTCAGTGCTTGAACAGGTACAGCATCTGACACTTTCATGATTTTCCTTAACATTTTTCCCTATTTGCGATCCATAAAGGCCCATTGTTTTATGGGGATGTACTCCGTCGCATAGGATAATACAGGTGGTATTTTTACTCTGTAGATGTTTATCAGTGAGGAAAAATGTCTGTTCCCTGTTGCGCTATAGAGTCTCTGGAGGGCCGCGGCATGTATATCAGATTTCCTTAAAGCCCATCTCCAAGTGGTCAGAGATAGGTTGGATAATTTTGGAGAATGTGCCCTCCCGTTTTCGTAGCTAATACATGACTGTTACATTATAAGTATGGACTTGAACAACCTTAACAATCAGGTACGGTAAGAACGCTTCTATTGCTAGGTGAACAGTTTAAAGCACTAGGTAGTTGATGTGGAGACCCAGGTGTTTGATGTCTTAGAGACCCTGTACTGTAAGATCCTGCTTGTGTGCACCCCATCCCGTGAGTGATGCGTCCGTTGTGACAGTGATGTGTGGAACAGGGTCGAGGAAAGGCCGCCCTTGAGACAGGTTGTTGGTGTTCCACCACTGCAGAGAGTGCTGCGTACAGTGGTCTATTAACCGCATCAGCGCTAGCGGTTTTCCCGCTGTGCGCTAAAGTTTTGTAAATACCGCGTTACATGACGAGCTCAGCTCGTCATGAGCGTACGAGATGTGTACCTCATGACGAACTGAGCTCGTCATCAGCGTAGAAGGGGTTAACACTAGATCTTCTGATTGACCCTGTGACTGAGGCCACAATTGAGCTAGGCACTCCTGTAACACACGCATGTGTAGTCACGCGTGAAGTACTGCATCAATGCAGGATGTCCTCAGTGAGAGCTATTGATTTGTGTGTAATTGGGGCATTAAAGCTTACAAATTCAAGATGCTTGCAGTATTGGGATAGGCTAATCCTACTCCTGTGTTTAGAATAACCCCTAAATACGTTTGAACCTGCAGAGGTTGATGGTGAGACCTGGTGCCGCTGATGGTGAATCCTAATCGATGGAGCAGATTTATTGTAACCTGTGTGTGTTGCTGGCACTGCTGATGAGTGTCGGCTTTGATAAGCCAATTGTCCAGGTATAGAAATACGTGGACTTGTTGTCTGCGTAGATCGGCTGCTACCACTGCTAGGCACTTGGGGGCATATGTATGAAACACATTTTTTATCGCAAATGCTGCGATTCACAAAAAACAGTAATTTGCAAATCGTGATGTATGAGACACATTCGCATCGCAAATTAAGAATTCGCAAAAATACCGATTTCTTTTACTGCGAAACTAAAAATCTGCGAATATCCTTGCAAATTCTTAAATTGAGATTTTCTCAGTTTGCAAAATTCTCAAAATGGAAATCGCATTTTAAGAAATCGCAAGGACATGTATGAAAAATTAGCAATTTGCGAAAATGGCAAATACGCTAAATAATAAATCGCAATTAACACCAAGTGCATTCAGGTGGTAAGCAGGTGCAAGGTACTTAAACCAGCTCCTTCCACAATGGCAGCACTATATGTGATAGGCAGGACACTGCGTATTCGATCTCTTGCACAGATGAGAATGAGACAAGAGCGTATCTTCAGGCTGCGCATCACTCTGTTCCAGCAGACTGAAGAGGAGATCCATGACAAGTACAGGCTGCACCCACACACCATCTTGTACCTGACTGAGGAGCTGAAACCCTATTTGGAACACCCAGCACGCAGGACCCAAACAATTCCCACCATTGAGAAGGTCCTGTGCTACCTGCACCTCCTGGCCTCAGGGAGTTTTCAAGGGGTCATAGCAGAGGTTGGCGGGGTCTCGCAGAGTGCCCTGTAGCGCTTTTTCCATGCCTTTCTAGATGCAATGCTACCGAGGCTATCACATGAATGAAATGAAAAGGGGTTTTGTTAAGTGCAGCAGCTGCCCTGAGACGTCCAGGCGCTAGGAACTAGATTGAACCTTCCGGTGAAATCGGTCCATGGGTAAGCTTGGTTAGTTAAAAAGAAATGTTTTGAGCGGTCTTCGGAAGGTCAGCAGGTTCGGGTTGGATCTTAGATGTAGGGGAAGTGAGTTCCATAGCTTGGACGCATTGTAGGAAAAAGACCTGCTCTGGATCTTCGGATCTGGGGGACTGCTGCCAGAAAGGCATGGGAGGAGCGAAGCTCTTTCTTTGGATAGTAAGGGGTGATCAGAGAATGGCTGATTATTGGGCCAACTTTCCAGTAAGCTTGATGGGTGATACACATGGATTTGAACGTAATTCTTTCTCCGACAGGGAGCCAGTGTAGAGCTCTCAGCCCAGGCTCTATCGGGGTTGTGCGTGGGATTCCAAGGAGTGTGCGTGCTGCACAGTTCTGAATCCGCTGCAATTTTTGCAGGCAGTATTCAGGCGCCCCTAAGTACAGGGCGTTACTGAAGTCAATGCGGGACTGGATTAGGCCCTGAATAACTACCGGCTTGGCGTCAAAAGGTAGAAGCCGAAGAATTTTTTTCATCATTCTGATGAGACCAAAGCAAGTCGCTTACAGTTTAGTTGCTTGTGTATTGAAGGTCAGGGATTTGTCCAGCCACACCCCAAGACTTTTTATATTTTCTTTCGGTGTGGGAGGTACGCCCAAGCCGGTAGGCCAAAACAGCTCCAAGGTGGAGGGAGCTGAAGGGCCAAGGAGCATGAGCTCAGTTTTATCCCCGTTAAGCTTCAGGCATGACTTTGTCATCCAGCTCTTCACCTGCTCCAAGCAGGTAATCGGGCTGGTCTGTGGTTGGTGGCAGTTCTTATGTGTAAGAGAGACCACCAGCTGGGTGTCGTCAGCATATGTAATGATCTTAATACCATGCGGACGGACAATCCCAGCCAGCGGTCTTATATACGCATTAAATAGCGTAGGGCTCAGGGAGGAGCCCTGTGGCACCCGCAGCCCAAGGACTTGGTTGCGGAGACAGAGGCTCCTTTAAAGACTTGGAAGGTCTGATCACTTAGAAAGGACTTGAACCAGGCCAAGGCTTCTCCTGATATTTCTATGCTAAGAAGACGGCTCAAGAGGATTTTATGGTTCACCGTGTCAAAGGCGGCGCTCAGGTCAATGGCATGTTTCCAGGTGGGTGGTACAGTGCTAGTCACTATGCAGGAGTTCAGCAGCTCCATTAAAGTCGGAAGAATGACCTGGTCAGCCAAGGCCAGCGTGCTTGGTGGGGCAGGGTCGCACGGGGATCCAGATTTTATTTGGTGCATCAGAGGCTCGAGTGTTTCTGGGTCTAGCTGTGGAAAAAAGGTCTAAGGTATTTTGATGAGACTCCTCCACTTCAACAACTAGATGGGGTCCTTGAGTGGGAAGCTCCGAGTTAAAGTCCGGGAATGATAAGTACATTTTAATTACTTTGTGGAAAAAGAATTCAGCCAAGTCGTCATCACATATACTTCCCCAGCACCCAACAGGCATTACAGCAAACAAAACTTTACTTCTACCAGATTGCACGTTTCCCCCACGTCATTGGCTGCATTGATGGGACTCATGTGGCCATCACACCCACAGCAGCAACTGAATATGTCTACAGAAACCGTAAATGCTAACGTTCACTGAATATACAGATTGTGTGCAATGCTAAGTATATCATCAATGACATTGTACCTAAATACCCTGGCAGCACACACAACTCTTTCATCTTCAGACAAAGTGGGATGCACAGACGACGTGAATACCAGAGCTGCAGTAGTCACCCGAAAGGGAGGAATTTGAACTGAGAATGTTTGCCACCCACCACAAACCAGATAGTTAAGATGTGCTGGCTGTACTGATAAGTGAAAATACGCGTCCTTTAGGTCTACTGTTGCCATAAAGTCAGCTTATTGGAGAAGTGGGCTCACATCTTGTAAAGTGACCATATGGAAGTGTTCAGACAAGATGTACTTGTTTAAGAGCCTGAGGTCTAGAATTGGCCATAAAGATCCGTCATTTTTGGGTATTAGGAAGTATGCAGAGTATATCCCGGTGACGTAGAGGGATGGGTTGTATAGCTCCTTTGAGAAGAGCTTAGACTTCCTGTTTGAGCAATGTTTGATGTTCCAGAGATAGCCTCTGAGTGCAAGGTGGAATGTTGGGAGGTGTGGAAAGGGTGAGGCTGGTGGTGATAGCAGTGGTGTAGCAAGATCAGGTGGGTTCCGGTGCGGAAATTTCTAGTCAGCCACGGCTTGAGAAAATGGCAAAAATATATGTTTAAAATACATATTTTCGTACTTTCGTCACCCCCCTCAGTGACGACACCCGGGGCGGCCCGCACCACCCTTCCTACACCACTGGTTGAAAGAGGCGGAGGGCTAGTGGCCTTTTCCGGTGTTTAGGTGGTACCAGTAAATCCAGAGCCTCCTGAAAAAAGAGCAGTCTTTTTGGTGGTGGAGGAATCGAAGCCATAGATCTGGCCAGGATACGGCCGGCATGAGGCTAGATGTGGATTCGCTTTTGTTTAGCATACAGTTGTTCTTGGAGTCTATGAAGAATGGGCTCCACTTGCTTGCAGGAATCGGACTTGGAAGACTGCTTCAAAGATTTCAGGTTCATTCAAGGTTTCGGCATCAAAGCTGTACTTGTCATCAAAGCGGTGGACATTGATGGTTGGCTCGGCACCAACGGTTGGGTAGGCACTGAGTGGCATTCCAAGACAGAAGTGCTCGATGCTGAAGGCTTCGGCTTGGTTCGGTGTTTCGGCACCGAGACGGAGGATGAGGCATCTGAACCCATTGCTCGGTGCGGACCATGGCCAGAAGGCATTAGTGAACCGAGAGCCTCCGTCTGTTGAACCACATAGGCCAAATGTCTTTTGAAGTGATCCATACTGTGTTGAGGGACAGGAGGTACTGTACTCTCGGTGTGCCGAACTGCCCACTATGGATCCCACTGATGGCTGAGGGCGTTCTTCCTCTTCTTTGACGTCTTCACGACCAAAGATGTCTAGAGTATATTCGATGCTCCTCTGTGATATTTTGAGCCATTTTGGGGAGACGCTGTTCTTGTTCCAGAGGGTGAAAGCAGCAGCTGGGGGCAGGACTCAGAGCCCCAGAGACCAGCGGGCCACGAGAGAACCGGCAGCCCCTCCCTCTGACCACATGCGGGCCATATCTACCTCTAGCGCCTCCCGCTTTGCGGGAGACGCCACGTTTGTTCCGGAGGGTGAAAGCAGCAGCTGGGGGCAGGACTCAGAGCCCCAGAGACCAGCGGGCCACGAGAGAACCGGCAGCCCTTCCCTCTGACCACCTGTGGGTATTTAATTGTCTGCGGGACTCCCGCGTCGCGGGACGCACGCGGGCGGGCGCTGGGCAAATCCTGGACAAAGGGCAGGCCCTCTGAGGCCGTCAGAGGCCAGAAGAGGCTGGGCTGGGCCACCCCCCTGATATCTGTAAAGAGGGTCTCAGACAAAATGGTACTGTTGCCTGCTGCTTTACAATTTGGATGCAAAGCCTTTATGACCTCTTTACATATATATTTCTTACTATTATGGACCTACCAAGGACACGCTGAATCTTCTGTTTGTGCAGTTTTAATTCGTATGTTACCTTGGTATGTTCATTTAACTGTCTAAAATACTCTGAGTTCTAAAGATGGGTAAAAGGGCTTGCGCGATCAAGAAACTAATTCCAGCTCTGCCTAAACCTAGCACCAAACCCACATCCATAGATAGGATAAAGCTGGAGGGAGCCCTGGGAGCTGTGGCCTCAGGAATAGAACGGACTGAGAGGCGTTTATCCATTACACCAAATTTAGAATCTGAATCACTGATGTCCAGCTCTTCGTGTGAATTAGAAGCTCTACCAATCGAGTTGTCTAATGACCCACTGCTAGATCTAGATATAACGAGTATGGAGTCTCCGAATTGTAGTGCTCCAATCCAGTTGGTTAGCAATATCAAAGCTAAAGTAAGATCTAAAGAAAATCTGACAGCTAAAAGAAAAAAACAACAGGGCCCCATAGTAGATATAGAACAGCCCTTGGTGGATAGTATAGCAATGGACTCCATATGTCAGGCTACTGATTAGCCTGAGTGGGTGACAGCCCAGGTACTAAATCTCCAGACCCAAATGAGAGTCATTATTAAAGAGGAGCTTAGACCCATATTGGAAAGGTTGGAAGGGCTGAAAGCAATTTCGAATAAAGGGTTAAAACCAAGGGCGATAACTAAGGCAAATATCACCTCCGATAACATGACAAGTAAGCAGGCCACAAATAGCCGCCCAGTAGACAAACACTGTTCTATTTCAAATGAAAGAGTGCCCTTACCAAAAATAAATGTAAATTTTGAATCCGCACAACAAGTCAGGAAGCTTAATGAAGATAGTGCAACAAAGTCTTCCACAAACCAATCTAATGCAACAAATAACTATCCATTAGCGACCAAAAGAACAGGGGAATCTCTAAATAAACAAGGCCAGGTGAAGGAAGTATCTCAACCGACACATGAGCAAAATGAGCAAACCAATTGTCCGCCAAATATAAATCTTCCCCATGCGTCAACTCCCTATGAATTAATTCTGGCAGGTGTACCCGAATTAGGAAAGGGACAGGTAGAATCCCACCAAGAATTAAAGAATAAATGTGTTCTTTGGTTAACAAACCATAGCGATTTTGGATATGAAAATATCGAAGAGATTTTATCTACAAGAAGGGTGGGCTGGATTGGCGGACGACACAAGGACATTCAAGGAAACTGTATAGTCATTAATTTTAGAAATCCAATGATAACTGAAAGAGTTTTAACATCGGAATTTGGGAGGAACATGGGTAATATTCTTTTATTCCCTCTGGGTTTTTTTGATCCCCCAAATATACCTCAGCAGTTTGATCACTGCCACCAGTTGGGAAGGAGACCTGTTCAAAGTAACTTTGTATTCCCAAATATAGGTCAAAACTGGAGAAACCAACCCATTTTTAATATCCCCACTGGGAATAGGTTCAGCCCGCTAGAAGGAGTGGACTGACTAACGGAAGTCCCGAAAACGTTCATGGAGAAATATCCGCCATGTCTATTGATCATGAACTCAAGGGCTACCCTACAGGGCTACATCCCCAAAGAGAGGAAGGTCTGGTCGGAGAGTGCAAGAGCGGCTCCCGAAGCAGTATCCCTACTATGGGTGAACTAGCCCTGAATGAAAGTTCCCATCGGTTTACACCAGAAGGGATAGTCGACCAGGTAGACTCAGAAATAGGTAGAGCGAAAATGAACCCCCAGCCCTTGGAAATAGTCAACAAGAATATATTTAATCCCCAGGCTGCACGGGTTTTTTTTATCTTGGAACGTTGCGGGTATCAATAATAAAATAGACCACCCTCACTGGGGATCTTTCACTAGTCAATATGATATATGCTTGTTCCAAGAAACCTGGGCAAGAGGAGAAGTAACCAAGTTGGGTTACGCCTCTTTTAGCATCCCGGCAGTATCGGGTGGTGTAGGGAGACCATCAGGGGGCTTAACTACATGGGTAGGTGTTCACCTAGGTTGCACAGCTATACAACTTGATACAGGCTCTAGTGACATATTATGCGTTCGATTGCAGTTCCCTCTTAAATTCCCAATTGTTTTAATCAATGTGCACTCGAGGCCTATATCTAAGGGAAAGGAGTCCACTACTGTGGAGGATTTAGATATATTTCTATCCAGTTTTGCTTTAAACCAAATGGTCATAGTAGGAGGGGACCTCAACTGTCAGTTCGAACCTCTTGAGGGCCTGTTTCTTGACAGTCTTTTTGAAGAGGACCTCCTCTTTGAAATACCGGACTCTAGTTGGCCAAAAGTAAATACATTCAGTTGAATTGCCTTGTCCTTAAACATTCTTTAAGAGCGTGTAATGGAAGATCAGTTTCCGAAACAACACATGGTTACACGTTCCATAGCAAGGACCGAGGGTTCATACTTGACTACATTCTTATTAACATCAACTTCTGGGACAGGATGATTGATTTTAAAATTCTTCCACGCCCAGACAGTGACCATGATGCCTTAGTAGTGGACCTCCAAATACTAAACCCCGAGAGAGCTCATTCTGATAATACTCCCAGCGATCCTAAGTTAATTATCTCGAACTGTAGGAAGAGAGTACGTTGGACTAATTTTAACCAATCACAGGAAAACATGAGCAGTCTCTATGATGCTCTATTACCCATTTTTGTTAAAGCCGCTAGCTTATACAGTCACAACAGGGACCTTATGGATAATGAGGCGATCGAGCTAAATCATAATAAATTAAAAGAAATCTTATTAAACTTCTTTTTTCCCACTAAACCTAGTAGACCGGGTAGGCCAGAGCCCCACCCATGGTACAACGCAACTTGCCGTAAGGCTAAACGTGCGTTAGTGGCCTCTATTAAAGCAAAGGATCGCCCCCAAATAAAAATTTTGAGAAGGGTTTATAAACTAGCTGTCCAAGAAGCGGAACACAGGCGGGAACTGGAAAATTGGGATCTATTAAAAACAGCACTAGGGGATAGAGATATGAGGACATTCTGGGGAGTTGTAAATTCTGGTTCAACCATACCTAAAAGAGCGTTGGAACCAAATCTGGATGAAGAGGTCTGGCGGGAGTACTTTGAATCTGTCTATAAGTAGGAAAGGTGTTTTGAGGAACTCCTAAAAGCTGGATGCCCCAGTAGTGGATCATCCCCTAGCTATAAGGGACACAGATCATTATTCTGATGGTAGCTCAGGACTGAGCATAAGTCTACAGGAAATAAAGGGAGCAGTGGCAAAAATAGTACCAGGTAAAACCCCAGGTCTGGATAAGATCCTTGGGATCTCTTTAGGAGTGAGCCAGATATATGGGCTCCGTACTTCTGGGTATTTTTAACGCAATTATGATGGGTATGAAGATTCCCGCTAGCTGGGTCGGCGCGGAGATAATCCCGATTTTTAAAAAGGGCTCCCCACTATTATCGAGTAATTATAGACCAATCAGTTTAATTGACATCCCCCCAAAAAATGTTTGCACGCGTATTGCTCCTCAGGCTTCAATCCTGGATGGATGATAAGAGTGTACTCTCCCCCCTTCAGGCAGAGTTAAGGGAAAAACTGTCGACCCTTGACCAAGACTTCAACTGATGTACTGGAAGACGGTCTGCCTGGAGGGGGTAGCCTCTATTTAATATTTGTAGACCTGAGGTCAGCATTTGACCTAGTGCCAAGGGAAAAATTGTGGTCGGTTTTAATTGAGATGGGGGCGCCCGTGTATTTAATTCAACTTATTAGGCGCTTACACGAAAACAACTAAGCGCAAATTAGATACGGCAGGGAAGGAAAACTTACAGCACCCATACCTATTAAACGTGGCGTACGCCAGGGCCGTGTCCTTGCGCCAACCTTGTTTAGCCTCTATATTAATGGCCTGATCGATGCCCTGTCAACAGACACCGATTTAGATGCCCCGAAACTTGCTTCCCGTAGAATTTCAGCAATGATGTTCGCTGATGACACCCTTTTGGTAGCCAAATCACCCATGGGGTTTCAAAGGGTTTTGGATAGATTTCAGTTATTCTGCAGGGAAAGAGGCTTAGAGATAAATCTGCAGAAAACGAACTTTATGGTGTTTAACAACCCTAAGAGCACCCGTCCAAACCCCTCACTAAATGGTAAATCCCTTGAAAGAGTCTCATCTTTTATTTATCTAGGCATCACCATTACTGAAACTATGGATTGGGGGGCCCATATTGCAAAGTCGACACAAAAATTGTCTCAGTCGACAGGGGGCATCATGAAGGTATTTAATAAGTCAGGCAAGAGTGCTGTCAGCCCGGCACTAGAAATATACAGGGCCCAGGCACGAGGGGGGTCATTATATGGCGCAGAGCTCTGGGGTCATCTTAACTCTGAGCCATTATCAACAACAAACCACTACATAAGGAATCTATTGAGGCTCCCGCGTAGCACTCCCTTAATTCCACTTTGATTAGATGCAGGACTAATGGCAATAGCAGAGGTCCTGAGTCTTAAACCCTTATTGTATTGGCGCCGTCTGTGGTCGACTCTTGAATTTCTTCCCTTCAAGGAAGAATTGTCTGAAGTCCTGAAGTCGAGGGGTGCTGTTAGATTCCCCTGGTTTGCCCACATTAAACATTTGCTAATAGACATGGGCCTGGGGGATTGCTGGGCTCAACCAGAGTTGGCTTGTCCATTAATTTCCAGGGGCCGTCAGGAAGATTAAGCGAGCTATTGCCCAGAGTCACATGGTGCTGGGCTAACCTGCCGCCGGAGCCGGGGATCGAACCCTGATCCCCAGATTCCAGCGTCAGTCGCCCTGGCCGCGGCGCCACACCTCTCCACAGTCTAACAATTGAGTTGATACTCTGTGCATTATCACCAAGAGGAGTTGTTACTCTACCTTGTGTCTCAAAAGACTTCTTCAAAGAAAAACAACTTGCACACATCCAGACCCAACACTAGATGGCAGAAGTATGCAAAGCATGTGTATCTACAGCCACACACGCTTTGAAAACACATACACAGTTTATAAGCATTTTCACTCTCAAAAAGTCCACCTAAGCTCTTTGGATGGAGCCGTGTAAACAGCTTAATTAATTAAAATGAATTAGAATTAGAATACATTCTCTTCAAAGAATCCATTTAAACTAAGTGCACTTTAAACTGCCTAAAAGCAAGATGACCTACGGCTGGGTCAGGACACCGTGCACGGTCAGCCATCACAGGATGAGCTCCAATTTGTGTTTAAAATTCCTGGGTGTGGAGGAAGATCTTTCCTTCCATATACATAGGATGCAGGAACAACATGGATCTTACCAAAGGCACTGCTTGTAATCGTCTCACTGTCGCAACAAAACTTGAAATCTTGCAAGGGGACCACGCCTCTTTCGTCTAACGTTGGCACCATTTCTGTTTTTATCTTCATAAAGCCTGAAGCACAAAATAAAATCCATAAATCAAGTGTTTGCAATTGTACATCGGTAGGTTAGTCACGGTAAGTAGGTATTTTTGGGCAAGTAGGTTAGCAAGGGCATTGCATGTAGTGTTGTAGGTACTAGGGAGGATAGTTTGGTATGAATGGCAGGTTATGGTTGGTAGGTTAGTTATGTTAATACTAGTATGAAGAGGAGGAGGATACCGTTTAATAGCACACTTTAAGATCCCAGGCCGGTAGAGCTTGTGGTTGGTATGAGTTGTCATAAGTGCTCGTCCCTTATGTTCATCTATCTCTAGTGTATGATTAAAATCTCTTCCGCCCCCTCCTCAGGGCAGTGCCACTTTTTCCCTTACATATATGTTTTTAACGCATGTAACTACGCTCCAGCAATTTGTAACTATGCTCTGAAACTGTGTAACTTCTAAGTATGTAACTGGTAACTATGCTCTGAAACAATGCGTGTCCTCATGTAAAGCGCTCTGATACCTCCGGGTCTAGCCAGCGCTATATAAAACTTATCAAATAAATAAATAAAAATAAAGGAGATCACCTGTGATGGTATAAGGAGTCGTGCAGCCCAGGACTGCCGCTATCACATGTGCGCTTCTGTGTTGTGACCCAATCACCAGCAGGGTCAATAGTACACGTGACCACAGCGTTGGCAAATGTAGTACAGAAGACAAATCCCAATTATCCCATTTACTTCTCTTATCCTGACCCATGCTAGTGCCTGATGCACCCCGATCTCTCTCCACAACCACCCAACAGACGGCTTCTCTGTACGTCAACTCAACTCAGAGGTTTTCGTTTCTACCTCACCCCCAACAGAATTATAAAAAAAACATGTTTCAGTTCAGAAAATGACAAAAATCTCTTAATTTACTATAGGCCAACTGACATTTGAAAAGTGTTCCCCATGCAAGGGGTACGTGTCCACTTCCCTAAGAAGCAGTATGCTCTTATCATTGGGTGTTCAGATTACTACTGCAAATATATGAATACAAGAGCTGTCAAGCAATGAAAATAAAATATCCAATCAATGAAGAAGGAAAACATTCATTGCTTTAATTACCATTTGCCCTTTCCTCTCTTGCGCCCACTGTCCTCATGCAGAAATCCTTGGGAGGTGCTCCAAAAGGCTCCTTCTTCCTTTCATTGCGGCAGGCTTTCATGATATCATGCAACTCAATCGCCACCTAAAACCAACAACGACACCTAGATTAGGAAGCGTCTTTGGCATGTTATCGCTTTCCTGATATCACGCAACTCAATCGCCACCTAAAACCAACAATCGACACCTAGATTGGGAAGCGTCTTTGGCATGGTATCGCTTTCCTGATATCACGCAACTCAATCGCCACCTAAAACCAACAACGACACCTACATTAGGAAGCGTCTTTGGCATGGTATCGCTTTCATGATATCATGCAACTCAATCGCCACCTAAAACCAACAATCGACACCTAGATTAGGAAACGTCTTTGGCATGGTATCGCTTTCATGATATCATGCAACTCAATCGCCACCTAAAACCAACAATCGACACCTAGATTAGGAAGCGTCTTTGGCATGGTATCGCTTTCATGATATCATGCAACTCAATCGCCACCTAAAACCAACAATCGACACCTAGATTAGGAAGCGTCTTTGGCATGGTCTCGCTTTCATGATATCATGCAACTCAATCGCCACCTAAAACCAAGATTCGACACCTAGATTAGGAAGCGTCTTTGGCATGGTATCGCTTTCATGATATCATGCAACTCAATCACCACCTAAACCCAACAATCGACACCTAGATTAGGAAGCGTCATTGGCATGGTATCGATTTCATGAATAGAAATTTTAGGGAAATAAGTACACAACCCAGATTCAAACTTTATCTGTGACAAAACCCATCCTACACATCCTATGTAAAAACACAACTTCACAAGGTGTTATTAGAGGATGAACATTGTGGAGATCATGTTTGCGTGACTTGGAGCGTCAACCAGCTCTTTCATTAGGTGACAATAATTGGCAATGCAACTGAGCTCCATGGAACAGCATAGAAAATCCCAAATTAGAGATAATTTGTCCTGGGCTGAAGATAATTTGAGCCAAGATTATCAAACTAGCACTTACTCTAAAATATACCTGTCCAAGTAAAGGCAGAGAAACAAAGATATCTTATGGTGAGCGTTGTGCTCCTTACGTTCTAGCAAGCAACCAAACTTGTAGGCCATAAGATGGAAAGGGAACAAGGGTGATACATGTGCGGAGAGCCAGCATGAAAGGTTCTTGGAAACACAAAGTGCTGAGACCAGAGAGGTTGCAAAGCACAGGGAAGCCCATACGGTTACAGTGGAGAAGTGTGGCTCACTGGTTAGAGGAGGCAGACCCTGAAGGAGAGGTCAGACCCGGGACCAGGGTTCAATTCCCAACACGGCAGGGTCTTGAGCCCAAATGTCCACGGACTTGATAATTCTCGATTCGGTGTCTACTCGAATCATGGGTTCACACTCTGCAGCTCTGGGCATCAGCCTGCTTAATCTCCACTACGCTCCCCCCCTCGCGGCGGGATGCCTAGCTTCACCTTGGGGATGCCCAGTACGGGTTATCTCACAGGGAAAAGCCAGGACAGGTTCCCAAAGCAAGCGCCTTGAGACCTTGCGGTGACAAGGCGCTATATAAGAACCTTTGACATGACATGACAGGATAAAGGAGATTAAATAATCTACTAATTTCTGTAATAACTTGTTAATACACAGTCTAAAGTTAGACCAGCCAATAAACAGATTTAAGAGACGAATCAGACCACTCCGGATTGCCTGGAACAACACGGGGTCAAGAGAGTAGAGCCCAAGTGAAAGCCTTTTAATGTTTGAACCCAGCTCTCTAATCTGCAATTATGTGATATTTTTCACTGACTACATCAGAGGGTTGGTTTGTGTTAAGACCTGTCAGCATTAGGGGTAATCTTCCCCCAAACTCTTTGCCTCCTTAACTCCTCTTCTTGATGAATCTTTTTGTTGGCCTTAAACATATTAAAGCCAGAAACACTAAGGGGTGGGAGCAGAAATTTCGACTTGGGCCAGTCATTGCATTTATTAAATGGAGGTTAAACAATAATAAGAGCGTAAATGGGGTTACCAAAGTTGCCCCTTCTGTAAGCCCAACGCAGCAAAACTTTTACATTGGACTGCATTTTGTACATTCTTTATTTTTATTTTTACTGTTTTTAGAGAACAGAATATTCGGAAAGTAAACCACTGATGGCATTTGTGATGAAATGTGAATGTATGAGATTATGTTGCAAACTTGGATTTTTTTTTAAAGAAACAAAACAACAGACAATATAATAATTATCATACACAATTAGTTTTTTGTGAACATTTTGGAGGCTTTTGAGCATCAGACCATCAAACTTGACTACGTTTCCGCCCTAGCACTTTTTAGCATCTTTGTATAATACAGAACAGCAAATGCACATCATATTCTTGAGGATGATGTCATTTCTAACCCACAGCAGGGATGCATTACCTCTTATGTGCACTTTAAAGCATCATTTATAGCACATTTAGTCAGATTCTAACGGTCCACATATGATTTGTTTATAAGAATCTTATACAACATTTATTGCATTTGTACACATCATATTTAGCTGGTAATCCTTCAAAAGAGTTAGGCTGACTTCAGGCACAGCTGAGAGCTAGACTTTACTGTTGGCCTCTGCCTGGCACCCTGAGAGTCAATAGTGCCTTCTCCTGGGGTCCAGGGGGCCTTAGAAGTGTACGCCTTTAGATGTTTGGGCACCAGTAGAAAGTCTGGAAACTTTGGTAAACTTTTCCTGCAGAACTTCGGCAGGAACTGCCAGTAAAAGTATCTGACAGGCAGTTCCACAGAGTCATACTGAATTTCAGCTTCGAACCACCACTCAAAGGTCCTCTGAATAAACGTTGGGACTTATAACATTTTCAGGTAGAAGTTTCCTAAGCTCCAAAGCTTCAACAGAATCAACTTACTTCATGTTTTCAGCCTCCGTTCCACAGCGGCGGCTACAATTTCAGCGGGGAGAATTGTTCTTCTCAAACAGTGACAAACCGCTTTGGGACTTTGGAGAAATGTCAATGCTTTTCTTCTCAAAAAGTGACAAGGTCCTTTTCTGACATGGAAATTTCAAGAGTTTTGTCTTACAGACCTTTACCGGGACGAATCCACTTGGTGAATTCAACCAGGACTTCATTGTGGTCAGCCTCAAACTGCGCTTAGGTCCTGGTTTTACCGCCTCCATAAACTATCATTGGTGCTTAGTGCTTTTCAGTGCTATTTCTCCTTAACCCCTTGGACGCGGCCGCGATTCTGCGCCTGTGCGGCAGAATCGCGAGTGGGCAGGTTTATGACGGCCCCCAGCCGTCATCAGCACACGAGCCCCGTGATGCATGACGGCTGGGGGCCGTCATCAGCATCGAAGGGGTTAAAGCTTTAGAAATTCATATCTCTAGTTCCTCCTTATTGGATCTTTTTGTCATTTTGCTTATTACATTTTACTCTATTTTTCTATTTCAATTTGGGATAGTTATTACTTGGGGTATTGAATGTATTACTGTTTTGGTATTGCACAAATACTTTACACATTGCCCCAAGTTAAGCCTGCCTGCTCTGTGCCGAGCTACCAGGGAGGTGAGCTCAGGTTCATTTAGGGACTTTCAGGGTTCACCCTGACAAGGGCTGCAATAGCTTCTTGACATGAATAGTCTCTCACCCCAAATAATATTGCAATTTCTTACAAATAGGAATGGATGACCACCAGGAATCTGATGAAAGTGATTGCATCTGGAGTGTTAGTAGATGAATTACTAGTAAAAGATTATAAATAATTTAAGAAATTGGGACGTTAACATGAATTGAAATTTGGTGGCAACAGGAGATATTTGATTCTTGAAACGTGGAGTAAGCAGAAAAAACAAGATTTAGACCATCGTACATCAAATAAAATCATGTTCTTACTTTCCGGTTACTTTTATTTAAGTTAAAAAAAGTTTGGTTAAGTTAAAAGGGACGGGAATGTAAGGACGGTTTTAGAAAATCTCTAATCTTACTCAATGTCAAGAGCTGGAGGCAACTATTGAGTCTTTTTCTGTTGCCGAGATTGCCGAATGTAAGGGTGGGGTGATATTTTCCTGCAGCCATAATTTAGTTGGATTGCAGAGAAACTAAGAGTACTTGCACTGCCTCTGGAAGATCTAAAGCCGCAAATGTCTGCCTGAAAAGTGTGTTCTCAAATCTCAACTCTGAACTGTTGAAGTCTTGAGCTTTCTGTTGGAAGCTGGCTGCAAGGTCATGTGCAGGATCCATATCAAGGTTAAGGAAATGTTGGCACAGCGATCTGGCAAGTGATGGATGCAACAGTCGAGGATTCTTCGCTTGTAAAGTTGGCCAGAAGGCAACAAGCGTCTTGTGTTAAGGGAGGCAAGCAACCAGGAACTCTGGGACAGAGTTGCAGAGGACAAGATCCAACAGGAGGCACAGAAGACTAAGTGAGGGAAGAATCAACAACCTACATGCGCTGCAAAAAAATATTGTGATTAAAAAACAAAACAGTAACAAGGGAGGAAACTAGATGCAAACGTTACTGGAGTGCTTGCAAGATGTTGCAAAGACAGCTCCAGCTCCTTCTATATGGAGAAACTAGAAGTAAGGGCAGGAAAATAGGAAGGGACATACAAAGGTTTATCTCCCATGTCCTTTACCAGAAGAGTTCTGGCCCACTTCTATTCCTGGTATTGTGACGGCCACCGACTCTGCACGCAATCTTGGGGTCCTATTTGGCCCTAGTCTTCAGTTAGATGCATTTGTCAACAAAACCACTGCGACATGCATGCTCCTGCTCCGGACTTTACGAAAAATTCTTCCGTTTCTCCCCCCGGCAGCTAGGATTGAAGCAGTGCGTAGTATCATCCTCAGTAGGTTAGACTACTGTAACGCACTGCTTCTAGGGTCTCCTAACATCTTGATCCTGAAGCTGCAGCGGGTTCAGGACATGGCGGCTAAGCTGGCCCTCTCCCGCCCACGCTCTGCCTCTTCATCTCTTGCACTTTTCGATCTTCATTGGTTGCCGGTGCAGCAACGGATCTGTTTTAAAGCGCCCTGCCTTGTTTTTAGAGCTTTGCACGGTCAAGGGCCAGTGATGTTGCAGGATCTATTTTCTTGGTACTCCACTGCCAGAGTTCTTAGGTCTTTGTAGGCCTTCCTGGTGACTGTTCCAAGGTTTAAAAGGGTGTGGATGGGTGGCCGCTCGTTCAGCTTTGCGGCTGCCAAACTTTGGAATTCCTTACCGATACCGTTAAGGAGTAGGCAAAATTTGTTGTCCTTTAAAAAGGACCTTAAAAGTCATCTTTTCCCAAGGGAGGCGTAGGGTGGATACATACTGGTAGTGTTGTTTTGGGTCATAGCGCCAGGATACCCTTTGGGTGACAGTTGCGCTTAATAAATATGCCAATACATACATACATACATGATGGATTAGGAAACTAGTAGACATTGTTGACAGGGAATCATTGTGGTTTGGAAAGACAAAAAGTTTCACTTCCTGTTTCAGATAAAGAGTGAAATGGAGAAGTGTCATCTACGAATCAGAACAAATGCCTAAAAACACCTAACAGTGTTTTTTACAGGTACAATGTTCACAATGAATGTCATGTTTAAGAAAAATGGTAGTAGAGCATAGTTTGCCTCCAAATAATCTCCAGGCAGAACGCAGAGAACGTGAGGGTCCAAGCCATTTGAAGAACAGCCCTGTTCATCAGCCTCCCACCTGGAGAGAACCACAGTGAAAAACACACACCAATCTCCAATACAAACTACCAAGAGGACAGTCAGGCGACTGCCTAGTAGGAGGAAGGACAGCAAAGAAGTTACCCAAATATGCCTTCCTCCAGAGAAGCCGCGCACTCGGAGATACAACACTGAATTCCAAACTTCTCCATATTCTTATCTAGCTATCTCATATTGAGATGAATAAAGATTCCATAATAAAAATGATTATTTTTTAGTATGGTGGCAAATTACTATTTGGTGACGTGCAAAATTTAACACATGGTAGGATATAAAAAAAAAGGGCAGTCAAACGGGCTGCTGCCATTGGAGGAACTGGTTGCCACTCATAAGAGGATGCTGGGAGTGATTCGGAGATATGCCTATCCAACAGGGTGATGTTTTTCGGTATGGTTTTCCAAACCCTTACCATAACTGTGGATGTAATATTTGGAACAAGACATAACCACTGCTGTTCTCCTTTTGCTGCAGCAAAGAAGTTGAATCTGTGGCTTTAAGGAAGGCAAAAAGCAGTGATGTTCAGCACAGTTCGCCATTGAAATACAGAATGGTCATGGAACCCAGAGTTCATAAGGTTACTACCAGTATTTATCAGACATTAATAAGTAACGCACAAGATAATTTTGGAAAACTGAAGAGCTGTGGACAGAGCATTATTGACCTCCTATATTACTCAGAATGGAAAGAGGCAAGATGGTTAGTTCAACAGAAGATCCTTGTTAGACCTGGCACCACTGGCGTGGGTCTCCCTTCCATTTTTGCTGTTGCCTCATGTATTTTTGCTGGTGTTACATGCTTTGGGCACTGTGCCACTGCTATCCAGTGCCACAGTGCGAGTGCTCCCTATTGTAAACAGATGTACTAATCAGTGGTTCCATGTTTGGCTATTTGGTTTACTTGTCAGACCCTAGTCTAGTGCACTGAGTGTGCCCAGGGCGTGTAATCCAAATGCTGCTTGTTAGCTTGCATCACTGGTTGTGCCACCCACAGAAGCAGCCTTGTAAAATGTGTCTAAGGTCTGCCATTGCAGAACCTGGGTGCAGTCTGGTACTGTCATGCTCACTGGGCAAGTGCACCCACTTCCCAGTCCCTAAACCTTCCCTTTTCTTCATATCAGTCAACCCTATGGTAGGCCTAAGTGCAGGGTGCATTGTAAGTATAAGGTAGGACAAGACATATAGATACCAAGTGGTTATCTAAGAAACATAGGAGAGAGAAAGGTGATCTTTGCTAATGAAGAAAGAAACCCATTAAAATTGTTCTTTAGTCATCAAAAAAGGTATTTTTATTCTTCTCACGAATTTTGTTTTCTTTTGAGCACTGCAACTTACCCTGTCAGCCTTTCAAACACTAATCTTCTGGTTGATGGTTTTCTCCTTTCGTCTGATGATCCGTACCTCATAACCCTCACTGAAGGGATTGAAGAGTTGTTTAACGGGCATCATTCGTATCCACAAAACCCAGATGATGAGGTTCCGCCAACTGGTGTGCTGATGGGTTTCTTTCTTCATTAGCAAAGATCACCTTTCTCTCTCCTATGTTTCTTAGATAACCACTTGGTATCTATATGTCCGTACATTTATAACAGTACCGACTACACAAAAACTTTTACAATTTTTTTTTACAAAGACCTTTGGTATCTTTCGTGTTTTTTTGATAGTTCAGTTGGGGGACAAGATACAATAAGGTCTATAAACTTCAACTCCCCTAGGACCCTTCTCTCTACACATCTCTTTTTTATTGTAAGGTAGAACAAGCACTGCTGTGTGTGGCATGTCCTAATAGTGAATTACAGCCATTTTTGTTTTTCACTATTGCAAGGCTACCTGTTCTCCATAGGCCAGAATGGGCTGTTAGAGTTATTACATGTTATAATCCTAACAGGCTCAGAGAACATGGTAGAAATTCAAGTTTAGTATGCCTGAACTCAGAATAATAAAATAAATCTTTTAGTAAAGTTTATTTTAATATTCTGCGTTTGCAAATAGCACTTTTAAAAAGTAGGCATTTGCTTGTCTAACCATTCAAACCTGCCTCTGCCAGGTTGTGTATTCCTATGTCTGGTTTTGTGAGTGACAGGGCTGGGGAATTCTAGGAGACAGGCTGAGTCACACAGTGGTGAACAGAGAGATCTGCATCTAGATGGGAAGGAGGAGTGCACCTGAACCTTGAATAGAGCTGTGCCTGCCTTCCACAATGCTGGCTCCACCCCCTGGGGAGCGGTTGATGTCTCTGCCCTGCACACTGAAAGAAGAGAAGTCGTCCTGTAAACAAAGTGCTCCAGGACTGTACTTGCCTTCCACAATGCTGGCTCCACCTCCTGTGGGGCATCTGATGTGCATGCCCAGCACTGTGAAAGGAAAGGAGAAGTCTGGTAAACAGAGTGCTTCAGAACTGGTTTGGACTGGGCAAAGGCCCCTCTCCCCTCAGAGAACCAAGGATTTTGGGGTATAAATATTGGGACCCTGATCCCATGAAATTAGATCACTTTGGACTACAAGAAGAAACCTTTACTGAGGAGAGGAACCTGAAGAAACTGAGGAGAGACTATTCCCAAGCTTAAGTGCTGCTTGGGGGATTGGCTTGCAGTGGTTGCCTTACTGCCAAATGAAGGAGAAAGGAACTTTGTGTACTTTGCTTTCAACTTGTGAAGGATCTCCAATGGCTTGGAAAAGTGCTTGCCTCCTGCTGAAGTCCCAGGGACAAAAGACTTCGACCCCCAGCTCCCCAGAGTTCTTATGGAAGTGCCTTCTGCTGTTTTGGGCCTCCTGAGGAACTGTGTGTTGCAAGGAGCTGGAAGCACGACTAAAAGATAAGAAGCTTGTCGCTGTCGCAACTCCGACTCGAACTCCGTCACTGTGCCTGCCTTTGCAACTCCGAAGGAGGGTGTCGCCGCTGGAACTGTTGCATTGCACCGCATCGACAAAGAGCACCTCGCATCCCCGAGAAGCGCACCACCGTCGGAGCTGCTGCCATCGCATCTTGGATGTCACCGCTGTAGTTGTCGCATCGAGCGGAAGCTCCACCCATTGTGGGAGGAGAGCGTCGCCGCTGGAGCTGATGCCGTCGCATTGTAAGGGTGTCGCCGCTGCAGTTTACGCATCGAACCGAGGAATTCTCACATCCCCGAGAAGCGTGCCGCATCAGGAAGATCTTCACGTCTTTATTTCTTTGTATCTGAACTCTGCGACATTGCTTGGCGTGGAAGCGCAGTGCAACTTAAGGTACATTGACGCAGAGTGTCGCATCTAAGAACTGAACTGAACTAAGCTTAAATCTACCATCTTAAAGTAAACATAGTGTGTATTTTTGTCGTTTATGGTCTTGTGGTAACTCAATATAAACTCTACTTATTTTTTATATAAAACCTGTGTGGTGTCCATTTGTAGTGTTGTCACTGGGTTACTGTATGTGGTCACAACTGCTTAACTTTCATCGCCTCTGAAGTCAAACCCTTCTGCTCGTGCCAAGCTACCAAGGGGGTGAGCAGGGGTTATTTTAGGAGTGTAATCCCCTTATCCTGACTAGAGGAGAGGGTCCCTACTTGTCACAAGTACCTCCCCGTGCCAACTAGAGACCCCCAATCTAACAATCCTCCTCTGTGTTGTTCACAAACCTCCCTGGTGAAGTTCAGAAGAATCAAAGATGTCTTGTGTGACCTGTTTTCCCATAAGATCTGGGAGTGTCCCAGGGTTCACGAATTCTGGAACAAAGTGGCTGACCATCACGTTCCGATTACTGGTATCCCAATACGATTAGAAGGCAATGAATCTAGGTTTCTGGGGTAACATTCAAAACCTGAATTACAAAAATCTCTTGTTAATTTGGGATTAGCAGGCGCGTTATAACGCTGCACAATTGCCGGGTAGCCAACTTTTACCAAGATTAAAAAGATTAAGCTCAAACATGTACTGGTGCATGTCTACAGAGATGGTGCTGTACGCTAAGCAGAGTTGTCTAAAAGTTTGGAAAGTTATTGAATGAGTTGTGTGAATATCATACACTTAACTGAACCGTGTGTACTGTTTATATTTAATTTCTGATCCATATCTTAGCTAAATTGCAGATGATGCCAAATGATTAATATCATTAAATGCACATGGTGTGCCTGTTCAATTTGTTGGGAATTTATGTAACAGGTGGAAACTAGACAGAGATCTGGGTCCCCCAGGTAGAGAAGATGATGTATCAGTACACCAGATTGTTAGATATTTTGTGTTTGGTCTTGAGTGTTCTAAAATTTAAAAACAATTTCTTATAATTCAAAATGCTGCGTCAAAGATCATAACTTATTTTTATATGTTGAAGAACATTAGCTTAACAGATTGAATTAATCGCAGATTGAATTAGCTCCTGATTTGTAACCATGTGAGATATCACATTTTGACTACAAATCACAAAGCCTTTTACAGGCAGGTCTGGGTCCTTGGGCATCAACTTCGAAGTCTTTACTCAAAGGCCTTGCTTGGGGCCTCAGGTTGAAGGATGGCGGGCTCTTAACAATTTCAAAAAGAAAACGCTGGTGGAAAATATCTGCTGCCTACTGAGGTAAATGTGACAGCAAAGAGTATCCAGTGGACAGAAGTTCAAAAAGGGTTTGTAAACACTACCTTTGTAGCCGCTTTCTTTCATTGGTCTGGGACTTCACTTTAAATTATGAGCACAAACAAAATGCGACAGTGGGATCTACTCGTGGAATTAAAGCAATCAGCTCTCAGAAGCCGCATATTCTAAATGATTGAAAACATCACAGAGAACTGGAAAAGAACTGGAACAATTGTATTCAATATCATTAGCTAATATTTCACACTCAATTTGTCAATACAAAGTGACTTTCCAACCTTCTTACAGTTAACAGCATTTTCTATTTCCTGACTTTGGAGTCAGCACCCAACTGACGTTTCTTCACTGGACAAAACAAGTCAAACTATCTTGTTGAAAAATAGTTTTAAATCCTCCTCGCCACTAAAGCATCCTCACTAGACAGTATCTTGTAAAAATGAGCTTAGGCTCTATTAATTTTCCATGGTTCCTTTGCATTCTTTTTTATTTTTTAAACTGTTTTTATTCATTTTCAAAAGAATCATCAGCAGGTATATCACATTTGTTACAGAGATTAGGAGTATAAACTTTAACCAGTATTTGTAAGAATGCAGGCCAAACAATAACATTAATCCTTTTGACATTCCCCCCTCATTGTCACCTCCCCTATATTAAACATGTCTTATTTAGGTTGGCTCCCTGATGGACTCGGAGGGTGTTAACCCGCTTGTGTGGACCCCCTCAGTACTAACCTTGTGTCGCGGTAGGGCCCTTATCTCCCACCTCTAGTCCATAATAGGCCAGCCATGGCTGCCATATCTTCCTAAACTTCCTGGGGCACCCTCTGGCCGAGTATACCATTTTTCATCCCCCATGTATAAATCCATATTTGCCCGCCATTCAGTTATGGTTGCAATTCTGCGCTACCCCAGTATTTTGCAATATCTCTTTTGGCGACAATGAGCCCAAGGTTACTCAGTAGTAGTTTATGTCTGGGAACGTCAACCTCTGTGTGTCTGCTTAGAAGAATATATTTAGGATCAATTGGGATCTGAGATTCGAGTATATTGTTAAGCTCGGTTACTATCCGTAACCAATACCAACGTAATAAGTAGCATTCCCACAATGTATGAATGTAAGAACCCTTATCCGCTCTACAGCGTAAACACTCTGGGGTCTCTGCTCTACCCATGGCGGGGAGTCTGGCTCCCTCATAGTATGTCCTATGTAGGACTTTGGTAAACACTCTGGGGTCTCTGCTCTACCCATGGCGTGGAGTCTGGCTCCCTCATAGTATGTCCTATGTAGGACTTTGGTAAACACTCTGGGGTCTCTGCTCTACCCATGGCGTGGAGTCTGGCTCCCTCATAGTATGTCCTATGTAGGACTTTGACCTGTATTAGGCGTAACCTCAGCTTAATCCCCACTTCTCTGGGATGCATTAGTGCAATTTCTGAACATCCTGCGATTCTGGGCAAATCACTTAATCTCCCCGTGCCTAACAAAAATACATGTGTCCTAATTTAACGCAACTGGTGCTATGTAAAGCACTCTGATATCCGATTCAGGTCAAGTTTGCGCTATATAACACAGTATTAAAAAAAGAAAAATCCCAGTCGATGTCTTATAACACGCCAGTAGTTTCCTCCCATTTGCTTGTAAGTGGAGATAATGTGTCAGGGATATTATTGATTATCGTTCTGTATGTCCAGGACACGGCCTTTTCCAGTATTTCTTCCTCTAGACGTCGTCCTTCTAGCGGGGCATATTCGGGGATATATGTTATTTCGGGTTTTTGCGCTCCCCATGCATGCTGGAGTAGTATGTATCTGTATTGCTGTTTTTGGGACAAACTACGCTTTTTGGAGCTCTGGGAAGGTTATGAATTCTCCTTTCTGTATAATATCCCCTAGTGTTGTGATCCCAATTGTATTGCACGCTCTGACACCCTGTCGTTTTCAAACTCCGGCAGTCGCTGACCCTCCCACAGTGGTGTGGATTTAGTCAGTCTCTTCTCCCATTTCATCTGCCGCTCCGCCCCTCTCCAATCACTTGCTGTGTTGCGGGTAATAAGCTTCAAATTCCAGGGTCCCCATAAATGTAGTGCAGAAAGGAGTACTTCTGGAATTGTAGCCTCTCCAGATGTACGTGGGGTGATCAGCAGGTGCATGTCCCCATTCGCTAATAACTATCAGATATGCTGCTCTATAGTAGGCCAATAGGTCCGGGAGCGCAATTCCCCTGTTATACTGACTGTGCTGCAAAGTTTGGAGTGCTAGTCGGGGGTGACCACAGTCCCATGGCAATGTTTGCACCTCATCTGTTATCGCCTCGAAGATCGTATCTGGGATTTTGTAATATGTATTTTGGAGTATATAAAGCAGTTTGGGGAGCGTAACCATTTTTTTTCATGGCCGCCATCCCTAAGAATGTCAGGGGGAGATGTCTCCACCTGGCAATGTCTTCTTTGAATTCCTGTAGGACCCGCTTAATGTTATCTGTAAGGCAGTCAGATTCATTCGTGGGGATATACAGTCATAAATATTTGCATCCATCTTTACCAGTGTGTAGACGCTCCAGTATAGAGTGCAAGGCTGTAGTGTGTCCAACGGGGAATAGACAAGACTTCCCCCAATTGATGTTTCTTTGCATTCTTGAGCCTTTCAGGTAATTGTTGGTCAGGACTCTTTCATATTTGGACGTGTTCTGCCAGGTTTTTGTCTTTCAGAATAGAGAAATTTTGTCTCCAGTATTGGTTTGCAGAATCAGAATTTCTAAAATCAGATCCAAGCATGCATCTTTATGGTCAGGAAATAATATTTTGCTCATAATTGCAAACACAACTTCATCCATCAGATAAGAAATCATTATATTCTGTTGTAATTGATGTAGTTGAGAAAAGAAGGTGTAATCCCTCTTGATGTGATACCGATATCATTAGCTGCAACTACTGATGACACAAAAGAGCCCCTTAAACCAAGATCCTGCTTAACCAGGAACAAATATACACAAACCTCTCTCAGCATGCCCTGAACAAACCTACAATATTAAGTTATACCCTGCCATCAATGTTCAACTTTACTCTCCACCATACATTCACTCCAGCCCTCCCTCACCCTAGATTCCTCGCATGATCTATCCAATTAAGAAAATAAAGAGATCATTTAAGAACCCAGAAGGCTGCAAACTGGCATCTGGCAGGTTGAGATATGCCTCTGAAATGGTGGAATCTTCCTACTTCCAACTCCTGTCACTTCTCTCAGACTTTACCCCCTCAACCTGCACACAACGTCAAATCTCTGCCATCGCAGTCTGTAGAGATAACTCCAAGTAGACGCCCACCATCAAATGCAGTCTACAGCCACTACTCATTGCACTGCCTCGGTTTCAACATAGGACTCCTGAAACACATCCATGTGCCCGTTTTAGCAACTCCTGGGCACTCTGGCTCGTTCAGATCTCCTTTTCTGCAGTCCTGACATGAGTCACAACACTTAGTAGCCACTAATTTCCTTCAAGGATAAGTCACCCAGGTGCTCTCTGTCCTACACGAACTGTAAGTGAACCAGAGAAGAAAGAGCAACCAGAGCCCCACTACTTACCGTGCAGTGACGCATCTTGAAATCCATACATTCTACTACTGGAACACCGCCGCTCTTTTTAGGCACACTCTTGTCACATTCCAGCACAGCAGCATCAAAGCCCTGCAAAGAGGAGAAAATAAAAACAACGTTAATGGACACATCATGAGCGACCGTAGAATCTCACAACGACATTTACTGCAAAGCACAACTAGAGTTAAATACAAAGGCTGGTGCACTATGCACTTCGAACCATAGGTGCAACTCACAAGGTATGAAAACAAGATAGTAGCAGCAGTGGGAAATGAGAACTGCTATAGAGTTAGGGCCAACCGTGCGTATGAAGTAGTCCGAAAGGAAGACAAACAGCGTACAAGGAGCCGTGGAGTCTAAAGAAGACCTGCAGAACACGTCATAAGGTCCACCATCAGCATCAATTAACAGCGTACAAGGAGCCGTGGAGTCTGACGGAGACCTGCACAACACAACATGTCATAAGGTCCACCGTCAGCATCAAGGAGAAGCAGGTCCAAATATTGGTCATGGACTACGCGGGAGGTGGTTGGAGTGGAGAGTTTGGGACTTAAGTAGTGGCTGAGGTAGACAGGCTGCAAGGAACAGTGCACTATTACCTCATAATTTACTGCTCATCACTCCAGAGCAGATCCGTCAATGTCAGGTGAAGCAGAGAGCCGGCACGTCAGGGACCACGCTCCTTTTTTATCCATTCCTCTTTACCCTTTGCTGTTCCATCAGCTCAGGGCCTTTCACAGCCGCCTTATGGGTTTTCATCTTATGCTGAACTCCCTCCAAAACTGTTGCCAAATACTTTAACTCGGTCAGCACGAATTCTATTCCTCATCTCCAACTCTCTTTTTTGACCAAAAACTTGATATCCAGCCCTGTGATCTGGCTGGAATCCTCCTTCTCTACCAATGCCTCTGAAGCCTTGTGGCAGGAGATAAACAGGTGTTAAATCTACCAGTGACTTTCCTTCCAAACAATTTGGGAAATTTGGTTAGTTTTGCCATTAGGACTTTTCAGCTTCTGGTACGTACAAGCACCATTCATTATCGACTACAGGCGGTCTTCCAGAAATCTCACCTCGTACCAACTGGCAACGCTGGTTTTCAATTCTATGTTAGACCGTGCAAGTATCACACTCCCAAGCTATTTACTATACTTGGTTTAATACACGCCCCCTCCTTCTCTTTGGAATGTTCGGACAGGGGCAAATGCCGGAAGACGCTTGACCCAAGTATGTGGAACAGAGGGGCAGAACCTTTGATAAAAGTTTAACTACAAGGATGCGGTAGTAGTAGTAGACTACTACCGCATCCCCTTGAGGCACATGAAATCCTCCTTAATAGGGCGGATACAAAGCATTACAGAACTGGATTGGAGATAAGTATACCTTCCATGTTTCACAAGAGTGCAGCTTTCTGCACCCTCGCTTTAAAAGTTAGGGACATTTCGTCTCTTAATACCCAGGGAGGGAATTGCTTTTTGCCCTGAAGAAAGCCCAGGAGCCAAGTGGCCAATTAGAAGGGCTGATACATGCTGCATGACACTAGGGTCATGGGACCATCAACTCTTGACGACCCCTTTAATACAATGTTTCAATATCCCCTGCGTCTCCACAAATAAAGGGATACCTGGAGACAGATTTTTATCTTTAGACCCCCTGGCGGATCTCTCTTACGTGCTCCCTGAAATACGGTTGACCCTACCCTGACCTTTAGAAGTCAGGGTGAACCCAATGAGGAAGCATGACACTACTAGAGTGTGTGACGGTTACTTAACAAAAAGGAATTGCTTCCTTTTCAGTACCACAAAAGTTTAGTGCTGAGCTTTCATTATACAGGTTGGGATACCTCAAGTGATTAGTATTGGATTCGGGAGGACGTATCCACATACAGGAATACCTCTCTACCCTTCCGGCTTAGGTGAAGGACCCTTCTATCTTAGCCACGTACAGTTCTGACTGAGCTGTCACCTGAAAGTTCCACAGCTGATTCCAGCCCACAGTATCAAGGACCTTGTGTTCTACTCTCAGCGTCCTCTCTTTATAGCAGTCCCTTCAGCTTCTCCATATGTACAAGCACAATTCATTACCCACTAAAGACTGTCTGCCAGAAATCATGCCTTGTACAAATGCCAATACAGGTTTTCAACTCTGTGCTAGACACCTTCCAGTGTCACTCTCCCAGGCTATTTCCAGGCGCCTCCACACTAGAACTGTGTGTTCTGCCTTCATTCCAGAGCTGCCATTTACCTTATCAGGACTCCAATCTTTCTACCTACACTGTATTTCTGGAAAGTAGGGAAGGCAGAGTCGCATAGCGGAGTGGTAGACATCAGATTCGGAGTTCATGTCGCAGGTGATGGGAGTGGGGGGTGACTTCAATGCGAGGCAGCCCCACATTCAAGATCACCCTCAGCTCCCAGGGCCTTGTGGGAATAAATGAGCAACAAACCTTTGAACCAGTGCGAATAATAAACTAATGCAAGTTGTTTATGCTTTCGCAAAAATAGAAAATGTTTACGAATGATGGAAAATACTTTGTATGTTGCATTCAGCAGCAAATTAACGCTACATAATTTGATTTACATACAAAATAAAAAAAGAACAGACATTGGAAAAAACAATAGGTCTGGCACGTTTTAGGGATATGAGTACTTTGTTGCAATGGTGGCATGTTTGTTGTTGACACATGCATATTGATAATATGCAGATGTACGCACAGACACATGCAGTTAGACAACAGGTATGCACGCATGTGAAAACAGATGTATGAAGAAGTTATGTGGGAATATAAAACGATGAAATGATTGTGGGAAGGCTGAGGGTGCTACTATAATGTGCAAATGGCTAGGAGGTTCAACAGCTGGATGGATGAACGATTAGTTATGAGTTGATGGATGGACCCTTGGGTGTCGGTGATAGATGCCAGTCTGGGTGGATGCCAGTCTGGATGGATGAAGGATTAGTTATGAGTTGATGGATGGACCCTTGGGTGTCGGTGATAGATGCCAGTCTGGGTGGATGCCAGTCTGGATGGATGAAGGATTAGTTATGAGTTGATGGATGGACACTTGGGTGTCGGTGATGGGTGTGGCCTGGAACTGGGCAGACAGATGCAAATTGTAGTAAGAGTGCTGTAAGTTAGAAGAAATCTTAATAGGAGTGAGAGTCGATTAAACAGAACAAAGAGCTGTAATAAATAGAGGTAAATACACGAACAGTAGAGGAAAAAGTAATTCTGCAGGAAGTACAAGTAGGTATAAGTATGAATCAATAGTAAAGTAGGCACAAGTAAGGTAAATTACAAGAGTGGCTGTAAGCAGGAGTAAGAGCACGCATCCGAGTAGGTGTAGAAGAACAGAATCAACCAGAAGTAGGCAGAATCAAATAGCATTAGTCAGACTGAGCATATCAGTGCCAAACCCCTTGTCTAGGTCCCAATCCCCTTGTCTAGGTTCCAATCCCCTTGTCTAGGTCCCAAACCCCTTGTTTAGGTCCCAAACCCCTTGCCTAGGTCCCAAACCCCTTGCCTAGGTCCCAAACCCCTTGTCCAGGTCCCAAACCCCTTATCTAGGTCCCAAACCCCTTGTCTAGGTCCCAAACCCCTTGTCTAGGTCCCAAACCCCTTGTCTGTGTCCCAAACCCCTTATCTAGGTCCCAAACCCCTTGTCTAGGTCCCAAACCCCTTGTCTGGGTCCCAAACCCCTTGCCTAGGTCCCAAACCCCTTGTCTGGGTCCCAAACCCCTTATCTAGGTCCCAAACCCCTTATCTAGGTCCCAAACCCCTTATCTAGGTCCCAAACCCCTTGTCTAGGTCCCAAACCCCTTGTCTGGGTCCCAAACCCCTTGCCTAGGTCCCAAACCCCTTGTCTGGGTCCCAAGCCCCTTGTCTAGGTCCCAAACCCCTTGTCTAGGTCCCAAACCCCTTGCCTAGGTCCCAAACCCCTTGCCTAGGTCCCAAACCCCTTGTCTGGGTCCCAAGCCCCTTGTCTAGGTCCCAAACCCCTTGTCTAGGTCCCAAACCCCTTGTCTAGGTCCCAAACCCCTTGCCTAGGTCCCAAACCCCTTGCCTAGGTCCCAAACCCCTTGTCTGGGTCCTAAACCCCTTGTCTAGGTCCCAAACCCCTTGTCTAGGTCCCAAACCCCTTGCCTAGGTCCCAAACCCCTTGCCTAGGTCCCAAACCCCTTGTCTGGGTCCCAAGCCCCTTGTCTAGGTCCCAAACCCCTTGTCTAGGTCCCAAACCCCTTGCCTAGGTCCCAAACCCCTTGCCTAGGTCCCAAACCCCTTGTCTAGGTCCCAAACCCCTTGTCTGGGTCCTAAACCCCTTGTCTAGGTCCCAAACCCCTTGCCTAGGTCCCAAACCCCTTGTCTGGGTCCTAAACCCCTTGTCTAGGTCCCAAACCCCTTGTCTAGGTCCCAAACCCCTTGTCTAGGTCCCAAACCCCTTGCCTAGGTCCCAAACCCCTTGCCTAGGTCCCAAACCCCTTGTCTGGGTCCCAAACCCCTTGTCTAGGTCCCAAACCCCTTGTCTGGGTCCCAAACCCCTTGTCTAGGTCCCAAACCCCTTGTCTGGGTCCCAAACCCCTTGCCTAGGTCCCAAACCCCTTGTCTGGGTCCCAAACCCCTTATCTAGGTCCCAAACCCCTTATCTAGGTCCCAAACCCCTTGTCTAGGTCCCAAACCCCTTGTCTGGGTCCCAAACCCCTTGCCTAGGTCCCAAACCCCTTGTCTGGGTCCCAAGCCCCTTGTCTAGGTCCCAAACCCCTTGTCTAGGTCCCAAACCCCTTGCCTAGGTCCCAAACCCCTTGCCTAGGTCCCAAACCCCTTGTCTGGGTCCCAAGCCCCTTGTCTAGGTCCCAAACCCCTTGTCTAGGTCCCAAACCCCTTGTCTAGGTCCCAAACCCCTTGCCTAGGTCCCAAACCCCTTGCCTAGGTCCCAAACCCCTTGTCTGGGTCCCAAACCCCTTGTCTAGGTCCCAAACCCCTTGTCTAGGTCCCAAACCCCTTGCCTAGGTCCCAAACCCCTTGCCTAGGTCCCAAACCCCTTGCCTGGGTCCCAAGCCCCTTGTCTAGGTCCCAAACCCCTTGTCTAGGTCCCAAACCCCTTGCCTAGGTCCCAAACCCCTTGCCTAGGTCCCAAACCCCTTGCCTAGGTCCCAAACCCCTTGTCTGGGTCCCAAACCCCTTGTCTAGGTCCCAAACCCCTTGTCTAGGTCCCAAACCCCTTGCCTAGGTCCCAAACCCCTTGCCTAGGTCCCAAACCCCTTGCCTAGGTCCCAAACCCCTTGCTGGGTCCCAAACCCCTTGTCTAGGTCCCAAACCCCTTGTCTAGGTCCCAAACCCCTTGCCTAGGTCCCAAACCCCTTGTCTGGGTCCTAAACCCCTTGTCTAGGTCCCAAACCCCTTGTCTAGGTCCCAAACCCCTTGTCTAGGTCCCAAACCCCTTGCCTAGGTCCCAAACCCCTTGTCTGGGTCCCAAGCCCCTTGTCTAGGTCCCAAACCCCTTGTCTAGGTCCCAAACCCCTTGCCTAGGTCCCAAACCCCTTGTCTGGGTCCCAAACCCCTTGTCTAGGTCCCAAACCCCTTGTCTAGGTCCCAAACCCCTTGCCTAGGTCCCAAACCCCTTGCCTAGGTCCCAAACCCCTTGCCTAGGTCCCAAACCCCTTGTCTGGGTCCCAAACCCCTTGTCTAGGTCCCAAACCCCTTGTCTAGGTCCCAAACCCCTTGCCTGGGTCCCAAACCCCTTGTCTGGGTCCTAAACCCCTTGTCTAGGTCCCAAACCCCTTGTCTAGGTCCCAAACCCCTTGCCTAGGTCCCAAACCCCTTGTCTAGGTCCCAAACCCCTTGTCTAGGTCCCAAACCCCTAGTCTAGGTCCCAAACCCCTTGTCTGGGTCCCAAACCCCTAGTCTAGGTCCCAAACCCCTTGCCTAGGTCCCAAACCCCTTGCCTAGGTCCCAAACCCCTTGCCTGGGTCCCAAACCCCTTGTCTAGGTCCCAAACCCCTTGTCTAGGTCCCAAACCCCTTGCCTAGGTCCCAAACCCCTTGTTTGGGTCCTAAACCCCTTGTCTAGGTCCCAAACCCCTTGTCTAGGTCCCAAACCCCTTGTCTAGGTCCCAAACCCCTTGCCTAGGTCCCAAACCCCTTGTCTGGGTCCTAAACCCCTTGTCTAGGTCCCAAACCCCTTGTCTAGGTCCCAAACCCCTTGTCTAGGTCCCAAACCCCTTGCCTAGGTCCCAAACCCCTTGTCTGGGTCCCAAGCCCCTTGTCTGGGTCCCAAACCCCTAGTCTAGGTCCCAAACCCCTTATCTAGGTCCCAAGCCCCTTGTCTAGGTCCCAAACCCCTAGTCTAGGTCCCAAACCCCTTATCTAGGTCCCAAACCACCTTGACACTTCAGCTGTAATTCTTGCTCCTTCCCCCTCTTCTCCTCTCCTGGACACAATGCCAGGTACTCAAACCTGCGCCCGTATTTCTTGCCCCTGTCCACAGCACCCTTGTGTGTGACTGCACCATGTTCTATATACGCTATGTAAAGCGCGATAATACCTTCTCGGATTAAGTCAATGCTACAGAAATATTTAAAATAAAAAGTACAAATAAATAGGCAGGTAGGAGTATGATTACGAGTACGAGGAGGTGAGAGAGCTGAGGGGGGTTGAGCGGCCGGCGGTGGCGCTGTCCCTTGTCGGCTCCCGTCCCCTGCCCTCACGCGTCCCCTGCCCTCGCGCGTCCCCTGCCCTCGCGCGTCCCCTGCCCTCGCGCGTCCCTGCCCTCGCGCGTCCCCCCGTGACATCAGCTGCCGGCTGACGCTCATGGTGACGGTTGGTGGCAGTTGAGAGAGCTGAGGGGGTTTGAGCTGCGGCGGTGGCGCTGTCCCTTGTCGGCTCCCGTCCCCTGCCCTCGCGCGTCCCCTGCCCTCACGCGTCCCCCCGTGACGCTCATGGTGACGGTTGGTGGCAGTTGAGAGAGCTGAGGGGGTTTGAGCTGCGGCGGTGGCGCTGTCCCTTGTCGGCTCCCGTCCCCTGCCCTCGCGCGTCCCCCCGTGACGCTCATGGTGACAGTTGGTGGCAGTTGAGAGAGCTGAGGGGGTTTGAGCTGCGGCGGTGGCGCTGTCCCTTGTCGGCTCCCGTCCCCTGCCCTCGCGCGTCCCCTGCCCTCGCGCGTCCCCCCGTGACATCAGCTGCCGGCTGACGCCCATGGTGACAGTTGGTGGCAGTTGAGAGAGCTGAGGGGGTTTGAGCTGCGGCGGTGGCGCTGTCCCTTGTCGGCTCCCGTCCCCTGCCCTCGCGCGTCCCCTGCCCTCGCGCGTCCCCCCGTGACATCAGCTGCCGGCTGACACTCATGGTGACAGTTGGTGGCAGTTGAGAGAGCTGAGGGGGGTTGAGCTGCGGCGGTGGCGCTGCCGCTCCTGCCGGTCTCTTGCACTGTACCACGTACATAAATGAAACCGTGAAACCTACTATGGCCTGGTTCAATCGAGGAAAGGCCACACGCCGGAATATCCACGCGAGTCATAACGGAAAAGTGAAGGGGGAAAAAAGAATATATGCAAGAAGCTGAACCAGAAAAATAATATGCTTTGAGACAACAAGAGAAGAGGAATAGGAGCGAAATATTGAAAAAAAAGAAGAAAATATGTGAAACGGAAAAACGAAGAGAAAAAGTAAGTAAGATCATCAAATCGAGTGTGAACTCTTGAGGATAGCGTGATTGGCGAGAAAAAAAGGTACGCTGATGTGAACCGTGATAAAAGCGCTGAGGGACTGGCCGGGAAAATACTACTCTGAGGGAATGAGACATTTCCTAGTTATCACAAAGGAAAGTTTCAATTCTGTTAAGGACGCGGAGGCGAGGATTATGCATGTCCCTTCTCCATTTTAATGACAGCAAGTTAGAAGAAAAAATAGCAAAAAAAACTACAAATCCCATGAGGCACAGTAGTAGTCATGGGAGCCAGTCCACCAATCACAGTCCATCAAACAGCATATAGGGAAGCTCCTAACGTAGTCCTTCCTCTTTCATTGCTGCAGGAAGTTAAATCGACCAGCACCTAATCCATCTTCTGATCCAATCCTAGGAGCACAGAAAACTTTAAGTTTGACATCCAACGGAAATATAAATTAAAGCATAAATAACCAAAGGGCAATAGCAATGAAATGCAAAGGCAATGTGAGAGGCAAACAGAATTATGCACATAAAGCAGAAGTAAGAATATAAAAGCAATCCATGTACAAGAAGAATATGTAAATAAAATACTCTCCTGATACGCAGAAAAGAAAACCTCCAGGAACCTGCCTACGCAAGGGAGGGAGGCTAGAAAGAGCCAGGGAGGGATAATCCTCGCCTCCGCGTCCTCAATAGAATTGAAACTTTCCTTTGTGATAACTAGGACATTTCTCATTCTATGTCAGGAAGCAGAGGCGAGGATTATGCAAGTTTAAAGCTTACTTACCACCTGCGCAGCAGCTTTGTGAATTGGTTTAAAATAGAACTTTTAAAAGTTGATTCTTTTTTTTTTTTATTTCTGTAATTTTTTATTGAAAATAAAGAGCATATTTACATGGTACTTGGTGGAGAACACATGGGGAAAGAGGAAGAAGAAAAAAAAAACGCACGGGGGGGGTGGGGATGTTGTCAAGCATTGTATACATTGGCTTTAATTAGTTTGGCTCTTGACAGTTCATTCTGCAATTTGTTACATCTTCTTCACTCCATTCTTGCACGTTCCAGTTTCCCCCGTGTCCCTTTGCCACCGGCATGGTTATCTTTCCGCCCCCCTGGTGGCGTGAGGAGATAGAAGATCAAAAGATGAAGAGAGACGTAGGCATGTCATGTTGTTGAGTAGGGTGCATTAAAAGTTGATTCTGAAGACCAATCAGCCGCATTCATAATGTCCTCCAATCTGCCACCCACCTGGACAGCCTTGGAGGCCATAGCTCCCCTAGTAGAGTGCGCACAAAAGTGTTGAATATCAATACTGGATTCTGTCATAATCCATTTGACCCATTGTGCAGTGGTAGGGGAAGAGACCGCCTTAAACGGTTTTTTAATGGCAATGGGGAGTTGCCGTTCACCAGGAGGTCGAACCTCTAGAGCCATGTCCTCGTAAGCCTTCAGGCATTTAACCACACACAACTTAGGAGCATCTGGAAAAGCAGGATAGGATACTGACCTCGTACTCGTCTTCGTTCTCCTAGAAATGGTAACAGTAACCCCATCCGGGGTAAAAACACGGGCAGAAATATCAAGGGCCCTGTAAGTTTCGCAGAAATTTCCTTTCGGGATAAGAAATTATTTTATTATCTTACCAAGATAAGAGTAAACGCAGAACTACGTTAACGTCCCAGAGACCTAGATAACAAGGCTCAGGCGGACGCGAAAGCCGAATTCCTTTCAAGAGCTTACAGACTAAAGGATGTTCACCGACAGGAGCTCCGTCCACTGCGCCATGACCGCAGAAATAGCTGACCGAAAAGAATTGATAGTGCAATAAGCTAGCTTCTGATGAAAAAGCTCTGCCAAGAAGTTTACAACCTCAGTAACGCAGGCGCCCACGGGATCCAGATGTTTCGCCACACACCAACGAACCCATCGTCTCCAAGCGGACCTGTAACGCTTGGTAGTACCCGGGGCCCAGGCCTGCTGGATGAGGAGTTTAGCTTCTCTCAAAATTAGGACATCAGTCCATCGTCTCCTGAAATCCTCCAAACCATGAGATGTAGATGGCCTTGGAGAACCAGGGGGTGATGATGACCCAGGGGATCCGACAGAATGTTGTCGGAAGATGGTAACCAAAGAGGCCTGTCCCAAGACAATTCCAGGAGAGAGGGGAACCAAATCTGTGCTCGCCAAATTGGGGTGACAAGTATTATTGAGGCTTTCTGTCTGCGAACTTGGGCTGCCACTCTCTGGATGAAAAGGAAGGGGGGGAACAGCATAACCGGAAAGGCTTGACCAATCCTGAAGGAAGGCGTCCACCGCTTCCGCCCCCGGATCCGGCTTCCAACTGAAAAATGGGGGAAGCTGGGTGTTCCATCGAGAGGCAAACAGATCCACCGATGGAGGGTCCCACAGGGAGACGATCTGTGAAAAAACGACAGGATCCAGTTTCCAATCGCTGGCATCCCGGAAGTGTCTGGAGTTCCAATCCGCTACAAAATTCAGGTCCCCCGGAAGATACTCCGCTTTTACAGAAATCTGACGTTGGAGGCAGTAATTCCAAAAGTCCTTGGCGAAATCCGCCAGGATTTTGGAATGAGTGCCCCCCAGACGGTTGATATATCTGACAGCCGTCGTATTGTCCATTCGGAGGAGTACACAACAAGAAACCCTGTTGGTCGTGAACGACCGGATTGCGAAAGAACCCGCAAGAAGTTCCAGGCAATTGATGTGGAGGTGAAGTTCCTCCTCCGTCCAACGACCCCCCACTGAGAGGGCACCAGAACTGGCTCACCAGCCGAGGCGACTGGCATCCGACTCTATCACGAGATCCGGACGGGAGCCGAAGATCGCTCTTCCATTCCAGGCCCCCATGTGATTCAACCACCAATGAAGTTCCGACCTGGCCTCCGAGGACAGGGTAATCAATTGTGAGACCCTTGCGGAGGTGCGAGGCTTTCTTCCGCTGAAGAGCTCAGTAGTGGAGAGGCCCCGGAAAGATGGCTTGAATTGAGGACGTGAGGAAAAACAGCCCAATTTACAACCGATGCCCAGGCTGCTGGCACAAGACGCCTCTTAGTTCCCATTTTGATCAGTTACCAAATGAAGAGACGGGCGCTGGAAGCGGGAGTGCAAGAACAGATTTTTATTTCTCATGAGGAGAGCCTGTCATTTCGGACACGCGCACAATGTCTTCAAGAGGTGCTCTAACAACTTTTTCTGAGGCTCCGTCTTTTATACACAGGTTTATGATGCACAAACATTCCTTATTGCAATAAAGAAACTTTGAAGTACGAAAAGGCATGTTTGGAATCCCAGCTTCAGGCCTATTCCCACACCCGTCGCTCGGATGTCGTTCCCCCTCCCAAATGTAACATGTGATTGTAATCTTGCGGCCGGACATTCCAACAGGACACGAGGGAAAGAGGGGGTGGTCAGATCTAAGGTTGGGCAGGCGATAAGATCGGGCACTTTGGTTGGTGTATCACGTTTTGCTATGCGGGGCCAGGGGGGGGGGGTACATCCACGAGGCTTTGTTTCATGACTTGGGACCGGGTCGAGAGGCCAGGTGTAGCCAGAGGGGGGGTCATCAGAAGAGGGGAAGGGTGTTCCTGGGAGGAATGCAGGGGGTGTCAGTCAGGCAGGGGTGTCACTTTTAGAGCGGGGTCGCGCAGAGGGAGAAGGTTTTTATGGCCTATGCATGAGAGAGCGGGGGTGTTCAACGGGGAGGGGGGCGTGCTGGGGATTTAACAAACGGGCAGAGAGGCCTTGGTGCCTAAAATGGCTGACGCGTACATGCGCGCATGGGCCTATGCTGGCGGGATGATGCGGTCAATGCTTCGCGGTATTCGTTCTGCTTACAGCGAGGGGTATGGTGAACACAAATGAACGCCGCTTATGTACATATACATTGTCATTTTCCACAGTCGCCGCTTTTTAACATAAGTTAGTTCATTTCCGTGTTTATCCTAACTGACGGGGTGTACATATACTCAAAAATATCAAAAAAGGGAGTGAAGAGGTGGTGCAACAAGGCACCGCGGTGGGCTAATCCTCCTCTTATGAACGCTTAAATAATCAACAGAGACCACCTGAAACAAATATACAATACATATTCCGATGTTGTTGGAATACACTCAGTGTGTTAAAATACCCCTCACACACCAAAAGGGCCCTTGGTGTCATGCTTCATCATCGGGGTCTTCCCGCCCCCGCTGCGGGACGGGGCAGTGCTGCGACAAGCGGCTACGCCGGAGCACCTTATAATTGTGAGTACTATGTGAGTGATGATGGAGTGAGTGTCAGTGAGGTCAGGAGTGATAGACAGTGAAATTAAAAGATACCTGGCCTGGTGTTTAGAAAAAATTATTTAATAGGCACTGGCTGGTATCGTTAAAAGGGTGAGGCGGAGGGCAAGATCGGGTTACTAGTCTTGCTCTCCTGTGTGGGTCAACATGTTTCGGGGCGGCATGCCCCTTCGTCAGGACCGGGTTGTATAGATCCCCCTGTCACTCACTAATGCGCTCCCACAGATAGAGAGTGTTGTGTTTGATCAATGTGTATAAATAATTTAAATACACGTGAAAAAAGCTCGATCAGTAATACTGATGATGTAAGCTTATTGAATGAGGAGACAATGCCCCATGAGCCAAACTGGGCGAAGGGTATAGAGGGTCCAATCAACCCCCACACCTCAGTGCTTCCTCCTTCGTCAGTGGCTTCCGTGGTAATCCGGGGATCCGGGGATTACCACGGAAGCCACTGACGAAGGAGGAAGCACTGAGGTGTGGGGGTTGATTGGACCCTCTATACCCTTCGCCCAGTTTGGCTCATGGGGCATTGTCTCCTCATTCAATAAGCTTACATCATCAGTATTACTGATCGAGCTTTTTTCACGTGTATTTAAATTATTTATACACATTGATCAAACACAACACTCTCTATCTGTGGGAGCGCATTAGTGAGTGACAGGGGGATCTATACAACCCGGTCCTGACGAAGGGGCATGCCGCCCCGAAACATGTTGACCCACACAGGAGAGCAAGACTAGTAACCCGATCTTGCCCTCCGCCTCACCCTTTTAACGATACCAGCCAGTGCCTATTAAATAATTTTTTCTAAACACCAGGCCAGGTATCTTTTAATTTCACTGTCTATCACTCCTGACCTCACTGACACTCACTCCATCATCACTCACATAGTACTCACAATTATAAGGTGCTCCGGCGTAGCCGCTTGTCGCAGCACTGCCCCGTCCCGCAGCGGGGGCGGGAAGACCCCGATGATGAAGCATGACACCAAGGGCCCTTTTGGTGTGTGAGGGGTATTTTAACACACTGAGTGTATTCCAACAACATCGGAATATGTATTGTATATTTGTTTCAGGGGGTGTACATATAGCCATGTGTGGTCAATGAAATAGCGTTTGTCAATACTGGCGGATTGCATATAACCATGTGCAGTCGATGCGATAGACGAGGTGCAATACATATGAATTTACATTTGTCGTGTTATATAAACGAGTCTAGAGATCGGTATACAACTCAGTCGGAATCAATCAAGGAAATGTTCTAACACATTATGGAACCATGTTCTGACTCTCTCTCCAGTGGTATCAATGTACAGTTAAAAGTGACCGATGAAACATTTTGAAAGCAATACAAAGTGGTTGAGGGAGGATTTCAGTTCAATACAAGCAATTAGTCCCGGGGGGGGGGGGGGTAGAAAGTCCAGAAAGGGGAGGGGGGGTCTTCTCCACAGTGTCTTTTTAGCAGCGAGCCATCACTGGTAGGTTCTAGTAGTTCGTTTTCTTCCGTTGGCGCTGTTGAGCACCGGCGGTGGAGCTATAGGTCCAGCTCGGATCCATCCTTACACGTCGCAGGGTGCGATCTGTCCTCTGCTGTTAGACCACAGTCCTGTTTCCTAACTAATCTTTTGAAGGGTGCCTCATGCTGGGCACCTGCATTTCTTTCTCCTTCCGTGGCAAACCCTATTCTACCTAAATGTTGTTCTTCTTCTCTGAGTCAAAATCCATGTGAAAAAAAGGGGGTGTTGTCGGATAATCGAGGGAAGAGAGGGCGGAGTGGGATCAGATCTTTGAGACAAACCAAGGGAGCAAAGGATAACGAGCAGGCAGGCCCATCAATCGGGCTCAAAGGGGCGGGGACTTCTGGCACGCGTGGGTCAGCAAGCAGAGGGCTTCAAGGCAGCCCTCCATCCTTTCATTTTCCGTGTTTGAGAGTGGTGCCTCGTCCCGCGTCTCGTTGCTCTGCGGCTCCACCTTTGGTCGAGGTCACATGTGCTTCATGATCTGCGGCTAGGCTGTGCGTCACGTCCGGCCCCTCTCCTCCGGTGATTGTGTATCTTTGAAGGGGTACAAAACAAGCTTTAGAGAACTGGCAGGAGAAGACATTTATACATTTCAATTCCGCCCCCAATCTTAAGTAGTTGGGGATACGTTCATCGGTCACGGTCAGAAGTCATCACTATGGAGTATGTATGCTGGCATTTCTACTGAGTTTGTACTAAGTCTATTTGGTGTTCATTCATGACGTATATGGAGAGAAGTCAGGCTCCTATCGACTGCGTATTCCATCAAACTCGAAATCGGATCCTACGGTAGAGACTCGTCTTTCTAACCCAAGCCCTGGCAATCTTCTATCATCATGAGAGAGGGACAGAGGCTAAACATTCTTTTCTCGGGGAGCAACGGTTAATCAGGGTCATCAGTTATACTTCGGGATATGGAGCTGGGGCCAATCGGGAGAAACGAGGATGCTTTGGACATCCGTACTTGGGTGCAGAGAGGTGGGGCAATCTGGGCATTGGGGATTGTGTTTCTAACGAACTGAGAACAGAAGGCCACTGACATATAGTCCCCCTATAAAAAAAAGGCCAGATTAGGGGACATCAGTCGTCTTACCTGTCCTTTCCTTCTTAGCCAATTCAAGTTCCATTATTTTACTGAAAGGAGAGGTAGTAATATGGCAAATTACAATTGTTTTAGTTTCTGTCAATTTTGCCGAACACCTTTGTGTTCAAAGACCAATTAGGCTTGTGCCGGCGGGGCACAACGTTACCACATAAAGGAAGAGGGAACAGGGGGACCCTCAGAGAGAGAGTCGTCCGCATTTTAAACGAACTATTCGGTACACGTACGACATGGAGAGAGAGAGAAAGAGAAACGTGTACAATAATAGGCCATTTAGTGCGCAAACAACACAGAACAGCAGGGGTCAAGTTATATAGAAACACAGGCTGAGGGACGACGTAGACCCATACATTACGTACACATGAATTCAAGCGGGGGGATAGCACATGTATTAGATACAAAAATCCAAGACAAAACATAGAACAGTACTTGGCCAAAAAGATTTCTTCCTGCATGCTGCGCATCCTTAGTATCCTACTTAATTCATCTGGCTGCCTTTGCTGGTGGCCTCGGTTGCAAATACTTACACCTTTGTCAATTGTTCGGGAACTAACCTGGTCGGGCTAATACTCACGGTGGGATCTTCGAATCATTTTTAGCGAATGGGTATCCAGGCTGAGGCAACGGAGGGTGTCAGTCGGGAGAATAATGGGGCAGCTTTGAGTTTCATGTCTATGAGGGTGCAAGAAGGAGGTGGTAAATCTTAAACATTTGACAATATTCCTAGTCTTCCAGGAGGAGGGTACTTGGGTAAACCTCACCCCGGAATATTCCTAAACCTTTCCCTATTTAGTTACCGTATGAATTTACTCAAGGTTGCACGTCATTCTTGGTTGCATTATTTGGGGTGCCGGTTGGAGTCATATTTTGTCATACTGCAATAACCCGTCAAGTTTCTGCTTCAGGCCACCCTCCCAGTCGCTGGGTTCAGAGAGAGAGAGACAGTCGTTTCTAAGTAAGGGAGTGCTATATCTTTGTTTGTTCGTCGTGTATAGGCACCATGTTCAGACCCCTTTTCCCCATTCCATCGGCCGTTCGATCATCACTTAAGTCATACATAAAACATTTCTCTTATCAATCCAAACGTGTGCAACGTGTATTCAGTCGAGCTATACACATCAGGGCATACACGCGTGCATTCATATCACACAAATTCGTCACGTTCTCAGGGCCGTCCCCATAGACAATATACAATTTTTCCGTTCGGAACCATGGCGTGTTGCGTAGGTCTTCTCCATACTCTAGTCGACGTTCCGATGTGACCTGCAGAAAAGAAGGGAAAAAGAAGGGGTGGGGGCAGCGTTTTAAAACACATCAGCGCGCATAAACCCGAAAATGCTTTTACTTACCACATACTCGACCTATCTCCGCGGGATGCAGTCCCTTTCATTTCGGCGTTTAAGCCCAGAGGGACCGGTAGTGCGGGAGAGATAATCATTGATGGACTGTGTATTTGCATAGATCGCCCAAGTGTGGTATTACGGATCGTGTGTAGGGAAGGGTCAAAACAAAGGGTAGTCAGTGTAAGGTGGGGGGTAAACTCGTGCTCTCCTTCGAGGAGGAGGGATGGTCTACAGTGGTGCAGGGTCGTTTTTGTTCATCAGGCACAGAAACTAGAGGGGCTAGGTGGCATTCCTTCGGAGTGGCTTAGGGGCATCTGAAACTACTTCCCCGATACATGTGGCACATAAAGTAAAGGCTAAATACCGGGACCTTTATCGATTGCTTTACTTTGCACAAAAATTAAAATATAATAAAAAACACACACACACACAACAAACCTGGACCATTTATTTATTTATTTATTTATTTTTGGCGATTTTTAGAGCGCACAAATCCCCGAGGGTGTCTCGGCGCTGTGTCACAGAACTCTGCGTCAGAGAAGGGGGACTAGGCCTGGAACAACCATGTTTTCAGATTTTTTCTGAAATTGAGCAAAGTTGGTGCACACTTGATGGAGAGGGAGAGTGTTCCACAGTCTAGCTGTAGCAACGGTGAAGCGTTTGTCTCCCCAATTAGCCCTTCTTGTGCGGGGAACTGTTAGCAGATGGGCCGAGGATGAACGCAGTGTTCTTTGCTGTTCGAGCGGGCGAAAGGCTTGTTTAAGAAATAGGGGGCCATGGTTATGGATCGCTTTGTAAGCTATGCACAAGGCTTTGAATTTGATGCGGCTCCTTACCGGCAGCCAATGCAGCTGTTGGATGTAGGGGGAGACAGATGCAAATTTGGGAATGTGTAGCAGGGTCCTAGCTGCTGCATTCTGTACAGTCTGTAGTTTGTTGAGGACCTTTTGTTGTGCGTTTAGAAGTAAGGCATTACAGTAGTCAGTTTTGGAAAAGACTAGCGTGCTGACTAAAGTTTTGCCTGCAGAAGATGGTAGGTACGGGATGAGTTTTTTGATTTTTTTTAAGGTGTGGAAGGCGGATGAGACCACTGAGTTTGCGTGCTGCTGGAAGGACAGTTTGTTGTCGAAGATGACCCCCAGATTTCGTACCTTGACTACTGGTTCTGGAGGTTGTCCCATTTGTTGGGGGCCACCATTGTGGGGACCAGATTGGTTGTAGTCTCCCGAATGTCATCACTTCTGTTTTATCAGAATTTAGCTTGAGGCAGTTTGATGACATCCAGGAGCTTATTGCTTTCATACCAGATTGGAAGTTTGACGCTACTGTTTGGCCATCATCAAATACGGACAACACCAGTTGTGTGTCGTCTGCGTATGTGGTGAGAGAAATCCCATGGGATTTGATGACCCTCGCTAAGTCAGACACATATATATTGAACAGTGTCGGGCTTAGCGAGGATCCCTGTGGTACACCACAAGGCAAGGAGAAAGTCTGGGAGGTGTATTGTCCCAACTTCACCGTTTGTGGGCGGTTTGACAAGAATGAAGCGAGAAGCTCCTTAGCCTTGTCCCTTATTCCTATAGCCGTGACACGGTCGATCAGTGTGGTATGATCGACCGTGTCGAAGGCTGCGGACAGATCTAAAAGTATGAGGATTGCAGCTCCTCCATTGTCCATGGTGGATCGAATCTCGTCCGCCGCCTTCAGGAGTGCTGTCTCCGTGCCGTGTCCCTGACGGAACCCGAACTGGGTGTCATCCAGTAAGTTGTTGTTGTGGATATATGTTGACAGTTGCTGGTTCATGATCTTTTCAAAGATTTTGGCCGGAAAAGGAAGGCATGCAATAGGCCTGTAGCTGGCTGGGAGAGAAGGGTCTAGACTGGGTTTTTTGAGTAACGGTTTAATGATGGCTTCCTTCCATACTGAAGGGTAGATGCCAGATGTGAACATTGCGTTGCAGATCGTAGTGAGTGACGGAGCAACGGCTTCTGGGATAAGGTTGAGAACAGCAGGGGGGCATGGATCAAGTGGTGATCCGGATTTGGTTCGGGCGATAAGGGGTTGAACCGTATCTTTCGTGATTTTTTCGAAGGCTGAGAAATGTGGAGTGTTATTTGTCGTGGGGTGCTCGGTATGGGATATGGAAGGGTCGGGTGCAAAAGTGGAGAAAATGGCTCTGACCTTATCTTCGAAAAATTTGGCTAGTGCATCTGAGAGGTCCTGAGATCCCTCTGAGGGGGGTGGCAGAGGATTGGACAGGTATGTTACCACCTGGAACAGTTTTCCTGATGAGTTTTTGGCCTGATTAATTTGGTTGGTGTAGTAGGTGGTTTTCTCGGAAGTAATCAGTTTTTTATAATTAGAAAGGGCATTTTTATAGCTGATCTTGTCTGCGTTATTATAATGTCGGCGCCATTGCCTTTCTAAGTTTCTGCAATATTGGCGCTGCAATCTGAGGGGTTCCGAGAACCAAGGGGCGGAAGGAAGCTTTCTGTTCCTGTGAGAGGTTTTTGTGGGGGCTAGTTTGTTACAGGCTGCGTTCAGATTGTTCAAGTAGGTGGCTGATGCAGCTGCAGGGTCTTTAATGTTTAGCGGAGGACTGTCAAGTATGATCTCAGTAAGCTGGTTGATATTAATGTTTTTCCAGTCTCTGAATTTCGTTGATCCAGAAGTTGTCTGGGAGGGTGGGCGAGGATTAACGGGAACTGAAAAACATACTGCAGAATGGTCTGTCCATATTAGAGGAATGACCTTAGTGATTGTAATATCTCTGTCGTTGGTAAATAGGCCGTCTAGGGTGTGCCCTGCTGAGTGGGTGGGTGATTTGACAATTTGTAGGAGGTCTGCTGTCTCCAAGTCACCGAGTAATGTTCCTGTATCGAGGTCATCATGAGATTCAAGATGAAAATTGAAGTCACCTAATACGGTGAAGTGTTGGGCTCCAATAGATATCTCGATGATTTTGTCTACGTTTGAGAGAAATTGTGATCTGGATCCTGGGGGGCGGTAGATTAACAGACCTCTAAAGGTAGTTTTACTGGAGGTGCGTATGGCAAAGAGGAGAGCTTCGCACTTAGGAAGAGTGGTTTCTGATGTTGTTAATATTAGGTGCTCTTTATGTATAATTGCTATTCCTCCGCCTTTCCTTAGGGGTCTGTCTAGCTTGCTTACACAATAGTTGTTAGGCATGGCGTCTCTGAAATCAGGTCCAGAGGATTCGTCTCCCCATGTTTCGGTGATAAATAATATATCCAGGTCATGGGAGTCAATGAACTCTGCTATTTCAATTTTGTGTTTAGGTAAGGAACGAACGTTTATTAAAGCTGCAGACAATGTGGGTGTGGGGGTAGTGGTGTCTGTAGACGGTGTCTCTGTGCATGTAGGACATTTAAGCGGTCCAATGCAGGAGTCGTGGTTAAAGAGGGGTATGGGATGGGCTATCTCGGCATAAGGTTTATAACTCCAGAGTTCTGCGGAGGAGTAGGATTGCAGAGGTGTGTTGGTGATGGGACGCGGACCAGGCAGAGCAGGGGGGGTGGCCCTGGGCCCGTCCTCGGCGCGGACGAGCGCAGACGGGCTTGCCTTATGCGCGCCTTCGGCGCGCATTCGTCGCGCCCGCTGCGCTCGTCCGCTGCGCTTCCGGTTCCTGTGCATGTAAATAGTATTGGATTGGAGGGTATAGAGGGCGTGTCAACCATTCATATTTGCAATATTTCTGTGTACTTTTCTTTTTAACCTTTAAGTAATCGAGTTGCTTCATTTCACCTGTATTTTACTTATATCGGAAAACAGTGGTCATTTATTCGAAACTTACCAATCTAAGCGCTACAACTATGTTTGCTTTTAAAAAAAAACTTTATTTAAAAGTGTTGGCGCACAAATACGGGTCTACAACCACGTGGGCCAGCCACGGAGCAGACTGGAACTGTACATGAGGGGATATTTATTTGAACGGAGTCGGTGACCGTTGATTTCATACAAGTGCAATAAAATCACATCGAAAATTCATTGTGGGTAAGTACCATAAGTGTCGAAAATTCGAACCTTCAATAATACGGTAATCAATGGCGCGTCAGAACTTAACATCAATTCATTGTCCAAATGTTCAATCAGTACCCATCCCCTCCCGCCATGCGATCAAGGCTGAGCAACCGGAACACAACAGGGAGTTGCGAGTTTCATTTGTACCGGCGCCATTTTGGGTGAGGTCATGCAGGTCCAAGCATAGTCAAAATGTCTCCACCAACTCGTGGTTGGACCAGAGCCTCTTTCGGCAGTCCAAAAGTTTCGTTAAAGGGCAACAGAAGGGGCCGTCAACATGAACCATCAATCAAAGGGGGGAGGGAGGCAACAATCTTTCCTACCGGGTCATACTGGTGTTCCACCGGAACTGATCAAATTGGTAGTCTGCAGGATTTTGGTCATTCAAACTGAGGCTGGCGCCAGCATGAGAGCGCCGACGTCTCGTGGCTACGTCTTGGTCGTTCCGCGGGCAATCATGGCAGTCATTCCCCATCGGGGGGGCCCGCGGGGTTCGGGGGCCCCTGCGGCTCTCATAGAATCTTCAGAGCTGAGGAGAACGCTTCTGGACGGGGGGGACTCATTTTCTAGCTGGCAAGCGACCTGGCCATCTTTGCACGCCAGGCCCAATCTCCCAAGAGTCGACCGTTATTTTATGAGTTCCGCGGCAACCGGCAGTCGCTGGATCGCAAGAGTAGACGGACTCCAGCCTGTCGGGCGTGGCGTTGCACCGCAAGAGTGGACGAACCCTTGTCGGGTGAGTGGAGCGTTGGGGGTGCAGCTGAGGGGCCTCCACCTGGGGAGGTGGGAGAGGCTCGTCCGCGCCGCCTCTCCCTCCCAGTGCACCCCACGCCGTCTTCTGGCGCTGACATTCGTGATGGCCGGACCAGGCGATGAGAGAGGGGGGGGGGGGTCGGAGGCATAAGCAAGACATCCCCCCCCGTGGCCTGCAAGGCGCCAGAAGAGGAGGATGGGAATACCAGTACATTCCGGGCCATCCACCCCACGGCTTCTCCGGCCAATGGCGTTCGTGATGTCCGGACCAGGCGATGAGGGGGGGGGGTCGGAGGCATAAGCAAGACATCCCCCCCCGTGGCCTGCAAGGCGCCAGAAGAAGGGGATGGGAAGACCAGTACATTCCGGGCCTTCCACTCCACGACCTCTCCGGCCGATGGCGGCCAGCCGGGCCCCGCCCTGCATGTGTCGAGGCCTCGTCTTCCGGATGGGCGTAACCGTGGACCTGTTGCACTTCGGGAGCTTCCGGAATGGGGGTAGGTATCTGCTGACTTGTATCTATCTTATGTTACCGTTATTGGGCGTGGCGGACGGTGGGACAGACATGTTTGGAGCAGTGAGGGGCGGCGGAGCCTAGCTACCTCGTGGCTGCCGTGATGTCAAGCTTGGCTTCTCTCACCACTTTCATGTTTCTTATTGCGGGCTATTTCTAACGTTTCTTATTTCTAGCGAAGTCAAAAACTCATCAGTGGCCTACTGACTTTGCTCGATTTCTTTTTCCTTCCTTTTCTAGTGTGTTTTTGCGCTAAAGTTTCTGTTAACAGGATACGGTGATTACTTCATATTTTACATATGTCCTTTTTATTAGGGGCGCCCTCCGGTTGAGCCAGATGATCTACCTCTAATAAATGGTCCGGGTGGAACTAGTTTACCAATCAGTGGGGAGTAGATAGGCATGACAGATTACAACGGGGGACAAAGGTCCGCATTACCTACCCTTCACTACTTGCAAAGACTAGACAGAATATTTCTATTCCACGTTATTTGCAAACAGAGAATACCTCAAAAGAACTATTCCTTGAACAATAAATGTCCAGACAATCAATCAATCAGTGGGGAGAAAAACAGGCATGACGGATTACAACGGGGGACAAAAGTCCGCATTACCTATCCTTCGCTATCTGCAAAGGGAGACAGAATATTCCTATTCTCTGTTTGTAGACAGGGAATATCTCAAAAGAGCGATAATCGATAAAAATCGATAACAAACAATCAGTGGGGAGAAAGATAGGCATGACGGATTACAATGGGGACAAAAGTCTGCATTACCTATCCTTCGCTATCTGCAAAGGGAGACAGAATATTCCTATTCTTCTCTGTTTGTAGACAGCGAATGTCTCAAAGAGCAACAGAGCAACCAATCAATCAGTGGGGAGAAAAATAGGCATGACAGATTACAACGGGGGACAAAAGTCCGCATTACCTATCCTTCACTATTTGCAAAGAGAGAGGAACGTTCCTATTCGTCGCTGTTTGCAAACAGAGAATGTCTCAAAGAGAACCAATACTTCAAGTAGCAACCAAGGCTAAATGAACCAATCAATGAACAATACCAGTATGTAAATACCGATTCCAATATAAACAATCAATCAGACGTAAAGACGTCCTACTTAACCTTACCCGGACCGTGTGGACAGTTCTTCGCCTTCCCTTTCCAGCGCCCGATCGTTCTCTTACTCCATGTTTTTACCGCAGCATTCCTGTGGGATCCCAGTCAGGACAGTAGGTCACTTGAGAGAGGTCCGTTCGGAATCAGTGAAGTTCATTCAATCGGCAGCCGGACGAGGGCCCTCTCAAGGCAGGTATACTCCAATCGTTCAGATGTTCACCCCATCGTCTGGACCTCTCTTACCGGACCTTATATCGCTGATGGGCCCCGCGTTGGGACGCCAATTGAGGAAAAACAGCCCAATTTACAACCGATGCCCAGGCTGCTGGCACAAGACGCCTCTTACTTCCCATTTTTATCAGTTATCAAATGAAGAGACGGGCGCTGGAAGCGGGAGTGCAAGAACAGATTTTTATTTCTCATGAGGAGAGCCTGTCATTTCGGACACGCGCACAATGTCTTCAAGAGGTGCTCTAACAAGTTTTTCTGAGGCTCCGTCTTTTATACACAGGTTTATGATGCACAAACATTCCTTATTGCAATAAAGAAACTTTGAAGTACGAAAAGGCATGTTTGGAATCCCAGCTTCAGGCCTATTCCCACACCCGTCGCTCGGATGTCGTTTCCCCTCCCAAATGTAACATGTGATTGTAATCTTGCGGCCGGACATTCCAACAGGACACGAGGGCAAGAGGGGGTGGTCAGATCTAAGGTTGGGCAGGCGATAAGATCGGGCACTTTGGTTGGTGTATCACGTTTTGCTATGCGGGGCCAGGGGGGGGGGGGGGGTACATCCACGAGGCTTTGTTTCATGACTTGGGACCGGGTCGAGAGGCCAGGTGTAGCCGGAGGGGGGGGTCATCAGAAGAGGGGAAGGGTGTTCCTGGGAGGAATGCAGGGGGTGTCAGTCAGGCAGGGGTGTCACTTTTAGAGCGGGGTCGCGCAGAGGGAGAGGGTTTTTATGGCCTATGCATGAGAGAGCGGGGGTGTTCAACGGGGAGGGGCGCGTGCTGGGGATTTAACAAACGGGAAGAGAGGCCTTGGTGCCTAAAATGGCTGTCGCGTACGTGCGTGCATGGGCCTATGCTGGCAGGATGATGCGGTCAATGCTTCGCGGTATTCGTTCTGCTTACAGCGAGGGGTATGGTGAACACAAATGAACGCCGCTTATGTACATATACATTGTCATTTTCCACAGACGATAACAAACCCACAATCCTGGCCAATTGACGAAGAGAAAACCTGTCTCGACGAAGAACAGTTTGAATTTCTTTCTTGATCTTTGTGATCTTCTGAGAAGGAAGACTCAAAGTGGCCTCCTTGGAGTCGATGCGAAACCCCAGAAAATGCATGCTCTGTTGAGGAAACAAATCCAACTTCTGGGAATTGATAGTGAATCCCAGGTTCTGAAGAAGGGATACAGAGATCTGCAAGTGAAGAAGAAGCTGAGTCTTGGACTGATCCATTAGGAGGATATCGTCCAGATAAATAATCAAACGCATGCCCTTGGTGCGGAGATGTTCCACCACCGGGCGGAGAAGCTTGGTAAAACACCAAGGAGCTGAGGACAGTCCAAAAGGAAGAGTTCTGAGCTCGTAAGTCTGGCCCTTCCAAAGGAATTGAAGGAATCTGCAATATGGTGGGAAGATGGGAACTGACAGATAGGCGTCCTTGAGGTCCAGCCGAACCATCCAGTTGTACTGGAGACGGAGATCCCGGAGCAGATGTATTCCTTCCATCTTGAAATGTCGGTAAATCAACCACTCGCTGAAGGATTTGAGGTTGATAACCGGCCTGAACCCCTTTTCTTTCTTTTCTACGAGAAAGATATTGCTTAAGAAACCTCTTGGATGTGGATGAGAAGGAATTATAGGACCCTTGGAAAGAAGGTTTTGAACCTCTTGATCTATCAGAACTGAGTCTGAATCCGAAAAGACCAGAGGGCAGGGACGAGAGGCTTGCAGGGGAGACCCGTAAAATTCTATGTGAAAGCCCTGAACAGTATCTAAAACCCAGGGATCTGTCGTAATTTCTGCCCAATTTGCTAGAAAAAGAGAAATCCTGCCCCCGGGACGAACCGGGGAGAGGGGATCGAAGCTTACCGTTGAATCCTCTGGAGTTGTTTTGATTTCCTCCACGGCCCTTGCCTTGGCGTCTGCCTCCACGGGAGGGATAGAACGTTCCCTGTCTTCCATCGTTCCAACCATTGTTACGCTTGGCTTGGGCTCTATTGGGGCCTTGGTTGTACTGCCGGCTGGAAGAGCGACCCCTGCCACGTACAACCCCTCCAAAACCCTTTTTTGGGAAAATCTTCACTGATGCTTGGGCTTTATCAAGGGCGCAGAAGGTGGCTACAAATTTCCCTAGCTCCTTGACAAAGAGGTCACCAAATAAAGTACCTTGAGCAACAGAGCCAGCCTCGGAGGAAGACAATTCACCTAATTTAGGATCAATTTTCAAGAGCAAAGAACGGCCCGCTCGGCAGAGAGGGCACAATTGGTATTGCCGAGGAGGCACATGGCCCTCTGCGCCCATCCTGCAACGTCATCCATTGGGAGCGGCTTCCCTGACTCACGTGACCGCTCCGCCAGCTCAATTATTTTAGTCAAGGGTCCTACCACATCCAGAAGCTTATCCTGGCAAGCCCTCCAGGAACGATCAATACCCTTCCTAGGGTCCTTCATATATTTGGCAAAGAAGGTGCATAATTTTGGGTCAATGACAGGGGTAGAAGCCACTCCGTTAGGGAGAGATGGTCCAGGGCATTCGAACCTAAGGCAGGACACCACATCTTGTGAAAGGGGCTGTCTTATTTTAGCGGCAAGATAGTCCGTGGTCTTTTTTATCTGGGACCCAGTCAGAAGAGCGAGGACGAAAAATACAGGTAGGACCAAACATGTCTGCATGGACTTGCTCCACATCACCACTAACAGAACAAGAAGACTGAGGACGCCAAGACCTGCCTGAATCGAACTGATCATCAGAGGAATCCTCATCGTCCTCAAAAACCTCCTCATATTCGCCCTCTCCGCCTTCGGGAAACCCCTCCTCAGGACAAAGGTCTGGGGTGGACTCGCCACCAGTATATCCGGGGGCAAGTCGTCCTCCCGGTAGGGTGCGCTTCTCAGCGTGCGCGCACTCTTATGGAAGACCTCAGCGAGTTTGCTGAAGCCCTACTGGTGCCCTGCGTCACGCTTGACAGCCTTACGTGGCACCACCAAGTGAATGCCACTAGGGTCAGCCCCCCTGTCTCCCTGTACACCAAAACCCTTAAAACGTGAGCAGACAGTTTATTCACGCTGTCCTGCAGAGGAGCAAGCGCCTGGGCAATAGCCGAAGAAAGGAGCTTGTCCACCTCTGCAGGAGTGCGTGCCTGGGGGGGCTGCTGGACAGCTGAGGGAGCTGCAACATAATCATGGTCAGTGCATGACTGCTTATTCAATGAGCGACGGGCACCCATAAACTAAAACTCTGCAGCCGGACCCCCTATACTGGAAGACATCGCAAGCGGACCAAAACGTCCTGATCCAGGGATACCATTAAACTACAGATTTGTCAATCAAAAGAAACCTTTTCTGTCACACTGGGAAGAGACGGTGCGATGTACAACTATTTGGGCCAATTTTTGTGATACACACTATAAAAGGATTTGTAATTGACCATCTGTATAATACACTCTGGGGTTAATTCTTCCCGGCAAGACTCGCATGGTGATACCTTGAGCTACCATCATACAGCTGTGAGGCCAGAATTCGGCGAAAAGACACTGCATTACAGACGGCGGAACCTGACCGATCCCTCTCAAACTCTTGAGTCACTGTTACACTATCTACCTCGAATTGGACCTCATATTAGCTAATAGCCCTGAGGAAGCTCCCTGCTAGGGACAGAAACGGGTTGGCTGATCAATTTCTCTTACAATGAAATTAATGAACTTTTGCACTTAACAATTTTTATACAAATAAAGAAAGGACTTTTTCTAAAAAATACTCTGTTCGTTCTGGACTTTATATTTTTGCGCCCCCACCCAAGCTTAAAAAGTACTGTTTGATCTGGATTCACAGTGACGCCACTCAGCAGCTGATGTCAGGGGTAGCGGCACATACATTGATACGCTGTTGGAACTGGGATTAAGGTGCGGCAATCCTTTGGTCCGCTGCTGCTTCTCTCACCATAAACTAAAACACTCTATAATATTCACAAGGGTTCCCCCCTAACACGAGTGCCACAACAACCAGCCTGTTAGAGTAACACTATGTGTTAGACCTGGCATCATTGGCATGAGTCTCTCCTCCATTTTTTCTGTTTGCCTCCTCTGTTTACGATGTTTTTGCTGGTATATGCTTTGGGCACTGTGCCACTGCTGATCAGTGCCACAGTGCAAGTGCTCCCTATGTGAAATTGCTGTATTGATTGACTTCCATGTTTGGCTTATTTGGTTTACTATCAGTCCCTAGTAGAGTGCACCAGGAGTGCCAGGGCTTGTAAATACAAATGCTGCTAGTGGGCCTGCAGCACATGTTGTGCCACCCACAAGAGCGGCCTAGTAAAAGTATGTCTGAAGGTCTGCCATTGCCAGACCACGTGCAGTCTGACTGTCACGAGGACTGCGCAAGTACACCTACTTGCCAGTCCCTAAACCTTCCCTTAACTTCATGTTAGTCACCCCTATGGTAGGCCCACGGGCAGGGTGCATTGTAAGCATAAGGTAGGACAAGCCTGACAAGGTTGGCATGTCCTAATAGTGAATTACATCCATAGTCGTTTTTCACTATTGTAAGGTAGCCTGCTCTCCATCAGTTAGAATGGGCTGCCAGGATTATTAATGTTATAATCCTAGCGGGCTCGGGGAGCATGGTGCAATGTCGAGTTTGGTATCTCTGAACTCAGGGTTTAATAACGCATCCGTTTGTGTGGATGGTTTTTGGACTCTGTGTTTGAAAATAGCACTTTTAGAAAGTAGCTATTTTCTTGTCTAACTGTCTACCGGTCTCTGCTGGTTCTGGTGTGTGTGTGACAGGAGCTGGGTGGCTCCAGAGAGTCTGAATGAGTCAGTGTGGGATGAGTGGGGCATTTGCATTGAGAGTAGGGGAAGAGTAGCTCTTGATAGCCTGCCCTGCCTGATACAATGTTGGCTCCGCCCCCCTGCCAGGCGACTGATGACTCTGTGCTTGCCTGGGACTTTCCTGGCCCGCCTCCTGCCGGGCAGCTGATGGCCCTGCCCCTGCCAGTAACAATGCTGGCTCCGCTCCTGCTGAGCGGCTGAGGACTCTGCCCTGCCCAGTGAATAGGCCAGGTGCTCTGGCCTGGCAACACCCACAACAAACCCAGGATGGGGGGAATTTCCCCTGCATGGACAAAGGGATCAAAGCCAAAAAGGGGTATAAGAGAAGGACCCCTGAACCAAGAATTGAGATCACTTCTGACAAGGAAACCTGAACCAAGGACAAGAAGCCTGCTGATCTAAGGACTGCCTACCCCTTCTGCCAGAGTGCTGTTTGTTGGGGGAATCCTGCATTGCTTCTTTATTTTTGCCAAGGAACCAGGAGAGAGGAACTGTGTGTGTACTCTCACTCTTTGCTGAGAAAATCTCCAAGGGCTGGAAGAGTGCCAGTCTCCTGTTGAAGTCACAGGGCTAAAGGACTTCATCTGCTTAAAGTGCTATTTGCTGGAGTTTGTGAATCCAGCACCTTTGAAAGAATCCAGCAATCTCGACGCCGACGGACGCCGCCGAATCCAGCTCGACATCGTGAGTAACGGCTCCAGTGTCCCGCTTCCTCGACGCCGGCCGCCGGGCCCGATCGACGCCAGCAGCAACGCCAGTGAGTAGTGAGTTCGGCTCCAGCTCCAAGTGACCCCGTGTCTGCACCGCCGCTGATCGCATCGACTTCGAGCCCTCTCGACGCCGTGAGCGCTGCTCACTCTTGCAACATCGACATCGACGCCGAAGACGCGACGCCGGACATCTCGACGCCGCTGATCATCGAGTGCTTCACTTTTCCAAGGTACTGTGTTGTTGGGGTCTGTGCGACTCCGGGCTCGACGTAGCGCTCCTCGCGGTCGACGCCGAACCTTTGGATTAACTCTGCCTCGACGTCGTGTGACTCCCGTGTGGGTTACATTGTTGCCAAGAACTGTGTTTTAGAGAAGAAGAGTTGCTTTTGATACTAAAGACTTTGTGCTAAGAAGAAACCGTGCTTGAACTATTATTTTTCCTTCCAAGAGTATTTATTGAGACTGTGGTATATTTTTGTCGTTATTTGGTCTTGTGCTAAGCCTTATATAAAAATACTTATTTTTATAATACTACTGTGTCGTGTCCATTTGTAGTGTATTCACTTTATTACTGTCTGTGGTCATAAATGCTTAACGCACTGCCTCTGAGATAAGCCTGTCTGCTTTGCCAAGCTACCAAGGGGGTGAGCAGGGGTTATCTAAGTGTGTGATCTCCTTGCCCTGACTAGAAAAGGTGTGTCCCTATTTGTCAGAAGTGTATACCTCTGCCAACTAGAGACAGCCGCTTCTAACATTGGTGGGTCAGCGGTGGGATTTTGAACTTTGCATTTATGACCCATGTGCAGTGATTAGTGTGCGCTACATAGTGAAAGCAGACCATAGCGCAGCCACAATCTGTTTTGGTTGGATATTCTATTTTTGTTCTCCGCTTTTCCTGAAGCTTGATTTTTGAAACTGCCAGTTTTGACCATGAGTACTGCTGGAAGCACTACACCTGTTGTTGCTGTTGTGGAGGAATTTGATAGGAGTAAGATAAATGGTTATTCCTTAAAGGAGCTGAAACACTTTTGCAAACAATTGAAAGTCCCTACTCCAGGCCTCTCCAAGAAAGCAGAATATTTCAAAGCATTGGAAGCCTGGTTAGAGGCCAGAAATCCCTCTGATCCGGTGGTGGGACCGACAGAGGAAGGGGAGGAGGAAGTGCCCGTGACTGGGCCTGTATCCCCTCCTGGCAGCAGTGTTTCCTCCAAGGGTCTTTCCCCTGAAGAAAGAGAAGAAAGGGCGAAGGAGCGAGCCTACAACGTGGAAATGGCAAAACTTAAGATAAATGGGCAGTTGGAGATAGAGAATGCAAGAGGCAGGAGAGAAGCTGATTTGGAGATCAAAAGATTAGAGTTTGAGAGAGAGAAGTTAGCTTTTGAGCGTGAGAAAATGGTGAGGGACATGGAGCTCAAAGCTAAGGAGTTAGAATTGAATCCCTCTGGTGGCAGCGTCCCATCTGTGCCTGCAGAAAGTAGGTTTTATTTTCCCAAAGATGTGATCAAAGATTTTCAGAAGAATGAGGATATTGGTCAGTGGTTTAAAGCATATGAGTTAGCATTGTTGGCCCACCGGGTCCCTGAGAAGGATTGGGGAGCGGGGTTGTGGGGTCGCTTTGTGAATGAGGGAAGAGATACCCTGTTAGACATGCCTGTTGAGAATAGGACGTCTTATGCTCATATGAAAGATGCTTTAATGTTAAGGTATGGCCTAACCCCAGAAAAGTACAGACAGGTCTTTAGAGAATGTAAGAAGTTGCCTGGTACCACGTGGGTGGAGTATGTGTCATATTTTTGCAGAGCCATGGATGGTTGGGTAAAGGGCAGCAAAGTGGAAAGTTATGATGCTCTTTATGATTTGTTTGCTTGGGAGCACTTGTCTAATAACTGTTTTCCAGAGCTGCGCCAGCACCTTATTGATAGCAAGATATCTAACCCTAGAAAACTTGCTGAAGAGGCGGACCGCTGGGTCAGTACCAGGGTCCACAAGGGTCCAGTGGGAGACTCAGCCAAAGGTGGGCAGGGTCCCCAGCAGAAGAGTGGGGGGGACAGGGGTAAACAGAAGGAGTCCCAGAAAGGGCCCCAAAGTAATCCCCAAGGGAACCAAGGGAAAGGTTCCCAGCCTCCCCCTGTGAAGAAATCAGAGGCCCCGCCAGGTAAACCTGGTCATAGGGGCCCACTGACCTGCTTCGTTTGTAAGCAGGTAGGACACCGTTTTTATGACCCTCAGTGTCCCTTGAAGAAGTCTGGTGCACTACCCAGTGCACCACCCCGTCAGTTGGCTAGTGTAGCTCTGGGAGGGGAGGAGATGGTTGCCCATGGTGGGGAGGGTCCCGCGGAGATGTCCCTGGTCTCTCTAGGAGACATGGAATTGGTCCCTCCACCCCCTCTGCCTAGTAACACTAAGAAATATAGGCAGTGGGTGACCATTAATGGCCATAGAGTGGAAGCTCTCAGAGACACCGGAGCGAGTGTGACAGCTGTCAAGTGTCACTTGGTGTCCAGAGAGCAGGTTGTTCCCCACGCATTCTACCCTGTGATAGCTGCTGACAACTCCCAGAAAGAGTGTGAGGTAGCTCAAGTTTCCTTTGAATGGGGGGGAGTTTCAGGTACTCTTCAGGTTGCTGTGAGGCCCGCCATGCCTGTTGATTGTCTCCTGGGCAACGATTTAGAAGACTCCCCTTGGGCTAAGGTGGAGAGGGAGACACATTTGAAAATGTTGGGTGTGCCAGAGTGGGTGTGTGCAACCACTCGATCCATGACCGCAAGTAAGGGTGTTGATGGGGTTCTGGAGCCTGAAAGTATGGCCCAGGACCCAGCTGTGAAGAGAAGAGGCAGGGGGCGCGGGAAACCGTCCCCCGTAGTTCCCGTGGTCCAGGAGGAGGCAGACCTCGAGGGGGATGCCCTGGAACCCACAGGTGAACAAGTTGCCGAACTGGGAGACCTGCCCGAGCTGACCCATTGGCAGCAGGATGGTGGTCCCTCCAGGGAGGAATTCTGTGCAGAACAGAAAGTGTGCCCTTCTCTTGTGGGTATGAGGCAGCAGGCCTCAGCCCAAACCTCAGGTGATCAGTCAGGGTCACATTTTGTGTACTGGGAGAACGACCTCCTGTATAGCGAGCCTAAGGCTGCTGAGCCTGGGTCAGCCCATGTGCTGGTGGTACCCCAGCGCTTCAGAGCCTTCCTACTGGGTTTGGCTCATGACGTTCCTTTAGCTGGACATCTGGGGCAGGACAAGACCTATGACAGGCTTGTCACCCATTTCTATTGGCCTCAGATGCGAAGGGATGTAGACATCCAGTGCAAGACCTGTCAGACTTGCCAGGCAAGTGGGAAAAGCGGGCGGAAGCAGAAGGCTCCCCTCCAACCTTTTCCCGTGGTCAGTACCCCCTTTGACCGGGTGGGGATTGACATTGTTGGGCCACTGGACCCCAAGACAGCCCTGGGCAACCGGTTCATCCTGGTCTTGGTGGACCATGCCACACGGTACCCGGAAGCCATCCCTCTCAGAACAGTGACTGCCCCCGTGGTGGGACGGGCGCTGATGGGTGTTTTCTCCCGAATGGGGTTCCCCAGAGAGGTGGTGTCAGACCGGGGCACCAACTTCATTTCCAACTATATGAAGTCTCTGTGGAAGGAGTGTGGGGTAACTTATAAGTTCACCACTCCTTACCACCCTCAAGGTAATGGGTTGGTTGAAAGATTCAACCGTACCCTTAAAGGCATGATCATGGGTCTTGAAGAACCAATGAGGCGTAAATGGGACGTCCTCTTGCCATGCCTGTTGTTTGCTTACCGTGAGGTGCCACAGAAGTCTCTAGGGTTCAGCCCCTTTGAGCTTTTGTATGGTCACCCGGTAAGAGGACCTTTAAGTCTGGTCAAAGAAGGCTGGGAGCAATCTCCCAGGAAACCTCCCCAGGATGTATACAGTTACATGCTGGCCTTTAGGAACCAGACTAGGCGCTTCAGGGATCTTGCTCAGGCAAATCTGGAGGCCAGCCAGGAGGAGATGAAGCGGTGGTACGACCAGAGGGCCACTCTGGTAGAGCTTCAGCCTGGACAGAAAGTTTGGGTCATGTCCCCTGTGGAACCTTGTGCGCTCAAGGACAGGTGGACTGGACCATTTGAGGTTGTGGAGAAGAAGAGCGATGTCACCTACCTGGTGGATTTAAAGTCTCCCAGGAACCCCTTGCGGGTCCTGCATGTCAACCGTTTGAAGCCCCACTTAGAAAGGTCCGAAGTGGGCATGCTCCTAGCTACAGATGCTGGAATGGAGGAGGAGAGTGAGCCTCTTCCTGACCTCCTGTATGCAAAAGAGCAAGATGGGTCAGTGGATGGTGTTGTCCTCTCTGACACACTGACCCCTGAACAGCAGCAGGATTGTCGCCATTTGTTGGGGCAATTCCCTGATCTGTTTTCCTTGATTCCTGGTGTTACTCAGTGGTGTGTCCATGATGTAGACACCGGGGACAGCACTCCTGTCAAGCACAAGGCTTACAGAGTGACTGACAAGGTCAGAGCATACATCAAGGAGGAGGTCTCCAAGATGTTTGCCCTAGGGGTGGTTGAGTCCTCTAGCAGTCCTTGGGCCAGCCCCGTGGTCTTGGTTCCAAAGGCTGCAGCGCCTGGTGCTTCACCGGAACTTCGGTTCTGTGTGGATTACCGAGGACTCAATTCAGTCACCAAGACTGACGCGCACCCCATCCCCAGAGCTGATGAGCTCATCGATCGGTTAGGGGCTGCCCAGTACCTTAGTACGTTTGATCTAACGTCTGGGTACTGGCAGATCGCCTTGACCGATGGGGCAAAAGAGAGGTCAGCATTCTCCACACCAGATGGGCACTACCAGTTCCGGGTTATGCCCTTTGGGATGAAGAATGCCCCTGCCACCTTCCAGAGGTTGGTCAACCAGGTCTTGGCTGGGCTGGAGGATTTCAGTGCCGCCTACCTGGACGACATCGCAGTGTTCAGCGCCAGCTGGGAAGAACACTTGTGCCACCTCCAGGAAGTGTTGTTGGCCCTGCGCAGAGCAGGCCTCACAATCAAGGCCAGTAAGTGCCAGATTGGGCAGGGTTCAGTGGTGTACTTGGGGCACCAAGTAGGGAGCGGCAAGGTGGCCCCCCTACAACCCAAGATTGATACCATCCTGGCATGGGCACCGCCCAAAACCCAGACTCAGGTGAGAGCCTTCCTGGGTCTCACTGGTTACTACAGGAGGTTTGTCAAGGATTATGGTAACATTGTGCACCCCTTGACTTCGCTGACTTCCAGGAAGCAGCCACGACTTGTGAACTGGACTGACGCCTGTCAGTCGGCCTTTGACACCCTGAAAACTGCAATGTGCACCGCACCCATACTCCAGGCACCCGACTTTTCTAAAGAATTTGTTGTCCAGACGGACGCTTCAGAGCATGGCGTGGGGGCTGTTCTAGCTCAGGTGAATGAAGAGGGCCGAGACTTACCGGTAGCCTTCATCAGCAGGAGGTTACTTCCCAGGGAACAGAGGTGGAGTGCGATAGAAAGAGAAGCATTTGCTGTGGTCTGGGCACTGAAAAAGCTGAGACCCTACCTGTTTGGGACTCACTTCCGGGTGCAGACAGACCACCGGCCCCTCAGATGGTTGATGCAGATGAGGGGTGAGAATCCAAAGCTGTTGAGGTGGTCCATTTCCCTACAGGGGATGGACTTCACGGTGGAACACCGCCCTGGCACAGATCACGCCAATGCTGATGGTCTGTCCAGATTTTTCCGCCTTAGTGATGAGGACTCCCTAGGGTAAGGGTAGTTCTCCCCACATTTCAGCTGGAGGGGACACGTGTTAGACCTGGCATCATTGGCATGAGTCTCTCCTCCATTTTTTCTGTTTGCCTCCTCTGTTTACGATGTTTTTGCTGGTATATGCTTTGGGCACTGTGCCACTGCTGATCAGTGCCACAGTGCAAGTGCTCCCTATGTGAAATTGCTGTATTGATTGACTTCCATGTTTGGCTTATTTGGTTTACTATCAGTCCCTAGTAGAGTGCACCAGGAGTGCCAGGGCTTGTAAATACAAATGCTGCTAGTGGGCCTGCAGCACATGTTGTGCCACCCACAAGAGCGGCCTAGTAAAAGTATGTCTGAAGGTCTGCCATTGCCAGACCACGTGCAGTCTGACTGTCACGAGGACTGCGCAAGTACACCTACTTGCCAGTCCCTAAACCTTCCCTTAACTTCATGTTAGTCACCCCTATGGTAGGCCCACGGGCAGGGTGCATTGTAAGCATAAGGTAGGACAAGCCTGACAAGGTTGGCATGTCCTAATAGTGAATTACATCCATAGTCGTTTTTCACTATTGTAAGGTAGCCTGCTCTCCATCAGTTAGAATGGGCTGCCAGGATTATTAATGTTATAATCCTAGCGGGCTCGGGGAGCATGGTGCAATGTCGAGTTTGGTATCTCTGAACTCAGGGTTTAATAACGCATCCGTTTGTGTGGATGGTTTTTGGACTCTGTGTTTGAAAATAGCACTTTTAGAAAGTAGCTATTTTCTTGTCTAACTGTCTACCGGTCTCTGCTGGTTCTGGTGTGTGTGTGACAGGAGCTGGGTGGCTCCAGAGAGTCTGAATGAGTCAGTGTGGGATGAGTGGGGCATTTGCATTGAGAGTAGGGGAAGAGTAGCTCTTGATAGCCTGCCCTGCCTGATACAATGTTGGCTCCGCCCCCCTGCCAGGCGACTGATGACTCTGTGCTTGCCTGGGACTTTCCTGGCCCGCCTCCTGCCGGGCAGCTGATGGCCCTGCCCCTGCCAGTAACAATGCTGGCTCCGCTCCTGCTGAGCGGCTGAGGACTCTGCCCTGCCCAGTGAATAGGCCAGGTGCTCTGGCCTGGCAACACCCACAACAAACCCAGGATGGGGGGAATTTCCCCTGCATGGACAAAGGGATCAAAGCCAAAAAGGGGTATAAGAGAAGGACCCCTGAACCAAGAATTGAGATCACTTCTGACAAGGAAACCTGAACCAAGGACAAGAAGCCTGCTGATCTAAGGACTGCCTACCCCTTCTGCCAGAGTGCTGTTTGTTGGGGGAATCCTGCATTGCTTCTTTATTTTTGCCAAGGAACCAGGAGAGAGGAACTGTGTGTGTACTCTCACTCTTTGCTGAGAAAATCTCCAAGGGCTGGAAGAGTGCCAGTCTCCTGTTGAAGTCACAGGGCTAAAGGACTTCATCTGCTTAAAGTGCTATTTGCTGGAGTTTGTGAATCCAGCACCTTTGAAAGAATCCAGCAATCTCGACGCCGACGGACGCCGCCGAATCCAGCTCGACATCGTGAGTAACGGCTCCAGTGTCCCGCTTCCTCGACGCCGGCCGCCGGGCCCGATCGACGCCAGCAGCAACTCCAGTGAGTAGTGAGTTCGGCTCCAGCTCCAAGTGACCCCGTGTCTGCACCGCCGCTGATCGCATCGACTTCGAGCCCTCTCGACGCCGTGAGCGCTGCTCACTCTTGCAACATCGACATCGACGCCGAAGACGCGACGCCGGACATCTCGACGCCGCTGATCATCGAGTGCTTCACTTTTCCAAGGTACTGTGTTGTTGGGGTCTGTGCGACTCCGGGCTCGACGTAGCGCTCCTCGCGGTCGACGCCGAACCTTTGGATTAACTTTGCCTCGACGTCGTGTGACTCCCGTGTGGGTTACATTGTTGCCAAGAACTGTGTTTTAGAGAAGAAGAGTTGCTTTTGATACTAAAGACTTTGTGCTAAGAAGAAACCGTGCTTGAACTATTATTTTTCCTTCCAAGAGTATTTATTGAGACTGTGGTATATTTTTGTCGTTATTTGGTCTTGTGCTAAGCCTTATATAAAAATACTTATTTTTATAATACTACTGTGTCGTGTCCATTTGTAGTGTATTCACTTTATTACTGTCTGTGGTCATAAATGCTTAACGCACTGCCTCTGAGATAAGCCTGTCTGCTTTGCCAAGCTACCAAGGGGGTGAGCAGGGGTTATCTAAGTGTGTGATCTCCTTGCCCTGACTAGAAAAGGTGTGTCCCTATTTGTCAGAAGTGTATACCTCTGCCAACTAGAGACAGCCGCTTCTAACACTATGGCTGTAGAATGCCTCAAGAAAGCAACATTTAATGTGCCAGTGTTGTTGAACTGATAAATTCCACACAAATAAATAAGCAGCCAACAAAACTAGAAAAAGGGGCAAAGCCCGTGTAAACGTACCGCAAACGCAGTGTCAGTGCAGGGGAGAGAGGCAGAACAAAGGAAAAGTGAAGTGCTTAGCCTCTAGCGCGTTTTCTCCACATGCGCGCAAAAGGCGCTGTGGAGAAAGTTAAGCACCGACAGCGCGTCAATGAAAAACGGCACCACCCAACGCATGCGCGAAGGAAAGACGCTCGAGCCTGGAGCCTACCGCTCGAAAGTGAAGCGGGAGAAACACCGCTACAGTAACACAACAAATAATGTCCAAAAACAACTGCCCACACCAACAAAACCCCGTTAAGTATGAAGTTAGAAATAAAGGGAACTTAACTGGAGGGGCAGTAATGGAGAAAGAGGAAGGACTACATTAGGAGATTCCCTATATGCTGTTTGATGGACTGTGATTGGTGGACTGGCTCCCATGGCTACTACTGTGCCTCATGGGATATGTAGTTTTGTTATGTTTTTTTGCTGTTTTTTATTCTAACTTGCTGTCATTAAAATGGAGAAAGGACATGCATAATCCTCGCCTCCGCTTCCTGACCTAGAATCGTGAGGAGGGCTTCTAGTGACGGTGATGAAGCGATGGCTAGCGCGTATTGCTGACGTAAACACACAGTGCGGAAGCCATCTTTAGAGGAAAGAAAGTTGACGATGTGATAGAGCGCGGGGCCACCTGACTAGTTAACATACTTACCTGGGCCCATAAACATATATACTTTATCTTGTAACCCCGCTCTAATCAGAGATACATTTTGTTTTCGTTTAGGACTTAACCTGTACCCCTTGACTTACCAATCCTTGTCTCTGGTACCTAAAGTCCTAAGTATCAAGGGTGTTAGAATAATAGATAGAAATAACATTTGTACTCCTAAAATAACCAAAGACGCCGGAAAAGTTTAAACAATTTATCTATGTCAGTTCTCAAAGACTACAGTCCATAAATGTGAAACTAAGGCTTTCTCAATTACAATGATAAGGATTAAAGTAATGATATGCAGAAATGTTACAAGACTTTTCTTAGGCATTTAAAACATAGGAAAGGGAGAGAAAAGGAAAACATACAATAACATACCCACATGGAATGTATAGTTACCTAGAATAGTGTGAAGACCAACCCTGGCCGTGGGCTGGGATAAAAGACAGGACTTCTAGCAGTTCAGATGCCAGTAGGACGACACAGATGTACATCAGGACAAGTGAATATCAAATTAGGTTGGAAAAATGTGCCCTCAGCTAAGTGCAACGCCAGCGTTACACCCCTCTCTGCGGCTAACAGTAGAACCCCGATTGGGTTATCGAATCTTCTGACAGAGTGCTCCACCAGCACCTCTGCTCTCGAACCCCAATTGGGTTATCGATCTTCCCTGAACCCCAATTGGGTTATCGAATCTTCTGACAGAGTGCTCCCCCCGCACCTCTGCTCTCGATCACCTATTGAGTGCGTTGGGTCAGTGACAGGTCAGGTATTCGACAAGTCGGACAATCTAGTTAGCTAAGCCTACCTAAGTTATGCCATTTTCCAGGGCAATGTACCACACCCCAATGTTGCAAGTTCGTGTATTCCCACAATTTGATTGGTCAAAAGACAAGGAGAGGTCATCACACCATACCAGTTATGAGATCATCTTCTTCAATATTCAGATCAATGTTCCCACCCAATATTTTATTTTCCCATGCACTTTTATTCCACCCAACAATGGATGTTTTAATAATGAATACAATGTAGAAGAAGGGTTGTAAGTTGTCTTCTTCTCGCAGAGTCATAAGTTCATTTTCTCAGGCGCATCTCAGTCAAGACTGTCACTGGCACAGGTTCAACGCCATGACTCAAGGATTCTTCAGAAATCCGCTCATGCGCAGTGTGGGTTTCAAAATGGAGTTTCAAACACCTCCCAGGCCCAAACACGAGCTAGTAGCAAAGTAAAAAATAAACAGTTTTAGAACACAGAATAAATGAATGTTCTGTATACCACTTATCTCTACTCTATTCCCATTACTTTGATTTTAACTGTGGCTTTAAAATTAGGCAAAACAAACAATGTTGTAAAAGCAGCAATACAAGCGTTAGCACGTTAAGACACAAAGCAGCCATCTTAGCTCTAGTGCGCAGAAGCAAGAATTCCCACCAAAGCAGAAGAACGTCATGTCATGTGAATGGGACAGACGCATGCGCAGAACAGTTCCCGCATTGCGGCGGCCATTTTTAATGCAATTGGATTACGGTTAGTAAAAGCACATTGTAAAGCTTCCCCTAGACACTAGAAATGTTGTGTATTGCAATTATTAGTAAACAAAACATGTTGATCAGTATATTAGCTTATTATTTCGAGAGGGTTGAATACAAGCAAGTCTCTTTACATGCGAAACCTTGCTCCATCAATCCCCTCTTTGATGATATTTTATATCATCACAAATTACAGAAACAGATGGCAACTTTCAACACTTTCCCATTGCAATTTCTTCAAACAACTTATTTGGTTTCCTTTCATTATTCATTTGGAAGTTTTTCATTTTCTTGTAAAGGTTACTATTCAACTCTTCTAACTCCATTTCATCAACATTTCTTTTCTTTCCCTTCTTATTCACTGTATGTGTCTTTTTATTTTTGCAGCACTTGCACCACATAATTATCACTAAAATCAGTAGTGCTGTAGTGTAGTTCCTATATTCCCAATAGGCTCTGAGCATTGGAATAATATATCCTATAGGTTAGACGTAGGACTGAGGTCGACTAGGTCTCTATCGAATATATTAGACTTAATTGTGAGTGCCAGCTAGCTCAGAGGTCAATAGAAACTTTCTCCAATAAATAAGAAGGGATTAGTTTCTGACAACCGCTTAGAACATGACAACTTTGTTTCCCAAGAATAAGAAATATATCTCTTGAGTCGCAGAAACAATAGATAGTTATTTCACTCAGTCAATCGTGCATGCTTCGTTTCACCAGAGGTGCAGAGAAATAGTGAGACAGACTTTTTCAATAAAAAGGTATTTATTGAACAGTCTTCTTTCTCATGCAGAGGAAATGAACTGCTACAATCGTAAGACTGTTTGCAAAATACAATGTGACAGTACGAAGAGTATTATGAAATAATACTGTAAAAGCAGGGTATGGTTTTAAGCCCAAAAAAAAATCCATACATTAATAAATAAAGACTAAAAGTACTCAACTGATGCTTCTAAAATACACCTACCCCGGTGTACCTAACCTAGGTCTAGTACAAGGGAAGAAGTAAGTGAGGTGTAGCTTTAAGTTTTAGTATTCTTTGCCAAGAATCTATCCAAGAATTCTCTAAGGGTCTAATCAGATCCGTACCTTGATTTTAGAATGAAGGAGATATGGTATCTCTCTCTCTCTCCGGACTCGATTTCGCAGCGACCTGCAAGGGTAGCCTGGAAACACTGGAGCTGAATTTCTTGGCAGGAGAAAAGACAACGTTTCTCAGTGCGTCAGCTGGAGGGTCGGCTTCCTTCGGCACTTGCTGCAGCGAGCTGTGTCGCGTAGGTAGATAGTCAAACTGCTCCAGACCACTGTGTGTTTGCCTGGGCAAGAGTGGGCATATTTATACCTTAAAGGTGCTGAGTTTGACATAAGGTTGGACATAATAACATCATTAAAGACTCAGTTCTTTGAAAACTCCATGATTTCTTGGACAAATCAATATTCATGCAAGGGGAGGGCCCTGACTGCTGAAGGCGGGTTTTTCCAAGAAATCGTTGTGGATTTTCGGAACTAGTGGAAGTAGTCCTGACGTATTTGGACTGCATGAGTTATGTCTAAATATGGTTTTGATTTCTATGCCTATTTAAGGATAGGGTGATTTATACCTATATAAGGGCATGAATCGGCAAAATTACACTCGGGTCCTAAAATGCTCTACAACACCCACTCCACGTTTATTATGTTTAACATTAACAAATTCTAAGTAAAAGCATATCTAAAGCATGTGTTAACAATCCCACCCAAAATACAATAAATGCATTTGAAAAGGTTGTAAACGAAAAATGTAAGCATTTGAACCGTACGGATTGTAAGGCAATGATTATATTGAAGCATAATGTATAAAATAGGCAATGCTAACTGAATGAATTAAGAATTTTTTTTATTTTATGAAATGGCTCTGATTATACAGAAGAAAAGTTGAGACCATCCATAGCAGAAGAAATATACTTTTTTGGTTTGGAGTATAAGCCAAATATTGTCTCTGGGAAGTCTAAATTAATTCTTGTTCTCTAAGAATAGTTCTACTCTAAGCAGATTACTTTGTGCCAAAAAAAAATATGTTCTATTTTTCAAATTAATTTATAGAAAAAATAAATAGAGTTGTTTATGAAAAGTGAAGGCCGAATTCAGAGTTCATGGAATGCCGTGTGTAGATTTAAAAAGTTATTCTCGGTGTCTGGAGAAAACATCAAATCGTCTAGGCTGGCAAAGAAATCGTCTACCACAGTAGGTGAAAGTGGAACTACTTCGTTAAGTAGAACAATTGTGCACAGATGAGAAGCATCGCCGCAGAGTCATCCGTAGTAACAATGTTTGCAGTAGATGGTACCTGTGTGCCTGTTGCTCCACGTATCTCACTTGCAGATGTTTGTGTCTGTGTGATCTCCACGAATGCTGTCATCAGGATTGGAAGCCATTGGGGGCAACACGATGCATGAGCCGTTACCGAACCTAGCAAAGCGTCAACATCCATTGGCATTGCTGATGGAAGTGTAAGACAAACGTCTAACACGCATTCTTCTCCGCAAAGCAGGCATTGTAGAACAGGTAAGATGCAATCTTGCCAGATTGGTCTGAATGTAAGGAACCAAGAATTCCTGCTACGAGTCCCTAGATGAGAGGCAGGCCGCCGAACACAGAGTGCACGAAGTTTGGAAAAATGCAGAGGACTGCTTCGAAGGGTGCTAACAGTACCGATAAAACTGTCTTAAATACATGTGCAATACTACTCGTATCAGACAAGTTTAAGATATGACCAAACATTTCTATGAATTGCGTAGGACAGTTAGTCGACAATAGGGCATGTATCTCTGCGAAGTCCTTGCGACTTGCAGATCATACGTCTCTCTGGACGAGGTCAGTGGCACAGTTTTTTGCAAAAGAATGGCTTTCATTCTGCTTAAAGTATCAATTCGAATAAAAGAGAAAATCATTGAACGCCATAGCGGCGTCTCCCCTTCCGTCTTGCTTTTAGGAAACAATACTTGCATACAACAAGTGACCCTGGCTGACACACTAACGAGATAGGCCACACCTGGCATCATGCCACAACAGCTGTGATCACTCAACATTATGTAGCTACCATTGGATAGCTGCCTAAAAACTGGGTCTATCGCTGCTGCTGGAGAACCATGCAGGTGGCAAGAAAGGTTATTTGAAGAACCCTCGCAGGCTCCGTGTAAATTAATACCTTGCCACAAAAGTGTACCGCTTAGCGAGTTCTTACAATTATTACTACTTAGAAATACCTCCTTTCCCCCACTCCAACATTTGTGTGTGTATGGTAAATTCCAGGTTGACTTAATGTATTCTTTACCCAACCTTTCATACTGGCCTGCTGGTATATGTTGCAAGCAATATTGAAACTGGAAAATCGTCACTGGTATCGTGATGGTGCCATGTATTATCCATTCAATTGCTGGTTTCTCAGAAACAGTTAATGGTAATCTTTCCAGTTTTTCTATGCTTAGCACCGTATAGTCTGCTCCTCTTTGTGCCAAAGAGATTTGTTTATCTGTAAGGTTAAATACAGAAAACAATGACGTGGTGTTGATAAGATGCCATGGCACATAGCCTGAAAGGAGATTTTGTAACGTCCAGCCTAGCAGCATTATAGAACGTAATTGAGACTGGCCATGTTGTAACATTAGCAAGTCTTGTTCCATTATGTCAATGGCAGAGGACACAATGCTGTCCAAAGAATACATTCTGGAGGACAGAGTCGTTAACCCATTGTCCACTACAGAGAGAGCTTTCGCTAAATTAATACGGTCAATTTCTCGTATTCTTTCTGCCGTTTCTATTTGCGTGATTTTTGATGCTTCATTGTAAGCAGCGTACATACTGGCGAATATGAAATGTTTTTGATGTGGTTTACGAGGTCCAAGTAGGAAGTCTCGCAAATCAACGCCTTTTTTAAGTAAAGATAAGCGTTGTATAATTTCAACTCAAGGCATAGTTTTCCTACACTGTAAGTTGTTACTATCCCTGGATGTTGTCTCTGGGAGTATCTAGGTTCTGGCCTATTCACTGTGAACCCTTGTGTTTTGTTCAGGAATCTATCTTGACAGCTATTCGTGTCTGTGGGCCAGATTAACCATTTTTTCCAATCAGGATTAGTTCTGTTGTTTTGTAAAATCTGGTTTACGTCTACCTCCTCATCTGTAGTACTATTACTCTTACTATCAGGCGTAGGTTTAGGTATGGATGGTTTGTTTAAATCCTTTATCTTACCCAAGCCAAGACAAGATGTTTGTTGAATTGTATCATTTAAAAACCTTATTTGTTCTGGGCTAATGCAGGCTCTGAACAGAGCTTCTAAACCCTGTACCTGCCAGTCTTTTGTGCCCCAGACAGTTTTTGTGTCAATGCCATCGTTCCAAAAGGTAAATCCTAATGTAGATAGTTGAGCATAAAAGTTTGCAGGATACATTTGTTTAGTATTGGTCAACATGTTCTTCATTCCTGTCTTATTCATATTTTTGAAATAAAACGTTTCTGCATTTGTGACATTAAAACCTGAGAAGTATGGAAACTTTTCATAAAATGTTTCCGAGCTGCCCGTTGGCGGTGTTGGACAATGTTCCCATTGATTATTATTATTATTTTTTTTAATTCAACTAGTCAGTAACATAACATAAACAATCTTACAATAATTCAATAATTCAATCCAATAATAATAGGCAGGGATAAAAAACATAGAGACACCACAATAATATAAAGGCTAACATAAAGCAAGAGGCATAATATACGTAAGCAATTATACTGAGTTCCTAATCAAAAACATTCCGATATAAATCCCCAAACAGAATTAAGTTTATTCTGGGCTTGTAAGCCCCTAAAATTTGCCAATATGTGTTCCATTGAATATATTTCCTTCAACAGCATCCACCAATCACTAATATGAGGAGGATATATGCTAATCCAGACTCTAGTGATAACCAATCTAGCGACCACAAACAAAATCAGTAGTAACTGGTTTTGTTGATGGCTAAACATACTAGGTCCTAGCATAATATCCTTTGCATTTGGAGAAAAATCAATCCCTAATTTCTGAGAGCAGACTTGGCCTATCTGTTGCCAAAAATCTTTCAACTTAGGACAGTCCAATAACATATGCATCAAACTTGCAGCATAACGATCACATTTTTGGACATTGTGTACGTGTGCACGATGAACCTAAAGGAACCCATTTAGCTATTTTCTCTGGTGTATAATACAAGCTGCAAAAAGTGCGAAACTGCTGCATTTGTAAATTAGTGGCGTGCACAGACTTCTTTACAATATGTAAACTTTGCTCTATGTCCTTTTCCGAGACCTCGTCCCCAAGTATCGCACTCCATTTATGAGCTAGTTTGTTACAAATCCCCTTTCTATTACTAGTAAGAAGCTTATACATTCGACTCATCTTGAATTTAGCACTGTCTTGATATAATAGGTTCCATATATCCGACTCAAGAACATTAGTCAATTTTAAATGCGTCACCAAGAAGCTTTTAATTTGTAGATATTTAAAAAACATATGACCGGGTAAGTTAAACAAAAGTTGTAGTTTCTCAAATGAAGCAAACCCAGCATGATCAAATAAATCCCCCAATGACTGAATCGCGAAATCTGCCCACTGTCGTAATACATTATCATGAAAAATCTCTGGGAGCATTCGATTCCCCCACAACGGAAGTTTATCGTGATGATAGGATTGGTCAAAGCCGTTAAAGATAGTCTTCCATATAGAAATAGTATCTCGCACAGTCTTGAATTTTAACTGCTTAAACAAATTAGGATTGGTAGTTTTATAAATATACAGTCAGTCAGTCAAAATACTTTATTCGGTTCATAACAAAAACCACAAAAGTATACATGGGTCCAAAAGGGAAAGAACATTCAGATGCAATACGGTTAACAAGGATAACAACACATCAAATAAACAAAGAAATATAACACAGACATTGTGGTCTAAATAACAATTTCATGAATAAATTTAAAAACCTGGACATTTCATCTGAATTTAAAAATGCAGAAATTGGTACTATAAAAAGAATATTATCTGAGACTAACTATGTTTTTCCTCAGTCTCATTACTATATTTAAAAAAGTAGCAACATTAAAAATTTCCCACGTATTTGTCAACAGTTGGAGATATAATAGCGCAGGTTTCACTTGTTTAAACCCTTTGTCCTTCAAAAGGGGTACAATAAATTTTGTCCGTATAACCTTAAAAAAGCCACAAAAGAACATGAAGTGGGCAGTGTCCATTATAGAAAAACCATCACAAGTGCATATTTTCAGATCTGTGACCTTAGTCCAACTCGGGCAGCCTGAAATAAGTAGATGAATTTTATTTAATCTGAACTTGGTTAGCAAGTATCTGTGGTTTGCGTTGTTAACAATCTTCAGATATAACTCTAGGTCATTGTCTGATGTTACAATCAACTGGTGGGTTCTCACAGTGGGCTTGTTCAATTCAAAGCCCTCTCTGTCCACCTCTCTGCGCCGTTTAAAGGCTGACTTAACCCATTTTATATCTCCTTCGACCAGTTTAGATGGTTCCTCAAATATTTCTGGCCGCCCCAGTAAAACTGCAACCTTTCTAACATTGCTTAACCACGGAATGGACTGCCAATGTTCTAGTTTAAGACAATCCGCCAAAATCTCATGATTCACATCCACTTCTGGGTTTAACCAAACCGTTATCCACTTTAATAAAGGGGCGATGGCAATCCGATCCTCGAAGTATCCCACCCCACATTCTTGGTGAACTATAAAGCCTGCAGTTGATTGAGGTACAGACAGAATAGACTTTAAAAATGTGTCCTCAGCAACCTGTAACTGCTTAACATTTTTAAAACCCCATAGATCTGCACCATACATAGCTATGGACACACATTTTGCGTCGTAAACCTTTAACACTGCTTGTAGCGGTTTCACCCCCAATTTGCGGGAAAAGCCCAAAACAGCCGAGATGGACCGTACAAACATATTTATTTTCTCGTACTGTTGAGGAAGCCAGGTGGAACTTTCATCAAAGACAACCCCAAGGTATGGGAATTTGCTTACCCTGGTTAACTTGTTCCCATTACAATGGAGTGACATGGGCTTCCTATGCCCGCCCTTTGTGCCCACAGCCATGATGTGTGATTTAGTATAATTCACACTAAGATCCAGGGAAGACATAAACTCATAAAAAGCATTTAACAGACTTTGTAAACCAACTGGTGTACGCGCTATAAGTGCGGCATCGTCCGCGTATAATAATGCGGGAAGACAAAACTTACCCGCCTTTGGGATATCCTTACACGCTGCAGCCAGAACACTAGCTAGCCCATTAATATATAGTGTGAATAAAAGGGGGGCTAGAATGCAGCCTTGTCTGACCCCATTAGTTATACCAATCTTCCCCGTGCAATTCCCCTTACGGTCATATCTTACCGTAGCTGTGAGGTCCCTATGTAGATCTGCTAGAAAATATACTACATTTTCGTCAAGGCCCATCTTTAAAAGTTGACTCCATAGCTTGGACCTGTTTACCCGGTCGAATGCCGAGGACAGGTCCATAAATGCTATGTGCAAACAGCCTTGCTTCACTAGGGTATACTTCCCTATCAATAGTTGGAGATTAAAGCATTGATCAGTAGTGCTGCGCCCCTTTCGGAACCCGTACTGAACTGCCGATAGGGTGTTCGTTTCCTCCAACCAATTAGATAGTTTACATAGGACCACTCTGCCCAGGACCTTCACTGCAGAATCTATAAGGGAGATTGGCCGGTAATTACTTGGCTCGCCCCGATTCCCTTTTTTGAAGATTGGTACAATTACCGACTGTGACCAGGTTGTTGGGATACCAGTTTTAGAAATTCTATTAAAAACATTGGATAAAACTTTAGACCATATTGCTAAGTTAGACTTAAATAGATCGGCTGGTATGCCATCGGGGCCGGGGGCCTTATTACTTGTCATTTTACAGATGGCTTCTTCTACCTCAGCCTCGGTAACTAGTAATGTATATTGATGAGTAACCCCTAAGGTTAAATCATCAACCCCTACGGACCCATGTTCGTAGACTGACTTAAAATGGGAGAACCACTTATCCTCCTGTATACCGCAGTCTAAAACATTATTGCTTGTATCTACAAAGTAGGGTTGATTTATAACTGCCCAAAATTTAGCGCTGATTTTTATAACATCAATGGAGGTCAATTCTGCCCAAGCATCTTCCCTAATCTCCCGCCGCCTCTGTTCCACAGCTGTTTTATAAGCTTTTCTTAAAACTGCCACGCATTTTCTATCAACAGGTTTGCATTTCAAGGCCTCCTTCAGTTTGCGGTTGGCTACTGAGCAATTATGATTAAACCAGCCAACTGGCCCCGCTTCTTTCGATTTTCCTTGATGCGTTAAATGTATGTATGTATGTATGTATGTATTTATTTGCTTATTAAGCGCAACTGCCACCCAAAGGGTATCCTGGCGCTGAGACTGCGTCTTTCCTACAGATGGACTGCTATTACATTACTCTAGGGAACAAAAAGGTCTTAAGATCCTTTTTAAAGGAGGTAAGGTCTTGTCTACTGCTCAACGTCAGCGGGAGGGTTTTCCAGAGAGTAGCGGCCGTGAAACTAAAAGCACGGCCACCCATCCTCACTCTATTGATCCTAGGGACCGTCACTAGAAACGCGGAGGAGGATCTTAGAAGTCTGGCAGCGTAGTACCAGGAAAAAAGATTTTGGAGCGGTATCGTCCCCTGTCCATGCAGAGCCTTAAAAACCAGGCATAACGCCTTGAAGGAGATTCTCTGCTGGACGGGAAGCCAATGAAGATCAGCCAATGCACCGGACGAAGAGGCAGAGCGAGGACGGGATAGAGCCAATTTAGCCGCCATATTTTGGATCCTCTGCAGCTTTAGAATCAAAGTTTTGGGGGCTCCCAGAAGTAGTGCATTGCAGTAATCTAATCGACTAAGAATAGAACTGCGCACTACCTCTGCCCTAGCCTCTGTGGGAAGAAGCGGTAAGATCTTACGAAGGGCACGAAGCAAGCCCATACAAACCGCTATAGTCCTGTTCACAGAGGCATCAAGCTGCAGATTGGGTTCAAACAGAACTCCCAAATTACGGGTCGACTCAGCCGCCTCTACCGTACCTAGGATAGATGTAGGCCAAAAATCGTCCGGAAGCGGACGAGGGGTACGGTCTAGAGAGCAATGAAGAACCTCCGTTTTGGATCCATTGAATTGAAGCGAGTTGGCTCGCAGCCACTCAGCTGTAGCCGACATACAGCGGTGGAAAGTGTCTCTCGATACTGCCTTAGTACCCTCAAATGAAAAAATCAATTGAGTGTCATCGGCATAATTGATGAAAGATATGCCGAATGACTTTATCAGGTCAACCAGAGGTCGAAGATACAGATTGAACAAGATCAGACAATATTTGCTGGCAGACCTTTTGGAATGCCTCCATTACCTCGCTATCTCCAGCTTCCTTATCCATACATGTATGCAGCTCAACCCCCCTACTATGTAAAAGATTGCCTTGAAAATCCTCAGGGATAATTTTACACCATCTAATTCTCCGTGCCTGATCTGAGGCTCTAATATATTGCTTATCAACCCTGTTTAGTTGTGTGCCGGATCTACTAAAAAGACCGCCAACACGCAAAAAAACAGGATTATGGTCGCTAAAATGAGACCAGACAGGGAAATAATCTACCACGTTGTTCCCCAATGTTAGACTTGTAAAGATAAAATCAATGGTAGTCCCTCCACCATTTCCCTTAAAAGTTGGTATATTCACCTCATCCCCCGTGGGTAACATTAGGCCATTCTCAGCTAAGATATATTCCAATAAGGTCCCCTGCTCCGTGTGCTCAAAATGTGAGTCAGCCTGTTCAATGGGAGCAAAGGGATCATTGGGCGGGCATTTATCTGGGCATCTATGAATGTTGAAATCCCCCAAAAGTATTATATGACATTCATTTTCGGGCAGCTCCCTATAGTCTACTAAAAAGGAATGTAAAGCTGTTAAGTTACTAGTAGTAGTAGCTCTGTCGAATGAATTATAAAAGTTAACAATCAAAACATTTTGAGCCCCTTTGCATGCGATTTTAACTGCCAAACAATAGGGGGAACCAGAATCAATCATCGTGTGCTTTCCTAAAATGTTAGCTGCCACTAGTGTTACCAACCCTCCCCTCGCCCTGCCTCTGGTAGTAGGGACAGCGGGGAGAGAATAGGTGGTGTATCCATCCATACAAAATGTGTTGTTTGTGTCCCACGTCTCCTGCAAGGCGATGATATCTGCCGTTCCCAAAAATTCTCTCCAGATCGGGTCAACTGCTTTATTTTTTAACCCTGTGATGTTCCAAGTTCCTATCTTGATATGTCTAAGATTTCTGGATTTCTAAATCTTTACAATTCCCAAGCTCGCAAGCGACATTAGGCAGTACCCTAATATCCAAGTCTGGGTTTCCGGGGCAATCAGGGTTGGTCTTATTTCCTTCAGCATTTCCCAGTACTATTCCTGCCTCTTGTCAATCGACCCAGCCCAAATCGGACAGGCAATCATACTGATTAGACATTGGGATGTTATAAAGATTATCTGAGGGATGGGGGATGTGAACCTGGTTGTGAACGTAACTAACATTCATCCGACCATCCCTAAACCTGTCTACATGGTAACTATTGTTTCGACTATGTCTGCCTCCTCGTCTCTGAGCTAGGATCCACCTCTCCTCGCCACCCCTATCCCAATTATAGGTGTTCCGTTCCCTAGGTGTCTCTTGGTTTATTTCTCCTCTACGGTAATTCGTATCTTTAAGCCAACTCCATCTACCATCCTGCTGTTCGTAGGGCATATAAAAATAAGACAGGGGCCTGGCTATGACCGAGGTACCTTTATTATCATTACGAGGGTTCCCCCGACAGATATACTCCGCCACCCGGGGATCCTCAAAGGTCACAACGATACAGTCTCCCTGGATTTTTTTCTTATTATATCCTACCCAGGGTGTTCTCTCCACCATTAGAATATCACCACAAATGTTTGGTGGTAAAGGGTGATTATTCGTTAACCAGTGGCATACCTTATTTTTAAGCCCCTGAAATGTTTCTTTATTTGAGGGTACCAGTACAGTGATCCCCATCAGGATAATCACATAAGAAGAGGCATCTGGCGGTAAATGAATGTTTCTCTGTGTCAGGATCTTTTGGGTTGGTACAACGCCGATTTTGGGAGTAGGGATGGCAGGGTTGTTCGGGTTAGCTTGATCATTAGGCTTGTTGACTGTTAGGGTTTGGGTGCTAACTTTGTTAATCGGTTGGTTTGGGGGGTTTAATGTCAAAATCTTTGGTGTCTTATTTTTTACCCCGGCTGTGGATTTGGCCGCGGGTCGAGATTTATTAGCTGGAGCGATGTTAGAGGTGACCCTGTTAGCAAGGCTACTATCATGGAACCTTATCTCCTTATGTATATCATGGAGGACTTTTTCGATGCCATGAAGCCTCGCCTCTAAAGGTGTAAGTAAAGTTTTAATGATTTTAGTTATAGTGCAACCTAAGGGCTCCTCCTCCCCATTAACCATCCCAATTGCGCCCTCCCATATCAGCAGTGGTGCTGTCTTCAAGGATGTCCACCATAGAATCATCCAAGATCGTATCATCTATGATAGCAAGGGGTAGGCTAGCGACCTCTGGGTGGGCCACTACTGCCCCTGTATTCTCCCCAGTGGGTTAAATATCCGAGATTCCCGTCTCTGCAAATCCACCCTTCCCTTTTGTATCATTACTGTTTTTTGTCCTTGGGGGGTCAACACGAGCTTTCTTAGCTCCAATGATGTTAGTATTAGTTTGCTTACGTTTAGGGATCGCCCCCTCCCTCATACCCCTCCTTTGATCATCGATAGACAATACCAAATGGTCAACCTGGGGATTAAGCTGGTTATGCTCCAAGCTGGTCTCTATACGATCATGAGTATCAACCTGAGGGTCAAGGGGTGGTGGGACTAATATACTTGGTTGACTGCGGTCTTTCTCATGGATATCAGCGAGGACTCGTTCTGGATTGGGTATAAGTAATGAGGTATCAGGGGTACGGGCAGAGCCAATGAGACCCAAAGACGATCTTCTAGCAATTGCCAATTCCTGGGAAACCCTCCTTTCCATCAGTACAATGCCTTGGTTAATTAAAGAATTAGTGCGCACAATAAAATCGTCTAAGGTTCCAGTCAGTTGTTTTCTGCCTGCCGCAACCATGCTTCTGGTTTCACGGCACTCCATGAGCCTCAACAGAACAAACAATTACGTAACAAAAATAGACAACCTTTTTCTACAGCAAACAGCCAAGAGCCTTGGCCCAGTCCAGGTGTCTTACTGCCACTGACGGCCACAGACGGTCCCGCCCTTGTCCCGGGCTTCTCCCGGGACGTCCCGCGCGCTCCCGCGCAGCGGTATCCTATTCGTGCTATAAAGGGGCGGGGGGCGTGGCCAGCAGGGAGAGCGGACCAGGTGTGGGCAATGGTCTGAGCAGGGGCTCCTGGGAAACGGAGTCCCTCCTGCTCTGCTCGCAGCCCTGCTGCCGATGCTACAATGCCCCTCACGCTCTGCTCCAGGTACAAATGTGCTCCCTCCCAGAACTGCGAAGCGGGACCCGCGAAGCGGGTCCGGCGAGCAGTTAACAGTCCAGGGGGGTTAGCGGTGAACAAGAACTAGTGACAGCCTGCTCCCAGCAAAACAGCAGCAACAGTCAGTGGAGTCCCACGAAGGTACTGGGAAACGAAGGTTACAGAACAAACAGTCCAGGGGGGTTAGCGGTGAAAAAGAACTAGTGGCAGCCTGCTCCCAGCAAAACAGCAGCAACAGTCAGTGGAGTCCCACGAAGGTACTGGGAAACGATGGTTATCTCCTCTCAAGGGCGGGGGGCGTTGCCAGCTGGGAGAGCGGACCAGGTGTGGGCAATAGTCTGAGCAGGGGCTCCTGGGAAACGGAGTCCCTCCTGCTCTGCTCGCAGCCCTGCCGCCGATGCTACAATGCCCCTCACGCTCTGCTCCAGGTACAAATGTGCCCCCTCCTAGAACTGCGAAGCGGGACCCGCGAAGCGGGTCCGGCTAGTAGTTAACAGTCCAGGGGGGTTAGCGGTGAAAAAGAACTAGTGGCAGCCTGCTCCCAGCAAAACAGCAGCAACAGTCGGTGGAGTCCCACATACATCTTGCTGTTTTCTGCCAATAGCAGTTGATGAAAAAAGTTGATGCGAGAAGGAATAAGTTATTATTATTATTATTATTAATAGAGATTTGTGAAGCGCAACTAAACCCGTAGGCATCAAGGCGCTGGAGGATGGTACACGGAAAGCTCAGGAGTCACAAGGGGAGAGTTACAGGTATGCTTCTTGAAATAACCAGGTCTTGAGGCTTTATGGAACAGGGTATGAGAAGAGATCCCCTTAAGCTCATTGGGGAGCGTGTTTCAGAGTCTGGGCACAAGTAAGCGAAAGGCCCTTCCCCCCATCTGACTTTATATATTCTGGGAACAGCCAGCAGATTTTTTGCGGAAGAGCGAAGTGCTCTACCGGGGGTATAGTGAGCTACAAGAGAACAAAGGTCTTCAGGCCCAGACTCATTGAGGGCACGATGTGTAAGGCAAAGGGCCTTGAAGTTAATCCTCGCCTGCATGGGGAGCCAATGCAGGTTCTTTCTAATAGCCGTGCCCGAGGAGCGTTTAGGAGCCCCCACCACAAACCGGGCAGCCGTGTTCTGCACAGTCTGGAGGCGCTGGACCAGACCATTGCTAATGCCCAGGTACAGCGCATTGCAATAGTCCAGCCTGGATGCAATAGGCGCAACTGCAACCTGTTTGCGTGCATCGGGGGAGAGATAATGAATAATTTTCCTGAGAATCCTCAGCGCATTGCAACAGGTGGACACAGTCCTGCTAACTCGTTTGTCAAGTGAGAGAGTGGTGTCCAGGATGACCCCAAGATTGCGGGCAGAGAGGGACGGCAGGGGGCAGGTGCCAAGAACAGAAGGCCACCAGTCCATTGACCAGATCTCACTCTTGCCCCCAAAAATGAGGACCTCCTTTTTCTCCCCGTTCAACTTAAGGAAGTTTTTAACCATCCATCCGGCGACCGCCTCCATACAGTTTTTAAAATTATGGGCAGTTATGGTCACAGTTTGAGAGATAGAGACCATAATCTGCGTGTCGTCGGCGTAGGAAAGAGCTTCCAACCCAAAAGATCTTATGAGCCTGGCGAGTGGGGCAGCATAGATGTTAAAAAGCGTCGGGCTCAAAGAAGAGCCCTGAGGCACCCCGCACTTCACAGGCTTGATGGGTGACATGTACTCACCTAGCTTAACCCTTTGCTTCCGTTGGTCGAGGAAGGATGATAGGAGGTTAAGTGCGGGACCCTTGATTCCCAGCTCACTGAGTCGGCTGACCAAGATGGTATGGGACAGGGTGTCGAAGGCCGCCGTAAGGTCTAATAACACCAGTAGGGTGGTCCGGCCTGTGTCAACCTTGGACCGCATGCTATCAACAACCACTGTGAGCGCCGACTCAGTGCTGTGAATCCTACGAAAGCCATGTTGTGAGGGATCTAGGGAGTTGGTACTGTCAAGGAAGGCACTCAGATGTGAGTTAAGATATGCCTCCAGGAGTTTAGCAGGGGCAGGGAGAAGAGAAATGGGACAAAAGTTCTTTAGTATCCCAGGATCTAAAGTAGGTTTTTTCAGTAAAGGCTTGACAATGGCCAATTTCCAGGACAGGGGATAGACCCCCTCTGAAATGGCCAAATTCATTGTCTCCATCAAAGGGGGCAGAACGGCCTGTCTGCAGTCTTTAAGAACCCTTAGAGGGCAGGGGTCGAGGGGTGAACCGGACTTTAACTTATCGAGCAGCATACTGAGATGTTCAAAAGTGATGGGGGAAACTGGGAAAGGGAGTGGGAAGGAACAGGCAGTTGGGTTTCCGGTATGGAGGTAGGAGGGGTGGAAAGTAGAGAACTGGAATTAAGGGCTTCCAGGTCAGTGTAGATATCCAAGATCTTCACATGAAAAAAAGTGGAGATCTGGTCACACAGAACCTGGGAGGCTGTTATGGGATCAATAGTCTGAATAAGGGAAAGATTGTCAACTATCTTAAACAGATCCCTAGGTGACTTAAGAGAGGACGTTAGTTTGGAGTAATACGCCTGTTTTTCTGTCAGTACTGAGGCTTTGTAGCCTTTGAGAAGGGTTTTATGTTGATTCTTCTCTACGGGGTGCAAGTGTGCCCTCCATAAGTAGGAATAAGTCAACTCTAGAAACGGGCGGTAAAAGAAGCCCAAAAGTACATTTTAAGATCTATGCCCCCTTGTTCAAAAGGACACTTCAATAGAGCCATGGCTCTGTGTGCTGTCCTATAACCCCATAGGAAACTGCTAAAAAGACCATCCAACCTTTTAAAATAACTATAAGGAACATGTAAAGGAATAGATCTAAAGAGATATAAAAATGTTGGCAGTATCTTCATTTTCATTATATTGGCACGGCCGATGATACCGGCTGGAAGTTTGTGCCATTTTTTTAACTGGATCGCTTTTTCTTTAACCAATAACTCATAGTTAATAAAATTATTTGACTAACCTTCGCTGGTATTCTGACCCCCAGATAAACAGCTATAGTGCTTAACCCGCTTAGGGTATCCCCGTGTTGAAATTTACCACCACCTGTGTTTTATGTGCATCTAGCTTATATCCAGCTACCTTTCCAAATCTATCTGCTTCTTTTTCTATTTCTGACATTGCCCTTAGTGGATCGGATGAAAATACAGCTAAATAGTCTGCATAGGCCGTTACCTTTAATGTGTTTGTGCCTTGCCTTAACGGGATGATTTGAAGATTCGCTCGTAACGAGAAAATAAAAGGTTCAATATAAAGTGCAAATAAAAGGGGAGAGAGTGGGCAGCCTTGTCGAGTACCACGAAATTTAGAAAATATTTCCGATTGTGTACCTAAATACATCAGTTTGGCTCTAGGGTTGCCATATAGAGCTTGAACCCATAGTTTAAATCTTCCCCCTAAACCCGCCCTCTCTAATACTACCCATAAAAACTTCCAATCCACCCGATCAAAGGCCTTTTGTGCATCTAAAAGCAACATACTCAGATGAATCCCTCTGTTTTCGGCTAGATCGAAAGAGGAAATGGCAATATTTATATGAGACGTAGTCTCTACCTTGAATAAAGCCATGTTGGTGGATTGCTACAAGCGCAGTCATTACAGGTGCTAGTCAAGTAGCTAAAATTTTGGCAAAAATTTTAGCATCTGAGTTAATAAGTGAAATGGGCCTATAAGAGCCACACCCGGTAGGAGACTTATCTTTCTTTAAGAAGAAGACTATACATGTCAGGTTCCAAGATTCCGGTACTACTCCGTTTTGACCAATATATTGTATTAAATCCCTAAATGGCTTAATGAGGTGCTCCTTGAAAACCTAAAAAAATTCCAGAGGAATCGTTTCCTCCCCAGTAGCTTTTCCCGAGGAAAGTGCAGAAATTGCCGATATTATTCCCTCACAGCTAATATCATTACTCATACTAGCTATATCTTCTTCTCTTAATGTTGGCGAATGTATGTTCTGAAAATACTGTTGTATATCTTGGTCGTTAGCAAAGGTCTCGGAGGTATATAGCTTCTTGTAGTAAGCAAACAATTGTTCTAAAATACCCTTCGGTTCTGCGTATATGGTCCCTTTAGCTAATTTAATTGCTTTAATATAAATTTTAGCCTGTTCATCGGCTACCTTATGAGCAAAAACCTTTCCCATATGTTCCCCAAACTCATATTGTGTAGCACGGTATTTATTAAATCTATTCACTATACTTTCTCTTAGTGCCTTTTTAGCTAATACCCTTTGATCAATTAATTTACATAACAACACCTCTTGATTAGGTGAAGCGGACCGAACTGCATTTACATGGGCCTCTTCAGCCTGTATCATAAGCAAAATATCTTGTTGTTTTTGGGCTTGCTTTATTTTATTTTGCTGCAATATAAATTGCAATGTCAGACCGCGGACCACCGCTTTCCATCTGTCCCATATTACAGTAGGTGTAGAGGTGTCCTTATTTTCCTGAAAAAAAAGTTTAAGATGCTTATTAATAATCTCTAAATAAGACTCATTAGTAAGCAAGTATTTTGGGTAGGTGAAAGTTTTGAGATTCATTTCTACAGATGTGACTTGAAATTTTAACATAAGGGGGTTATGGTCAGAAGGTATGCGTGGACATACAGTCATCTCAGCTGTAATAGCAATGCCATTAGAAACCCACACCATATCAATTCTTGAATATGACTGATGCGGAGATGAATAATAAGTAAAGCCTGGAGTGTTAGGATGAGGATGTCTCCAGAGATCAGTCACTAGATGTAATCTCCCCATTTCTATTATAGCTGATCTTGACTTTTTCATTCTGCAACCAGATGACTGTCTGCTAGTATCTATATTGTAATCGATAATACAATTAAAGTCCCCCATAATAATTTTTTCACCTTCCCAATTTAAAAGTTCCATATTCAGTGAGTCAAAGAAGAGTGATTCATCTAAATTAGGGCCATATACAGCACCAATAACATACTTTTTAGCTTGTATTTCAACTTGGGCCAAGGCCCATTTTCTAGCTCGGTCTGTTAAAGTCTTTAGAGGGACACAGCAAAATCCCTTTTGATTTAAAATAGCCACCCCCCTGATGGAGCAAGATTGTGAAGTGCATATAATTGTTTCATAGCACAACTGACCTAATAACTTCCAATCCTTATAAGCTAAATGTGTTTCAGTTAGTACTACCAGATGCGGGTTATATGTTTTCAATTCCTCACGTACCAACTGCCTCTTGAGTTTACTATTTAAGCCAGAATCATTCCAAATAATACATTTAATTTTACTCATCATAAAAATATTTGTTTTCCTGTTTAATGTAATCCATCATTTTGCTACATTTATTTCTACCCTGCCTTATTGTAATTACCCCTTTTTTTAACTGTCTTGTTAAACATTTTTTCCAATTTCTCCCCACCCTACATTCTCCCACCCTACATTCAAGAGCCCATTGCCCATGGGTAGGTGGTGTTGGACTCACCCATTTTATACATATCTCTCTCCTTGCCAATAAAATCAATACAAACAGCAAGTTCTCTTGTTTTTTGGTTAGTTTACCCATACCATTTGAGCTATCAACCCCAAAGATGACAAGATTTGTAATTGCATCCAGCTGTTTTCTCAATACCATTCTTAGAGTCTTACCCACTTCCTGCCAGAAGATGTCAAGATGGGGGTGCTGCCGGAACATATGTAAATCATTTGCATTCTCCATTCCACATTTAGGGCAGTTCTTGATTCTGGCCCCATTGAACGTGGATAGCCTTTTTGGTGTCCAGTAAGCCCTGTGGGTAGTAAATAAATGGTTTCTTCTTAAGGCCGCTGGTTTTATAATGGACCAGCATTTATCCATAGATACTCGCCATATGTTCTGGATATCCAGCGCCAGCATGTCTTTCCCCCAGATCGTTTGTGGAATCAGGAAATCTTCTTCCCCTGCTATTATTAAGGCCCAATACCATTGGGATATCTCGTTTTTTTTATGGGCGAATCCTTAGTCATTTCTGTCTCCAGTTCCCTTTTTCTTTTCTGTAAGCGATTTTGCCCAGCTATTCAGCTGATAATATTTGAATTTAGATAGGGAAGCATTTGTGATTGTGGTCAGTTGATCCCAGGTGTTTATGATATTCTCCATCATCAATTGGCCCCATTCTTTAATACCTGCTACTTTCAGTGGGGTGGCCATGCGGTCCTTAAGGCAATCTAGGGTGCCCGGGGATTCCCATATGGGGGCTAAAGTACTGTAGTATGGTATGTTCAGTGTATTTCTTATTTGATACCATAGTTTTGCTGCAGCGCAAAGAATCTTTAGTTTTACCTTTTTAAAACATTTCGGGTGGCCGAATTTATATAAGAAATGGTCTAGTCTTCCTGTCATTGTTTGTAGATATTCAGGGTACCGTTCACAGCTTTTCAATAATGGTCTGATGTTTTTGAATTGGAATGCTCTGTAATACTCGAATAGGTCAGGACTAGCTATACCTCCTTGTTCTTTTTCCCTCCTTAATTTACTCCAAGCTATTCTCGTTCCTTTGGATGACCAAATGAAACTAGTTAGTTCCCCCTGGAGTTTCTTTAAGGATTCTCTCTTGAATTCTAAAGGTATAGTGTTGAAAAGATAGGTGAATTTAGGCAAAATGGACATTTTTATTATGTTGGATCTTCCCAGGAAACTTAGGGACAGTACTCACCATACTTTGAGTAGTTTTCTAACTTCTGAAGCGATTCTGTTAAGATTCATCTGAGTCACTTTATCTAGATCCTTAACCAGGTTGATTTCTAGGTATTTTATCTTGTCTTTAATATAGGGGTTGTTAAATTGTGTATTCCAGGACATAATCTCAGTCTTTGCATGGTTGGTCGGGTACCCCGACACCTTCCCAAAGTTGATTAGGGTTTCTTCTATTGATCCAATAGACCCTAGAAAATTGTCTGTAAACACCATCAAATCATCCGCATACAGTGCTACTTTATTAGTCCATCCAAGATGCCCGCTGTATCTGGCTGTCCCAAAACCAATCGGGCAGATCTGGGAAAGCTTTCTGAAACAACAGTACAAGATAAGCTCGAGAGTCGGAACCCTCTTTCCCTTCTGGGACACCAAATAGTCTTAAATTCTGTCTTCTCTGGCGATTTTCAAGATCTTCCACCTTAAGTTGGAGTTCTTTAATAGAAGTATCCTGAGTCTGTGTTAAGTCTGCTGTTTGTAGCACAGCCTCCTCAGTTTCCGCAATATGTTGCTGAAGATCTGTTATATCGCTTACCAAAAAGTCCATTTTAGCTGTTGAAGATTGGAGAGCCAGTGTCAGGATTATGGGTACTGTCCGGGGCTCTAGGTCGAAATCTGTAGCAAGGCCGATACGGCGCAAAAAGGTGCCATCAGTTCCCGGTGGGAGAAGAGGGTTCCTAGTGTCCAATCTCATGTGGAGACTATGTTTAAGGGCACTATGCAATCCTCATCAGTATGGCCACCAAAAGTCCTGTGATCGCTGTCCAGCGGCAGCGGTCTAGTGCTCGAGAGCTCGTGCTGGCAGTACAGCTGAAGCTCTGATTTGAACTAAGGAATGACGCACTTCAACTGAATTCGCACCGTAGCGGTCGCATTATCTGTGAAGTCCGCCGTTCCAGTTTTCTGTTTCTAGTCAAGACTTTCAGCTTCCAAGTTTTCTACAGTCTTCTGAATCTTCTTCAAGCAAGTCGCATGCGCTACGTGGGATCACCAGCATCGTTTGCAGTTCAGAGCCAAGTAAGCGGTTTTGAATCCAGTTTTGAGGCACAGAACGTTAGTGCCATCTACAGGTACTTTCTAAAAGACAGTTCGTCAAAAGACTTATTTAGTTCATTTCATTTCTGAAGGAACAATTCAATACTGAGGTCCTTGGGAGTAAGACTAGGGTTACTGACATTAACGCCAGGACTGTGTGAGGCGTAACTCTTCCTAGATACTCCCAGGGTTTCATTCAGTGGTCTGGACTTTTCTTTTTCACAGTTGAAGTTAATATACCAGGAACTCTCAGTTATTTCTGGTACCCTTTGAGGCAGCAAAACATATAGAGTTGGTGAGTAAAGGTTCTGGGATAAAATTCTGACGTGGTGAAAAGTCACTAAACGCTATAGTGAAATTATAGCTAATAATATATATATACGTATATGTTTTGCAGACACAGAACAGTCTAACCAAACAAGTAGCTGACTCCTACAACCTGCTTGCTGGATTATCGACGTCCCTGTTGGGCTGCCCGCTGTGTGTGCCTCCGTGCTACCTGACTGCTTGACTGCTCGCGGTACCCGCTTCGCGGGTCCCGCTTCGTGAGGAGGTGTGTCCCTGCTTGGAGTTACTGTCACCGGTGAGCGTAGGGGCAGGGCAGGGCTGCGAGCGCGAGTGCAGGGACTCCATTGCCCAGGAGTCCCTGCTCGGCCAATTTGGAACACCTGGCCCCGCTCTCCCTGCTAGCCACGCCCCCTGCGCTGCTGTGAAGAGGTCCTTAAAACTCCCTTCCATCTGCTGACCGGCGGGACTCCTACAACCTGCTTGCTGGATTATCGACGTCCCTGTTGGGCTGCCCGCTGTGTGTGCCTCCGTGCTACCTGACTGCTTTGACTGCTCGCGGTACCCGCTTCGCGGGTCCCGCTTCGTGAGGAGGTGTGTCCCTGCTTGGAGTTACTGTCACCGGTGAGCGTAGGGGCAGGGCAGGGCTGCGAGCGCGAGTGCAGGGACTCCATTGCCCAGGAGTCCCTGCTCGGCCGATTTGGAACACCTGGCCCCGCTCTCCCTGCTAGCCACGCCCCCTGCGCTCATCACACCTTTTAAGTACAGGGGCTACTTCCGCTGCGCGGGAGCGCGCGGGAGGGCGCTGGGAGAAGCCCGGGACAAGGGCGGGACCGTCTGTGGCCGTCCGGGGCCGAAGGAGGCCGGGCTGGGCCTCCCCTCTGGGCAGTGCCATACACCACCTACCTCAGTAAGTGACATAGACTATTTTGCACAAACTTGCACCATTTGTAAACGATATGTCTGGAAACACAAGTCCTGTAATTGGCCACCTGACGATTCTGCCGGCGGAGCCTGGTCCTTTGGCCATTGGTCCCTTAGACAAATTCTTTTTTAATCGATCATTGACTATAGATAAGGAATTAACTTTGGCTGAGAAGCGTGCAGAGCGTAGGCTATCCATTGAAATTCTTAAGAACTCCACGGACAAGTCTTCAATTGTAGCCTACCCCACTTTGGTAACCCCTCTATCATCAGTGAACCTACCAGTCACACACGAACACTCTGAGGTCCAGGGTGATAAAGCAAACAAGAGTGTCGTGGCAGATCTAAATAATCCTTGTGGTGGCAACTCTAATCTATCACCGCAGCCTGATCTAGGTTCTCAGGTTACACCGGCCAATTCGAAAATTGGGTCCAAAAGGAAACAACCAGCTTCCGTAAATAAATCTAAAAAGGCGGCTAGACCTCCACAAAAATTCAGGAAGTTACATAAACTTGTGAACATTGGAAAGGCAGGTAATGAACAAGTCCAAAGTTCTGGAAGTGTAATACCAACTATCTCTGTATCCCAGGAAAATCAAGACATAGCGGACAATTCATGCAATGTTTCTAATGTATCAAGTAATGAATACACTGTACTATTTGCAAACGTGCTCCCAGAACTTGAAAAAATGTTTAGACAATTACTTACCCCTATCGAGGATAGAATTGCTAAGCTCGTAGATAGATTAAACCACTTCGAACAGACAACTTTAGACAATTTCTATTCTACAAAATCCCTAATTAAAGCAAATAGGGTGGAAGTAAACACAAACTCCCAGGTCGCATAATCACTATGTACAGGACAAGGGTAGAATTCCCCAGAATGCCTCCCCTCCACCTTCAAAACAAAGCAAACCTCCAGCTAAAGGCGTTACAAAAACTTTAGGCAGGGCTGAGAGAGAGGCTGCCGGTTTTGAACCATTGCAGTCGACTTCAACACAGCCTGCACAGCCTATACTAGCCCAGATACAAAATCCACCGGCTGTTGCAAACATCGAGGTTACTCTGTGCCAACAAGTGGGTAAAGTGTCAGCCTCTGCAAACGTAACTAATAGCATACGTATACCTCCAAACATCTCGGGGGGAGGAAACGGGGCTAATGCATGCCAGCTTACTGGTAAATCTTTAGCAACGTCCCAACCAAATAATAATACACAGGTGCAGAAACCTCCCCTTCAACTTGTCCCCCAAATTCCGAAATCTAACCCACTGCCCTTGCAAAAGCCACCCTATAGAAAACCCCCAATTAATCTTACTCCAGACTCCTTCCCCTATGTGGCAGTTCTTATCAATGTACCATCTTTACCCCCAGGTCAGAGAGAAAATTTCCAGATGCTTAAAAACAAGACCATGCACTGGTTAAAGGAAAACCGTCCCCTCCTGGGTGATATTGATGGGCTAATAATAGGGGCAAGGAGAATTGACTGGATGGGTTATACACCAAAAACCCTTGGGGGGGACTGTATAGTGGTTAATTTCCAAGATCCTAGGGTAGCGGGATGGATAACGAGGCAGGGATGGGGAACAAACAAGGGTGGTATTGGTATTGTGGACCTTACCTTTTTCTACCCCGACCCTCAAGTATTACAACAAGCTTACTCAATGAGCCTCTAATTCCCCCCACTGTCCCATGGCCAGTTATTCCTCTACCACCTCCCCCTGCTGGTCATATTCATACTTCACGTATACATTACAATCCCCATGTAGGATGGCAGGATCCGAGCTGGGGGTACTGACATACTGGCATTGATAGTATGGGTGGAATTATAAAAGAGGCAGGAGGGCAACGTGAAGCTAGTAGTAATACCATTGCTATAAATCCGTTGGTGAGTAACAGTGAGGCTGGGTGTGCGGCTGAAGAAGGTGACTTAAGACTGGGAACCTCAAACACAAATGTCTTATACCCTGTAATAGACGATTTACCAGTGAATCCAATAGTCAATCTAGAAAGCCAGGGTAGCCTAATGGAAAGTCCAATGTCAGCCCGTGTATTTTCACTTGTTAAAGACCGGGATGGGACAAATACTGATATTGGTACCTTTTTATCTTGGAATGTTGCTGGGTTGGCTAGCAAGTTGGATTCCCAACTTTGGGTGGATTTCATAAGTGGTTTTGACATTTGTTGTTTCCAAGAAACCTGGGCTTGTGAACCACTCTTTTGCCTAGGTTACTTGAACTATTGTATACCAGCCTCAAAAGGAGGAAGAGGGCGGCCCAAGGGTGGCCTAACTGTTTGGGTTAGGCAGGATTTGCACATAAACATAAAAATCCTAGACGTGGGAAATATTGATCTACAAGTACTAAGAATCCCTGTTGCTAAGGGCCAATCAATTGACTTATATAATGTTTATGTGAGAGGAGATAAAGCAACAAATCTACCCACTATTGAGTTGTTGTCTGATGCAATAGAGGCTAATTCCCAGGAAAATGTAAAGATAGTTGTTGGGGATTTAAATAGGACTTTTGAACCCTTGAACTGCACAAATGACCCTATGGAGAGTGAAGTGGATAATCTCTGGGGAGTACCATCTCTTAACTTAGAACCTGTGAAGCGATGGACCAAAGAGATTTTGTTGCTAAATGGAATTTGTATGGAACATGGACTTATAGCTCTTAACGGCAGGACACCCGGTGACATGGAGGGCAGCTGCACTTTTGATAATGGTATTAATAGGAGTCGAATTGACTATATATTGTGTAGCCTACAGTTGTGGAGTGGGGTTGTTGACATGGCTGTTAGGCCTCGGGTTGAAAGTGACCACAACCCCCTATGTGTGTCCCACAGGTGGTGGAATACCAGTCCAGGAAACTCATTTGAGACACACGATGAAACCCCTTTTTTAAGTAACGATGAGCGCAGGTTAAAATGGCCCAGGGTACTAGCAAACGAGGCCACTATGATATATATCACCAATAAGGTCGATTGTGCAATTTCCGCGATTGAAGCAGCCGTCCCAGTCGTTCCAGGGGATAACGGTATCACTGAAATTCATAATAAGTTATTCTCCCTTTTAAGACCATGCTTTTTCATCAAGAAAAGAAAAGGGAAGAAAACTAAGGAAGTGGGCAGGTGGTTTGATAACCACTGCAGAAAAGCACGTCTAGACCTGGGGCATGCAATAAGGAACAGGGACCGTGCCGCAGTGGTAAAGAACAGGAAACTGTACAAATTGGCCATTTATCGCGCCAAAAAGAAATGGGACGAAGACCATTGGGCCCAATTACAAGAAGCCACCGATACTAAAGACTCAATGTTATTTTGGAAAATCATTAAGTGGGGTAGTGGTGCGGGCCCAGTAAAACCTGACAGCAATGTACCAGTGGAAGCCTGGGTCGATTATTTCGGGCCACAGTACGCGGAAAGTAATAAATCCGTGGTAGCTGATAATATAATACCGGTTTATGCAACTAAAGATTTATTTTCCCTTAGTGAAGCAGAAATTGCCATCTGTTCGGCGAAGTGTGGGAGGGCGCCAGGTCCAGACGGTATCCCACCCTATATTTTCAAACATGATGTGACTAGATGGGCTAGATACATCCATCTTGTAGTAAATGCCCTAGCAAAGGGGGCAGTGGTCCCAGACACTTGGAAGGGTGCAACCATCATCCCCATTCACAAGAAAGGCGATCGCTCATTGCCTGCTAATTACAGGCCTATAAGTTTAATAGCCACCATGCAGAAAATTGTTGGGAGAATGGTAACAAACCAGCTAATGGACTGGGTAGAAGATAATAGCGCCCTCTCCCCATACCAAGCGGGATTTAGGCAAGCAACTAGTACCATTGACCAGGTCTTCCGCTTCACCATATTGCGGTGGAAGACCGTTGAGTTGGGAAGGGGTAGCCTGTACGTCGCGTTTGTCGACCTACGGGCGGCGTTTGATTTAGTCCCCCGGTATAAGTTATGGTCGGTCCTCCAAAAGCTAGGTATCCCTGCTGAACTGTTAACATTAATCATGCGACTACATGAATCCAACTCTGCTAGAGTCCAATGGGGTGGAAGTAGGGAAACAACTTTGGACTTCCCTGTGGAAAGGGGTGTTAGGCAAGGCTGTTCCATGGCCCCTCTACTTTTCTCGTTATTCATTAACGGGATAGTAGAAAGAATGTTGAAGGCTAGTGTAGATGCCCCATCGTTAGCGGACACCAGGGTTCCGATCCTGATGTTCGCTGACGACACTCTTATTTTGTCTAAGACCCCTATAGGGTTGCAACGTGCATTAAGCATTTTTGACGCTTTCTGCTTGGAGCACGGACTGGAGGTGAATGTAGGAAAGACCAAATTAATGGTCTTCTCTGCAGGACGTAGGAGTAATCCAAAGATAACCCTAAATAATAGCAGGCTTGATATAGTTAAGGAATTCACGTATCTGGGAGTGCAGATCGCGGGGGGAAATGGCTGGACGCATCATGTGAATAAAGTAGTCCTAAAGCACCAGCAGCTTTCAGGTGCCCTAAGGGGGGAACATCGTAAATCAAAAACAAAACCTATAAAACCTGTAATGACAGTTTACGATGCGAAGGTTCTGGGTGCCACTTTATATGGCGCGGAACTGTGGGCTTGGAATAGTCTGGTGGCTCTCCAGACTTCCGAGAACAAGTTCATGCGCGGGATTACTGGACTTCCACAGAGTACCCCCCTAATCCCATTGTTCTTGGAGTTAGGCAGACGTACGATTGTCGACAGAGCCCGATTGCGACCAGTTCTTTACTGGAGACGCCTCTGGACGACTCCAGAAATAAGACAGTACGCGGAGGGCTTTTTGTGGATAATCAAGGAAGATATCTTCCACAAGATAAAATGGTTAAAACACCTAAAGACCATGTTGGTAAATCTAGGGTTTTTGAATCTTTGGAACAACCCCGAGGGAGAAACCTTCCCAAGTAAAGAAGCTATCAAGGAGCAATATTGGGATTGGGTGGGAGGTAGGATGCTGAATGACACCAGGGCAGATTCTATGTCTGGTCGCTTCCTGGAGACTAAAATTTTACCTGTCCTAGAAAAATACTGGGTCTATATCACTGTACCTATGGACAGGAAACTTGTCTTCCAGCTAAGGGCAGGATCTATCCCCCTTAAGAAATTGACATCTGGCTGGCACAGTCCTACTAATAACCTATGTCCCGTCTGTGAGAGCGCCGAGGAGAGCATAGGCCATTTTCTCTTCGCATGTCATGCTTATGTAAATCCGAGGAGAAAATGGCTCTCGCCGATATGCAGAAACCTGGGGACACGAGATAGTGCAGTGGCCCTAAGAATCCTGTGCACAACAAATCAGGATTCGATAGTTACGGGGGTAGCTAAATACATGGGCTGGGCTTGGGCGATAAGACGGCGGTCTTTGGGGGACAGCTGGTAACCTGGGATTCCCTTTTTAACAGATTTTTATGTAAATGGTATAAATTGTTTTATGTATAACGTAGTATGAGCTGCACTGTGTTTAATGACTTTTTACTGTGATTATGTATTTCTGTGTAATTGTTCTGATTTTATGTGCTTTTATGAGAATTCTCTCGAATAAAGCTTATACAACTACTAGTAGCTGTCAGCCACCCATCATATAAGAGAGAAGCATATAGCCAGGTCTTCCAGGTAACGTTAGTAATAATTAGACTTGTCATTCCTTGTAAATTGTTAAGAGTATCAGAGAAGGTTAAGTGTGTGTCTTACTGCAGGTGCCAGTGTTATCCTTCGACGTTGGCAGAAGACCAGTGAAGAAAACCTTCAACCAGGCTGTCTCTCTTTTTCAATCCACTTCCCCTTTCCCTTCTGCTTCAGAAGCGGCTTAGATTGTTTCTGGCCGTTGCTGAGGGGGTGGGGCATTGGGAGCATCGTCGGCTTCGATGGACTTGGAGTAGCCTTCTGACAGATTGAAGTGCCAACTTTCCATCTAAGCCGCGATGGCAGAGGGCTTTGATTTGAAAACTCTGGCAGGAATTTTGGATGGACTGCAAAGTCAGTTGACTCAGTCCGTTGAAGATAATAGGGCTTTAAGAGAGGAAATGAAAAGGTCCCAACAAGAGAATCATATAATTAGGTCAAAAATGGAGGAACTCCTAGCAGGAAGGTCTTCGGAATCGAGTAGAAATTCTGCTTCAGAAGCAGCTACTCAGGTAATTCATTCCGTTGCTCCAGTAGTCCCATTGGCTAATCCAGAGAGATTTGGGGGAGACCCACATAAGGCCCAGATATTCCTTACACAGTGTTCGCTGCACTTTCTCTGTCGACCTGTTGTATTTAAAGATGATAGAGTGAAGGTTGCGTTCATGCTGTCCTACATGAGCGGTGATGCAGCAGCGTGGTCAATGCCATTAATTTCTAGAGATGACCCAGCCCTGTACAACTTCGATGTCTTTAAAAAAGAATTTTTACTGATTTTTGATCGCAGAACTGCATAACAGGCCACGGACAATAAACATTTGGACCTAAAACAAGGAAACCGGGAGTTAATTGCCTACATTGCTCAATTTAACAAACTAATCGTAGAGACCGAGTGGCCAGAAAGTAAACGCTCCGCCATTTTTTACAGAGGCCTGAGGGACGAGCTAAAAGATGCATTGGCGCAGATACCCAAGAGACCACAAGAGATATCAGAATTAATAGACCTGGTCTTGCAGTTGGAACATCGACTTTCAGAAAGGAAGTCAGAGAAGAAAAAAGACTTTCGGACCTATTTCCCACGTCTTGACCGGGTAAAGAGTGAAACTAGTCGATCTGAAAACGGTGCAGGGGAGGAACCTATGCAGATTGGCTCCATTAGGGGACCATTGTCTAAAGAGGAAAAAGAAAAAAGGCGAGCCAACAACTTGTGCCTGTACTGTGGTGTGTCAGGTCATTTCGTAAGAGACTGCTTGAAAAAACCTAAGGTCAGTGTAAGTTTAAAAGCCAAATCCCACCAGTAGAGGGAGTTGCTCTGGTGGGAAAAGAACAAAATTCAACTCCAGAGGTGCAGCAGTTAATAAACACCCTTCAGTCGGCAGCTCCACATTTGACGGTCTCATTCGTTGTGAGATTTGGCACTAAAGAAATTTCTGGGGTATCAGTCATGATTGACTCAGGTGCCACAGGCAATTTTTGTGACCTGTCTTATGCCAAAGAAATGGGGATTCAGGCTGTGACTAAGAGACACCCGAAAATAGTCAAAGCAGTGGATGGCACTAATCTCACTTCGGGACCCATCACTAAAGAGTCTGAAACTTTAGAGCTGTTGGGATTACAGGGCCATCGGGAATTTCTTCGTTTCAATCTAATAGAGGCTCCACAGTTCCAATTAATATTGGGATTGCCTTGGCTCACAGAGCATAATCCAAAAATCGATTGGGAACAGAGATCAGTGGAAATGACCTCAGCACATTGTCGTTGGTTTTGCTTTACCCCTTCTCATCAGAAAACAGAGGGTTCACCAGCTTGGGAATTGGCTCAACTCACCCATCAGGTGTGTGCACTGAAAACTATAGAAATTCCCCCAGAATATCAGGATTTGGCCAGTGTGTTCGATAAAGGAAATGCAGAAAAACTCCCACCCCATCGTGAGTACGACTGTAAAATTGAGCTTGAACCCGGAGCCAGGTTGCCATGCAGTCGAATCTATGCACTTACAGAAGCGGAGAATACGTTTTTAAAGAAGGTTTTGGATGATTATTTAAAGATTGGATTCATACGACCCTCTCAATCACCCGTCTCTTCGCCTCTGTTTTTCCGGCCGAAGAAGGATGGTACACTACTTACTTGTATAGACTACAGAGCATTGAACTTGGTGACTGTAAAAAATCGTTATCCACTACCACTCATATCGCAGCTACTAGACCAAGTGAAGGGAGCAAGAATATATACTAAATTGGACTTACGAGGGGCATACCATCTGGTAAGAGTCGCTGAGGGTGAGGAGTGGAAGACAGCGGTTCGTACCAAGTACGGTCTTTACGAATATAAGGTAATGCCTTTTGGATTGAGCAATGCTCCGGCGGCGTTTCAACATTTTGTGAACGACATTTTAAGAGAATTTCTGGACCGAGTAGCCGTTGTTTACATTGATGATATCCTTATCTTTTCGGACAGCATTGAGAACCACGTTCTTCAGGTGCGAGCAATTGTAAAGAAATTGCTAGAAAACCATTTGTACGTCAAGTTGGAGAAGTGTTATTTTCACGTGGAAAAAGTGGAGTTCCTAGGATTCATCTTGTCGGCTGACGGGGTGGCCATGGATCCATCCAAGGTACAAGTCATTCAGGATTGGTCATCTCCTAAGAGCGTCAAGGAAATACAGAGCTTCTTAGGCTTCTCCAATTTCTACAGGAGGTTTATTCCGAATTCTTCGGCCAAAGTTCAACCCATTACCCGACTCCTTAAGAAAGGGAAGGAGTTCTTTTGGTCCCCTGAAGCGGAAGAGGCATTTCAGTTCCTTAAGAGGGCGTTTGTCACGGCACCTATCTTGATGCATCCAGACCCAGCGCAGGAATTTTTCGTGGAAACGGATGCGTCAGATTTCACTACGGGTGGAATTTTCTCACAAAGAAACAAGCTTACTGGACAACTTCATCCTGTGGCTTATCGGTCGAGGAAATTGTCTGAAACTGAATTTAATTACACCATTGCAGACAAGGAGTTACTAGCAGTAAAGGAAGCATTTCAGGATTGGCGTCACTATCTGCTTGGGGCTAGGCACAAGGTAACTGTGTACACGGACCATCGGAATTTGCAATTTTTAAAGTCAGCCAAAACCCTGACTCCTCGTCAACTGAGGTGGTCGTTATATTTTTCTGAGTTCTATTTCGTCATAACTTTCAAACCAGGAGTGAAGAACGGAAAAGCTGACGCTTTATCACGAATGAATTGTTCAGAAGATAAAAGAGTTCCAGGTGATGAACCAATCATTCCACGAGAGAGAATTGTGGGAGCTATTCAGTTAGAAGACTTCACTAAGGAGATATTGAAAAAGTGTTCATGGCAGGAATTGGAAAAGTGGGCAGCGGACGATGAGAAAAAATCGATAAAACATTCTTTACCATACTACGAAGAAGCTTTGTATTTGCCCACCAGTGAATTACAGGAAAAGGCACTGGCCAGTTGTCATGACGATCCGCTGGCTGGTCACAAGGGCATTAAGAAGACTTTGCAGTTGTTACAGAGGCATTTTTGATGGCCAGGAATGGCAGCTCAAGTGGGACAGTATGTCGCAACCTGTGAACTGTGCATAAAAGAAAAGCCCTCTAGACAGAGTCCACAGGGGTTATTACAACCTCTACCAAATGCTCCAGGCCCATGGCACACAGTATCATTAGACTTAATTGTAGATCTACCACTTAGTCAGGGGTACACTGCCATTTTGGTGTTGGTAGACACCTTTTCTAAAATGGGTCATTTTTTTCCTTTGGAAAAAGTTCCATCCGCCCCACAGCTGATGAAATTATTTAACCAGCATGTGGTGCGAGCTCATGGTATTCCTCAGATTCTAATCTCGGACAGAGGTGCTCAATTTGTGTCTCGATTCTGGAAGAACTATATGCACAGTTTGGGCATAGACACTCGGTTCTCAACTAGTTTCCATCCAGAGACAGATGGGCAGACCGAGCGAGTTAACCAGGAGTTGGAGCAATAACTGAGATTATATTTAATGGAGCAAGAAGGGACTTGGTCAGACCTGCTGTGGTCAGCTGAGTTCGCTTACAACAATGCAGTTCATGCCTCCACAGGGTTTACCCCATTCTATTTAAACTATGGCCGTCACCCTAAGATAACATTGGGGAAACTTATTGAGGAGAATCCAACTGTGGTAGAGTGGATAGCAAACTTGAAAAAATCTTATCAGCAGGCTCAGTTAAATCTCACCAAAGCAAAGATTTCATATAAACAGCAGGCAGATAAAAAGAGGAGGGTAGGAGAAAATTTTGAGATAGGTGATCAGGTTTGGTTATCCACTAAACATCTTAGATTGAAAGGTAATAGGAAGTTTCAGCCTAGGTTTATTGGCCCTTTTAAAATACAGAGAAAGATAAACCCGGTAGTAGTCAAATTGCAACTTCCCCGCAGTTTAAAAGTTCATCCAGCCTTTCATCTATCCTTGCTAAAGAAAAATCCTCCTAAGGTTCGATACAAAAGTAAACCAGCACCAATCAGAGTAGAATCAGATGAAGAATTTGAGGTTAGTAGAATCTTAGATTCTAAAATCTCCAGGAAGAAATTGTTCTATCTAGTCGATTGGAAGGGTTTTGTCCCAGAGGAAAGATCATGGGAGCCTTCCAGTAATGTTCATGCTCCTAAGTTAGTTAGACAATTTCATCAGACCAATCCCTCGAAGCCAAAATTGGGAGGGTCCCCTTTGGAGGGAGGTACTGTCAGGATTATGGGTACTGACCGGGGCTCTAGGTCGAAATCTGTAGCAAGGCCGATACGGCGCAAAAAGGTGCCATCAGTTCCCCGTGGGAGAAGAGGGTTCCTAGTGTCCAATCTTATGTGGAGACTATGTTTAAGGGCACTATGCAATCCTCATCAGTATGGCCGCCAAATGTCCTGTGATCGCTGTCCAGCGGCAGCGGTCTAGTGCTCGAGAGCTCGCGCTGGCAGTACAGCTGAAGCTCTGATTTGAACTAAGTAGTGACGCACTTCAACTGAATTCGCACCGTAGCGGTCGCGTTATCTGTCAAGTCCGCCGTTCCAGTTTTCTGTTTCTAGTCAAGACTTTCAGCTTCCAAGTTTTCTACAGTCTTCTGAATCTTCTTCAAGCAAGTCGCATGCGCTACGTGGGATCACCAGCATCGTTTGCAGTTCAGAGCCAAGTAAGCGGTTTTGAATCCAGTTTTGAGGCACAGGACGTTAGTGCCATCTACAGGTACTTTCTAAAAGACAGTTTGTCAAAAGACTTATTTAGTTCATTTCATTTCTGAAGGAACAATTCAACACTGAGGTCCTTGGGAGTAAGACTAGGGTTACTGACATTAACGCCAGGACTGTGTGAGGCGTAACTCTTCCTAGATACTCCCAGGGCTTCATTCAGTGGTCTGGACTTTTCTTTTCCACAGTTGAAGTTAATATACCAGGAACTCTCAGTTATTTCTGGTAACCTTTGAGGCAGCAAAACATATAGAGTTGGTGAGTAAAGGTTCTGGGATAAAATTCTGACGTGGTGAAAAGTCACTAAACGCTATAGTGAAATTATAGCTAATAATATATATATATATACGTATATGTTTTGCAGACACAGAACAGTCTAACCAAACAAGTAGCTGTCAGCCACCCATCATATAAGAGAGAAGCATATAGCCAGGTCTTCCAGGTAACGTTAGTAATAATTAGACTTGTCATTCCTTGTAAATTGTTAAGAGTATCAGAGAAGGTTAAGTGTGTGTCTTACTGCAGGTGCCAGTGTTATCCTTCGACGTTGGCAGAAGACCAGTGAAGAAAACCTTCAACCAGGCTGTCTCTCTTTTTCAATCCACTTCCCCTTTCCCTTCTGCTTCAGAAGCGGCTTAGATTGTTTCTGGCCGTTGCTGAGGTGGTGGGGCATTGGGAGCATCGTCGGCTTCGATGGACTTGGAGTAGCCTTCTGACAGCCAGTTGAATACCAGCATTATCTGACCTAAGTTGTGAGTAATGTTCCTGTGCTTCTTGCCGCTGATCCTTTAAAGCTTGAAAGATCAGAGCTAATGATGATTCCAAACAAGTTCTCGAATTTAAAGCATCTTCGTCATCTTCGTCATCAGCCCCAGGAGGACCTGAAGCAGAAATGCTATCAGTTGGCTTTACTTTGGCTGGGGCAGTAGGATTTATCGTAGGCATCTGTAATGACCGGATTTTCTGACCAAGTTGTCAGCTCACCCAAACACCACAAACCCAGTCATCACGTAACTTCATCCCTTCCCAGACCCTATTTAAACAGTACCTGGGGTATGGGGAACCCACAATATATACAAGCTTACACAGCTAATATACCACTAAATCCTATAGGAACTACAGAATTCCATCCTATATCCTATAATCTTACCTTATAGCCCTACAACAATCTGGCTCGGGCTAATTTACTCTCTCTCGTATCGGAGAGCAGCTCCAGCATACCATGCCCTATCCTGAGCGATCTCTCTCTTTCTCCACTTGTAGTCCCACGACGATCCGGCCTGGACTACTCTACCCCCTCACTCCTCGGGGAGCAGCTCTTATATATATATATATATATATATATATATATATATATATATATATATATATATATACATTACCTACTGGCGGTCGCCAGTAGGTATATATAGTTAGGATTTTTTCTCTATGGGATTTTTGAAAAATCTATGTCTAATAACTTTGGCGTTTGTGGACGGAATTGGCTTAAATTTTCTGGAAAATGGAACATTTTGTTTCTGAGCAGCCCCTGGAAATTTGGGGGGGGTTCGTCAAGGGGGGGCTGAGAAAAAAGGGGGGTCCCAAAACGTGTTTTTAACATTGAGTTTTCCATAGGGCGGTTGGCCTCACTTTTAGCCCGAACGGCTGAATGGATTTGCACGAAACTTGGCAAAATTGTAGGGACTGGTAGCCCGATGTGCCTTTTGTAGGTCTCAATATATGTGCTTCAGTGGATTTTGAGAAATTAACGTTCAAAAAAAGATATATATCTGTAACAGCGGACCGGGAAGCGCTCCGGTTCGCGGACTTTTCGCGCAACGGAGCTTTGTGAAGCGAAGCTGATTGGTTCTCCGGCGTCTGTAAACATTCCAAACAGTCCGTAGCGGCCGCCATCTTGTCTCTCGGTAGGATCGAGAGACAAGAGGAGGCCAAAGCGAAGGGGCAAATGACCATAAGGGGGCATAGTAGATCCTCGCTGACCCCCTAGGTTTGATGTGGAGGTTTTAAAAGGGCCCCGCGGGGCAAAAAAAATAAATAATAATAATAATCGAACGGCTGAATGGATTTGCACGAAACTTGGTAAAATATTAGGGACTGGTAGCCCGATGTGCCTTTGCTAGGTCTCAATATATGTGCTCCAGTGGATTTTGAGAAATTAACGTTAAAAAAAAGATATATATCTGTAACAGCGCTCCGCTTCGCGTAACGGAGGTTTGCGAAGCTGATTGGTCATTCTGTCACTGGGCTATAGTTGGGCTACATCTGGCTGATATTTGGGCTACATTTGTTTTTTTTGTCTCTGGCGGCCATCTTTGGGCTACATTGGGCTACATTGGGCTTCATTGGGCTTCATTGGGCTACATTGGGCTACATTTGGGCTCCAACATATATATAGGCCAATGTAGCCCAATATATATTTTCAAAGTTAATTTTCGTAAAAACCACTGGAGCATATATCTTGAGACATAGCAAAGGCACATCGGGCTACCAGTCCCTACAATTTTGCCAAGTTTCGTGGAAATCCATTCAGCCGTTCGAGCTAAAAGTGAGTCCAACCGCCCTATGGAAATGAAGGAAATGAATGGGTAATTTGTAATTAGCAAATAGCTCATCGCAAACTAGGAATGGTAAAGAATCGCTATTTATTCCTTAAAGTTCGCTATTTAGGAAATGCAAAAAACTTTGATGATACATATGGCGGTTCATCTCGAACAAGATAAGAAGCATAGGGATAGATTTATGATGACTGGCGCATCACCAGGGATGTGTTAGTCATTCTGTGCCGCTGTTCCGTCACCTATGGTGTGCTGCATTTACAATGCGGCGCATCATGGGGCAAAAACAGCACAGATGCGTGATGTATCTGTGCCGTAAAGGTGGCGCATTGCTGGAGTTGTATCGCAAGTGTGATGAAGCTCCAGCAAGGGTCGGGGGTGCCCCTGTCGCAGGGTTTCTGTTCTCACACAGAACTGTGGACAGAGGATTGGAACCTCGGCGAATTAGGGTGCCCCAAAACTCACGTTAGTAATCAAAAACCCCTTAGCAAGCTAGGTACAGTGTCACATTGGATATAACAAACTCTCAATGTTTAGACAATCCAGAATATGAAGTTATAGTACCTCAGGATACGTGGAACTCATGAACAGTCGGTCGGTATGTGGAAAAGTAAATTTTGCCATGTTCTGTGTCCCTACGTGTTCCCCATCTTATGTTATATGTGCATGATTAATATGCATATGTATTCCCTTATGATCGATTAAAGACGCAATTCCAGTTGTGTCCAACTCTAATATGCCAGTTTCCAGTTCTCGTGAAAGCTACGAGTATTAGGCCTATGTAAAGTTATGTTGCCACGTTTCACAGTGTGCACGTAAATTCAGTAAAAGTTCCCGTTTCTAGGCCTCAAAAGGGCCCGGACACCAGATTCAGCTCCTGTCTCCTGAACCCTCGCTGAGGAGCGATACAGCCCCCACCTGTATCCCTGACCTTTCACTTACTTCCTGCCTCACAGTGCCCGGCACGGCCTGGCTCTGCCTGCCAGTCTGCCAAGAGTATGTTATGATCCTAGTTATCAGTCCAGCTCTCCTTCTCTGCATTCCTAAGCTACTGAATCGCATCAATAGTTTCAGTCATCGTCTAGCCTTTACGTCTCCATGTAAGGGAAATACTGTATTAATGGTCATTTAATATTCCTTTACACACATTACATGTAGAATAATGCATGCACCAGTCTTAGAGTCTGTTAGCCTTTGCCCTGATAACTTTTGGATTCTATCAACATGTTCTCTAAACATCAGATACTAGATAGTGGTTAGGTACATGTCGCCCTGACTCTCCAGACTTTCGTCTCCTCCTCTAGCGCAGAAGTCATAGCCCCCAGCTTCTCCTAGTAACACGTCATTGCCAGCTTGCGCGCACCACTAGGTCAGAGGTCCCGGCTCCTTAGGTAGCCCCCTCCATGTTTCCGCCCCATTTATGACATATTCTGTTACGTTTACATCACATGTCTATGTATACGCCCTGTTACACCTACTTTTAGTCTTATCTTTCGCGACTGCTACAAGACACACCTTCTGCTCCGCCCACTGCTACGCCTACTGTACTCACTGTAATGCTATTGTTTTACTATATATATGTTGTACATTGTTATTAAAGTTACCCTCTCGAGCCTGCTCATTCCAGATCCTGCCCCCGGCAGCGCTGCCATCCTGTTTCCGTGCAGGTTGTCCTGTTCCTGTCCTTTATGCTGTATTAAACCTGCAAACTCCAGCTACCTCGAATCTTGACTCTTATTTATTGAGCTATCTGTTATTGTATCAAAAATAGAGGTATTATTTATTTATTTACCACATAATGGCGCCCGAATAGGGACTTGCCCTTTCCCCACGCGCCGGAGAAGCCACGCCAGCCCCCTGATCCTCTGCAGCCGTGACGGAACCATACCGTGCACGTGCAGATATTTCTGCTTCAAGTATCCCTCAGGCCCACGGAGGAGACGGAGGTTGCGGTCCAGCATCCAGACGAGGCGGTGGAGGAACGCGGCGAGTCCCGACCAGAGCCCAAGCCGAGAGTCCAAGGTCCGAGGTATCCGGAGGCCCACCCGTAACTAAAGTCCGAAGTTCGTCAGTCCGTCGTCGTAGCAGTCCAGTCCAGTCCGAGGCCTTCCGTTCTTGCTGCCCGGTGAGTACCGTTGCTGGGGTAGTATCTAGACAGGGTCAATCTAATTGTCTCTGGTCCGTGGGTTTGGGGTACACAGATCCAACACGAAGTGTCCACCTAGGTGGGTGCGGGTCCTGACGTGTCTCTTTATGAGACCGGTAAGTTTCGTACTGTTTCAGCAGTGCATCTAGTAACTCTAGTCAGTTCTGTTCTCGAGAAAATTCATGTGTTCTGTTCTCAATATTTCAGGTAGTATCTTGTCCGAACTGTTATTTTAAATGTTATTTCATTGTGTTTTCAATGTCGTGGTACGAATGTGTTGTAATTATTGTGTTCATTGTGTATTTTATTGTGTCTAGACTCTAGTTCAGCCATGCCCCTGTTTTCTAAGTTACACCAGTTAAAAACTAGGAAAGGTCTGTTAGAAGAAGCAGTTCCTGTCCCGCCTAGGGACAGTCCAGGTCATTTTATGTATCTCAAGCATGGCATAAGTGCCATATTGTACCTAGATTTATGGGTCGAGTACACCAAGGAATTAGAAGAAAAGTATAGATGGCCTGTATCAGGCACATGGGATGCCGAGTGCATCATGCGAGTAGAAGAAGTATTATGGAAAAAGAAAGCCAGACAGTCACAGAAAGATGCCATCGAGTTATGGCGCAAAGAATCTCATAAAAGAACCGAAAAAGAAATCAGAAAGTCAGAATTAAGTAGAGAATCCATAGAAAGAGCTCAAGAAAAGGAATTAATTGAAATAGGTGAACGAGTTAAGACCGAACAGTCAGACAGACAGAGGAATGCCCTTATTAAGGGTATGTACCCTCTTCTTGCCGAGGGCTTGCCAAAAGCAGCCCTGGAGGCATCCAGTAATTTTCCGCCACCATTAGTTCCGACCAAGCTACGTCACAAACCGACCGCAGCTGATATTTTTCTCTCGTCCTACTTGGACGACACAGTCCCCGAATATGCAAATCCTGTTCCGCCAGCTCCTGTAAATAATGCAATCCCTGCTCCTCCAGTCACCGGGGCACCTGTCACAGTACCTGTTACGGTACCCCCGGTCCAGCCTACATTACAAGTACCCGCTACATCAGTCACTATGCCAGCAAGAAGAATATCCGTCGACGATTCCAGTTTAGGGGCCGCGGGGGGAGGTCCCCCGGGAACCCCGCCGCCACACAGACGTGTAACATCAGTCGAGTTACATGAACGTGCGTTACAGCGTACGCCTAAACACCAGTCCGTCGCAGATATCAGGCGAGCTCTTACCGAATGCCGTTATGATCCAGTCCCAGGCGATGATAGTATGGTTCTATATTCCGTACGTATAAGACGGGTGACCGAATATTTGGACACCCTACCGAATATGAAAGAAGATCTAGACAGAATATATCGTTTCATTCGTACAGGAACAGATCCAGAAAGTGTTGCCGAAGCGATATCTCAAAGGAAAGCTGAGATTCAGCTCATGCTATTAAAGTTTCTGATTAATTGTTTAATAAGGGAACAAGATTCCCCGACTAAAGATCCGGCCGAAATGAAAGTTCTGACAAGGTGGAGTGATAACATAGCTGAGGGTAAGCACAGAACCATCAGTAGTATAGAGAGTATGTACAAGAAAATTCGTAAAGAAATAATAAGGTTACACGAACAACGCAAAGAAGCACTAGTAAGCGAGAAAGAAAGTAACTCTGATACTGAAGAGGTAGACGACGAGAATCCCACCAGAATAGCGTATGTAGGTAGAACTAGACTTTCCGACCGACATTCACGTCTAAACTACAAGAAAACTGTTCCTCATCCAGCACCAGAACAAGGTTCTCTAGAACAAGTATTTCAAGCTACCGATCACATTCTGTAAGCAACCAGGTCATTTTATAAACGAGTGTGCAGTTCTGAAACACAATATAGCTACCGGTAAGACTAAAGAAAGACCACGTCCGCCTAGACAAGAACAAGTTTCGCAGACTTCTCAGTCACCACAGAATGCACCACAGACAGTTACAGCACCGCAGCCTATCGCTGCAACACAGCATGTTACACAGCAAATGTATCAGTATGCACAGTCCGAGTATCCAGAGTACCAGCAGTACTCATGAAACAGCCTAGAGAGGGAGGTAGGCTTGCCTCTCATCGAGATACCTGTAGATCAAGAAGGTCCCTATGTTCACAGTCAAGTATTAGGGAAAGACAGAAAGTTTCTGATTGATACAGGGGCAAGTAGGACGACCATAAGTCACGACGAGGTTCCAGGGGCTCCGCTCTCAGGCTCAAGAAATGTTTCCCTTGGATTTTCAGGAAAGCCTATTGTAAACGAGATATCTAAACCAGTTACTCTAGAAGTAGGTCCATTGTCCCGAACTACTGACCTGTTACTTACGAAGTCATGTCCAGAAAATTTGTTAGGCATTAAGACACTGAAAGAATTAGGTGCAGTTATTTGCTGCTCCCCAGAGGGAATACGTTTGTTTTTACGTGACTTCAAAGGTCACTATGTATTACGTGATTTTGATCCAAGATTATTGAATGTCCCCCAGCATCTATGGGCACAAGGTCCAACTGATGTTGGTTTCATGCAAATCACACCCCATCGTGTGACTCTCAAGCCAGGTGTAGTGTTACCACGAATCAGACAGTACAGATTGCCACCTGAGGCTGTAGCAGCCTTATCCAAAATTATTGACGAGCTCATTGCTCAAGGAGTGGTTGTAGAAACTGACTCCAATGTATGTAATTCTCCTATCATTCCAGTCATGAAACGTACTGATCCAAATGCACCTCCAGTATATCGATTAGTGATTGACCTTCGAGAACTTAATAAATGTATCATTCCCCAGTACCCAGTTGTTCCAGATATCTCTTCCCTATTGACAGCCATTGATTCTGAAGCTACATTTTTTACAGTCATAGACCTTAAAAATGCATTTTTCAGTGTCCCCATTCATCCAGACAGCCAGTTTCTTTTCGGATTCTGTTTAAATGGAAGGAGCTATAAGTTCACACGAGCTCCTCAAGGTTTCACAGAGAGTCCTAGCATTTACAGTCAAGCACTTAAGAGACAACTAGACAATATTCACATGCCAACTGACACTGCCCTGCTCCAGTATGTCGATGATCTACTGATCACAGCCCGTTCTGAACGTGACTGCGAGCGAGCATCACTGACAGTTCTGTATTTCCTAGCCGAGATGGGACACAAGGTGTCCCCTTAGAAGCTTCAATTCTGTGTCCAGCAAGTGATCTATTTAGGCCACTTACTGTCCAAGAGGGGTAGACAGTTGACACCTGACCGTATCCAGTTAATAGCGAGTCTTCCTCAGCCCAAGACCCAGAAGGAGGTACGTGCCTTTATCGGCCTCACTTCTTATTGCAGACAATGGATTCCCCAGTATGCATTTCTAGCCAAGCCACTGATACAGTTAACGACACAGGAGGCAGCCGTATCGACTGTTCTCCCTTGGACATCTGAACATACACTTGCTTTTAATGAATTAAAGAAAGCTCTATGCCAAGCTCCAGTTCTAGCTACACCGAACTACAGTAAGCCTTTTACACTTTTCGTCACAGAACGTGAAGGTACAGCATTATCTGTTCTCACACAAGATCAAGCAGGACAATACAAGCCTTGTGCTTATTTTTCGAGCACATTAGATCCAGTAGCCCAGGCTCTGCCTGCGTGCCTCAAGTCAGTTGCAGCCACAGCACTAGCTATCAGACAAAGTGATTCCATAGTATTAGGACACTCCCTGACAGTACAAGTTCCACACTCCGTGGAAGTTCTTTTAAATCGAACACAGACTCAGCACTTGACAATTGCTCGTTTAACAGGTTATGAATTGACACTGTTCCAGCCACACATAGAAATCAGACGCTGCAACGTTCTAAATCCTGCTACACTGTTACCGTCAGTTACTTCAAATCCTGCCACACATGATTGTGTGGAAGTGGTTAACACCATGACAAAGCCAAGACAAGACCTGACAGATATTCCATTACCAGACCCCGACCTGACACTTTATGTGGATGGTTCATGTATGAGAACAAGTACAGGAGAACTAGTAGCCGCGTATGCAGTGACTACTGACACTGAAGTTGTAGAGACACATCGTATTGACACTCTGTCCGCTCAAGCAGCAGAGCTAGTCGCTCTGACCCAAGCCTGCATACGTGCCAAGAACCTGAAAGTTAACATTTACACAGATTCACGTTACGCATTTGGAGTCGTACACGACTTCGGAGTGCTCTGGCAGGAGAGAGGTTTCATGACTTCTCATGGAACCAAGATTCAGCATGGTCTCCTTATTCAAGCTCTGTTAGAAGCAATACATTTACCGACAGCTATCGCTATTATGAAGTGCAAAGCACATACGAAAGTCACTGACATTATTTCCCAAGGTAATGATCTAGCAGATCAAACAGCCAAGCTCACAGCTCAGACTCCAGACATTCCAGTTAACACAACACTGACACACACTCCAGATCCGACTACATGTATGACAGTTAAGGACCCCACTCAAGATGTCATAGATATCCAGTTACATGCTACTCCCGATGAAATCAAGAAATGGTCCGAACAAGGAGGGGTCCAGACAGATCAGGGATGGTTGACGAAGGGAAAAGCCACATGGTTTCTCCCCGACTCAATGGTTCAAGTCATTATTAATACCGCACATAGTCCTGCACATTTAGGAGAAAAAGCCATGTTAGACAGTATCCAGAACATTTGGTTTAACAAGCATTTACGAGCTGCAGCCAAGCAGAAAGTCCGTACCTGTATGATATGTTGTCAGTTCAATCCAGGTAAAAGTGTCCCGGTGGAACAAGGGGGATTCCAGCCTCCTGACCACCCTTTTGAAGTCCTCCAGATGGATTACATTCAGATGGAGCGATGTCGAGGTTTCAAGTATGTCCTTGTAGTTGTATGCGCTTTGTCCAGGTGGACAGAGGCATATCCAGTTCCAGATTACACAGCCGCGACCACTGCCAAGCAGCTGGTTCGTGAATTCTTCCCCCGTTATGGACTCCCTAGGGTCGTGTATTCTGATAACGGCCAGCCATTCTCATCTGAACTCATGAAGAACGTTTCCCTTCTGTTAGGGTACCAGTGGAAGTTTCATTGTGTACGCCATCCTGAAGCAGCAGGTCTCGTAGAGAGACATAATCAGACCCTGAAAATCCGTATTGCAAAAGTCTGTAAAGAGAAAGGTGTGGACTGGCTAGTAGCTCTGCCAGTCGCCCTATTCTATATGCGCATGGTCGCACATTCCAGATCAGGTCTGTCCACGTATGAGGTCGTATTCGGCCGCCCCCCTAACATGTGGGGTACACCTAGACCCCGAAGTATTACAGATGTTTCCAGTAATATGCTGACAGATTACCTAGCTTCCTTGATGTCTGCCCTACACTCTTGTCGTTCACAGGTTGCCGCTGCATTCCCAGACAATACCGAGGTGAAACCGCATGAGGTCATACCAGGCGACCTCGTGCTGGTCCGAAATTTTGATCGTTCAAGTCCGCTGGAGCCTCGCTGGAAGGAACCGAAGCAAGTCCTTCTTACCACCCGTACTGCCGTCAAGCTGGAAGGCAGGAAGGGGTGGGTGCACCTGTCTCATGTAAAGACATTTTATGGACTAAAGACTATTTCCAAAAACATTTCCGAAAATTGCAAGGATTTTAAAGACTGCCAAAATACTGTTCTCAAGGACTGTCCCGCAAATGACATTGACACCAAGCCCTCCCTGTTAGAGGAAACTCCGCAGCAGGAGTATAAACGTAAGCTCCGGTCTAGTAAAATAAGTCAGCCAGTTTAATTGTCCAAGTCCTCCCCTAGGTGAAACGGTTAGACAGGTTTCTGACATGTATAAGATAGACCCCCATAGTGAGAGAGTTAGTCAAAACTCTATCAGATGTATCATTATTTTATGTTTTCTTCTATTTTTGAGTTTGATGGTTACCTGCACGAGCTATGCATTGCATTTATGTTTTCCAATTTCTCATGTAAATAAGTCTTCTAATGCTACAGTAGAGCACATATTTAGTGATCTGCCTCCTCATGAGCTATCCTATCGCCTTGCTATGCGTAATAACACCTTCATCCGTATGTTACACTATTCACACCAGACCAGCAATGCCACTAATTGTTGGGTGTGTGGTCGACTCCCCCCTTTCCAGACACCGAAGGGAGTTCTGCCACTCTTTCCTTATCCATTTTCACATAATGGTTCGTGTGGAGCATGGTCCACGCTAACGTCATCCTCAACTGATATGTCCCTTCTAAACAGTACATGTTTTCCAGACAAGCAAGGTCTTTCCCATAGAACCGGGTTGGATCTAGAAAATGAAGTTTATAATCTAGGTAATTATTCTTCGAATTTTATGGTCCTGAATGTTCAGTCTGATACTACTCCAGATTTGCCTGCAATTTCAGTACTACCAGTCAAAGGCGAATTATGTGTCAGAAAGAATGGTTCTGCACATGTAGGACATAGTGATTGTACTACCATTGTCAAGTATAGTGACAGTAGGGAATCTATTTTCAAAGCCTCACGTCATTCATATTTTGTTTGTGGTCAGACCGCATATGTTCGTCTGCCCCTCGATTGGGATGGAACCTGCTACATTGCCTTCCTACTGCCACCAGTTTTCCTAGCCCCATCCGACTATCATAGAAACACACATCTAGTACACATTAGACATAGAAGGGAGATCGAGTCCCCGATTGTCGATCAAACTGAAACTACCCTAGAACAGTATCAAGATTTTAATAAAGGATTCTTCTTCTTTTTAGGTCCCGTCCAGAATAGTAAGCTAATCCGTAGGTTAACCAGAACCCTTGAAGCAGTAGTGAATGAGACTACTTCCGCTCTAGGTAACTTAACCGAAGAGCAATCTGCTATGAGATTTGTAGTTTTGCAAAATCGTCTCGTCCTTGACGTCATACTGGCCGATAGGGGCGGGGCATGTAGAGTCATCGGATCTAGTTGCTGCATTTTCATTCCTAATAACGCGCCGTCTGTTTATTCAGCTATGACCAGACTTCATAAAATTGCCCATCAGTTACACCAGAATCCAGGCACCTGGACATGGTCCGGTTGGCTCTGGAGTATAATTTCTGCCTGGGGATGGAAAGTATTGTCATTCCTAGGTATAGCAGTAATGATCATATTCAGTTGCTGCCTCTGTTTACAATGTGGCCCTGCGATTTGCGGCATTTGTGCTACATCCTGTATTCCAAGTCCTAGTCCTAAGCCCCGCTCTAGATCCCGTTCCAAGATAATTCGAGACGAGCAAATGATACTGTATGAAATGATAGATGGTATCATGAATATTGATGTTTCCTGATGGAAACGTAGTGACAAGGAGGGAATGTGGAAAAGTAAATTTTGCCATGTTCTGTGTCCCTACGTGTTCCCCATCTTATGTTATATGTGCATGATTAATATGCATATGTATTCCCTTATGATCGATTAAAGACGCAATTCCAGTTGTGTCCAACTCTAATATGCCAGTTTCCAGTTCTCGTGAAAGCTACGAGTATTAGGCCTATGTAAAGTTATGTTGCCACGTTTCACAGTGTGCACGTAAATTCAGTAAAAGTTCCCGTTTCTAGGCCTCAAAAGGGCCCGGACACCAGATTCAGCTCCTGTCTCCTGAACCCTCGCTGAGGAGCGATACAGCCCCCACCTGTATCCCTGACCTTTCACTTACTTCCTGCCTCACAGTGCCCGGCACGGCCAGGCTCTGCCTGCCAGTCTGCCAAGAGTATGTTATGATCGGTACACAGACAAAATATCGAAAATAAAATATCGGAAAGACAAAATATCGAAGTTTAAATATCGAGATACAAAAATATCGAAGGTAAGTAATATCGACAGTCTAAATATCGATATTGGCATGATATCAGTAATATCGAAGTTGTAAATATCGATGTTAATAATATCGAAATTAATAACTTTGTTACTAATATCAAGTTTTAAATAAATTTAGTGTATATTATATTGTATTTATTATGTTTTATTATTTATTTTTAATGTTATTTTATTAAATATTGTCTTTTACTACTGTAGCGGGTTGTGGGTTTATAGGGGAATAGGGTGGGAAGTAATTTAATTATGTTAAATTAATTATTAATTAGTAGGAATTATTAATTAATTAATTGAGAATTAATTTTTAATTATTTTTAATTAATTTATTAATAGATAAATATGTTCTCTAGCGGGTTATGGGTTTATAGGGGAATAGGGTGGGAAGTAATTTAATAATAATTAATTAATTGATATATGTTTGTACATATTTTAATTAATAATTAATTGGTCATTAATTTCTATTAATTAGTTAATTAATTATTATAATTTTTACATATTTATAATTATTAATTAGTTGGTAATTAATTATTATTAATTATTTAATTACATTAATTATAGTAATTTTTTTATATATAATTTATTGGTATTCTTAATTAATTAATTGTGCAAAATAATATTAATTATTAAATTAAATTAATTACAGCAAATGTGCTAATATATTTACTTTATTGTTATTGTTAATTAATAATTAATTGGTAATTAAATAATATTAATTAATTTTGGGTACAGGGGTATTTTTAGGGTTCAGGGTCAGTTTTCAGTTCATGGGTACAGGGGTATTTTTAGGGTTCAGGGTCAGTTTTCAGTTCATGGGTAAAGGGGTATTTTTAGGGTTCAGGGTCAGTTTTCAGTTCATGGGTAAAGGGGTATTTTTAGGGTTCAGGGTCAGTTTTCAGTTTTTGGGTAAAGGGGTATTTTTAGGGTTCAGGGTCAGTTTTCAGTTTTTGGGTAAAGGGGTATTTTTAGGGTTCTGGGTCAGTTTTCAGTTCATGGGTAAAGGGGTATTTTTAGGGTTCAGGGTCAGTTTTCAGTTTTTGGGTAAAGGTGTATTTTTAGGGTTTTGGGTCAGTTTTCAGTTTTTGGGTAAAGGGGTATTTTTAGGGTTCAGGGTCAGTTTTCAGTTCATGGGTAAAGGGGTATTTTTAGGGTTCAGGGTCAGTTTTCAGTTTTTGGGTAAAGGTGTATTTTTAGGGTTTAGGGTCAGTTTTCAGTTTTTGGGTAAAGGGGTATTTTTAGGGTTCAGGGTCAGTTTTCAGTTTTTGGGTAAAGGGGTATTTTTAGGGTTATGGGTCAGTTTTCAGTTCATGGGTAAAGGGGTATTTTTAGGGTTCAGGGTCAGTTTTCAGTTTTTGGGTAAAGGGGTATTTTTAGGGTTCTGGGTCAGTTTTCAGTTCATGGGTAAAGGGGTATTTTTAGGGTTCAGGGTCAGTTTTCAGTTCATGGGTGAAGGGGTATTTTTAGGGTTCAGGGTCAGTTTTGGGTTTTTGGGTAAAGGTATTTTTAGGGTTCAGGGTCAGTTTTGGGTTTTTGGGGTACAGTCGTACAGGGTAAAAATAAAATTAATTTAAATTAAATCAATTAAATGAAATTAAAAAATATAAAATTACATTACATTATTAAGTTTTTTATTTATTTTAAATGTATATGTATTAGTTTTACATTTTTAATTATGTTTTAATATTTTTATTTAATATTTGTAACATTATATGTATTTTATAATTATTTTTACATTATTATTAATACATTTAAAAAAACGATATTTTTAAATACGATATTTTTGTACTACGATATTATTTTTTCGATATTTTTGTACTTACCTTGTTAGGGATAGGATTCCTATATTTTTGACTTCGATATTTTTGTCCCGATATTTTTGTATTTCGATATTTTTGATTTCGATATTTTGTCAGACATTCGTTATGATCCTAGTTATCAGTCCAGCTCTCCTTCTCTGCATTCCTAAGCTACTGAATCGCATCAATAGTTTCAGTCATCGTCTAGCCTTTACGTCTCCATGTAAGGGAAATACTGTATTAATGGTCATTTAATATTCCTTTACACACATTACATGTAGAATAATGCATGCACCAGTCTTAGAGTCTGTTAGCCTTTGCCCTGATAACTTTTGGATTCTATCAACATGTTCTCTAAACATCAGATACTAGATAGTGGTTAGGTACATGTCGCCCTGACTCTCCAGACTTTCGTCTCCTTCTCTAGCGCAGAAGTCATAGCCCCCAGCTTCTCCTAGTAACACGTCATTGCCAGCTTGCGCGCACCACTAGGTCAGAGGTCCCGGCTCCTTAGGTAGCCCCCTCCATGTTTCTGCCCCATTTATGACATATTCTGTTACGTTTACATCACATGTCTATGTATACGCCCTGTTACACCTACTTTTAGTCTTATCTTTCGCGACTGCTACAAGACACACCTTCTGCTCCGCCCACTGCTACGCCTACTGTACTCACTGTAATGCTATTGTTTTACTATATATATGTTGTACATTGTTATTAAAGTTACCCTCTCGAGCCTGCTCATTCCAGATCCTGCCCCCGGCAGCGCTGCCATCCTGTTTCCGTGCAGGTTGTCCTGTTCCTGTCCTTTATGCTGTATTAAACCTGCAAACTCCAGCTACCTCGAATCTTGACTCTTATTTATTGAGCTATCTGTTATTGTATCAAAAATAAAGGTATTATTTATTTATTTACCACAGTTATATATTTCTTAGAAACCAGAACATGGAGTTAAGAAGAACACATGTGTATTTGAAATGTTTATTTACTAATGCCGTCTTCTCAGGCGTAGTATCTTAGATAATACAAGTACACATATTATCAGTAGCAAAATTACCAGCATAGTTACTAGTACATAAAAAGCGAATGGTGACAGTATGTTAACATGCTGTAAATGAATAAGAGTTATCAACACTTATAAGCAGCCACGGGCCGTGGAGGGAGTTACGGTGGGGCAGGGAGGCGGGGAGGGGGAGGGGCAGGGTGGAGAGGGCTCCACCCTGCCCCTCCCCCTCCCCGCCTCCCTGCCCCACTGTAACTCCCTCCACGGCCCGCGGCTGCTTATATCTCACCCTCCCTAATACACATATTATATTATTTGCTAAGAAGGTCTGTTTGTGTTGGTTTAGGGCGTGCCCATACTTTAGTGTCTTAGATTTGAAGGAATCACATCAGCATACACCAGCTCTCTCTTCATGTGAACCGCATCAACTGTTGTGTATGTGTGTTCGGCAAAGCAATATAAAACCCGCCTCATGCCCAGAATTGGCAGAAGCTGCACTTATGTTATGAGTATGAAGTCGTGCAGATCAGACCTCATAACAATTCTGTATCGTGTTGTTCTTGAAACTTCAGCACTCGCTGTACAGATATAGTTTAACAAGCAAAGCAGATAGTAGAGCAATAACATATTATTCTCATGTAACCCACGATGAACTACTAGGTTGAAAGCTAAAGCAACAACTAAGTGTCGTGTGCAGAAGTTGCAAAAAAGGAAAAATGGCGTTTAAACCGGTAATGAGCCCATGCTAACTTAACACGGTGTAAAGATATCCAGGACCTAGATGACACCTCCCCATGATCCGGAAACGAACTGAATAAGATAATAGAAGTGCCATCTCATGAGAGCAGATTGCAACTTTATATGTGGACGGTCCGCAAGGTAAAACATTAAAAACTAGGAAAATGTAATGCTAAAGAAAAATAAAACAGCCAAGTACTTTATCGAGTCTTAAGCCAATAGGCAAGCTAAATAATAAAAACTTGACAAATAAGTCAATGAATTGTCAATGAAATGCTAGTACTCAGCATATCAAACATGAAAAAGGTCTATGACATAACTGTGTATGCAAAATAAGCTGCAACAGCCTCCAATAGGAAGTCACCGTCTTCATCCGAAAAGAGTTCAGCCATCCAATTTAAAAGCGGAAAAGAACATACGTGCTCTCCCAGCACCGGATCCTCTATCACCATCAGAGGACAGCTCGGTGGGTTTTCAAGAAAGCTCTGTTCCAAGAAAGACTGTGTTGCCGCCAGTAAATTCCAGGGACCAATTAGTCCATGCATCAATGCCACAGCCATAATCCTTTCGCCAGGACAAACCAACTCGTGAGTAATGATAGGAGTCATCAGCTGATTAAAGTCGACGTCAGGAGAAACCGGTCCGCAGAGACACAAATCAATGGCCCAATCGAAATCACAGGTCAGGCAGTGAAATACAGGCTGGACACAGGTGAAGTAGGAGAATCGAAAAGATAATCCATATGCCGTGCTTAATATCGCCAACGGCATTGTGCCATAATATTCTAGCATGCGATTGCGGAACAGTGTCAGCAGCTGCAGGGCGGGAGCTTGCACAGGAGGGACATCCATATTTAAAAATGTAAAAAAGCACAAGAGCGTCCGCTGGAAATGCAAGTAAAAATGGCAATCCACGAAGCACAGTGGAAAAAATAGAATGAAAGAAAGCAGGGATGACTCCAAAGATTTTCTCAAATGAAGTCACGAGACCACTGGTAACAACTTTAAAAAAGTGCGCCAGGGCCTTTGTGGAGGACGCGTTAAAGATAGTCCGAACCATCTTGCTGAAATGGAAAGGCGAATCACTATTGAAAAGGGTCTGCACCTCTGTACGGGTGTTCGCTATGTGAAGCACGAAAGTTTCACGGGCCGAACTCAAGGCCACCTCTCTCTGAGACAAAAGAGCTCTTATTCTTGCCATGCCGTTGAAATCTGCTCCCAAGGTTGGTATTTGTGGCCAGATTGAAAACTCCCTATGTTCATGTGTGGGAGGAAATAGAACATTTCTGCAGCAAATAACCCGTTCACTTACTGTTACGATAAAAGGAATACTTTTAATTAACCCAGAACTATCTTCATTATTGAGCATCAAATAACTACCATTTTCCAACAACTTGAACGTGGGGATGATAGCAGGAACTGGCGTGCCTTGCAACACGCAAGCCATATTTGGTCGGTGTTTGTTGCATGAACCGTGTAACTGTATTGGCCTACACATTAGTGAATGATCTGGCGTCTCAGTGCATTCCTCTCCATTCAGATAAACTTCTTGATCATCTTTGAAACATCTGTATGTGTATGGAAGCGACCAGACCTCATGAAGAAAAGCACTACCTAAAGGTTCATAACGACCTATTGGTATATATTTCATACAATTTGAAAACTTATATAAAGCAAAAGGCAGCGTTATTAAACCGTGGATAAGGCACGTTGCCAAAAAACCCGCAATCCTCTGCTGATGATGTCACTGAGCATGTCATGAATGATGTAATATGTGACATCATCAGCAGTGGATTACGGGTAATAGTATCTCTAGTTTACTCCCCTATAGCTGTCTTTCTTTTAACATAAGTGTCTGTTTCCTTCCCTTATACTTACTGTTTTTGGTTCGCTTCCGGTTCGCGTACCGGCGAGCGAACTGGGAAGCGTACTACGAGAAATAGAGGTTGGCACAGTTCCAAATATTGTACCAATTTTTTAATAACGGGGAGGTAGTTCTGAAAAGAACTTTTTTTTTATTGTTTTTGTTGTTTTATATTTTTTTTATTATTTTTCTGAACATTTTTTTACTTTTTTTGAATTTTTCTGAACAGTTTTATATTTTTTTGGGTTTTTCTTGCAGGGGGCAATGAAAACGATTCATTGTAAAGGGCTCAACAGGAGCAACAAAACAAAAAAAAAGTATTTATTATTTGGGGCGTTTCGTACAAACTTGCATATGATAGTCAATAGCTCTGTTGATCAGAGTGATGCTTCTTTCTCCGTAGCAAATGAATCCACTGCAATGTACGCAGACGTGTTTTACTTCATGAAATCTCATTTGAATATTTGGCACCATCTCCCTGCCCTCTGGTCCCGTTACTTCCGGTACAACAGATCTTCTGGCCATAATAGGGAGATTATCTAGGTCGTTACGAAACTGTGCAGCACTGTAGTTGTTAGGATGCCACCTAGTCATATGGCGATGCATTGTGTAGTTTCCGAAACTGTATTTTTTGTTGGTCCCTCTGGACAGTCTATCTTGACATATAAGGCAAGTTACGTATCTTGCATTTACTTTTTTCTGACCTTTGGGAATTTAAAAAAATTGCCAAATGAAGTTTTCTTTCCGGTGAGACGTCCTGGGCTCCTCAGGCAAAAAGTGCCTCTCTTCGTGCTCGTCGTCCTGTTCCTCTTCTTCTTCTTGCTGAATTATAACTTCAGCAGGTGGTCCACTCTTCCTTGGATGTGGTGGAGGTGGTGGGGAAGCACCAGCTGAAGCTACTAAAGAAGCCATTGCTCACTGGTAACAAAGGGTCTTTCTCTCACAATGATGAAAGTCAGAGTGAGGAAAGAAGGAGGGATTTTCATCATTTGGGAAAAACAATAGTTCTCAACCAATGAAAAGTGTTCATTTTAGATTATATGACCTAGTCTTACATCATTAGGAAACCAAAAGTGAAATGAACCAATGAAAAGTGTTATTACCAAGTCACATGACCTGCTGTGTTTACGTTAAGCGCTTTACAGGGCCTCCCGCTTTGCTTCCAGAAACCTGTGCTTTGCGACTCGGTAAGCGTACCAGTTCGCTAACGTAGCACGTCATATGACGTATCACGCGACAACGTGAAACGTCATGCGGACGGGAGGCGTCACGATGTTTTCTAACGCGGCAGTTGCGGTAAAGAAACGTTTACCGGCTCGCGGTCTATTTCGCGGCATCAAGGTCAGCTAACGGGAAGCTTCCCGATTCGCGAAGCGGGAACGAAGAAAAAAAAATATTTAAAAAAAAAATTATTAATAAACATATAAAATATATTTTTGGATTTAAAGAAGAATACATTTTACAGCTACAGATATTAGCTGTTAAAAAACCAATGAAATTCACTGAAAAAACCATAGGTTATAGACCATATATAGTTAGGAATTAGCATTTACAAAACCTTGAAAATTCACTGAAAAAACCATAGGTTATAGACCATATATAGTTAGGAATTAGCATTTAGAAAACCTTATTTTACTCACACAAAACCATTGAAATTCCATATATAGTTAGTTGCACTAACTATATATCGCGCACCCGCAATCCACTGCTGATGATGTCACATATTACATCATTCATGACATGGTCAGTGACATCACTGATGACATCACTGATGACATCTCAAATGACATCACTGATGACATCACTGATGACATCTCAAATGATATCACTGATGACATCATGACACACCAATACCAGTTACTACATACGCACTCACTGATTCCTACGTCTACACACACATTCACTCATTCACCCATACAATCACTCATACATACAGTCACTCATTATTACAACACTATCATATGCACTCATACACCTATGCAGACAGTCACACACTGCCACTCATCCATGGAGTTACTCACACACCAAGTCAGTCCTGTAAAGAATCAATCACACTTCCATTTCTTCATCTATACAGTTAAACACAGAACACCATACTTCAGTGACATCACTGATGACATCACTAATGACATCTGAAATGACATCACTGATGACGTCTCAAATGACATCACTGATGACATCATGACACACCAATACCAGTTACTACATACGCACTCACTGATTCGTACGTCTACACACACATTCACTCAATCACCCATACAATTACTCATACATACAGTCAGTTATTATTAGAACACTATCATATGCACTCATACACCTAGTCAGTCCTGTGAAGAATCAATCACACTTCGATTTCCTCATCTATAGTTAAACACAGAACACCATACTTTTCACACATATACTAACACATACTTACTCTCTTATACAATCACTGATACAAGTACACATTGATATGCACAGCGTCACACACCTCCCAGCCAGCCACACACACACTCAGTCTTCCATCCATCCAGTCATTCTTCAATATGTAAAACGTATTTAAACTTTACAAAAACACACAGACACTAGATGATGTCATCAGTGATGTCATCAGTGATGTCACTGACCATGTCATGAATGATGTAATATGTGACATCATCAGCAGTGGATTGCGGGTGCGCGATATATAGTTAGTGCAACTAACTATATATGGAATTTCAATGGTTTTGTGTGAGTAAAATAAGGTTTTCTAAATGCTAATTCCTAACTATATATGGTCTATAACCTATGGTTTTTTCAGTGAATATATATATATATATATATATATATAAAACGTCCTATCCTGAGCGATCTCACTCTATAGTGTTCCCACTATCCTAATAATACCTCCTGCTCTCTATTGGGAATTTCCTAAGTACCTAATATCTACTGGAAGTATCTATCTCACATGAGTTATTATTATCCCTCGTGTACTGGATAGGAGATCCGATCCTCTCACACAAGAACTGCCGCATTATTACATTCAAGAATTAGTCCTGTTATGACTTACACTCTCCCCTGTCATCAGTTACCTTCTCAGAAGGGGATGTCCCATCCTTCTGTTCGTCAGCATCTGGCTAAAAAGAAAGATTAACTCTATCATGGAAACAATACTCAGATGCATTTATTAAGAACTGGGGTCCCTTTATTAAACAATAAAAATAAACATTGCATTCATAGTAGCACCTAGCAATCTAAGCATAGCCTGAAAAGTAAAGGAAAGAGTTATTATATTTGCGCACTATAATAGCAGGAAAGACTTCACCTTATAATTATGTAGTCCGGTACTGGCTGTCATCTGGGTCCCTCTCTCATCTGTGCCTTGGCTCATCTCAGACTCTGCTCTGCACCCACGGATACACGTCTCCACCACTATGCACCTTCACCTCCGTCACCCCTCCAAAGCACTGGAACCCTTCTCTGGTCTTCGTCTCTGCCTCTCAGCTCTGCACCGTCCAATCTGCACTGACTTCTCCTCTCTCCCACGAACTGTCTTCACTTCCAAGCTTCAATCTAATAGTTTAGTTTCCACTACTCTGAGAACCATCCATTCAACTAACTTCTTCACTCTGATTATTCCAATTCTGGCTACAAAATAACTCTAACTGCTCTAACAGACCAATTAACGGTAGAGGTTTGGTCTTTCCAAAAGATCATCTGCTTGTCCAAAAATCGTCTGTGTCGTTTCTCTCCCAAAGATCGTCTGCCCGTTCTACCTCTCTGCACTTCGATAATATAGAGAGCCCTTGGTTCGTGGAAATTTCCAGACAGTAACCTGCCGCCCACCAGACTTCTGTACCAGGCCCGGCTCCCGATGCTCCCACAGTGGCCACCTGTTGTTGCGTCTTAAACCCGAGCTTCGCTTACATTCCTCCGATAAGGGCCAGCTCTGACCGGTTCTTCTCCAGCGAACAACAGCTCATAACGAAAATATCACTCTTGACCTACAAGCGCCTCGGGCAACCGAGGCAGAAAGGAAAAAGGAGTCTCTCTCGTTTGGGCCTTACAGGCCCAAAAACGATGTAAAGAGCACAGAATTATATCAAAGTCAATAGGCTAACTCTAAGAATAGGCTAAGAATAGGGATGTATCCACTATACTAAGATGGTAGTAGACCACAGTCACCACCAATTATCCGGTCAGCACAGCATCACAGAAAGGGGAGGCATACTGGGAGACATACTGAAAACAGCAGAAGCAACGGAACCTCCATCCGTATTTTTCCTTATCACACCTTCGCTCTGAGGTGTGTCTGTCGGGCTCCTCCCTGAGAGTCTTAAGACCAGTGACTTAACACCGCCCTTCGTTTGCACCCAATGCCACAGGCTCGCTCCTGACCTCAGCACCCCTCGCTGCTGCTCATTTTTTCTCTCCCTGCTGTTGCCCTTATTTCGTAATTGTCGTAACTGTACTTATTTTAGTCACTGTGAACTGTTCTGTGCCTCGTTAGTTGTACTGTTGCCCTCATTCTGTGCTTGTAATTAATTTTATCTTCATTTCTGTCCAATTGATTGTGCCCCTGGTGTTCCCCCCGCTTCCCGCCGCTGCTGCCGCGTGGTCCCGCCCCTTTTCTTTTCTGTTATCCCCATTGGCCCCCCCGATCCCGCCTCCCAGCTGCTCCTCCCTCCCACTTCGCCTCATATGGAGCCCATGCATATGCGCAGCGGGCCGCTATAGGCAAGCCCGTCTACGCCCGTCCACGCCTGGACCGCGCCCAGCGCCAGGACCCCTGGACCTCGACGATGCCAGCGCACCCGACAGACCTACGACGCCGCCACCCTCCACGCACTCAACACCGGCCGGAACCTCGCCTGCTATCGAGCCATCCCGTAACGCACCCACGGACCCTTCACCTGCCAAGCCTGCAAATTCACCTGCCTCCGAACCTGCACCGCACCCGCCAAGCCGAGCACCAACAACAACCACCTCAAGTGCATCCTGCTCAACACCCGCTCCGTCCACAGGCACGCCATCGAACTCTGGAACCTCCTCGACACAACCTCACCAGACGTCGCCTTGCTCACGGAAACCTGGATGAACGCCTCCCCAGCCCCCGACATCGCCATAGCCATCCCGGACGGCTACAAGATCACCCGGAGGGACCGCTTCAACCAAACCGGAGGAGGCATTGCCATCATCAACAGAAACACCATCCGCATCACGACCAACTCTGACGACACCCTCACCGCCGCCGAGCACCTTCACTTCCAGATCCACACTTACCCCAAGACCACCCTCAGAGGCACGTTCATCTACAGACCCCCGGGACCACGCACCCAATTCAGCGAAGCCATCGCAGACTTCATCAGCCCGCACGCCCTCACCTCCTCAGACTACATCCTCCTATGGGACCTTAAGTTCCACCTGGAGAACGACAAGGACTGCAACACCGCCGCCCTGCTGGACAACCTCGCCAACCTCGGGCTCAAGCAACTGGTGAACACCCCAACCCACTACGCCGGCCACACGCTCGACCCCGTCTTCTCCTCCAGCAAGCACAACTCCTTCAGCCACTCCACCGGACTACACTGGACAGACCACAGCTACGTCCACTTCAACTTCAGGAGAACCACGACCCACCACCACCCGCAACAGGTTCCCCGCAGAAGCTGGAGCAAGATCACCGCCGACCAGCTCACCACCTCCCTCAGCCAGAACCCTCCTACCAACACAACGGACCCCAACGAAGCAGCCTGCAACCTCACACTGTGGCTCACCGACTGCGCCGACGAACTCGCACCACTGAAGAACCCTCCCAGCAGACCCGGCAGCAGGAAAGCCTCGTAGTTTACCACCAACCTCAAAAACTCCAAGAAAACCTGCCGCACCCTCGAGAAAGCCTGGCGCCACGACCAGACAGCAGAACACATGACGGCCCTCAAGAACGCCACCCGCAAGCACCACCAGCTGATCCGCACCACCAAGAAGATAGCATTCAAAGAAAGACTGGACAACAACACCCACAACAGCAAGGAGCTCTTCAGCATAGTCAAAAAGCTCTCAAATCCCAGCGCCTGCAACACCGACATCACTCCCTCGCAAGACCTCTGCGACTCCCTCGCCTCGTTCTTCCACCGCAAGTTCGCCGACATTCACAACAGCTTCGGCGCACAAACCACGTACCCAACCGCCGAACCAATGCCCCCAACCACCACCCTCTGCAACTGGACCCCAGTCAGCACCGAAGACACCACCCGCACGATGAACACCATCCACTCCGGCTCCCCTACCGACCGATGCCCACACAAAATCTACAACAAAGCTGACTCCATCATCACACCCCAACTCCGGAACATCATCAACAGCTCCTTTGCATCCGCCACCTTCCCGTAGAGCTGGAAACACGCCGAGCTGAGCGCCCTCCTCATGAAACCCACCGCGGACCTCACGGACCTGAAGAACTTCCACCCCATCTCGCTTCTTCCCTTTCCAGCCAAAGTCATCGAGAAGACCGTCAACAGACAACTCTCCGCCTTCCTCGAGACCAACGGATCCCTCGACCCCTCACAGTCCGGCTTCCGAGCAAACCCCAGCACCGAGACTGCCCTCATCGCAGCCACCGACGACATTAGGTTCCTGCTCGACAACGGGGAAACGGCTGCCCTCATCCTCCTGGACCTCTCAGCAGCCTTCGACACCGTCTACCACCGCACCCTGATACAGCGCCTCAGCAACACCGGAATCGAAGGAGCGGCCCTAAAGTGGATCATCTCATTCCTCGCCGGAAGAACCCAGAGAGTCCGCCTCCCCCATTCCGATCCACGGCCACCGAAGTCATCTGCGGCGTCCCGCAAGGATCCTCACTCAGCCCAACCCTCTTCAACGTCTACATGAGCCCTCTCGCAGCCATCGCCCGCCGACGACACCCAGCTGATCCTCTCCCTCACCAACAACCCCAACACCGCCAAAGCCAACCTCCAGGAAGGAATGAGAGACTTCGCAGAATGGATGAAGATCAGCCGTCTGAAACTGAACTCAGACAAGACGGAAGTCCTCATCCTTGGACCATCACCCTCCGCATGGGACAACTCCTGGTGGCCCCCTGCCCTGGGCAGTGCACCCAAACCAACGTTCCACGCACGCAACCTGGGCTTCATCCTGGACTCCTCCCTCATGATGACCAAGCAAGTGAACGCAGTTTCATCATCCTGCTTAAACACCCTGCGCATGCTCCGAAAGATTTTCCGATGGATCCCCATAGAAACCAGGAAGACGGTCACCCATGCCCTCGTCACCAGCCGTCTGGACTACGGAAACACCCTCTACGCTGGAACCACAGCCAAACTCCAGAAAGACTCCAGCGCATTTTGAACGCCTCAGCACGACTCATTCTGGACATCCCTCGCCGTAGCCACATCTCTGCCCACCTGAAAGACCTGCACTGGCTCCCCGTCAACAAGTGGATCACCTTCAGACTCCTCACCCACGCACACAAAGCTCTCCACGACACGGGCCCGAAGTACCTCAACAGACGCCTCACATTCTACACACCCACCCGCCAGCCTCGCCTCCGTCCCACGAATTCGGAAATCCACCGTCGGAGGAAGATCCTTCTCCTACCTGGCAGCCAAGACCTGGAACTCCCTCCCCACTCACCTACGGCTGACCCTGGATCACCTCTCCTTCAGGAAACAACTCAAGACCTGGCTGTTCGAGCAATAGCGACTCCCCCCCCCCCCATAGCACCTTGAGACCCTTACGGGTGAGTAGCGCGCTATACAAATTCTTGTGATTGATTGATTGATTAATCAAGAGTTTCCTTGTGGCCTGAAACACCACCCTGTTGGACCGCTTTAGCCGGTGTATTCTTATTAAACCCCCTCAAATGTTTGCTTTTAATTATTTCGTTCTTTTTCTTGGCACCCAGACTGGGTGTGTTCTTTATGTTTGAGTCTAGATCTCCCTTTTGATTTAATTTTTGATGGGCCTCTCCTTCTGAAGAGCTCAACATCAATGAATTCTGTATAGCATTAGACTCATTTACAGCACTGAGCTCAACAACATTTTCTATTATGCTCAACCTATCAGCGCCATCCTCTAATACCTCTGTAGTGCTGGTCTGAGGTCCTGCTCTAGTACAGCATTTTCGTTATTCAAATTCAAAGTCACGTTATCCCCCAAATCTAAACCATCTGCCCCCTGCTCAACAATCTCACCATCATCCGGTGCATCATAGCCTACTTCTGCGCTAGATTCCTGGCCGAGTATAGCCTCCATGAGCAGCGCCGCAATATCCTGATTCGAGTCAGTATCTATAATTGCTTTAGACGAAATTAGCTCCGCCGCTTTCCCTGAGTGGATCAGCTGAAGGATAGGTTTACCAACCTTTGAGTTGTCTGCCCGGAGTCTCATGTTCAGAGCCCCCTGTTCTCCTGTCCCGTCCTCGATCCAAGCTGTTTCCAACACTGCAGCAGGGGGTGGGGGCTTCCCTGCCTGCGTAGGACGAGCCGGTACCTTCGGCAGGGCCATTCCGAGCTTGCTGCTTCTGCCGGCCGACCAGGACAACCAGAGCTCCCAGCCTACTCCAGAACACAGCAAACAAAACTGCCGTGATCTATTGCTTCGCCTGAAGACTCCAATGCTGACGGCTAGCGCGAGCATGAGTCACTCTTCTACCGGCAGGTATGTATGATTACTTTTTTGCGGATTTGTTAAAACTTTAAACTTTGTTTATTCTTAATGTCCTGAAGGAGAGAGAGCTGCAGTACCCACCAGCAAATGACTACAATCCTCGTGTGCCAGCAAAGCGGTAGGGTGAAGTATAGCAGTAGCGGTATACCTTTAAGATCCTAAGATAACAAATCCAAATCCAAACTGGAGCTCTTTTTCGGAAACAATGTTAGCTCTTTATCTCGTTAGCATTTTCTCCGTTTTTTCAGCTCTCTCTGCTTTGACGTGCTTTCATCCGGCAGAGTAAGCGATTCCGATGAAAAAAAAGACAGCTGTGGTAGTGCTTTTCGGGCTTCTTAGCGGGAGCTGTTTAGAGTGCCTGACATCCCAGCGGCGTCAACCCGCCATCTTGCTCCACCCCCCCCCTGCCAATTTCTTTTTTCACTATTCTGTTCCCATTGATTATAAGTAAAATAAATTCTAGGGGTTGCTGATTTATGCAAATAATGGTGACCATAATGATTATAACAATACAATTGTTCATAATCTGATGAACCTTCTAAGTATTCATGTTTTGTGAATTTAGCTGACATTTCTAAATCTGTCATCATGTTATTAACAGTATCAAAGTCCCAATCATCAGAAAATGTGCTAGGTGAAACAAAGTCACTCAAAGAAACCTTGAACTGGTGTGGAATCTTCAATAGTTCCACCGGGCCATAAATGCCATAATCAGTTCTGTCCAATGCTATACCACCAGGTAGAGGAATGGCTGTGATGTTTACTGATGACAGATCTCTTCGCTCACGATGGGATGATTTGTGAGGTTTCAGGAGCAAGTTGATGTTCTTACTTGCTGTGTCCATTGTACTGTATTTTTCATCTATCATCTTTCCCAAACTTAAATCAAGAATGAGCCAAAGTAGGAGAAAAAGTACACCTAACACAATCCAAAATTAAATCCAAGGTACAACCAGGTATATTTTATCGAGTTGATGAAAGAGTTCTGTTATTTTTTCTTTGAAAGTTTTATTTGCTGGCTTTGTTTCCGGTTCACTGGGATCCTAAGAAAATGTATCAAAGTTGATGAAATAGCCAGAGGCAGTTCTGTCAATTGTTGGAATTGCATCCGGATTGTTTGTAATCTTTGAAGCTGCTTCTTCCTTTGTCATATTTGTATAGTCCGAGGCTATATCATTGTAGACAGGTGTTTCTTGACAAACAGATATATGGGTTTCAAGAGGTACAAGTTCCATGGTTTTGTTGCATAGTCCTTCTTTTCTCATTGCAGGTTTATCAAAAGTGATAAGTCTTTCAGTCTGAACCTCTTGGATTGTAGCAAGATTTGGTTGTCTGCTACACCTTGGGAGTCCACTGGGCCTACTACTTATTATCGGCCACATGATGTGGTTTGACCAGGTCGATGGATACGGACCTGTTCTCCTTTCTTTCAGCAAGGGGCGACAGTACCACTGTTCTTGATCCGTGGATTACTAGTACAGGTACTGGTTTTCTGTAAGAAGGCCCAAATTCCTTCTTGTCCGCGATATTTTCTCTGACTAGATCCCCAATCTTTGGAATCCAGACAGACCTTGCTGTGACAGGTGGTTTTCCTTCTGTGGTTGTTGGCTTCTCTTGTGTGTTGCTCAGACTCTTTCTTGTTTCATTTAAGTCCTGTAAAACAGCCAAACGTTCTTTGATATTAAAAGGTTTTTGTTTCACCACTGAAGTGTGACGATCAAGGTCCTGTATGAGCATTAGAGTACCAAAAAGTATTTCGTATGGAGTGATTCCCCCCAGAGAATTTCTTGGCAGATTGTTAAGACTACGTTGGGCATTTATTAGATGTTTGACCCACATGTCACCCGAACCTAATACCCTAGCTGTTATAGATTGCTTTATGTCACGGTTTTTTCTTTCCACTACTGCATTTCCCTCTGGATGGAATGGACTTGAGTACCGCAATGCAACGCCCAAGCTGGCCATGGCCTCCTTGAAAGCCCTGGAGCTAAAAGCAGGACCCTGGTCAGAATGTAGCATGCCGATTGCGTATGTGCCAATAAAGACTCGCAAATCTTTTATAACAGTTCTAGCGTCAGCTGAGCGCTGAGGCCACATCCAAATGAATCTTGAGCAGAAATCCACTGCGACCATGATATATTTATAGTTTCCAACCCTTTGTAAGGGACTATAGTGGTCCAGGTAAACTCACGCTAATCTTTTATCTGAAATCAGAAGGGGCGTCTGCGCAGGTCGTTTCACTGTTGAAACTTTAATTTTTTGGCAGATTTCACATTCTAGAACATAGGTTCTAGTTTGTTTCCTCATGCATGGCCACCAATATCTCTCTTTGAATAATGATACCGTGGCGGAAACTCCTGCGTGTGCAGAGGCGCAAGCCCTTCATGTGCTGCTAAGATTAGTCCTAACCTATGTTCCATGTTTGGAATTGCCCTATCCCCCACTCCAGGGATTTGAGCAAAAGGAACATTATTTGCATTAGTTATATATGAGTACTTTACTGGAAAGCCTTTTGGGAGTGTTTTACCACTGTCTTTTACTGAAGCAGTGACAGCTTGCATTATTTCGCTGTCTATTTTTGTTTTTGAATGAGTGATTGCAGCTACGGAAGCCGTTTGAACGCTGCCTTCGCGGCTTCATCAGCCAATGAATTCCCTGCAACGTGAACGCCATCACGCTGTTGACTCAGTGTATGGATCACGTGAGTCTTTTGTAGTTCTTTCTGTAATAGAAATACTTGTTCCCAAAGCATTTTACGCTTAATTATGCCACCTTTTGTGTCTTTGAAACCGTTTTGAACCCAGTTCTGCAAGTATTCATTGTAAGATTGAACGCAGTAATATGAATCGCACACTATGTCCAATGTCCTTGAAAGGAACGTATTCCGCTGGAGGTTCCTCCACTTTGTAGTAGTGGAACTCATGTGTTACTGGATTTGCTGCTGGAAACAGAATCCATGAATAGAATACCTCTGTGTGCCGATATTCATGTGCCTCTATGACAAATATTACTTTACCACCTCTCGATGATACTCCGTTATTTATAAGTTTGTAAGTTATACTCTTCCTTACATTTACCGGGATAAATGTAGCATCCGGGTCATCTTGTTGGAGAGTTGTGTTGTCTAAAACTGCTTGGGCTGCTGCAGCTCTTTCCCTCTCGTCTTCACTATCTGACATTTTGTTGACTGAAAGTTTTCAGAGCAAGTTTCAAGGAACAAAGATTAGGTGCACAATATTTGTGGAACACTGTATCCTTCAACGTTGAATAAACCAAAAGCTAATACATAGGATTTTTGCCCTACTCAGTTATGGCACATTTTTTATCCCTTCACCCACTCCAGACGACTATTGGAGTATTTTACTGGAAAAAAGGGGTCTGTGTGAAAAGCACGACTGAGTTACTGTAGTATCTAGCGTTAAATTATCGCCTTCCTAAACGTTGGGCGCCATGTAGTGTTGTTCCTATATACCCAATAGGCTATGCGCACTGGAATAATATATCCTATAGGTTAGACGTAGGACTGAGGTCGACTAGGTCTCCATAGAATATATTAGACTTAATTGTGAGAGCCTGCTAGCTCAGAGGTCACTAGAAACTTTCTCGAATAAACACGAAGGGATTAGTTTCTGACAACCGCTTAAAACATGACAACTTTGTTTCCCAAGAATAAGAAATATATCTCTAGAGTTGTGGAAACAATAGATAGTTATTTCACTCAGTCAATCATGCATGCTTCGTTTCACCAGAGGTGCAGAGAAATAGAGAGACGGGCGTTTTCAATAAAAAGGTATTTATTGAACAGTCTTCTTTCTCATGCAGAGGAAATGAACTGCTACAATCGTAAGACTGGTTGCAAAGTACAATGCGTACAGTACGAAGAGTATTATGAAATAATACTGTAAAAGCATGGTATGGTTTCTAAGCCATAAAATACATACATTAATAAATAAAGACTAAAAGTACTCAACTGATGCTTCTAAAATACGCCTCCCCCGGTGTACCTAACCTAGGTCTAGTACAAGGGAAGAAGTAAGTGAGGTGTAGATTTAAGTTTTAGTATTCTTTGCCAAGAATCTATCCAAGAATTCTCTAAGGGTCTAATCAGCTCCGTACCTTGGTTTTAGAATGAAGGAGATATGGTATCTCTCTCTCTCTCCGGACTCGATTTCCCAGCGACCCGCAAGGGCAGCCTGGAAACACTGGAGCTGGATTTCTCTGCAGGAGAAAAGACAGCGTCTCTCAGTGCGTCAGCTGGAGGGTCGGCTTTTGGCACTTGCTGCAGCGAGCTGTGTCGTGTAGGTAGATAGTCAAACTGCTCCAGACCTCCGTGTGTTTGCCTGGGCAAGTGTGGGCATATTTATACCTTAAAGCTGCAAAGTTTGACGTAAGGTTGGACATAATAACGTCATCAAAGACTCAGTTCTTTGAAAACTCCATGATTTCTTGGACAAATCAATATTCATGCAAGGGGAGGTCCCTGACTGCTGAAGGTGGATATTTCCAAGAAATCGTTGTGGATTTTCGGAACTAGTGGAAGTAGTCCTGCCGTATTTGCACTGCATGAGTTATGTCTAAATATGGGAATGATTTCTATGCCTATTTAAGGATAGGGCGATTTATACCCTTTAAGGGCAGGAATCGGGAAAATTACACTCGGGTCCTAAAAAGCTCTACAACAGTGCTACTCCCAATATTGGCATCAGTATTCTACCTACAATACTCTTACCTACGTTAGAAAACCAACTACCTACTAGGGAGAGACCATTAATTAGTCTTTTCCATGCTCTGTCATCCTCCAGTGGTTTGAGTTATTTTTCCAAATGTGTAATATTCTTTACATACCCTTTAATTTCAACACTTTTATCAGGTATGTAAGTGCAACTATGTTGTGCTTTCAACATTCTACAGACTACGCCCTCTTTTGCCAATAATGTGTCAAGAGCAAGTCGATTTTGTAAAACCATTGATCTTATTGCAACCAATTCGGTATTGGTCCTCAAAAATCCTCCAGCGGTGTCAGTCGATAAGCGATCCACCACTGTTGATAATTTGCTAATTCTTTGAGTATTCAGAACCACTTCCACTGAAGGTATTATTGCACTAAATATATCACCTACAATTTCAGCAAAAGTTGCTCTTCTACTAGGTGTTAGTCCATTACTTTCTTCATTGCTTCCAATGATTTTCTTTACATGATATACCTTTGGGAATACTGTTCCAAAATAGCAGCTCCCATACCAATTATCCGGTAATTTGTAATATGCCTTGTTTCCGCTTATATAATAAATTCCAGGAAATACCGGTTCAGTTCCATCTTTGAAACCCCAACCCCCAATTACTTTAAAATTGTGTTCACATTCACTGGAACCAATGAATATATTGTTATAATAATCTGTTTTCTACTTATGGAGACATAGTTTCCCTTTCTTTTCAACATCCAGCAACATAGCAGCTTGAGTTTTGGCAGTTTTAGTGAACTCCTTACTTTCGGCCCATTTAGGAATCTGACGTTTTGGTCCAGTTGCTTTTCTATGGAAATCCTGTCTCCCTTTTTCAACTAAATGTAAAAATATTTTCTCCTTTTCATGTAAAATGCATGTTAAATTATTCTTGTGTGCTTCAGCTATATCTATAGTTTTCATTGTTAGAAAATATTCTCCCATATAGCGAGTCTGGTCACTCCTTGTATATGTATAGGTTTCAGGTTACTACGTTTAGGAAGTTCAGAAAAAATTACATCTACAGTGGAATAATAATACTGTAATGGTCCTTTCTTATAAAATAAACTAGCTAAAATACTTCATGAAATACCATATGTCAGGGGCAAATGATGATACGTTACACCCTCAGCTACAGATGTGGGTAATTTCATACAAACATAACAGTCACTTATCTCCATTGCTTCTACATAATGTACTAAAAGGTTAGCAAATACATTAAAATTTGTTCTGTTCTTAGCTCTATAATAATGTAAATCTGTCTCATCTGATGCTTCTAAATCTACATGATTTTGTCTAAGGATAGCATTGTATGGTTTCTCTTGTGTACTTGTTTTCGCAGGTTGTTAGATTTGGGGGTCTCTAGTTGGCACAGGTAGGGACTTGTGACAAATAGGGACCCTCTCCTCTAGTCAGGATAAGGGGGATTACACTCCTAAAATAACACCTGCTCACCCCCTTGGTAGCTTGGCACTAGCAGAAGGGCTATACTTCAGAGGCGTTGTAAGTTAAGCAGTTGTAACCACATACAGTAACCCAGTGACAACACTACAAAAGGACACCACACAGGTTTTATATCAAAAATAAGTATACTTTATATAGTTACCACAAGACCGTAAACGACAAAAATACACAATACTGTTACTTTAAGATGGTAGAGTAAGCTTAGTTCAGTTAATTTCTTAAGATGCAACACTTTGCGTCCATGTACCTTAGGTTGCGTTGGGCTTTCACGACTAGCAATGTCGCAGCGATGGAAATGTGGCAAAGTTCAGATACAAAGAAATAAAGACTTGAAGATCTTCCAGATGCGGCACGCTTTTCGGGGATGCAAGAAGGTCTCGGTTCGATGTTTGGACTGCAACGGCGACACCCTTACGATGCGACGGCAACAGCTCCAGCGGCGACACTCTTCTCCCACGATGCTTGAATCTTCCGCTCGATGCGACAACTACAGAGGCGACATCCAAGATGCGATGGCAGCAGCTCCGACGGCGGCGCGCTTCTCGGGGATGCGAGGTGCTCTTGGTCGATGCGGTGCAGTGCGACAGTTACAGCGGCGACACCCTCCTTCGGAGTTGCGACGGCAGGCACAGCGATGGCGACACGCTCCTACCTCGTTGCGAGATTCTTCTCCTGATGTGGTGCAGTGCGACAGCTCCAGCGTCGACACCCTTCTTCGGAGTTGCAATGGCAGCAGCAGCGTTGGCGACACGCTTTCTCTTCGTTGCGGCATGCTTCTCTCCGATGCGGTGCAGTGCGACAGTTCCAGCGGCGACACCCTCCTTCGGAGTTGCGACTGCAGACACAGCGACAGCGACACGCTTCTTCTCATTGAGTTGCTCTTATAGCTCCTTGCGACACGCAGTTCCACAGAAGGCCCAAAACAGCAGCAGGCACTTCCAACAGAACTCTGGGGAGCCGGGGGTTGAAGTCTGTTGTCCCTGAGACTTCAGCAGGAGTCAAGCTCTTTTCCAAGCCCTTGGAGATCCTTCACAAGTTGAAAGCAAAGTACACAAAGTTCCTTTCTCCTTCCTTTGGCAGTAAGGCAACCCCTGCAGGCCAATCCCCAAGCAGCACTTCAGCTTGGGAATAGTCTCTTCGCAGTTTCTTCAGGTTCCTGTCTTCAGTAAAGGTTTCTTCTTGTAGTCCAAAAGTGATCTAATTTCATGAGATCAGGGTCCCAATATTTATACCCCAAAATCCTTTGTTCTCTGAGGGGAGAGGGGCCTGTGCCTAGTCCAAACCAGTTCCTGAGCACTTTGTTTACATGACTCCTTCTTTCCTTTCACAGTGCAGGGCAGAAATATCAGACGCCCCACAGGAGGTGGAGCCAGCATTGTGGAGGCAAAGCACAGCCCTGGAGCACTTTGTTGACATGATTCCTTCTCTCCTTTCACAATGCAGGGCAGAGACATCAGACACACCATAGGGGGTGGAGCCAGCACTGTGGGGGGGCAGGCACAGTCCTTTTCAAGACCCAGGTGCAGCTCCTTCCTTCTATCTAGATGCAGATCTCTCTATTCACCACTGGGCGGACTCATCCTGTCTCCCAAGCCCTGTCACTCAAACTCCAGACAAGGAATACACAACCTAGCAGAGGCAGGCTTGGAAGGTTAGGCAAGAAAATAACTATTTTCTAAAAGTGGTATTTTCGAACACGCAATGTTAAAACCAACTTCACTAAAAGATGTTTTTCATCATTCTGAGTTCAGGCGTACTAAACCCGAATTTCTACCATGTTCTCTGAGTCAGTTAGGATTATAAAATGTAATAATTCTAACAGCCCATTCTGGCCTATGGAGAAAACGAAAATGGCTGTAATTCACTATTAGGACATGCCAAACACATCAGGGCTTGTCCTACCTTATACTTACAATGCACCCTGCCCTTGGGCCTACCACAGGGTTGTCTGAAATAAAGAAAGGGAAGGTTTAGGGACTGGTAAGTGAGTGCACTTGCCCAGTCAGCATGACAGTACCAGACTGCACGCAGGCTCTGCAATGGCAGACCTTAGACACATTTTACAAGGCTGCTTCTGTGGGTGGCAAAAACAGTGCTGCAAGCCCACTAGCAGTATTTGGATTTACAAGCCCTGGGCACTCCTGGTGCACTGTACTAGGGTCTAACAAGTAAACCAAATAGTCAATCATGGAATCACCAATTAATACATTCATTTACAATAGGAAGAGCATATGCACTTAAGCACTGATCAGCAGTGGTAAAATGCCCAGAGGCATTAAACCAACAAAAACAGGTCAGACAAAATACAGGAGGAAGACAAAAAGTTCAGGGATGACCCTCCAAAAAGGGCCAAGTCCAACACAGGTGTATCTGTCTTCTCAGGTATACTAGTGTGATTTTGTATATTTCTACACATCAAATAAGCTATAGCTAGTGTCAGTTCAAACCATATTAAAACTACTATTACTATACTACATGTGCATATTCTACAGCATGTTTTCAAGCAGTTTCTTTTCGGTTTTCTGTTAACATTATAATCAGACATCTTTGACTAAGAAGATTTAACCCCTCTTTGTAAATTTTCACAGACTTTAACCTGTGAACTCTTAATTCAGGTTTGTCTCACTTCTTCGTTAGTCTGATCAGCAATCAATTCATCATGACTTTCGTCACTTATTTCTAAGTTTTCGAAATCTTCAAGGATGACATAGGTCCATTCAGGGCCTCTGAATTTATTATTCAATCTTTTCAAACGTGGGCTTCTCCTTGGCTTTTCTGTAGACAGTTCAGCTTGACTTGATATTTCATTTACTTGTTCTGGCTCTTCATTTATTGTTTTAAGGCAACATTTCAATCTTTTGACAAAACTAGGCCACTTATCTCCCTTTCTGAGTCTTTTAGCTGGCACTGTGCTTTGATTGTGTTCAGATGTTCTTTTATTTTCATTCAGTTGTGGCACAATTTCTTCACTTGTGGTCCCTATTATGGGAAAGAATGGTCTGTAAGAACAGACAAGAAAATTTTCATACACTTAATAGGTGAAATGACTTTTGTCCAGTCGGACAAGAATTTTATTTCAAATAGATTTAGAACGATAATTTTGAAAATGGAAGAACCATTTAGTATCAAGCGGGTACAGCCGTGACCCTTAAAATACAAGACAAGACAACAAAAACACTAGTGACCAAGAGGGCAAAGCAAAAGTTGCATCTGAATACTATTAGTCAGTTGTTACAGATTTTGAAATGCATTACAACACTCCACTGCAAATGATAATATTTCAGTCATATATTGCATTTGGGGGTTCAAAGGAGTGAAAATAACCTTTAGAATATTTACCCGATAGCAGGGCACATTGTTGCCCCTGCAGGGAAAGGGGGAAAGAGCGCAATGGGTCAAATAAAGGTCTGCTCAATGGCTGTGTCTAGAAAGAAGAAAATGAGGAACCAGATGTTTAGGTATTAAAGCATCTGGGTTCCTGAGGTAGGCGTGGGGAATTAAGCATAGCTAGGAGGATAAGAGACTTACTTGTTCACCTTTCGACCGGAGCGGCAATAGCAGTGGATGGGTGAGTGACTAGCCTGCCCAGAAGGCTGATATGCCTCGTGGTGTGTGGAAATAGTGAAAGGACTGCCTAGGATAAAAATTGTTATCGATTGCTGGTTAACATGGCGGCCATTTTACAATGGCTAAATTGTGAATTATAGTGCAGGTGCTCGTGGTGATGTTGCAAAGAGGGCGCAAGTGATAAGAAAATGCGAGTGGCGGAGTAAACGCGTTTACTCCGCCACTCGCATTTTGGAAACAAGGACAGACGCCTGTTTTCCATCGCAAAATCATACCGTCCCCCAGATTGAAGGACAAGCAGGGAATCTCCGGCAAGTATTAAGCCGGTTGAAGCGCAGCCACTGTCAGCATTCTACTTTTTACCATCTTGATCTGCCGCTCTTTGAATATTGAGGACTCTCTGGTTCATTGGCTAAGAACCAATTGGTCCTGAGGAGAACCCCCCTAACAAGTGGGGTTTGAAACGCGTCGACCACTCTACCCCCGTATTTGGTCCTTATTTGCTTTTCTAAAGATAGATCATCTTTAAGTTTGTTGTGAGAATGACTTTCCCCGTGTAAATACACCTAAAGGATTGAAAAAAACTGCATTATCCCAAGGGATTCTCTCCAATCTATGTTTTGACCAATACGTGGTTCCATTTGGATTTTCTTGTTTCTTTTTGTTCACTGATTATGGTGTTTTATGTATGAATGTTTGTGTATGACTGGACGGCCATGATTGATTGAATGTTTGAAATATTCACTTTTTGTACTTACTGTATATATGAAACTGTTTGCTTCTCCTTGCACTCACAAAAAACAAAGCAAAAAATAATTTAAAAGAGAATAAATCTTGATACATTGCTAAAGAAATCAAGCAGGTGGTATTGCTTTTTTCAAACCCCTATTGTTCCCCCCAGTTTTGTGGACTAACTTTGTCTCAGCATTGGCTCTCGTGTTGTTTTTCTACTAGATTTAAATACGGCATCGAAACGTCGTCGACCTTTGAACCCCCAAATGCAATATATGACTGAAATATTATCATTTGCAGTGGAGTGTTGTAATGCATTTCAAAATCTGTAACAACTGACTAATAGTATTCAGATGCAACTTTTGCTTTGCCCTCTTGGCCACTAGTGTTTTTGTTGTCTTGTCTTGTATTTTAAGGGTCACGTCTGTACCCGCTTGATACTAAATGGTTCTTACATTTTCAAAATTATCGTTCTAAATCTATTTGAAATAAAATTCTTGTCCGGCTGGACAAAAGTCATTTCACCTATTAAGTGTATGAACATTTTCTTGTCTGTTCTTACAGACCATTCTTTCCCATAATATTGACCACTGTTTTACAAAAGATGTTACTGCCCAAGGTCCCTATATTATACCTTCTGGGTTCCCTTGTTTTTGTGTAAAAACAATTTCTTCACTGTCATCTTTTAAAATCTTCTCTATCTGACTTGGTCCAGGGCTTATTTTTGCTTCTTCTGCCTGGATACTAATCTGACCTTGTTCAGGAATTTGCTGATTTTGATTCTGACTTTAACTTGGTTCACCTTCCTTTTCCTGATCACGTTTTTCTACCCCTATCTTATCCTGCTCAGGTCTTTTGTTTTCTTGATTGTCTTTCGCCTGAACTGTTACTCTAATTCCTGACTGTGCCTCCTCAGACTCAAATGTTCTGGCAGGTGTGTCGGATGTCTGAGTATATTGATCTCTCCTTATCTGGTCCTCCTCAAGATTACTATTGGCTTTAAGTTCTGTAATCTGAGTACGTTCTTCTATTCCTGTCTCATCCTCACTATCACTCTGTCTATCTCGAGGGGTCTTCCTGCTCCCATGTAGTAGGCATAAAAAGAGGACTGAGAAAAGAGGACTAAACATTTTAATTGGAAAGAGGGCATAGTATGGAAAAAGCGGCGGCCATCTTAGAACGGTGTTTGGGACAACTGTAATACACCAGCAAATATCTGAAAGCAGGATAGTAGGAAGCAGTGAAGACGTTTTGAATTAAAGCAATCAGAATAAAAGTGTTAGGTTAAAGAAGACAAGGAAGACAATTGAGATCAAGAAGAGAGAGGAAAATATTAATTTTGAAATAAAATGGAACCAAGCTTACAGCCATCAGGCTGTCATGCCTTCATCATCTCATACCCCCCCCAAGTTATCTAAAAACGCAGCCAAGAATTACAAACACAGTATCCTGAAGTCGCCTCTAGAAACACTGATATCAGATCTCTATTTCTCCTCAAACAAGGGCAGAATTACGAATGGCCTCATCTTCCACACAAAAAAACGTGCATAGTGGTGGAACACCCTCTACTCCTTGCTTCGAATCTCAAATACCAAGAAAACCCCTCATGCCCTCAATTTGATGGGTGTAGCCTCAGATGTCTGCAAGGTGAATGCTACCATATCCATAAACAATAACGGCAACATCCTCATACAAGACTCGGATAGTAACGTAGCTCTCATAGATGAGATCTTTCCTATTCTTAAAAGAGCAGCGAACAGCAAGAGAAATTCTCTCCAAGACACAACTCCTCCCATTTTCACAGAAGACATACAATCTTTACGACCTAATCCACTAACTATTCAAAGGGACCCTACCCCTCGCCTTACCTTCCTCAACGATTCCCACACGCCCCTTCCAACTGACCCTATCACACCAGGGTCCACAGTGTGGTACTGAAAATTCTGACCCGTGTCATAAACATCGTCGAATCATGACGATTTAGTATCGATAGACCGAGAATGACGAGTATACTATGCACGAGTATTTTCGGCGTATTCGAGTCACGAGATCACCCTGAAAACAGAGATTCCGTCCTGAACCCTCGGGTTCCATTTTGTATACGGCAGCCATTTTGTGATTGCCCTCACATAGGCCGGTGACTAAGGCCAAAAGCGAATCTGAAGGACACGTACACCTTTGCTGACTCCTGCACGACCTGGGCAAGCTGACTCCACTGCCCAAGGCCAAACCTGTTCGGTCAGTTCCTCTCCCAGTGGCCGATTGAGATAGTATCAAGGCACAACATGCCATAAACCTTTGAACACACACACACCACGCCTAATCTTACACACACCTGTCCCTGTTTCCTACTTTATGACCTGCTTTACGAGGAGGAGGTGCCCGAATTTATTGGGGGTCCGTCGATATCTGATGAAAATGTTGGGCCTTGCCAGATGATTTATTTTGGGCTGGACAAACTGAAATGTGGGATTGTCATCATGACTCTGCTTTTTCTTTTTAGTGAAAATATGTAAATAGTCAACTGTAAAATCAGGAATGTTTGCCTGAAGCATAATATTTCATATAAAAAGAGAAGGCTGGCTTTGTAAGATTGAGCAGTCTCCTGAGAATATACACTGTGTTGTACTTCTAGGATACCTGTTACTTGGTTGCAGCCAATAAATTCGATCTTTGACTTCACCTAGAAGACTCTGTGTTTCTGTAGTCTGAAACAGGAAGGACCCGAAGTCTTAGGGTGTTGTCCCTGGCACCGCTGGGTTACCGGTTCGTTACCGGTCTCAAAAACCCAGTACTTCAGTTGGCGCCCAACGTGGGGCGATATCAGCGGTACCGGTCCAAGCCAGAGGTTTGTGAGGAGCTTCGTGTGAAAATTCTGGAGGAAGGCCGCCACTTCATCGACCCCTGCATGTCGACGTGGTCCGAAAGTCTTTGCTGCGAGGTTCCCCGCTTCCCAACGGCTATGAAGGACTGCTGCCCTGACTATCGCCCTGTTTTGGACCCTTGATGTTGGTAGAGCTGTGGTAAATAAATAAATAATACCATATTTTTGACTAGACATATATCATAACAGATAGCTCAATAAATAAGAGTCAAGATTCGAGGTAGTAGGAGTTTTGCAGGTTTAATACAGCTTAAGGACAGGAACAGGACAACCTGCATTGGAATAGGATGGCAGGGCCCAGCAGCTGCTGGGGTTGGATCTGGGATGAGCGCGCTGACTTTTAATAACAATACATGAGCATATATACATAACGCAAACACATAGCATTACATTGCAGTAGGCGTAGCAGTGGGTGGAGCAGAAGGTGTGACGCGTAGCAGTCGCGAAAGATAAGGGGGAAAAGAGGTGTAACAGGGCGTATACATAGACATGTGATGCAAACGTAACAGAATATGTCATGAATGGGGCGGAAACCATGGAGGGGGCTATCGAAGGAGCCGGGACCTCTAACCTGATGGTGCGCGCAAACTGGTAATGACGTATCACTAGGAGAAGCTGGGGGCTATGAACTCTGTGCTAGGAGCAGAGACTGAAGTCTGGAGGGTCGGAGCGACATGTACCTAAACCCTATCTAGTATCTGATGTTTAGGGAACATGTTGATATAAACTAGAAGTTAGGAGGGGAAAGGCTAACTTGATTCTAAGACTGGACCATGCATTATTCTACATGTAGTGCGTGATGAAGAATATTAAATGACCATTAAATGCAGTATTTCTCTAACGTGGAGACGTGAAGGCTAGACAATGACGGAAACTATTGATGCAGTTCAGTAGTTTAGGAATGCAGAGAAGGAGGACTGAACTGATAACTGGAATCATAACATATTCTTGGCAGACTCAGAGACTGAGCCAGGCTGGGCCGGGCACTGCGAGGCAGGAAGTAAGTGAAGGGTCGAGGATACAGGTGGGGGCTGTATCGCTCCTCAGCGAGGCTTCAGGAGACAGGAGCTGAATCTGGTGTCCAGGCCCTTTTGAGGCCTAGAAACGGGGACTTTATAATAGAATAACGTGCACACTGAGAAACGTGGCAACGTAACTTTACATAGGCCTGATATTCGTAGTATTCACGAGAACTGGAAACTGGCATACTAGAAGTGGACACAACTATAATTGCGTCATTAATCGAACATGGGGAATACATATGCATATTTAATCATGCACACATAACATATGATGGATGAGGCGTAGGGACACAGAACATGGCAAAATTTACTTTTCCACATTCCCTCCTTGTCACTACGTTTCCATCAGGAAACATCAATATTCATGATACCATCTATCATTTCATACAGTATCATTTGCTCGTCTCGAATTATCCTGGAACGGGATTTAGAACGGGGCTTGGGACTAGGGATACAAGAGGTAGCACAAATGCCGCAAATCGCAGGGCCACATTGTATACAGAGGCAGCAGCTGAATATGATCGCTACTGCAATACCTAGAAAGGACAATATTTTCCATCCCCATGCGGAAATTATATTCCAGAACCAACCGGACCATGTCCAGGTGCCTGGATCTTGGTGTATCAGATGGGCAATTTTATGGAGTCTGGTTATAGCGGAATAAACAGACGGCGCGTTATTTGGAATGAAAATGCAGCAACTAGATCCGATGACTCTACAGGCCCCGCCCCTATCGGCCAGTATGACGTCAAGGACGAGACGATTCTGTAAAACGACAAATCTCATAGCAGATTGCTCTTCAGTTAAGTTACCTAGAGCAGAGGCAGTCTCATTTACTACAGCTTCAAGGGTTCTTGTTAACCTACGGATTAACTTACTATTCTGGACAGGGCCTATAAAGAAGAAGAAACCTTTATTGAAATCGGTATATTGTTCTAGAGCAGTTTCAGTGTAATCGACAATCGGGGACTCCCTCCTATGTCTAATGTGTACTAGATGTGTATTTCTATGATAATCAGATGGGGCTAGAAAAACTGGTGGCAGTAGGAAGGCAATGTAACAGGTTCCCTCCCAATCGAGGGGCAGACGAACATATGCGGTTTGACCACAAATAAAATATGAATGACGTGAAGCTTTGAAAATAGATTTCCCACTGTCACTATACTTGACAATAGTAGTACAATCACTATGTCTTACATGTACGGAACCCTTATTTCGGACACATAATTCGCCTTTGACTGGTAGTACTGAAATAGCAGGTAAGTCTGGAGTAGTATCAGACTGAACATTCAGGACCATAAAATTCGAAGAATAATTACCTAAATTATACACTTCATTTTCTAGATCTAACCCGGTTCTGTGGGGAAGACCTTGCTTGTCTGGGAAACATGTACTGTTAAGAAAAGACATATCTGTTGAGGATGACGTTAACGTGGACCATGCTCCACACGAACCATTATGTGAGAATGGATAAGGAAAAAGTGGCAGAACTCCCTTCGGTGTCTGGAAAGGGGGGAGTCGACCACATACCCAACAATTAGTGGCATTGCTGGTCTGGTGTGAGTAATGTAACATACGGATAAATGAGTTATTACGCATAGCGAGGCGGTAGGACAGCTCATGAGGGGGCAGATCACTAAACGTGTGCTCTGCTGTAGCATTAGCAGACTTATTTACATGTGAAACTGGGAAACATAGGTAAAATGCATAACTGGTGCAGGAAATCATAAGGCTGGAAAACAATATGAAACATAGAAAAACGATACATCGGATTGAGTTTTGACTAACTCTCTCACTATGGGGGTCTATTTTATACATGTCAGAAACAGTCTAACCGTTTCACCTAGGGGAGGACTTAGACAATCAAACTGGCTGACTTATTTTACTAGACCGTAGTTTCTGTTTATACTCCTGCTGCGGAGTTTTCTCTAACAGGGGAGGGGTTGTAGCAATGTCTTTTGCGGGACAGTCCTTTAAAACAATATTTTGGCAATCCTTTGAATCCTGGGAAATGTTCTTAAAGACGGGTTTCGGTCCTCTAAAAAGTTTAACATGAGAAAGGTGCACCCAGCCCTTGCGTCCTTCCAACTTCACGGCTGTACGGGTGGTGAGGAGGACCTGTCGGGGCTCTTTCCATCGAGGCTCCAGCGGATTTGATCTGTCAAAGTTGCGGACCATCACCATGGATCCTGGGACGATTTCATGCGGTGCCACCTCGGTATTGTCTGGAAATGCGGCGGCAACCTGTGAACGACATGAGTTGAGGGCAGACATCAAGGAAGCTAGGTAATCTGTCAGCATATTACTTGAAACATCGGTAATACTTCGGGGTCTAGGAGTACCCCACATATTAGGGGGGCGGCCGAAAACGACCTCATACGGGGACAGACCTGATCTGGAATGTGCGACCATGCGCATATAAAATAAAGCGACTGGCAGAGCTACTAGCCAGTCCACACCCTTCTCTTTACACACTTTGGCAATTCGGATTTTCAGGGTCTGGTTATGTCTCTCAACGAGACCGGCTGCTTCAGGATGGCGTACACAATGGAACTTCCACTGGTACCCTAGCAAAAGGGAAACATGCTTCATTAATTCAGATGAGAATGGCTGGCCGTTATCAGAATATACGACTCTAGGGAGTCCATAACGGGGGAAGAACTCACGAACCAACTGCTTGGCAGTGGTCGCGGCTGTGTAATCTGGGACTGGATATGCTTCTGTCCACCTGGACAAAGCGCATACAACTACAAGGACATACTTGAAACCTCGACATCGCTCCATCTGAATATAATCCATCTGGAGGACTTCAAAAGGGTGGTCAGGGGGCTGGAAACCACCTTGTTCCACCGGGACACTTTTACCTGGATTAAACTGACAACATATCATACAGGTACGGACTTTCTGCTTAGCTGCAGCTCGTAAATGCTTGTTGAACCAAATGTTCTGGATACTGTCTAACATAGCTTTCTCTCCTAAATGTGCTGGACTATGTGCGGTATTAATAATGACTTGAACCATAGAGTCGGGGAGAAACCATGTGGCTCTACCCTTCGTTAACCATCCTTGATCTGTCTGGACCCCTCCTTGTTCGGACCATTTCTTGATTTCTTCAGGAGTAGCATGTAACTGGATATCTATGACATCTTGTGTAGGGTCCTTAACTGTCATACATGTAATCGGATCTGGAGTATGTGTCATGTTAACTGGACTGTCTGGAGTCTGTGCTGTAAGCTTGGCTGTGCGATCTGCTAGATCGTTACCCTGGGAAATAATGTCAGTGACTTTCGTGTGTGCTTTGCACTTCATGATAGCAATAGATGTCGGTAAATGTATGGCATCTAACAGAGCTTGGATAAGGAGACCATGCTGAATCTTGGTTCCATGAGAAGTCATGAAACCTCTCTCCTGCCAGAGCACTCCAAAGTCGTGTACGACTCTAAATGCGTAGCGTGAATCTGTGTAAATATTAACTTTCAGGTTCTTGGCGTGTATGCAGGCTTGTGTCAGAGCAACTAGCTCTGCTGCTTGAGCGGACAGAGTGTCAATACGGTGTGTTTTAATAACATCAGTGTCAGTAGTCACTGCATACGCGGCGACTAGTTCTCCTGTACTAGTTCTCATACATGAACCATCCACATAAAGTGTCAGGTCAGGGTCTGGTAATGGAGTATCTGTCAGATCTTGTCTTGGCTTTGTCGTAATGTTAACTACTTCCACACAATCATGTGTGGCAGAATTTGATTTAACTGATGGTAACAATGTAGCAGGATTTAAAACGTTGCAGCGTCTGATTTCTATGTGTGGCTGGAACAGTGTCAATTCATAACCTGTTAAACGTGCAATTGTCAAGTGCTGAGTTTGTGTTCGGTTTAAAAGAACTTCCACGGAGTGTGGGACTTGTACTGTCAAGGAGTGTCCTAAGACTATGGAATCACTTTGTCTGATAGCTAGTGCTGTGGCTGCAACTGACTTGAGGCACGCAGGCAAAGCCTGGGCTACTGGATCTAATGTGCTCGAAAAATAAGCACAGGGCTTGTTTTGTCCTGCTTGATCTTGTGTGAGAACAGATAATGCTGTACCTTCACGTTCAGTAACGAAAAGTGTAAAAGGCTTACTGTAGTTCGGTGTGGCTAGAACTGGAGCTTGGCATAAAGCTTTCTTTAACTCGTTGAAACTCAGTGTATGTTCAGATGTCCAAGGGAGGACAGTCGATACGGCTGCCTCCTGTGTCGTTAACTGTATCAGTGGCTTAGCTAGAAATGCATACTGAGGAATCCATTGTCTGCAGTAAGAAGTAAGGCCGATAAAAGCACGTACCTCCTTCTGGGTCTTGGGCTGAGGAAGACTCGCTATTAACTGGATACGGTCAGGTGTCAACTGCCTACCCCTCTTGGACAGTAAGTGTCCTAAGTAGACCACTTGCTGGACACAGAATTGAAGTTTAGAAGGGGACACCTTGTGCCCCATCTCGGCTAGGAAATACAGAACCGTCAGTGACGCTCGCTCGCAGTCACGTTCGGAACGGGCTGTGATCAGTAGATCATCGACATACTGGAGCAGGGCAGTGTCAGTTGGCATGTGAATGTTGTCTAGTTGTCTCTTAAGTGCTTGACTGTAAATACTAGGACTTTCTGTGAAACCTTGAGGAGCTCGTGTAAACATATAGCTCCTTCTATTTAAACAGAATCCGAAAAGAAACTGGCTGTCTGGATGAATAGGAACACTAAAAAATGCATTCTTGAGGTCGATTACTGTAAAGAACATGGCTTCGGAATCAATAGCTGTCAATAGAGAAGAGATGTCTGGGACAACTGGGTACTGCGGAACAATACATTTATTAAGTTCTCGTAGGTCGATCACTAATCGATATACTGGGGGTGCATTTGGATCAGTACGTTTCATGACTGGAATGATCGGAGAATTACATACGTTGGAGTCAGTTTCTACAACCACTCCTTGAGCCATGAGCTCGTCAATAATTTTGGATAAGGCTGCTACAGCCTCAGGTGGCAATCTGTACTGTCTGATTCGTGGTAACACTACACCTGGTTTGAGAGTCACACGATGGGGTGTGATTTGCATATAACCTACATCAGTTGGACCTTGCGCCCATAAATGCTGCGGAACATTAGACAGTCTTGGATCAAAATCTCGTAATACATAGTGACCCTTAAAGTCACGTAGGAACAATCGTATTCCCTCTGGGGAACAGCATATAACTGCACCTAACTCTTTCAGTGTTTTAATGCCTAATAGATTTTCTGGACATGACTTAGTAAGTAACAGATCAGTAGTACGGGACAATGGACCTACTTCTAGAGTAACTGGCTTTGAAATCTCATTTACGATAGGTTTTCCTGAAAATCCAAGGGAAACATTTCTTGAGCCTGAGAGCGGAGCCCCTGGAACTTCGGCGTGACTAATTGTGGTCCTACTTGCCCCTGTATCAATCAAAAACTTTCTGTCTTTCCCTAACACTTGACTATGAACATAGGGACCTTCTTGATCTACAGGTATCTCGATGAGAGGCAAGCCTACCTCCCTCTCTAGGCTGTTTCATGAATACTGCTGGTACTCTGGATACTCAGACTGTGCATACTGGTACATCTGCGATGTAACATGCTGTGTTGCAGCAATAGGCTGCGGTGCTGTAACTGTCTGTTGTGCATTCTGTGGCTGAGGAGTCTGTGAAACTTGCTCTTGTCTAGGCGGACGTGGTCTTTCTTTAGTCTTACCAGTAGCTATGTTGTGTTTCAGAACTGCACACTCGTTTATAAAATGACCTGGCTGTTTACAATAATTGCAGTTCCCTTTAACGGGAGCTGCAGGATGACTGGCTTGATTCGGACCCCTCTTCTGACTGTCTTGAGGAACAGATTGTGCAACTAGTATTTTCATTTTTGTGTCTTTCATACGTTTTCTCTCGTGTTCTTGCTCTTCCCTGATTCTATTCTGGTGGTACTGGAGCATTTGCAACATCTGGGACGGGGTATTAGCTTGCCAGGTACTTTCGACTTTCAAAACTCGATTTTTAACTTGTGGACTTGAATTCTCGACTAATTTAGTAACAAAAAGGTGAGGGTATGACTCACTACTTGTCTTGAGGCCACTGTTGATACTGAAACATTTTTCAAATCTAGAATAAAAATCACTAATGTCTTCTTCTTGTTTCTGTTTACAGGCTGAGATTGCATCCCAGTCTTCTTTTCTAGTTGTCAATAATCTGGGTAAAACTTGAATCAATAATTCTGGTAATTCTTTACATTTCTCTCCTAGACCGGTACCTGGTACTCGTGCCTTATCTTCGGCTTCTAGAACTGCCCAATCGATCTTTTTCTCTCCCACCTCCCATTCTTTTTCCTTTAGCTTTTCATACACCCCTGCGGGCAACAGGACCTTTAACATTTTAATGATATCTGGGTAAGTGTATTCTCCCATACGGAGCATGTCTTTTAATTCTCTATGGAACCCTGCTGGATCTTTGTCATGACAGGGAATTAATTTCTTCATTTCGAGGAGTTCCATCTTTGTTATTGGAGTGTAAACAAACACTCGTTGCATTTCACCGTCCTCTGTCTTAACTGGATGCACTTCTCGTAACGGGTTCTGTCTTTCCATGTAAAATGGTTTACTTTCTGGGGGTGAGACATGAACAAAATGCGGGTTCAGAAACGTTCTATATTTGTGGCGCTGTTCTAGAATGACACTAATTAAATCGGTACCTAGACCTCTCCATCTATACTGGAGTAACTCGTTCAGGACATCATGTAACGGACCTGGATCAGAGTGCTGACCCTCATACAGAGCAATGAGGTGCTGGATCATATACATACCCGCCAGTCGCTGCTCGGCTGGGGGCAATTTCAGAAACATTTGTGCCACTATTTCGTCTGGAAAAGTGATAGAATCAGTAATCCATCGGACTGCTGATCGGGCTAGTTCTTGTTCATGCATGGTACTTAACTCACTGTAACCGATTCGTGATTTCAGAATGTGATCGGTAGCTTGGAATACTTGTTCTAGGGAACCTTGTTCTGGTGCTGAATGATGGAAAATTGACTTGTGTTCTAGGCGTAAATGGCGATCTGGAAATCTAGATTTTCCTACATACGCTATTCTGGCGGGATTCTCGTCCTCTACCTCTTCAGGATCAGAGTTACTTTCTTTCTCGCTTACTTGCGCTGCTTTACGTTGTTCGTGTATCTTTATTATTTCTCTACGGATTTTCTTGTACATACTCTCCATGGCACTAATGGTATTGTGCTTACCCTCGGCTATATTATCACTCCACTTTGTCAGGGTTTTCATTTCGGCCGGTTCTTTAGACGGGTAATCTTGTTCTCTTATTAGACAGTTAATTAAAAACTTTAATATCATACGCTGGATCTCAGCTTTCCTTTGAGACATGGCATCACTAATACTTTCTGGATCATCCCCTGTACGGATGAAACGATATATTCTGTCTAGATCTTCTTTCATATTGGGTAGGGTGACTAGATACTCGGTCACCCTCCTTACGCGTACTGAATATAAAACCATATTATTCTCGCCTGGGACTGGGTCATAGGCACATTCGCCAAGGGCTTGCCTGATTTCTGCAACAGACTTATTACTCTTGGGAGTACGCTGTGATGCTTGAGCATGTAATTCGAGTGCTGATAAACGCTTGCGTGGCGGCGGGGTTTGAGGAGGACCTCCTCCTGCGGCCCCTAGACTAGAATCGTCGACTGATATTCTTCGTGGCGGAGCGGGAAATTGAAATGCTGGCTGGACCGGGGGTACCGTAGCAGGTACTGCATGGGGTGCCCCGGTGTCTGGAGGAGCAGGATGTGCCTGATTTACGGGGACTGGCGGAGCGCGAACAGGATTTGCATATTCTGGGACTGTGTCGTCCAAATAGGATGAAATAAAAATATCAGCTGCGGTCTGTTTGTGACGTAGCTTGGTCGGAACTAATGGTGGCGGGAAATTACTGGATGCCTCCGGGGTCGCTTTTGGCAAGCCCTCGGCAAGAAGAGGGTACATACCCTTAATAAGGGCATTCCTCTGTCTGTCTGATTGTTCGGTTTTGACTTGTTCACCTATCTCGATTAGTTCTTTTTCTTGGGCTCGCTCTAAGGATTCTCTACTTAATTCTGACTTTCTGATTTCTTTTTCGGTTCTTTTATGAGCTTCTTTACGCCATAACTCGATGGCATCTTTCTGTGACTGTCTGGCTTTCTTTTTCCATAATGCTTCTTCTACTCGCATGATGCATTCGGCATCCCATGTACCCGATACGGGCCATCTATACTTTTCTTCTAACTGTTTGGTATACTCTACCCATAAATCTAGATACAATATGGCACTTATGCCATGTTTCTGATACATAAAGTGACCTGGACTGTCCCTGGGCGGGACGGGAACTGCTGCTTCCAGCAGACCCTTTCTGGTTTTTAACTGACGTAATTTCGAAAATATGGGCATGACTGAACTGTAATCTAGACACAATACAATACACAATAAACACGATACTTATTCCCCATTCATACCACGACATTGAAATACATGAAAAACATTTAAAATAACAGTTCGAACAGAATACTACCTGGAAATACTGAGAACAGAACACATACATTTTCTCGAGAACAGAAACTGACTAGAACAGAAACTAGATGCACTGCTGAAACAGTACGAAACTTACCGGTCTCATAAAGAGACACGTCAGGACCCGCATCCACCGAAGTGGACACTTCGTTTGTGGGACTGTGTACCACCAACCCACAGACCAGAGTCAATTAAATTGACCCTGTCTAGATACCACCCCAGTAACGGTACTCACCGGGCAGCAAGAACGGAAGGCCTCAGACTGGACTGGACTGCTACGACGACGGACGACGAACTTCGGACTTCGGACTTCAGTTACGGGCGGACCTCCGGATACCTCGGACCTTGGACTCTTGGCTTGGGCTCTGGTCGGGACTCGCCGCGTTCCTCCACCGTCTCGTCTGGATGCTGGACCGCCTCCTCCGTCTCCTCCGTGGGCCTGAGGGATACTTGAGCAGAAATATCTGCCACTGCGCAGAAGAGTTCCGTCACGACTGCAGAGGGTCAGGGGGTCGGCGTGGCTTCACCGACGCGTGGGGAAAGGGCAAGTCCCTGTTCGGGCGCCATTATGTGGTAAATAAATAAATAATACCCTATTTTTGACTAGACATATATCATAACAGATAGCTCAATAAATAAGAGTCAAGATTCGAGGTAGTAGGAGTTTTGCAGGTTTAATACAGCTTAAGGACAGGAACAGGACAACCTGCATTGGAATAGGATGGCAGGGCCCAGCAGCTGCTGGGGTTGGATCTGGGATGAGCGCGCTGACTTTTAATAACAATACATGAGCATATATACATAACGCAAACACATAGCATTACATTGCAGTAGGCGTAGCAGTGGGTGGAGCAGAAGGTGTGACGCGTAGCAGTCGCGAAAGATAAGGGGGAAAAGAGGTGTAACAGGGCGTATACATAGACATGTGATGCAAACGTAACAGAATATGTCATGAATGGGGCGGAAACCATGGAGGGGGCTATCGAAGGAGCCGGGACCTCTAACCTGATGGTGCGCGCAAACTGGTAATGACGTATCACTAGGAGAAGCTGGGGGCTATGAACTCTGTGCTAGGAGCAGAGACTGAAGTCTGGAGGGTCGGAGCGACATGTACCTAAACCCTATCTAGTATCTGATGTTTAGGGAACATGTTGATATAAACTAGAAGTTAGGAGGGGAAAGGCTAACTTGATTCTAAGACTGGACCGTGCATTATTCTACATGTAGTGCGTGATGAAGAATATTAAATGACCATTAAATGCAGTATTTCTCTAACGTGGAGACGTGAAGGCTAGACAATGACGGAAACTATTGATGCAGTTCATTAGTTTAGGAATGCAGAGAAGGAGGACTGAACTGATAACTGGAATCATAACATATTCTTGGCAGACTCAGAGACTGAGCCAGGCTGGGCCGGGCACTGCGAGGCAGGAAGTAAGTGAAGGGTCGAGGATACAGGTGGGGGCTGTATCGCTCCTCAGCGAGGCTTCAGGAGACAGGAGCTGAATCTGGTGTCCAGGCCCTTTTGAGGCCTAGAAACGGGGACTTTATAATAGAATAACGTGCACACTGAGAAACGTGGCAACGTAACTTTACATAGGCCTGATATTCGTAGTATTCACGAGAACTGGAAACTGGCATACTAGAAGTGGACACAACTATAATTGCGTCATTAATCGAACATGGGGAATACATATGCATATTTAATCATGCACACATAACATATGATGGATGAGGCGTAGGGACACAGAACATGGCAAAATTTACTTTTCCACAGAGCGAAACGATAGACGAGTCTTCTGATGACGTCATCGATACCTCAGTTAAGTATTAGTGGAGCGTCTCCCAGTCCTTAGTTTGGTTCTTAGTTTTGGGTATCCCCTTGGGATCTTTGATTTGGAACTTGCAAGTACCAAAGCCGAGGGACTCGTGTATTCACGAGAATACCGTATTCGATATTCCCTTGAAGTTTGAAGCTAGATTAGTGAGCGAAGATGCCTGGTCTTAGCAGACTTGGAAACTTGTTTTGTCTTGGTTGTAATAGGGATTCCCGATTGGAGGACTCGTGTCTGGTTCCTCCAATTGGAACTCCAACATATGAACTGTATGTGAAACATGGCGTAGGCCCAATCACATATAATGAAGTATGGATCCGATACACCAGAAAGGATGGTGTTCTAAAATGGCCCCAATATGGTAGCTTTGACACGGAGATTTTAGACAATCTAGAGGTTAGACTTTTTAAGAAGAAAGCCCGGCCGGCGATGTTTGACTCTTTCGGCCTATGGTGAAAAGAAGCCAAACAGAAAGAAATTAAATTAGAGAAGAAAAATAAGAGAGAAAGGGGTATCTCGATAATGCAAGCTGCTATGCAGTTTAAAGATAACGAAGAAGAACAGATGAGCGAGCAGTTGCACAGGCAACGTAAAATGGCGATTGATAAATGTTATCCAGTTTTGCCGCCTCTTCAGCAAGATGCAGCAAAAGAACTTGAAAAAGACCCCCTAATGTCTCATTTGTTGAGTTTGCCACCCCCCTATGTGCAGAGTGCTACATCACCTCCGTAACCTTTAGTCGTGCAACCCCCGATTGTTGTGCCTCCTGCTCCTCCACAACCGCCAGCTACTCTCCAGTTGGCTCCTACTCTTCCGGTGCAGCATCCTCAAGGACCACCGACTTTGACATCTGCTCTGCCTTTACTTCCTACAACTTTGACCACTATATCGACTACCACTCCTGGTATTCCTCCTGACACTGCCTCTGCATCTGCCTTGCCTCACTCTGCTTTTCCGCCTGTCCTTTCATCGACTTCTCCCTCTGTTTGCCAGAGAATGACTAGCACTGTTGCTAGCCTTCTATATCCTCTCTTTGGAGCAACAAGTGTAACCCCTGTCTCAGAGCGTAAACAGTTACGTAGCCAACTGCCTGATTCTAGGGAGAAGGAAACATTGAATTATTTGGCACATAAATGGGTTATCGACCCGATGAGATATGAGCTAGAGTCTATTATGGATGTCTTCCATCAGTGGGAAGCACCAAAGCAGAGATACGTTTTTGAGAAAATGTGTACATTTCTTTGTGAGGATTTAGAGGAAAATGATTTAGAGCCTAATCCGCCTGAGTTGTGCCGTGTACGGTTCGAGTTTGCAAAAGGCACGATAGTGGGTTCCGATGTTGAGAAAGCAGTTGCGACATTGTTATCATTCAGGAGTGAGGGTGTTTCTCGGTCGTTGTTTGAGTCTGATTCCTCTGTTAAAAGGAAGGTGAGACAATACCCAATGAGAGAAGTTCCTCCAGTATGGATGGACGCCGTTGCGGCTGATGTAGCTAATCACGTTGATGCTGTTCCAGCACATTTTCAGCGTGTCTGGGTACATGTTCCATGGAAGCGAGCTGAAGTCTTGGCCCTTAAACAGACATTGCCTGATCCCCGTAAAAATCCTGCAGGGTATTACAAGGAATTGTCACAGACTGCAGACTCTTGTATTATGAATTTTTGCGGATATAGACATGTTGTTTGGAAATGTTGTTCCACACCCTTTATGGGGAAAGATTCGTCATGCGGATCATGATAAGGAGTTAGGTGACTCATGGGCTAATATTAGCGCTGCAAATGACCGACAAGTTGGTGGTGCTAAACCCGAACCTTTAGTAGCAGACCTCCCTGGTAGGATCATTAATTACATGAAAACTTTAATGCCGGCTATGCGTGTGAATTGGGACAAATTGTCTGCATGTAAGCAGAAGAAAGATGAAACAGTGTCGGATTTCTTCACCAGGTTTTGAAGAGACGTTTATCGACCACAGCGGTCAAGATATGAGTACAGAAGGTGGTCAGCGGTTGTTCGTTGACAAATTTGTGCATAATTTGTTACCCGAGTTATGTAAGAAGTTAAAGGATTCAGAAAGTTATAGGGCCGTTTCCTCTTCAGCACAGATATTGGCTACTGCACAGTACTACGAAAATAGGGACAAAGATGAGAAGGATAGAGCAGACAAGAAAACTAAAGAGTTAAAAACAAAAGTGCTTTTACAGCAGGCGTATCCGCCACGCGGTGGCCAGAATAACTATCAGCAACCTCAACAGTATCAGAGAAACTCCCAAAGGGTCGAGTTTTCTCAACCACGTGTTCCTGTAGGTCCCAACCAGTGTTCATATTGTAAGGAAGAGGGTCATTTCAAGTATACTTGTCCTATTCTGTTACAGCGTATGAATGGTGCTTCTGGTGCAAGAGGTCAAGGTGTTCAACAAGCTCCTAGAGGTAGAGGACATGGAAATTTCCCCCAGAACGCACGTTCCTTTCCGCCTCAGAATTCAATGAATAGTTTTGATCAGCAGAATAACGCGTCTGGTAGGACAGCTCAGTACTATGCTGATGACTACTATGCAGAAGATGAGAATATGGAAGGTAATGATTGCTAGGACAGCCATAGACAAAGAGAGGGAGTTGTTTCAGTTCGAGTAGATCAGAATGGACCTTATGTTGAGGTGATTACATCAGGTGTGTCAGAGCCTTTTCTGTTGGATACTGATGCTACAAAGAGTTCTATTATGCACTCTAAACTCCCTGGCGCACCTTTGTCTGGCAAAACGAATGTTTCAGTAGGTTTTTCTGGCGCCCCGGTTAGAAACCCAGTTTCTAGTCCTATGTCCCTTTCTGTTGGACCTTGTGAATTCGAAGCACCCCTTATTCTGACGACAGGTTGTGGTGAAAACTTGTTCGGACTGGATCTGTTAAAAAGATTGTATGCGACTTTGTACTGTTCTCCTTCGGGAGTACAACTTACACTGGGTAAGAAAGTGGTCTCTCCAATGTATTTGTCGAAGGATAAAGTGCCGACAGAATTGTCGTTTCTTCCTGATATTCTTTGGGCTACTGGTCCTAATGATGTGGGTCTTTTGGAAATACCGCCATATGTTGTGACATTGAAAGCCAATGTTAAAATGCCACGCATTCCCCAATACAAGATTTCTAGTGAAGGTGAAAAAGCGTTGCTAGCGATCATTTACAATTTGATTGAAAAAGATGTGATTGAAGAGACAAGAGGCAATGTTTGCAATAGTCCTGTTCTGCCTGTTCTGAAGTGTACTGATCCTTCTCAGCCACCTGTTTACAGGTTCGTGATTGATCTTAGAGAGGTGAATAAAATGGTTGTGCCACAATTTCCAGTTGTTCCTGATATAACTGCCCTATTGACCATGATTCCAGGTTCTGCGACTTGGTTCTCGGTGATTGACTTGAAGAATGCTTTCTTCAGCATCCCGATTGCCGAGGAGAGTAGAGATATTTTCGGCTTCAGTTTAGGAGGCCGAAGCTTCCGCTTCAAACGCGCTCCCCAAGGCTACTGTGAAAGTCCATCGATATATAGTCAGGCTTTAAAAACACAGCTTGATACAATTGTTTTACCTGACGGCGCTACCCTTATTCAGTACGTTGACGATTTGCTAGTTGCTGCAGATACTGAGGAAATTTGTAAAGAAGCCACGTTGTCATTGTTGCGTCATTTGTCTGACTTACATCATAAAGTGTCACTTTCCAAGTTGCAATATTGTCGACAAGAAGTGACCTACTTAGGTCATCTCTTATCGAAGGAGGGAAGGAAACTGACCCCAGAAAGAATTCAGGCAATAGGCAAATTGAGTGTGCCAAGGACACAGAGAGAAGTGCGTGCTTTCTTGGGTATTACATCATATTGCAGACAATGGATACCAAATTTGTCTTTGTTGGCCAAACCTTTGGTGGCATTAACCTGTAAAGATACACCGAATCCCCTTCCATGGTCTGAAGAGTGTCAGAAAAGTGTTTCCGAATTGCGCAATGCATTATGTTCGGCTCCTGTGTTGGGTACCCCCGACTACAGTAAGCCCTTTACATTGTATGTCCATGAGAAAGAAGGTTGTGCATTATCAGTGTTGACACAGTTGTTCGGAAATAAGCCGCGTCCATGTGCGTATTTTTCGTCGACTTTGGATCCGGTAGCTAAAGCGTTGCCGAGTTGCTTGAGAGCCACAGCGGCAGCAGCTGTTTCTATTCGCCAGTCTGCTGGTTTAGTGATGAATAATACATTGATTGTAATGGTTCCACATGCAGTGGACACTTTGTTAAACAGAACCAAGACACAGCACTTAACTAGTGCTCGGTTGTCAGGTTACGAATTGACACTGTTAGCGAGTCATGTGCACATAAAAAGATGCAACACGTTGAATCCAGCTACGTTGTTGCCGATTGTAGCAGAGACAGATGCTTCTGAACAGCATGATTGTTTTCTCAGAACAGAAGAAGAAACGAAAGGGAGAATAGATCTCCAGGACACTCCTCTTGTGAAGTGTGATGGTACCTTATGGGTGGATGGTTCGTGCTTCAAGCTCCCGAATGGAGATACGACTGCGGCATATGCTGTTACGACTTTGCATACGATTGTTGAAGCTGCACGTATCCCACATAATTCAGCTCAAGCAGCAGAATTGATTGCACTTACGAGAGCGTGTGTGTTGTCGAAAGGAATGAAAGTGACCATATATACCGACAGCCAGTATGCATTTGGTGTGGCTCACAGTTTTGGACGATTGTGGAAAGAGCGTGGGTTTCTGACCTCACATGGAGATAAGATACAGCATGGTCAGTTGGTGAATGAGCTTCTGGAGTCACTTACTTTGCCGTTGCAAGTTGCGATAGTGAAATGCAGTGCACACAAGAAGGTTACTGATGATGTTGGTCGTGGAAATGCATTTGCTGATGAAGTCGCAAAAGAAACAGCAAGGGATGTGATGAGTCGAATGTATGTTGCAGGCCCTGCAAGATGGGTTGGTGACGTCGGAATGTGTGAAGACACGACAGAGAGTGTGAAGTCTATTCAAGCTGAAGCTACAGAGAAAGAGTTGAGTGTGTGGAGAGAGAGTAAGGGTAAATTGGATGCGAATGGTTGTTGGGTTGAATTGTCAGAGCATCAGAGATGGTTGTTACCCGATGCGTATGTGCTTGCAGTAGTTACAATGGCCCATGTAATGTCTCACATCAGTGCGAAAGGGATTTGTAAGTTGTTGGCTCCGGTATGGCAAAATGCTGGAATTCCTAAGTGTGCGGAGAACGTGGTCCAGAATTGCATGGTGTGTCTGAAATACAATCCTGGTAGGGGAACCCCAACTCCAGCTGGTCATTTTGCGCCTCCTACGTATCCATTTGAGGTTTTGCAGCTAGATTTCATCCACATGGAGAGGTGCAACAATTTGAAATACGTACTAGTTGTTGTTTGTGCCTTTTCAAGATGGGTAGAAGCGTATCCCCTAAACACTGCCTTATCCACAGCTAAAGCCCTTGTAAAAGAATTCTTCCCTAGATTTGGAATGCCGAGAATGGTCTGGAGTGACAATGGGAGTGAATTTGTGGGTCGAGTGATGAAGAAAGTATGCGAAGGGCTAGGCATCCAACAAAAATTTCACGCTTCAAATCACCCCCAATCAGCTGGACTAGTAGAATGCTACAATGGCACGTTAAAACAAAAATTGGCCAAAATTCAAGCAAGCTCTGGTCTTAAATGGCCTGACGCTCTGCCTGTAGCACTCCTATCGACAAGAATAACTGTGCATTCGCGAGTGGGACTTAGTCCGTATGAAATCGTGTTTGGCCGTCCGGCCAACTTATGGGGAGGCTAAATTGCGTGTTTTACACCAACAGGTTCACGATACTCTGCCTCAGGTCTCTGAAGCTCCAGGACATCCGATCGATCCTGGATCCTGGGTGCTGGTCAAGAATTTCCAGCGAACAAAGAATGATCAGCCCCGGTGGACCGGCCCTCGCCTAGTTCTACTCTCAACGAGATCAGCCGTTCGAGTGGAAGGAAAGAAACACTGGATCCACGGTGTACATTGCAAGAGGGTACCTTTGCCTCTGCCGTACGACCGGTGGGTCCAGGAGGGTGTCGCTGACTCAGAGACTGAAACTGTGCCTCGATTTCTGCCTTTCAGTGATGCACGTGTAAGAGGAACAATTTCTGAAAAAGAAAGTGACAATCTCTTGCAAGAAGCTGTGCCGCCGTCAATTCGATTGGACATTACAGAGCCTGAACTCCTGTTTCAAGACCAGACATTACCTGGAAAAAGACGCTATAACCTGAGGCCGAGAACTATGGACAAATAAAAATTTCCTTTTCTTTGCTAAATTTTGAAAGTGCAGCTCTCTCATCTGAGAAACTTTTTTATTTCTGTTTTTCGAACCACCATCCGGGTTCAGCTGTAGGGTCGCGGTTGCCTAAGTCTCTGGGGTGCAGCTGAAGACGTTAGGTCGACAGTGCTGGTTGGTCTAAGGGAGTTGCCCTGGACTGACGGAAGCATTCCTTAGCATAGAACACCCTACCATCGCGAGCAGCATTTACAGAGAGGATGGAGTTTTTCGAGATGGAGAGACCTGCCAAAACAATGAACTTTAAAGCCAGAATTTGTAGAATGATGACCAAGAAACGCTTTTTGATATTATGTATTTTCACGTTGCTCAGTGTAATGATGTTTTTAATAGGATATGTTTTATACTCGTTTCGAGTGACATTTGCACCCACTACACAGCCCATACCTCCTCCTACTGTTTCCTCGCATTCTTTCCACTCTTTTTCTGAACATGAGTCTGTTAGGAGATTAGAGTTTATTAATAACTCCTTCGTTCAGCTCTTACACCAACACCAACTAGTAATGAACACGACTAACTGTTGGGTGTGTGGTCTTATGCCTCACACAACTGACAAAGGTATCCCTTATCTGGTTCTGCCTTTTAGCCATAATGGTTCTGTGTGGGCATACAGAACAATGTTCATTTACACACATGAAGTCTACCCCCTACGTTCTGTGAAAGATAATCCTAAGAATAGTGCTCTAGTTAAGGGTATAGTAGACATGATTAAGGAAGATACTTCCTATGAGACTATCCCGAGAGATGAGACACTAGCATATATTGGATGGAACGTAACCGGATATGGAGTTACTCTAAGTGAAAAACAGCAAGCTAAGAGATCCTCCCCGATTTGGATTGTACCCCATCAGGGTCACCTATGTCTGCAAGGTAATGGCAAGAATCCCAGAGCTCAGCTAGGGAAGAGTATCTGCAATGAGACTTATGTTTTTGCGTCTCAGACTTCCCCTTCGTTCCTAGCAGCTAGGGGTACCTACTTCATCTGTCATGATAGAGCCTATACATGGTTGCCCCCTGACTTCTCGGGCACATGTTTTGTTTCGTTCCTGTTGCCTCCCACCTACACAGCTGCGGCAGATTACCATAAGACAAGGATAGTTAGAGGTGTCCTCAGTAAAGAAGACACTGCAGGACAAGAATTTGGAGACTTTGTGAAGGGTTTTCTGCCGTTCTGGGGACCCATGGTTAACAGCAGGAACATAAGGCAATTGACAAGGGTGGTTGAGTCCACCGTGGTTCCCTTAGTAACTTGACTGCTGAGCTCCAGTCGGATCGTTTTATTACCCTTCAGAACAGGGTCGCGTTAGACTTCATACTTGCAGACCGAGGTGGGGTATGTAAAGTGATCCAATCGAGTTGCTGTGTTTTCATTCCTGATAACGATCCAACAGTGTACCAGGCCATTTCCAAACTGCACAAGATCTCCAACTCTATCCACGTGGATAAAGGAGACTGGTCGTTACTGGGGTGGTTCTGGGAACTGATATCCACCTGGGGATGGAAGATTCTGATGGTCATTGGGATGATCTTAGCCATTCTTTTCCTGTTCTGTCTGTGCGTACAGTGTGCTCCTGCTATATGGGCCTCTGTGCTACATCGTGTGTAAGGAAACCTGTATCAAGGGACGAGCTAAGTAATAGGATGATGCTACAGCAACATCTCAATGACTTTCCGAATATAGACCTGGACTCAGATTAGCATGAGTATAGGTTAATTGCCTATATAAGGGCAAAAGGAGGGGCTGTGGTACTGAAAATTCTGACCCGTGTCATAAACATCGTCAAATCATGACGATTTTAGTATCAATAGACCGAGAATGACGAGTATACTATGCACGAGTATTTTCGTCGTATTCGAGTCTCGAGATCACCCTGAAAACAGAGATTCCGTCCTGAACCCTCGGGTTCCATTTTGTATACGGCAGCCATTTTGTGATTGCCCTCACATAGGCCGGTGACTAAGGCCAAAAACTAATCTGAAGGACACGTACACCTTTGCTGACTCCTGCACGACTTGGGCAAGCTGACTCCACTGCCCAAGGCTAAACCTGTTCGGTCAGTTCCTCTCCCAGTGACCGATTGAGATAGCATCAAGGCACAACATGCCATAAACCTTTGAACACACACACACCACGCCTAATCTTACACACACCTGTCCCTGTTTCCTACTTTATGACCTGCTTTACGAGGAGGAGGTGCCCGAATTTATTGGGGGTCCGTCGATATCTGATGAAAATGTTGGGCCTTGCCGGATGATTTAATTTGGGCTGGACAAACTGAAATGTGGGATTGTCATCATGACTCTGCTTTTTCTTCGTAGTGAAAATATGTGAATAGTAAACTGTAAAATCAGGAATGTTTGCCTGAAGCATAATATTTCGTATAAAAAGAGAAGGCTGGCTTCGTAAGATTGAGCAGTCTCCTGAGAATATACACCGTGTTGTACTTCTAGGATACCTGTTACTTGGTTGCAGCCAATAAATTCGATCTTTGACTTCACCTAGAAGACTCTGTGTTTCTGTAGTCTGAAACAGGAAGGACCTGAAGTCTTAGGGTGTTGTCCCTGGCACCGCTGGGTTACCGGTTCGTTACCTGTTCTTAAAAACCCAGTACTTCAACAGATCCAGATCGGACAGCCATAAGCATAGATAATGAACACCACACACCCTATGATACCTACACCGTTGTCTCAACGTCACCAGGACCCCCGGACTCATTGAGGACAGTTACAAGCAGTGACAAGATGCACCACATCCCCAATGTTCCCCACACGTCCCTCACAGCCGACTCAACCTCACCAGGGCCCTCTGGGCCAATTCGGACAGTCATAAGCTCTGATAACGACCTCCATAATAACATCACTGACACTCCTACTACCCAACTAGCAGATGAGCCATCTGATGAACCCCCACCTGATCTGACACTTACTTTGACCCCATGTCAACTCCTAACACCCAACGATGCCCTACTCGCTCCCCCAAACTCTACACACAGCGTCTATACCCCCTCCACGTGCAACACCCCCTCTCATGTTAGCACCTCTTAAGACCATCCCCCACTTCCTCTCTGACCCACCTTCTACCCCCACACACTTAACTGAGTGCCCTAACCATGACTAGACCGCTCGATTCAACGAGTTAACCCTTGGTCTAGCCCAACTCAAGGATGAAATGAAAAATCTACTATCAATCACCAACGAACTCCTAAACTCTAATAAAGCCACTAGCGCCACAGTAAACGAAATTAGTGCGCACACCAGCAGATATATAACCTCAAATCCACATCCAGACTTTATAACTCAGAGTAAAATATCTTCCTCATATGACACGGATCGACCAATGAGAACTATGGCGGTCTATCTGACAATGACTTACATGACCTTCTCACCTCATACACAAGTCCTAATGGCAATAAAAAGTCTCAAGTTGGCACCATCCAAGCCATTCGACCCAACCCACATAGAGAAACCTCCCACAACCACATTTTCATAATCAGGGAAAACCTCTCAAAAGTCAATATAATGCAATCAACCGTCACTCACCGACTAGCAAATTAAAGTGTGCACTAATCAACTGCAGATCGGCTAACAAACATGCAACGGCCATTTATGATCTAATTCTTGCGAATGACCTGGACATCATCATCCTCACAGAGACATGGCTTAAGAGTTCCTCTGCTCCCATCCTTGACCTACTGGTCCCCCCTAGTCATGATATATTTCGCATGGATAGAACTGAGAAATCGGAGGGGGGATTGCCTGCATCCATCGAAACACCATCACAGTCAAACAAGCAGACTCCATCTCCTTATCCTCCTGTGAATATCTATGCACCAACATCTAGGACCACAAGGTCATCATCTGCCAACTTCACATAATATACAACCCCCGGGTGACAATCCGAAGTTCATTGATGAGCTAATGGAAGTCATTACAGCCAATGCCAACTCACAAGTGCCGCAGATCTTTCTGGGAGACTTCAATCTCCATTGGAGCAGTACCAGCGATCATGATGTAAGCAGTCTCAAATCCTTTCTGGCAGACCAGGAACTGTCACAATTCTGTGACAGCCCAACCCATATCAAGGGGGAGACGTTAGACCTCATCATAGCAAAAAGAAACATCATATCCCTAGAATCTATCTCCCCATGTAACTGGACTGATCACTACAGTATCCTCTCCTCCATCAACAGTGAGGTAACTCCAAATTAAAACCAACCTACAAAAACTAAACAATGGAAAAGGAATAACAGGAATATCGATGCCAATGCCTTGGTGTCCCAATGCAATTCCGCCCTGACACCATCAGCAGATATGGCAGACGTCCAAGATCTCACAGACTTTTACAACGCCACTCTGCTTGAAATCCTGGATACCACAGCGCCCCTTCAAGAAAAAAATGTCTCCACCAAAATCTTCAAACCATGGTTCAATGAGAATCCTAACTCAGACCGACGGAAATTAAGACTAGCTGAACGAGCATGGAAAGCAGCACCTTCCGCTGATCATCTACACCAACTTAGGGCACTGAGAAACACGTACAACAGAAAAATCATAAAGGCTAAAGCAGACTTCTTCAAAACACATCTGAACCATGCCATTAACCGTCCTTAAAAGCTATTCTAAATCATAAAACAACAATTGTGCAACCCAGCAAATGGAGTTGAGCTTAGCAACCCGGCTACCCCTAACTGCGACGAGCTGGCCAAATTCTTCCTAGAAAAGACTAGAACCATTGAAAATGTCATTCAATCCAAAAAAGAACCCCAACTATCTACTGACCAAGAAAAAATTCTCTACTCACAGATCAAGGACCTTTTCTGCCTGCCAACCGAAGTTCCAAAGAACAACGCCAACTGGCACTCTTTCTCGCCCATCACTGAACAAGAAATATTTTGCACCCTGCTAGCAATCAACCCTGCCAATCATTTCTCCGATCCCCTACCCGCATCTGTATTCAAAATGATAAAGTCCTCTATTCTACCTCTATGGGCAAAAATTGTCAACGCCTCTCTTAGGCAAGGTTCCATACCGGACTGTCTGAAAATAGGGCAGGTCACACTCATACTAAAAAAAGCCAACGCCCTCTCCACAGACCTCAACAACTATCGACCTATTTCCAGCATCCCCAGGCTGGCAAAGTTAAAGGAAAAATATGTACAAATTCAACTTTGCAATCACATAGAGAACTTCAACCTCCTAGATAAACACCAATCCGGTTTCCGTCAAGGTCACAGTGCTGAATCAGCTCTCACCCACATAATGGATGACATCTTAAAAATGCTGGATCACAATGAATCGTGCCTATTGATACTTCTTGACCTATCTTCCGCCTTCGACACTGTTAAACACGACAATTTACTGTCTCTACTTGAACGAAGGATGGGTCTAACCGGTCCAGTATTACCATGGTTTGCCTCCTTCCTAAGCAACAGAACCCAAAGAATCAAGTTGAAGCAATCATTCTCTCAACCTTCCATGGTCACACTAGGAGTCCCACAGGTATCATCATTATCACCTGTTCTCTTTAATCTACTCATGGAACCCCTTGCTAATGCACTTATGTAAGAACTGGGACCGCCAGTTCTCCGGCGGGTAGCATGGCTCGAGCAGGAAGGCGGCCAGGGGCTTATGTGTAAAGCAGCCACTTAACACACACATCCAATGAAACCCACAGTGGTGCAATAATGGAGACCACACCAGATGTTGTATTTGAAAAATCAAGATCTTTTATATAGGCTTTCAATCAGAGCAAGGCATTGGTAATTCCTTAGCATTTCAAATAAGCATTTCATTAAGACATTTCATGTATCATGTGCAGATTGCATTTCTTTTGAAGAGTAAGCATTTCAGTAAAGCTTTGCATTAAAAATACAGCTAGTTCATCTATGCAGTGAAACGTTAACTGACCCCGCCTGTCGCATCAAACTCTTTGACAGGCAATGGGGTAATGGTATAAACCTGGAGGATCCGACAAGAAGCGACAATTATAATGCATTTAAATAGCACATCAAACCTCTCACGGTCGCTTCTCCTAGAAAGGAATAAAACATATCAGCAAGTACTTTTCAGGTTAACAAAGAACTTCAAAGAGCACAGCCTTTAGTCATTTGAGACAAGCTTTTCTTCTTGTGAATGCGGGTCGGCTGCGACCTAGATCAGATCATCAGAATACTAAGGAAGCCCACCTCTGCAAGAAAATTCAGTACAGTGAAGTGAATCTCCCTCTCATTTCCGGCTTGTACATATGGTGAACTAGGAGCAAATCGGGCTTGTGGATACAGTGCACTTATAGCATTTCAGGCGTGTAAATACGGTGCACGCTAAACACTTCAGGCTTGTAAATACGATTCATGAAGAATAATTCAGGCTGGTAATTATGCAGCACGATGAGTAATACAGGCTGGTAAATTTGTAGGCAAAACAATTAAATGAGGCACATTGAGAAAGGGGGCCAACAGGACCCAGTCACAGTTAACCCCGGGGGAGGGGCGACCTCGGGCCTCACTCGGCCTACCGCCCTCCTCCCCAGGGGGTTACCTCACTTCTTCGGCCCTCCAGGGCCCTTGCGTGGATCTCGGGGAGGGAGAGGACGCTCTGACCCTCTCGAGGCCTCACTCGACCCAGCGCGGTGCAGACGCCACTCCAGGTCACCGGCGCTGGGGACGAGGCGGGACTGCATGCAGAGCAGACGGAGGGGGCTCTCAGGCTCCGCGGCCCCTTCCGCAACGATCCAGGGCTTCCCCGTGTGTGGGACGAGGCGCGGGGCAGCAGCCAATCGCTGCCCGGCTCAGGCGGGGGCGCGGCCGATGACGCGGTCGCGTCTCCCGTCACGTGATGGGCTCCAAGTAGGCTCCAGGCCTAGCGCGACCTGTCAGTTTCAAAGCGGCGGCCCTCTCCTGGCACCGAGGGCCGCAGAGGGGGGCAAATACGGCGCTGGTCACCGCGTGAAGGTGGGCAGCCCCAGGGCAGGCCGGAAGGGCCACAGAAGCGTTGCATGGGCGGCGCTGATGCCGCGAGGACGTGGGGCCTCTTCAGGCGCCTGGGGGAGCTGAGGTACAGCGCTAGCGTCGCTTCTCAGCGCTAGGTACCGGCAGGGCAGGAAGACGATTTCGACGCTCCCTGACAGGGCAGACAGGAACTGACACAGCGCTGGGCAGGAGGGCAGATTACAGCGCTCCACAAGTTAGTCAGTCAGAACTGTGGCAGGATGTGGGCAAATTATAGTGCTTTTCACACAGTTCAGTCAGGGAGAGACAGGTAGGCCCAGCTGAAGGCAGGGGATGTGCAGGGCAGCTCAGTCCAGTACCTTGTCTCATGAAGTAGGTCTCTTGCCGCTTGGATGATTCTGCGCCCTTGGTTGCTTGTTGCTTGAAGTTGCAGAAGAGGGGGGGGGAATGAGTTGAGGGCCTGAAGAATTTCTCCCCAGTCACTGCAGATGGGCCCTGGGAATCCCTACCACTGGGCCAGATCAGGGGGATAGCTTTGGACACCTCACTGAACTTAAGAGGCAGCACCTGAATCCTGTCACTCCCAGTAGCATAGGTTTCTCACTAGGCCCTCCCACCTAAAACTCCTGCGTGGGTTCCCCAGGTCAGTGATGCCCCAACTGACTGGAAAAAGTTCCCTCCCTGGCTTATATATGCCCAGGTCAGGTGGCCACTCTCTAAGGCGGGAAAAGTCAGGTCCGCCTTCCTTCTGGAAGGTTCCAGGAGCTTCCCCACTCTAACTATGGACAGGGGCTGGGTGGCTGGTGTTGCAACAATGTATGGGGACCCAGCCTGCTCCTGGCAACTAGGGTGCTACACTAAAAAGACCACGCTGCAGTAGCAGGGGCCAGTGGCAGCCATGTTGAAAGTAGAGAGCACCTGCACCCTAACACAGATTAGCTGTAAAAAGGTGCCCGAAGACCTAAGGACCAACAAAAAATAGGTGGAAAAAATTAGGCCAGGGCAAAAAGTCACGGGGAAAGATCACCCTAAGGCTGACAGGTCTAACATGCGTCCCCCCCAGCTGAAAGTGGGGAGAGCTACACAACCTCTAGGGAGTTCTCGTCACTAAGGCGGAAAAACCGGGAGAGACCGTCAGCATTGGCGTGGTCAGCTCCGGGCCGATGTTCCACCCTAAAGTCCATCCCCTGTAGGGAAATAGACCACCTTAGCAACTTTGGGTTTTCGCCTCTCATTTGCATGAGCCAGCGAAGGGGTCGGTGGTCGGTTTGTACCAGGAAGTGAGAGCCAAAGATGTATGGCCTCAACTTCTTCAAAGCCCAGACCACAGCAAAGGCTTCTCGCTCGATGGTACTCCATCGCCGTTCCCGAGGAAGGAGTCTTCGGGATATGAAGGCCACAGGTTGGTCTTGACCATCATCATTGAGTTGCGACAGCACGGCGCCTACGCCATGCTCTGAGGCATCTGTCTGCACGGTGAATTATTTTTGGAAGTCCGGAGTGGCCAGCACCGGAGCGGTGCACATCGCGCGCTTCAGTGTTTCAAATGCCTCCTGGCAAGTAGCCGTCCAGATGACCTGACGTGGCTGCTTTTTGGACGTCAACTCAGTCAAGGGGGCCACGATGGTACCATACCCCTTGACGAATCTGCGGTAATATAGCCAGTGAGGCCGAGGAAAGCTCGGACCTCAGTCTGAGTTTTGGGGGACTCCCAGGCCATGATGGTCCCAATCTTGGCCTGGAGGGGTTGCACCTTACCTCCGCCCACCAAGCGTCCCAGGTACACGACAGAGCCCTGTCCAATCTGGCACTTGCTAGCCTTGATGGTCAGGCCAGCCTGTTGTAACGCCCGCAGCACCTCCTGGAGAAGCTGCAGATGGTCCTCCCAGGTGCTACTGAAGACAGCTATGTCATCCAGGTAAGCTGCTGAGAAGGACTCCAGGCCAGATAATACCTTGTTCACCAACCGCTGGAAGGTGGCCGGAGCATTCTTGAGCCCGAAGGGCATCACCCGAAATTGGAAGTGACCCTCAGAAGTGGAGAATGCTGTCTTCTCCATTGCTCCCTCGGCCATGGCAATCTGCCAGTACCCTGATGTCAAGTTGATGGTGCAGAGGTACTTGGCTGCTCCCAGCCGGTCAATCAGCTCGTCTGCCCGTGGTATCGGGTGAGCATCTGTCTTGGTGACAGAGTTCAACCCCCGATAATCCACACAGAACCGAAGTACTGGTGTGGTGCCCGGTGGAGCCGCTTTTGGCACTAGAACGACCGGACTAGCCCACGGGCTGCTGGAGGGCTCGATTACTCCCAGCTCCAGCATCTTGGTCATCTCACCCTGGATGCTGTTCTTTACTTTGTCGGACAGCCGGTAAGACTTGGTTTTCACTGGCGGATTGTCCCCTGTGTCCACATCATGGGTACACAAATGCGTAATTCCAGGCGTGAGGGAGAACAACGAGGCATGCTGCGCCAAAACCTGGCGGCAGTCTCTCTGTTGTTCTGGGGTCAAAGATGGAGATAGGACAACTCCTTCTACTGAACCATCCTTCTCCTGAGCCGCTAGAAGGTCAGGAAGAGGCTCACTTTCCTCCTCCTCGCTCCCATCCGTCACCATGAGGAGGGCAAGCTCAGTTCGCTCATGATGAGGCTTCAGGCGGTTGACGTGGAGCACCCGGTGGGGCTGTCGGGGGGTCTTCAAGTCCACGACATAGGTGGTCTGGCCTTTCCGCTCCACAATCTCGTACGGACCAGTCCACCGGTCCTGGAGGGCACTAAGCTCCCCAGGCTCCATGACCCACACCTTCTGTCCAGTGTCCAACTCCACCGTCTGAGCGTTGTGGTCATACCACTCCTTCATGACGGCTTGGCTAGCCTCCAGATTGTCTGAGGCTTCCTTCCACAGCTTAGCCATCTGGCTGCGGGATGCCAGCATATAGTTGACAACATCCCGGGGAAGCTTCTTCGAAGTCTTCTCCCAACTCTCCTTGACCAGACTAAGGGGTCCCCTAACGGGGTGACCATAGAGCAATTCGAAGTGGCTGAACCCGACTCCCTTCTGGGGTACCTCGCGGTACGAGAACAGCAAGCAAGGGAGGAGGATGTCCCATTTCTGCCTCAGGTCTTCTGGCAGACTCCGGATCATTCCCTTCAAGGTCTTGTTGAAGCGCTCCACGAGCCCGTTAGTCTGGGGATGGTAAGGAGTGGAGAACCGATAGGTCACTCCGCACTCCTTCCACATGGCCTGCATGTAGGCCGACATGAAATTTGTGCCCCTGTCCGACACCACGACCTTGGGGAATCCCACTCAGGTGAATATCCCCATCAGGGCCCGCGCCACTACAGGTGCAGTAACAGTCCTCAGAGGGATGGCCTCCGGGTACCGAGTGGCGTGGTCCACTAACACCAGAATGAACCGATGTCCCGCAGAGGTCGGAGGGTCCAATGGCCCAACGATGTCAATACCGGCCCACTCGAAAGGGGTCCCGACCACTGGGAGTGGTTCCAATGGGGCCTTCAATTTGGTCCCAGTCTTGCCACTGGCCTGGCAAGTCTTGCAGGTCTTGCAATAGGTGTCAGAGGCAACTCTCATCCTAGGCCAATAAAAATGTGGGACTAGCCTCGCAAAGGTCTTGTCCTGGCCCAGGTGTCCGGCTAGAGGTATCTCATGCTCCAGTTCCATCAAAAAGGCTCGGTAGCACTGGGGGACCACTAAGGCCCTCGAAGATCCATGCACCGGAACCCTTGGCTCACTGTACAGGAGGCCATCCTCCCAATACACGTGATAATTGCCGGTCTCCTTGTTCACCGCTTGTGCTTCGGCCTGTCGCCGCATGCCTTCAAGCGTGGGGCACTCCTTCTGCGCCCGACAGAATTCCTCCAGGGTAGGACCTCCTTCCACATGCCACTCGGCAAGGGTCGGCAAATCCCCTACGGGAACAACATCCACCTCCACGGACTCTGGGGTTACCTCCGCGGGCTCCCCATCCATCACACGGGGTGTGTCCTCCACAACACTCTCCTCTGGACCGACAGTGGGTTGGGCCATTGTTTCAGGCCCCAACCCGGGTTGAGTTCCTTGCTGGGCAGCCATGGACCGCGTGACTACGCAAGTCCACCCTGGTAATCCCAGCATCTCAGTGTGGGCCTTAAACTCCACTTCCTTCCAGGCGGTATGTTCGAGGTCATTACCGAGCAGACAGTCCACAGGCAAGGCAGGGCTGATCGCAACTCTCAACGGGCCTGACACTCCTCCCCATTCAAAGGGAACTTGAGCCACGGGATAGTAGCTCATTCTGCCGTCAGCCAATACGGCTGGATGGTACACATCAGGAACAACCTGCTCAGGGGACACCAGCCGCCTCACTACGGTGGTCATGCTGGCTCCTGTGTCCCTCAGAGCGTCCACCTCCTCCCCATTGACCTTCACCCTCTGCTGGTACTTAGCAGTATTCGATGGTAAGGGCGTCACTGGGACCATCTCCTTATCTCCAAGTGAAACCAGGGTCAAGCCTGTCCACTCCCCTTCCCTATCTAGGGGCAGCTCCAACCTAAGCGCTATACTAGCCACCCCGGGACTCTTGCCACCAGTGGGGGCTGGGGGTCATTTGCGACACTGGGAATCTCCCTTGTAGTGTCCGACCTCTCCGCACTCATAGCACCGGACCACTTTTGGCTGCTGACTCTTGTCAGGGTAAGTGGGTTTTGGGGGACGGTTCTGTGGTGGGGTACCTACTCCTTTCCCAAACTGTCTAGTTTGTGGGCCTCGTGAGAACTCCGTTCTTTTATCACCACCCTCTTTCTTCTGAGGGGCACCCTGTCCGCCTTTCGGGCCATCTCCCCCGGGGCCCTTGGGTGACACCCGGGTGCTAACCCAAATATCCGCCTCCTCCGTGAGCTCACGGGAATCAGTAAGCTTGCGGTCCACCAAATGTTGGCGCAACTCCGGAAAACACGTATCCAAGAGGTGCTCTCTCAAAAAAAGGTTATACAGACTCTCAAAATCACGCTCCTCGCTGCCGCGCACCCAACCATCCAGAGCCTTTCGGGCATACTCAAAAAAATCCACCCAATTCTGCGTGGACAGCTTATGGCTGCCACGAAACCTCTGGCGATACCTTTCAGGGGTGAGGCCAAAATGTTTGATAAGTGCCTCCTTCATGGGGGAATACCTAAACTGGTCTGCCTTCTCCAAATACAGGAGTGAATCCCTGACATCAGGAGGTATATACCGGTACAAACCACCTCCCCAATGTTTCTCAGGCACCCCATGGGTAGTCAAGGCCACTTCATACGCCTCCAACCACCTGGCAATGTCATCCCCCTTGGTGTAGCTCGCTATCCCCTCCTTGGGTAACCAGAATCTGGGCTCCTGCTGAGCCTCTGGTCCGCTGCCACCATTAGGACTTCCTGGCGCACTCAACTGCAATGCTTGCAGCTCCATTTCCTTGAGCTGCAGCTAGTGCGCTAGCCTCTTTTCCTCCAACGCTAATTTCTCTCTCTCCAAAGCAAACTGCCTATCTTCCCTTTCTCTCTCCTTCTAGTGCTCTAATCTAGCAAGTTCCCACTTCAATCGCCTCTCCTCCCTCCTGTCTTCGTACACCTGCGGTGACACACTCTCCCTAGATACATTGCTCCCTGCCCTGGCACGTGGTCCTGGCAACACATTATCTGATACGTCAATGTTGAGCAAACCTGGGTCTTCCTGAGTGTCCACCTTCCCATGTGTGACCTGTTCCCCATCCTCTTCTTCCTCTGGGTGGGCCTCTACCCATGCCCTTAAGGCGGTACGGAGCTCTTCTTTAACAGCTCTTGTCCCCACAGGCACCCCATCCCCTGACAAAACTCCCTTAACTGCACTGCCGTGTACTTATCAAGGTCAGACAGCTGGAACTCCATTTTATCAGGTGAGGACCTAGATAACCTGGAAGAAAAATTCTAAGACGTGGGCAACAATACTGGTTCAACACACTTTGTTGCAGGCTAGACAGTGGTGAGCAATTGGGTTTGCTTGCAGCACGATAGGTGTCCAATTAATTGCAGCACACCCCGTCTCACTGGAGGGTGTTAAGTAGCTACAGGTCCTGGATCCCACCGCTCGGCACCAATGTAAGAACTGGGACCGCCAGTTCTCCGGGGGGTAGCATGGCTCGAGCAGGAAGGCGGCCAGGGGCTTATGTGTAAAGCAGCCACTTAACACACACATCCAATAAAACACACAGTGGCGCAATAATGGAGACCACACCAGATGTTGTATTTGAAAAATCAAGATCTTTTATATAGGCTTTCAATCAGAGCAAGGCATTGGTAATTCATTAGCATTTCAAATAAGCATTTCATTAAGACATTTCATGTATCATGTGCAGATTGCATTTCTTTTGAAGAGTAAGCATTTCAGTAAAGCTTTGCATTAAAAATACAGCTAGTTCATCTATGCAGTGAAACGTTAACTGACCCCGCCTGTCGCATCAAACTCTTTTTGACAGGCAAAGGGGTAATGTTATAAACCTGGAGGATCCTACAAGAAGCGACAATTATAATGCATTTAAATAGCACATCAAACCTCTCACGGTCGCTTCTCCTAGAAAGCAAGTACTTTTCAGGCTAACAAAGAACTTCAAAGAGCACAGCCTTTAGTCATTTGAGACAAGCTTTTCTTCTTGTGAATGCGAGTCGGCTGCGACCTAGATCAGATCATCAGAATACTAAGGAAGCCCACCTCTGCAAGAAAATTCAGTACAGTGAAGTGAATCTCCCTCTCATTTCCGGCTTGTACATATGGTGCACTAGGAGCAAATCAGGCTTGTGGATACAGTGCACTTATAGCATTTCAGGCGTGTAAATACGGTGCACGCTAAACACTTCAGGCTTGTAAATACGATTCATGAAGAATAATTCAGGCTGGTAATTATGCAGCACGATGAGTAATACAGGCTGGTAAATTTGTAGGCAAAACGATTAAATGAGGCACATTGAGAAAGGGGGCCAACAGGACCCAGTCACAGTTAATCCCGGGGGAGGGGCGACCTTGGGCCTCACTCCGCCTACCGCCCTCCTCCCCAGGGGGTTACCTCACTTCTTCGGCCCTCCAGGGCCCTTGCGTGGATCTCGGGGAGGGAGAGGGCGCTCTGACCCTCTCGAGGCCTCACTCGACCCAGCGCGGTGCAGACGCCACTTCAGGGCGCTGGGGACGAGGCGGGGACTGCATGCAGAGCAGACGGAGGGGGCTGTCAGGCTCCGCGGCCCCCTCCGCAACGATCCAGGGCTTCCCCGTGTGTGGGACGAGGCGCGGGGCAGCAGCCAATCGCTGCCCGGCTCAGTCAGGGGCGCGGCCGATGACGCGGTCGCGTCTCCCGTCACGTGATGGGCTCCAAGTAGGCTTCAGGCCTAGCGCGGCCTGTCGGTTTCAAAGCGGCGGCCCTCTCCTGGCACTGAGGGCCGCCGAGGGGGGGCAAATACGGCGCTGGTCACCGCGTGAAGGTGGGCAGCCCCAGGGCAGGCCGGAAGGACCACAGAAGCGTCGCGCGGGCGGCGCTGATGCCGCGAGGACGTGGGGCCTCTTCAGGCGCCTGGGGGAGCTGAGGTACATCGCTAGCGTCGCTTCTCAGTGCTAGGTACCGGCAGGGCAGGAAGACGATTTCGACGCTCCCTGACAGGGCAGACAGGAACTGACACAGCGCTGGGCAGGAGGGCAGATTACAGCGCTCCACAAGTTAGTCAGTCAGAACTGTGGCAGGATGGGGGCAAATTATAGCGCTTTTCACACAGTTCAGTCAGGGAGAGACAGGTAGGCCCAGCTGAAGGCAGGGGATGCGCAGGGCAGCTCAGTCCAGTACCTTGTCTCATGAAGTAGGTCTCTTGGCGCTTGGATGATTCTGCGCCCTTGGTTGCTTGTTGCTTGAAGTTGCAGAAGAGGGGGGGGAATGAGTTGAGGGCCTGAAGAATTTCTCCTCAGTCACTGCAGATGGGCCCTGGGGTTCCCTACCACTGGGCCAGATCAGGGGGATAGCTTTGGACACCTCACTGAACTTAAGAGGCAGCACCTGAATCCTGTCACTCCCAGTAGCATAGGTTCCTCACTAGGCCCTCCCGCCTAAAACTCCTGCGTGGGTTCCCCAGGTCAGTGATGCCCCAACTTACTGGAAAAAGTTCCCTCCCTGGCTTATATATGCCCAGGTCAGGTGACCACTCTCTAAGGCGGGAAAAGTCAGGTCCGCCTTCCTTCTGGAAGGTTCCAGGAGCTTCCCCACTCTAACTATGGACAGGGGCTGGGTGGCTGGTGTTGCAACAATGTATGGGGACCCAGCCTGCTCCTGGCAACTAGGGTGCTACACTAAAAAGACCACGCTGCAGTAGCAGGGGCCAGTGGCAGCCATGTTGAAAGTAGAGAGCACCCGCACCCTAACACAGATTAGCTGTAAAAAGGTGCCCGAAGACCTAAGGACCAACAAAAAATAGGTGGAAAAAATGAGGCCAGGGCAAAAAGTCACGGGGAAAGATCACCCTAAGGCTGACAGGTCTAACAGCTTAGCTGTGCAAACATTCTATATCATCTATGTGCGGACGACACTCAACTTTATTTGAAAATCTCCTCACCAGATGACTTCATCTCCCTCAACGCCATTCTTCATAATACCCAAAGTTGGCTCAATGGCAATCACCTTATGCTTAACACCAAAACAACTGAGTTCCTCCTCATCTCCCCTCCCAATCATGCACCCAACATAGACTTATGGCTGAAGCATCTTACTTCCTTTGATTGCGCCCCTCTCATCATTGACTCCGCAAAATCCTTGGGAGTCACCTTTGACAAACATTTAAATATGCAGGAACAAATCTACAATACTACCAAAGGAGCCAACTTTCAGCTGAGTACCTTAAGGAAACTTAAACCCTCCCTCCCACAGATTGATCTAAAAATGGCGGTCCAAGCTCTAGTACTATCACGACTGGACTACGGAAGCACCACTCTTTGCGGTCTTCCAAAATACAAACTAGCACCGCTCAGGGCATCGCTTAACCCCATGCGCGCTGCGGGTTTTCCCGCTGTGCGCTGACTTTTACGAAAAGCCGCGGTTCAAAGGCGTAACTCATGACGAGCTGAGCTCGTCATGAGCGTGGAAGGGGTTAACGCCGCGGCCAGGCTGGTCTCCGGAATAAAAAGAAATAACCACATCACTCCGGCCCTGAAGGCTTTGAACTGGCTACCATACGAGTCGAGAATACAACTAAAGATCGCCTGCATGTCACATAAAGCCTTACATAGCAGCACCCCTAGCTACTTAGCACAAAAGCTAGAGCGGTCGGGAGGTTGTAGACATCTGCGAAGAGCAAGGTCACTACTACTAAAACTTCAATCCTTCCACAAAAAGAGAACTGGGTGCAGAGCCTTCTCAGGTATCGCACCGAAGATTTGGAACAACCTTCCCCTAGACTTATGCAGAATCCCATATTTTACCACCTTCAAAAAGGAAACAAAAATGTTTCTCATGAACAAATTATCATCTTAAACCTTTAAGTCCTAGAAGCCTACTTACCAACACTTTTAATCAAACAGCAATGTTTACCTCATTTGTATTATTATGCGATTCCTAATTGTATGTATAACTTGTGATAATTATGTACTGTAAAGCGCTCTGATACCCCCATGGGTCATGTCCGCGCTATATAAAACTTTATAAATCAATAAATTAATAAATCTAGATAAGTTCGACGTCTGGTTCTTATGTATTTTTCAGGTATGTCGACTACTGGAATCCATTCATCCTGACTGGTGCTCGGTTGTTCCTCATCAGCTACTTCAGGATCGATGTCTTGAGACCCCTCAGCTGCACAACCGTTAGCTTCTAATTCATCAGGTTCAGTTACTCTCTTAGTGTGACTCACATGGATCTAGTTTGGAATTCCCTTGCACTTCACAGCTGTGGTGGTAACCAATATCACTTGATGTGGCCTTCCCCACCTTGGTGCTAGGCAAGATTTCCGAGTATGTTCTTCTATCGCTACCCAGTCACCTGTATTTAGGTCATTTGCTGGAGTTGATTGTCTGGCGACAGCATCTTCCCCGACCTGGTGAGAGATAGAATGCACTTGGTCAGCCAGTTCTTTGCAGTTCTCTAGTACTAAATCATTAGTTATATTTAGCAGTTTGTGTCCTGGCACCCATGCTTGCCTCATTGCTCTTCCCATGAGTATCTCATGGGGACTCAAGCCTGTGTTTCTGTCTGGAATGCTTCTGATTCCCATCAGAACAAGAGGTAAAGCATCAGACCACTCCAATCGGGTAGATTCATACATCTTTCCCAATCTTGATTTGATCGTGCCATTCAGTTGTTCTACCACTCCAGAAGCCTCTGGGCGGTACGCACAGTGTAGCTTTTGCTCAATTTTGAATGCTTCACAGATTAGACCAATTATTTCATTATTAAAATGAGACCCTTGGTCTGATTCGATCGTTACTGGAAAACTGAAACGAGGTATAAGTTCTCTGAGTAGGAGTTTAGCTACAGTGATGCTATCATTCCTACGGGTAGGGTAAGCTTCCACCCATTTTGAAAACAGGCAGACAATGACAAGGATGTACTCCATTCCACGACAAGGGGGTAATTGAATGAAATCAATTTGCAGTCTTATAAATGGGCCTTCTGCTTTTCCAATTTTTCCTGGGCATACTACAGTTTTCTTACCAGGATTCATTTGTTGGCAAATTAAACACCTCTGGCAAAGGACCTCTGCTATGTTCCTGAATTTTGCATTGAACCAAGTTTGCCTAAACAATCTAATCATAGCATCTCGCCCTAGGTGGGAATCTCCGTGGTACAACCTAGCCATCGGGTAACACAGGTCTACCATCTAAGTAAACAATGACACCATCTCCAACCCTTCGCTGACAGCCTATCTTTCCCCATTCTTCCTTTTCAATTTGTTCTGCTTCATTTTGTAAATCTCTCACTTCCCCCCACGTTCTCACATCATCAAGCAACATAAGTTGGCAGCTATTTCCACATGTATCAATTTTCTTGTTTATTGCCATCTAATGTTTGGCACAATGTTGGGCTAATTGGTCAACATATCTGTTACCAGCTGTCACTCTGTCATTTCCGGATTGGTGAGCAGCAGACTTGACCACAGCCACTTATTTTGGCAATTGAATTGCTTCTAGCAAATCCCTCACAAATTGTCCATTTTTTATAGGAGTGCCTGAAGAAGTCAGAAACTCCCTTTGCATCCAAAGTTGTCCAAAATCATGCACAACCCCGTAACCATACTAACTGTCAGTGTATATGGTCACTTTCCAATTTTTCCCAAATTTACAAGCTCTTGTCAATGCAATTAATTCAGCTACTTGTGCAGACTTGACTCCAGGTAAATAGGATGCTTCAACTGGACCCCACAATGTATATACAGCGTAAGCAGCACTTAATCCTCCTTCCTCATGTCGCATGCATGAGCCATCTACAAATAGCTCATATTCAAATTCTAGCAATGGCTCTGCTCTTATGTCTGGGTGTGGTTTAGTACTGTATTCTGTGAGGTCGATACAATCATGTTCGACTTCCTCTTTTACTTCTGCAAAATGCGAATCAGGTAACAGTGTAGCTGGATTTTCTGCACCCAATATGATTCGCTCATACTTAGTCAGCCCACCAGGAGTCAGATACTGAGTTTTAGTTCTGGTCAACAAAATCACAACTGCATGTGGAACATACACGGTTACGGGATATCCCATAATAATGGACTAACTTTGCTCAAGGCTCATGCAAGTTGCAGCTACTGCTTTCAGACATCAGGAAGAAAAATATGCCACAGGACGCCTGGGTCAGAACAGAGAGTGCATAATTGTCTCGTGTGTCACAAAACAATGCAAAATCTTTTGAATAATCAGGCATTCCTAACGCTGGAGCTGAACACAGACTTTCTCCTAGCTTTGTGAAAGCAGTCATGCTCTCATCTCCCATTCCACTGGGTCTTTGGCTCTGTTCTTCGTCATTTGTATCAATGGTTTTACTAGGACTGCAAATCCCACAATCCACTGCCTGCAGTAACCTATAACTCCTAGACAAATTCTGATTTCTTTCTGTGTTTGAGGTAGATTCATGTTTCGAATTATTTTAATTCTTTCTGAGGTAACTCTCCTGACACCTTTTTCTATCTGGTGCCCCAGATATTTCGCTGATGTGGTATAGAATTGTAATTTTATAGGTGATACTTTATGTCCACCTTCAGCCAAGTGATTCAGTAGTGCAATGGTATCAACACCACAGTTATTTTGAGTCTTAGACTCCACCAGCAGGTCGTCTATATATTGCACCAAGACTGATTGTCTAGGTAGCACCAGGTATTCAAGACATTTTTTCAAAATTTGATTAAATATCAAGGGACTTTCTGTGTATCCCTGAGGAACGCGGTTCCAAACATAGACATGGTTGTCGAATTTGAACGAGAATAAAAATGTGTTATCTGGATGTAATGGGATGGAGAAAAAGGCATGACATAAATCAATTACAGTAAACCATCCAGCTCCCCACGGTATCTGATACAGAATCACTGCAGGATTTGGCACAACTGGACTGCATGGAACGACAATTTTATTAATTTTTCGAAGGTCTTGTACGACCCTGTATTTCCCGCTTGGTTTCTTTATGCCAATTATAGGTGAATTACATGGGCTACTCATTATTTCTTGTAAAATGCCTTGTTCAACCAGACGCTTTATTTCTGCAGCAACTCCTGCCTTTATTTCTGGGCTCATTTTGGACTGTCGAATATTTGGGTAAACTGACACTTTTTTCACTGTCACTTTAATTGAATCGACATTTGCCATTAATCCTACTTCTTTTCCTGTGAAATCCCACACATCAGGATTTACAGTTTTCTGCAATTATCTGGGTAAATCTTCTACAGTTATCTTTTTAGCTTCAGTTTCCTGTTTGGCTAACATTAATTAATAAATTCTGTCTTCATCTCGGGGGTTTGAATTTCAACACCACTCGGTGTACAGAAATGTGCAGTCATTTTAACCAACAAGTCCCTACCTAATAGGTTTGCAGGACTAGAATCGCACACAACAAATGTGTGCATTTCTTTAAAATTCCCTATTCTGACTTCCATTGGTTCTGTGACAGGAGTCCTAATATGTTTATTAGAAACGCCCACTACGTGGATCGCTTCTCCCGAGAAGTGTAGGTTTGGACGTCTGCTGTTCTCACAGTAGAACGGGTAACGCCAGTGTCCGATAAAAAGGTGATATCATTTCCCTCGACTTTTCCCTCAATGTATGGACCTGACTGATCTACCGGCAAGGATGCTCCAAGTACGCACTCCTCGTCCTCCACTCTCAGGCACCATCAGAAACTGTCTTCTTCAAAAAATGTTTCACTCAAAAGAAATTGTGATGTATCTGCGTCTCTCCTACCACTTTAAAGGAAGAGGTCGCAGTAATAACACCCTCACCTCCCCTACCACAAAACAGTGACTTCCCTCCACCCACCCCAGACTATTCCACTCCGGTCGGGGGAAGACTATCACAGATCCTACCTGTCTGGAATTCCATCACCACAGACAGGTGGGTGCGACAAATTATCCATTATGGTTACTGCCTGGAACTCGCCTCTACCCCTCCGCACAAAGATCCTAAACAACGTCCAATGTCCACAGAACATTACACACTTCTAAAACAAGAGATGCTCTCTTGCAAAAACACGCAATAGAACCGGTTCCCAAACACCATCAAGGTACAGGTGTTTACTCCCTTTACTTCCTCATCCCAAAAAAGGACGGTACTCTCAGGCCAATATTAAACCTCAGACTGTTTATACCTGTACATACAATCCGACCACTTTCACATGGTCACTCTCCAACAGGTCCTCCCATTGCTCCAACAAGGCGATTTCCTTGCCACTCAAGATCTCAAGGATGCCTACTTCCACATTCCTGTTCACCCTGCTCACAGGAAATATCTAAGGTTTGTAGTGGACGGTCAGCACTATCAGTCAAAGTGCTCCCATTCGGAGTGACTACAGCACCAAGAGTCTTTACAAAATGTCTCGCAGTTGTAGCAGCTCACTTGCGAAGACAACACATTAATGTGTTTCCTTACCTCGACGACTGGCTCATAAAGGCTAAATCGCGCATCGATTGTGTGCACCCCACACACAAAACAATCCAGCTGCTGCACAACTTAGGATTCACAATAAACCTCACCAAGTCATACCTTCAACCGTCCCACACCCAACAGTATCTAGGCGCCACAATAGATAATTCAAAAGCCCTTGCATAACCAAATCCAGCCAGGATAACCAGCAAACAAGCTCTCATATTAAAATTTCAACCTCGACATTCACTACCAGCTCGAGTGTTTATGCAACTAATAGGGATGAAGGCATCTTGCATTTTAGTCGTAACTTATGCAAGACTCCAAATGCATCCTTTACAGTAATGTTTAGCACAACAGTGGAACCAAGGTCACGGTCAACTTACAGATCGGGTTTTGGTGAACAGCTGCACAACTCGCTCTCTGCAGTAGTGGAACACACAAAACCGTTCCAAAGGGTGGCCGTTCCTAGACCTGGTATCACAGATAGTGCTAACAATGGACGCATCGCTCACCGGCTGGGGAGTGAAGCTCTTAAACCATACCATTCAGGGTTTGTGGACCCATCAACAGAAACTGCTCCACATCAATTACTTCGAATTACTGGCGATTTTTCTCGCATTAAAATCACTCCAAATGCATCTCGTACACAAAGCTGTCCTCGTCCGTATGGACAATATGACAGGAATGTACTATGTACAAAAATAGGGCAGGGGACACACACTCACTGCAGCTTTCACGCCTAGCGCAAAGCGTATGGAGATGGTCCATTCCTCAAAAAATATACCTCTTAGCAGAATATCTTCCAGGGGTACACAATCAGATTGTGGATCTGCTCAGTCGTCAGAAACAACATATACACGAATGAGAACTTCATCGGTAGTCTTACCTGGTTGCACTTTCCTGTCTTGTTCTATGTACAAAATGCCAATGATTAAGGGCGGACACCACAAAACGTGTCTGGCAGCAAGAAGATGGATGACTGTTTCTGCCAAATATGTCTACAGCCTTCGTGAATAAATGATTGGAATATCACCTACCTGTTTGAGGCTCTTCCACAGGGGCAACCTTTTGGAATTGTGATTGGAGCGGCTGGCCCAGCTGCGGAAGAGCTGCGCTGCTCCAGCAGCTTACCTGTGGAGACTCCATTCGGTGTCACCAGTTTGAGGGGAGGTAGTCCGTGATGGAGGCATGAGTGTGCAGCCAGGTTGAGGCGAGACTTCATCACCCCACTGTGGTTTTATTGAACATTGATTAATGTATGCACAAGACAGACTCACTGGAGTAATACATTTGTGCAACTACAAACACCATAAGGCTATGCGAGTGACCACGCACACGGGGACAGTCTTTGAGAATATATACCAGGCTACACTTTCCTCTCTTGTTCAACGTACAAAATGCCTGATTAAGGACAGACAACACAAAACGCGCCTGGCAGCAAGAAGATTGACTGTTTCTGCCAAACTGTCTATGGCCTTTGTGAATAAATGATTGGAATATCACCTACCTGTTTGAGGCTCTTCCATAGGGACAAGAGCATTGTTATGGTTTAGGGGTGGGTGAGGGTATTGGGAGGTTAGGATATTGTTAGGGTGGGTAAGGGTATTTGGGTAGCAAGGGTATTTTTAGGGTTTAGGGGTAGGTGAGGGTATTTGAGTAGCAAGGGGAATTTTAAGTGTTTACGGTGGGTAGGGGTAGTTGGGTGGCAAGTGTATTTTTAGGGTGGTTAGGGGTATTTGGGTGGCAAGGTTATTTTTAGAATAGGAAAGGGTATATGGGTGGCAAGGGTATTTTTAGGGCCTGAGGGTGGGAAGGGCATTAGTGTTGAGGGTGTGTAGGTAGGGGTATTTGGGTGGCATGGGTATTTTTAGGCTTTAGGGTGGGTAAGGGTATTTTGGAGGCATGAGTATATTTAGCTGTCAGGGTGGCAATGGCATTTTTAGGGTTTATGGTGGGTGATGGTTTTTGGGTAGAAAGGGTATTTTTAGGGATAAGGATGGGTGAGGGTTTTTGGGTGAAAGGTGTATTTTTAGGGATAAAGGCAGGGAGGGGTGTCTGGGTAGCAAGGCTATTTTTAGGGTTTAGGGTGCGTTAGGGGTGTTTGGGCAGCTAGGTTATTTTTAAGGTTTAGGATGGGTGATGGTTTTTTGGTGGCAGTGGTATGTTAGGGTGGGAAGGGGTATTTGGGGAGCAAGGGTATTTTTAGGGTGGGTAGGGGTATTTGCATGACGAGGGAATTTTTAGGGTGGGTATGTGGGTGTCAAGGGTATTTTAGGGTGGGTAGGGGTATTTGGGTGGCAAGGGTATTTTTAGGATTTGGGGTCGGTAGGTTTTCTGGGTTGGGGGTCGATATATGTATCTATAGTATATTATATTCAGTGGAATAAAAACAAAGGTTACAGTGACGTTCTAGTTGGGCTGACATTTCACTTGTACAGAACCAGAACATTTCGGCAGTTCTAGTTGGCTGGGCTGGCTGGGGCTCGTGCCCTCGCAGTGCATTGCTTGTAATCTCACATATGATATCGCTGATGACATGGTCGGTGACATCTGGTGACATCGCTGATGACATCATCCAGTGACTAAGTGTTTTCAAAATGTTTGTGTTAAATATATATATAACCAGGCGTGTGGGTAGAGGATGTAGCCTACAGCTAGAGTGGTCAATGTCGCAGCTGGGGAACCGAGTTCGAGTCTTAACAATGATGCTCAACATCCTCTGATTCTGGGCAAATCACTTAATCTCTCTGTGCCTAACAAAAAATGAATGTGTCCTTGTGTAACAAAACTTGTGCTTTGTAAAGCGCTCTGATACCCTATATCTTCGGGTCAAGTTTGCGCTATATAAAACTCTAAAAAAAAAAAAAAAAACTTCCCTCCCAATTTGTGGTATCCAAACTGTACTTAGCTTGACTCCCAGAATCTGGCATAGGTGCAAGTGGTAACTGGTTTTGTATTACCTATTGCTGTTGTTTTCTTGATACCGCATTCTGTGTCTGTGGATTCAAATTTTCAGTTTGCACATTATTATTTAATACAGCCTTACACTCGTTTTTCCAATGCCTCAATTTTTCGCACCCTTTCAAATATAGTATTACCTGATTATATTTTTTCATCACTTCATCTGATGGTGCTCCTGTCTTTGGATCTCTAGGGTACTCTTCACTAGGCCAATCTACTGCGATTTTACATCCTGTCCACAGATCTACAGGTACAACAATATCATATCCACACCACCCCAACACCACCCTCAGAGGAACGCTCATCTACAGACCCCCGGACCCTGGGCTCGATTCAGTGACTCCATTGCCAGCACCCACGCACTCGCCTCCACGGACTACATCCTCCTCAGGGACCTGAATTTCCACCATGACAACAATAACAACGCCAACACAGCCACCCTGATCGACAACCTCTCAAACCTTGGCCTCAGACAACTCTTCACTGCATCCACCTACGCCGTTGGCCACACACTGGAGCCCATCTTCTCCACAGGCACCCACTTCGCCTTCGACCACACCACCGAACTTCACTGGACCGACCACCGGTGCATCCATTTCACCTTCAACAAACCAACCACGCCCCACTGCACCCAACAGCTGCCTCGCTGCTGCTGGACCTAAGTCACCGAAGATCAGCTGATCACCACCCTCAACCAGAACCCACCCACAGACCCCACCAACCCAGACGCCACAGCCGGCAACCTCAGACAGTGGATCGACGACTGCGCCAACACCCTCGCCCCACTCAAGAAACCCTCCAACAACCACTCCAGCAAGAGAGCCACCTGATTCACCGACGAGCTGCAGACCTCCAAATGCACCTGCCGGAAACTGGAGAAGACATGGCTCCACGAACGCACTCCGGACAACCACGCAGCCCACAAGGACGCCACTCACAGACATCACCACCTCATCAGATTAGCCAAGAGATCCTCCTTCAAAGACCACCTGGATAACAACGCACACAACAGCAAAGAGCTCTTTAGCATCGTAAAGGAACTCTCCAACCCCAGCGCCAATGCCAACGACATACCGCCCTCACAAGAACTGTGCAATTCACTAGCAATCTTCTTCCACCGCAAGATCGCGGACATCCATGACAGCTTCAACACCATGACCGTCCCGACTACGCCAGACCCCACCCCCCCTGTGAACACCACCAGCGCCAACCGCCTGACCTCATGGTCCAATGTCAACGACGACGAGACACGCAAGGTCATGAACTCCATCCACTCAGGATCTCTGTCAGACCCGTGCCCACACCACGTATTCAACAAAGCAGACGCTGCCATCGCACCCCAACTACGGAAGGTCATTAACATCTCCTTCGAAACAGCAACATTCCCGGAAAGCTGGAAACGTGCCAAAATCAACGCCCTCCTCAAGAATCCCAAGGCGCACCCCAATGACCTCAAGAACTTCCGGCCCATCTCCCTGCTCCTGTTCCCGGCGAAGGTCATCGAGAAAATCGTCAACATGCAACTGGCCCGCCACCTGGAAGACAACATCTTGGACCCATCCCAGTCCGGGTTCAAACAAAACCACAGCACCAAGACAGCCCTCATCGCCACCACAGACGACATCAGGTGCCAACTAGACAACGGCGAAACATCAGCCCTCATCCTCCTGGACTTATCAGCTGCCTTCGACATGGTCTGCCATCGCACTCTAAATACACGTCTCCTAGAAGCCGGAATCCAAGAGAAGACCCTTGACTGGACCACGTCCATCCTCTCCAGCAGAACCCAGAACGTCCGCCTCCCGCCCTTCTGATCCGAGGCCACCGACATCATCTGCGGTGTCCCCCAGGTCTCATCCCTCAGCCCAACGCTGTTTAACGTCTACATGGCCCCCCTCGCACAAGTGGCCCGCCAACACGACCTCAACATCATCTCCTACGCCGACAACATCCAGCTCATCCTCTCCCTCACCAAGGACCCGCACACAGCCAAAACCAACCTCCACGAGGGAATGAAGGCCGTCGCCGACTAGATGAAGTTTCAGTCGGCGGTTCTGAATCTGAACTCGGACAAGACGGAGGTACTCATTCTCGGACCCACCGCCTCAGCCTGGGACGACTCCTGGTGGACGACCACACTGGGAAAAGCACCGACACCCACCGACCATGCACGCAACCAAGGATTCATCCTCGACTCCTACCTCTCCATGTCTAAACAGGTCAACGCCGTCTCCTCCTCCTGCTACAGCACCATCCACATGCTCCGCAGGATCTACAAGTGGATCCCGACCGAAATGAGAAGAATGGTGATACAGGCCCTCGTCAGCAGCAGACTAGACTACGGCAAGACCTGGAACACCCTCCCTACCCACCTATGGCAGACCCAAGACCTTCTCGCCTTCAGAAGACTCCTCAAGACCTGGCTCTTCGAGCAGTAGCGGCACCCCCTCCCCTCAGCACCTTGAGACCCTCACGGGTAAGTACCATGCTTTACAAGTACTCTGATTGATTGATCGATTGATTGATCGATTGATTGATCTAAATCTTTTAACAGTATTTTCGAAACTTTCACAAATCTCTCAGCTTGTCTGTACCACTCTACAGGTTTCTTTCTTTGTTTCTGGAAATCATTTGTAAATGACAAAATATCCTGTCGGGACCATGGAACATGCACATGCCCTCCTCCTGGTACTTCTCTCATAGGGCACAACCTTTCTACCTTTTCTGGCGCTTTTAATAGATATTCAGATGTAGTGGCTTTTGCTTGAGCTTCCTCCTTTTTCTTTGCCCATCTGGCTTTCCATTTATCCATATCACCTCCTAATCTGTACTTTACGTCCTGACACATTAATATTTTCTAAATCTTTGTCAGAAAATTCAGCTCGATAAGGTTTCTGCAACACTTTAGATTTACCATTGTCAATTCCCATATCTGAGACCATACTCATTAATTTCTCAAGATATGTTTTTGTATTTCAGGTGATACTTCGACATATAAACAACAATTCATCGAGTGTATTCAATCTGTCCATTCTCACATTTCCAGCAATCATTTCTTCCAATTTGACTCTTAATTTAAAAATATCCAATACCTTTGACTGTGATTTTGGCTTTTCTATTTCTCGGGACCACCTTTCTATTTCTTCTGGGGTAACTACAGTAGCACTCCTTGTTCCTGAGGATGTTTCCATCCGTACTTCTCTGAAGCTTCCGGGAGTGTTCTTTCTGTTCGAACTACTTTCAGGTTCTCTTATAGGTAAATCGATAAGGGAAATTACAGACTCACACTCACTTCCCTGGTCATCGACTATCAAGGGCTCTTTTCTTGGCTGCACTACAGGTGTAGTCAGTACTGGTGTAGTAAGTACAGGAGTTTTAAGACGAGACTGTTTATTGCCGTATAAGGGAACAACAGGACCTATTGTTACCGGAATTGTTAAGGTTTCAGGACTCATATTCAATTGGGAAATTTTCTGAATTAATTCACTTCTCTGTTTATTTAATGCTTCTTTTTCTTTCGCCTGTAACACCTTTTCTAATGTTGTCTCATGCACAACCTGCGGAAACAAGGGTGGATTCAAGAACGGAGCAATAGGATTAATTCTGCTTGGTTCCTCATGATAAGGTGGCGGATTTTTCATTAACACATCCTCCAGGTAATCATCGTCTGAATCACCATTAGTCATCAAATTTCTCGTTTTCTCTGTACTCTTGCCTCGTGTTGTTTCTTCTAATGTTCGGACAGGATATAATCCTTCCACTAACATAGACTATCTCCATTGTTTTCATTTGCTTATCTCTTGTCTCTCGGGGAAATCTAGGATAGAATTTACTTATTTTCTGTCACTTCTGGGTCTGTCTCGCTCAAAACCCTCAACTTCCCATTCCTCTAATGCTTCGTACTGGGTTAATCGCGGTCTGGGATCTAACTCATTCATGCGAGTTCTCAAAATATACAGAATCCTTCCATTAAAGGTACCATTTTCTGGAAATGCTAATACGCCATCATCTTTTGTGTATTCCATCCAATTCTCTAACCCCACACAAGTGTGATAGCCCCTTTCCACCATCATGTATGACACGGGCGTATTCGGAGGTGGAATAATTATTCCCTCTTGTTTTTATCGATTTGTCTTTTTTTAGCCTCATCGCTGCTTGAGAGTTTCCCTTGCTGTGCCGGACAGCAATAAAAACGGGTGGGGTCATGACGAACTCAGCTCGTCATAAGCACACGAGCACTGTGCTGCATGACGAGCTGAGCTTGTCATGAGCATGGAAGGGGTTAAAGAAATTCTTCACTCTTTTGAAAAACAACATTTTTCTTTTTCCCCCTATCCATGATATAAGGTCTCCCTCTAATTTGTTCCTCCTTTGCAAATCCTAAATATTTTCTATCAGGGCGATTTCCTATAAAGCCTGGATCTAAGTGCCACATATATGACTTAAATCAATATTTTAGTTTACGGTGACGCTCAGTTATTTACTAAATACTTCCAATACGCTTTTCTTATTTTCAATGACCAATCAAATTTCAGAATTCAAATAAATTCAACCAATAGTTGTGCGTTTTTTCTCAGTGAGACTAGTTCTCACGCTCCTGCACTCACCCTTCCTTTACAATATTACCTCAGCTACACACCCGCTGGCTCAACCAATACCAGCGCTGCTCTTGGTAACGTCAGCGCAGCATCGCGACTGACTCCCTCCTTTGCAAGGTAATACGAAAACTTATTTCTTTTCACTTTGAATGCGATATTCATTAATTAACAACGTAGAAACATTCACCACTGTGCCTGAGTGACTAAATTCAAAGGAAATAAACTTTTAGTGCTTACTCTTCACACACTACGAGTAAATCCCTTCCGCTTACTCTTCACACAAGCATTAGAGAACCTGCTACTCCCTCGGGTTTACCCTTTCTAGGTGATATAAGGCCAACGTTTCACCAGCGAACTCCTCTGCTATCATTTATTCGCACATTTATACAGAAAATCCCTAAACATTGCTTCCGCTTTTACCTAACCATGCACTTATTTCCTACAAGCAAGTGACCTCACTGCAGAGTGGCTTCCATTTACCACCCGCTATTCTGCCCCCGGGGATTCCAAACAAACATAAAACAAATATGAACGGGTTTTGGTCAATACATAAAAATCTATGGAAAATCGATAATCAATACATATCAAAAATACGCAACTAACTGCCTATCTTTAACTAAACCCTAACCACTACTCTGCTACCAAAAGAGCACGGGGCCACCTGACTAGTTAACATACTTACCCGGGCCCATACACATATACACTTTATCTGGTAACCCCGCTCTAATCAGAGATTAATTTTATTTTCATTTAGGACTTAACCTGTACACCTTGACTTACCAATCCTTGTCTCTGGTACCTAAAGTCCTAAGGATCAAGGGTGTTAGAATAATAGGTAGAAATAACATTTGTACTCATAAAATACCCACAGACTCTGGAAAGGTTTAAACACTTTATCAATGTAAATTCTCAAATATTACAGTCCATAAATGTAAAACTAAGGCTTTCTCGATTACAATGATAAGGATTAAAGTAATGATATGCAGAAATGTTACGAGACTTTTCTTAGGCATTTAAAACATAGGAAAGGGAGAGAAAGGGAAAACATGCAATAACATACCCACATGGAATGTATAGTTACCTAGAATAGTGTGAAGACCAACCCTGGCCACGGGCTGGGATAAAAGACAGGACTTCTAGTAGTTCAGATGCCAGTAGGACGGCACAGGTGTAGATCAGGACGAGTGAATACCAAATTAGGATGAATGCAGGTTGGAAACAGGTACCCTCAGCTAAGTGCAACACCAGCGTTACACCCCTCTCTGCGGCCAACAGTAGAACCCCGATTGGGTAATCGAATCTTCTGACAGAGTGCTCCGCCAGCACCTCTGCTCTCGAACCCCGATTGGGTTATCGATCTTCTCCCGAACCCTGATTGGGTTATCGAATCTTCTGACAGAGTGCTCCGCCAGCACCTCTGCTCTCAATCACCTATTAAGTGCGTTTGGTCAGTGACAGGTCAGCTATTCGGACAAGTTGGACAATCTAGCTAGCTAAGCCTACCTTAGTTATACCATTTTCCAGGGCAGTGTACCACCCCCCAAGGTTGCAAGTTCGTGTATTACCACAATTTGATTGGTCAAAAGACGAGGAGAGGTCATCACACCATACCAGTTATGAGATCATCTTCAATATTCAGATCAATGTTTCCGCCCAATATTTTATTTTCCCATGCACTTTTATTCCACCCAACAATGGATGTTTCAATAATGAATACAATGTAGAAGAAAGATTGTAAGTTATCTTCCTCTCGCAGGGTCATAAGTTCATTTTGTCAGGCGCATCTCAGTCAAGACTGTCACTGGCACAGGTTCAATGCCATGACTCGAGGATTCTTCAGACATCCGCACAGTGTGGGTTTCAAAATGGAGTCACAAACACCGCCCAGGCGCAAACATGAGCTAGTAGCAAAGTCAAAAAGAAACAGTTTTAGAACACAGAATAAATGAATGTTCTGTATACCACTTATCTCTACTCTATTCCCATTACATTTAATTTAACTATGGCGTTAAAATTAGGCAAAACTAACAATTTAGTAAAAGCAGCAATACAAGCGTTAGCACGTTAAGACACAAAGCAGCCATCTTAGCCCTAGTGCGCAGAAGCAAGAATTCCCACCAAAGCAGAAGAACGTTATGTCATGTGAATGTGACAGACGCATGCGACGACCAGTTCCCAAGTTGCGGCGGCCATTTTTAATGCAATTGGATTACGGTTAGTAAAAGCACATTGTAAAGCTTACCCTAGGTACTAGAAATGTCGTGTATTGCAATTATTAGTAAACAAAACATGTTGATCAGTATATTGGCTTATTATTTTGAAAGGGTTGAATACAAGCAAGAAGCTTTTCATGCGAAACCTTGCTCCATCAGTTGCAGTCAATGCATGACAAAGCACGCTCACGTGACAAAGTTTTGGAAAGTAATACCGGAAAAAAGCGGAGTCAATTCCACCCGCAAAGTAAAGAATACGGAAGAAAAATCAGCTGGGGAAAATAGAAAAGAGAAGTAAAACCGCCCATTGTACCAAGCAAGACTTGGGGGTCCATAGAAAAACGTAAATAAGACTGTGCACATTAATAAAACGAAAAGAGAAGTAACACTGCCCATCGTAAACAAGTAAGACTTCGGTGGCCATAGAAAAAAGTAAATAAGACTGCGCATTTTAAAAAAAACAAAAGATTGTGCAGTAAGAAAAAAAAAGAAATGAGGGAAAGAGAGTAGGGAAATTGGATGTTTGATTTTTGGAACTTACGTAACTAATACATCAAAAAGTTGACATGGGAATAACAGGATGGCAGGAGTCAATAAGTACAACTTATCACCACCACAGGCATTTCTAGCAGCATCATGTGTTCCGCCATTGAAGTGGGAAGAATGGAGAGAATTTTTCATCAATTACATATCCACAAGTGAAAACAAGGATGAACCACTGAAACCAGAAGAGAAAAAAAAATTATTATTACATTGTTTAGGAGCTGGAGGCCTAAAAGTATACAATAAGATCAACAAAAAAGTAAGGGTAGGCGAACAAGGAGATGTATATACACATGCTTTGAAAGACTTAGACAATTATTACAAACCGGTGGTCTCTGTGGCAGTGAACAGATATCAATTTTACCACCGGAAGCAAGGGAAAGATGAAAGTTTGGAGGACTATGTGGCTATACTAAAAAAATGTGGCACTAACATGTACATTTGGGGAGCTGCGCGATGATTTATTCAGAGACCAAATTTTCATGTGTGCGGCTAACCCTAATATCCAGGATGCACTATGGGCCAAAGGTGAAAAACCGCTCAACGACAAAATCGAAATTGTAAAACGTGTAGAATTAATAGGAAGATGTGCCAAAGCGGTAATAAATGAAAGTAAAACAAAGGAGGAAGAAGCCAGCGTGGTGGCAAAAATAAGTGAAAGAAAGACAAGAGAGAGAGAAAAATACAGTAGAAAAAGCAAGGAAAGAGATAGAATTGAGCTCAAAAGTGGGGAAAGAGAATGGGAGCAACGCAAATGTTATAGATGCTGTGAAAAAGCAGCCAATCTCTAACGAATAACAAAGCTGCTCGGCGCAAGACGCCTCTAACTCACATCAATAATAGTTACCAAAATAAAGAGGCAGGCGCTGGGAAACTGGAAGGCAAGAACAGGTTTATTGCTCCAGAGAAAAACACATCAATTCGGACAAACGGAATGTCTTCAGGAGGTGTCCTAACAACTTCTCCGCTGCTTAGTCTTTTATACATTTTTACGTCAGTATATTGGTGGTCAAACATCCTCGGAATTCCCACCCCCAGCAGGTTCTCACACAGTCCCAACAGTTATCGTCCCCCACCCGGATTTAACCAACGATCGATATCTCGTAGCTGGACATTCCGACAGGATCTGTAAATGCGTGGGATCGGTCAGATCTGAGGTTTTATGCTAGTGATTAGATCAGGCGCTTCTGTTCATTCAACAAGTCCTGCTGTGTTGGGGGCAATAAACTATGTCCGCAAGGGTTGGTTTAGTGCCTGGGACCGGATCGAGTGGCCAGGTGTGGTCAGGGGGTTATCAGAAGGGCCTGCTCGTATGCGAAGGATGAAAGGACAAACGGGTTTAGGGAGGGAAGTGGCTCCGGGGCTTTGTCATGAGGACAAGGTTTTACGACCTCAGTACATTTGGTCATGCTAAGTCAGGGTGCTGGGGAAGATTGCGAGGTCAGGGTGAATCGTAGGTGACTCGCAAAGCACGAGATGGCCGCGGTGCCTAAAATGGGTGCAACTTACGCGCATACAGTGGCTCTTGTTAAGCAAGATGTCACCAGCGATGTTCACGTCTGTCGATTATATTTCAAAAGTCGCCCCTTTGAACATTTCCCAAGACATCTTGCTAGTCTATTTCAATCCCCATAATGTTTTGTATTTCTGTGTCATACATTGCGTTAATTCGTTCTATGCGTGTATCAACAGTTTTAGGACACAGAGTTCAGACATAGAGAACACAAGGACAGTATGCAGTGCATTCCCAGACAGCAGCCACATATTATGAAAATTGGAACCTAGAGGACCATCAATATTTTCCAACCCCATTCTTTTAATATGCCCCAAAACCAGCTTCCAAGTGTCCAAGTCTCTGGATCTTGATGGATCTCTGATGCCAGCCTGTGAAGATGTTCATTTGCCTTGTAGACTGAAGGCGAGCTGTCAGGGACGAAAGTCCAACAGCTGGCACCGATGATGCAGCATGCTCCTCCACGGTCTGCTAGTACCACGTCTAAAACAAGATGGTTTTGCAAAGCCAACAGGCGGACCGCTTGAAGCTCGGCAGTGTTGTTGGTGAGGATGCCTGCTGTGACGTTCAAAGCTGTCTCTACTGCTTGAGACAGGTGTCGAATGGCCCGGCTGTTTGCCATCGGACCCCAGAGCGGGACAAGACCTTTAGCTGCATCGAGAAACTGAGATGCAGCAGAGTCCGCTTGGCCCGTGTCTTTGGACCGCCTTTCTCGGTGGTGTCCAGCATGTGCAGTGTAGGTTGGAGGCAGAACAAAGACAATGTAGCATGTGCCCCCCCATCCCTTTGGGAGCAGGTGTAGGCCTTTGTACCACAGATGAAGTACATGTTGGATGATGCAACAAATGAAGGGGAGTCGGCAGTGTTCAGGGTTCTTGTGATTTGACAAGTGCTGTGGCCCACGATTTTCATTCCATGGCCTTCGATGCAGACAAGACCAGAGACGTTCACCACAGATAGGGCGACAGTCGTGGTTGCAGCTGTTCTTTTCTTTCTGAAGGAGAAGGTTGGTCTGGCTGGATTATTGAACACTTGCATTTCCACTCGTTATTTTGCAGGAATGTTCATTGGGAAGGTTGCATTTGAAGTTAGAGGACAAAAGGGAGCAGTCGTTCTTCCAGTTTTGTTCATCCAGAACTCGTTATAGAATTGCTTGATTGTCCCATCGGATGTGGCATTGTCTTTGTAGCTCTCTTGTAGGAGCATTAACCAGGCGAGGCAGGACCCATGAACAGAGAAGGGTGAAGGGATGAACGGGATGGAATGTTCAGTGGCATGTGGTAGCAGCCCACAGACCCCACAGTTCGTGGTATTTGCGACAAGATTGTGCTTGTGCAACAGTTGGACGAAAGAGTTGTTCCAGAATTCTTTGCATCGTTCTCGGAGGCGTGGCGACAGTGACACCAGATAGTGTTCTATTTTAGTGGTGGGTTGCATGGTGGGTGACAGTGTTCGGTAGGCAGGAGCAATCTCTTCAATGATCCAGACTGTGACCATTAGCAAGAGACTGGAGAGAGATGCTGCTATGAGTGCAATTGTCTTTATACTGTGAACTTTGGCAGTCTTGGTGTCTTTGCGGCGAATCTTCGGTTGTCCGGGATCTTCCATCACCTTCAAGAGGCCCGATGACTCGCAGGAGCACATACTTTTGTCTAGTGTTTCTCCTGGTAGCATTTGTAGTGTGAGCTACCGATCTGAGACTTTTGACTCAGTTAGTGGTCTGCATGTCGAGATGCCCTCCTTTTGTCGACCTCAAGTTGTACCCTTTCTTGGATGGTACGGTAGGGTCGGGTTCAATGTTCCCTCTATTTTTTTTCCTCTGTGTGCGGCAGTGGAGGGTCTCTGTGCGCTGCAACCATGGCTATGTGCGCCAGGAACCGAACCTCGCGTGTCTGCGTCGCCAAATGCCACTCGTTTTTGGTGCCCACCTGCCCTCTGTCCCACTCGTTTTTTGTGCCTTTCTGCCCTCTGTCCCACTCATTTTTGGTGCCCGTCTGCCCTCTTTCCCATCGTTTTTGGTGCCCTTCTGCCCTCTGTCCCATTGTTTTTGGTGCCCTTCGCCCCACTCGTTTTTGGTGTCCTTCTGCCCCACTTGTTTTTGGTGCCCTTCTGCCCTCTGTCCCATTGTTTTTGGTGCCCTTCTGCCCTCTGCCCCACTCGTTTTTGGTGCCCTTCTGCCCTCTGTCCCATCGTTTTTGGTGCCCTCCTGCCCTCTGCCCCACTCGTTTTTGGTGCCCTTCTGCCCTCTGCCCCACTCGTTTTTGGTGCCCTTCTGCCCCACTTGTTTTTGTTGCCCTTCTGCCCTCTGTCCCATCGTTTTTGGTGCCCTCCTGCCCTCTGCCCAACTCGTTTCAGGTGCCCTTCTGCCCTCTGTCCCATTGTTATTGGTGCCCTTCTGCTCTCTGCCCCACTTGTTTTTGGTGCCCTTCTGCCCCACTCGTTTTTGGTGCCCTTCTGCCCTCTGCCCCACTCGTTTTTGGTGCCCTTCTGCCCCACCTGTTTTTGGTGCCCTTCTGACCTCTGTCCCATCGTTTTTGGTGCCCTTCTGCCCTCTGCCCCTCTCGTTTTTGGTGCCCTTCTGCCCTCTGTCCCATCGTTTTTGGTGCCCTCCTGCCCTCTGCCCAACTCGCTTTTGGTGCCCTTCTGCCCTCTGTCCCATTGTTTTTGGTGCCCTTCTGCTCTCTGTCTCACTCGTTTTTAGTGCCCTTCTGCCCCACTCTTTTTTGGTGCCCTTCTGCCCCACTCGTTTTTGGTGCCCTTCTGCCCTCTGCCCCACTCGTTTTTGGTGCCCTTCTGCCCTCTTCCCCATCGTTTTTGGTGCCCTTCTGCCCTCTCCCCCACTCGTTTTTGGTTTGGTGCCCTTCTGCCCTCTGCCCCACTCGTTTTTGGTTTGGTGCCCTTCTGCCCTCTGCCCCACTCGTTTTTGGTGCCCTTCTGCCCTCTGTCCCATCGTTTTTGGTGCCCTTCTGCCCTCTGCCCCACTCTTTGTTGTGCCTTTATGCCCTGTGTCCCACTCGTTTTTGTGCCTTCCTGTCTCGTTTTTGTGCCTTTATGTCCTGTGTCCCACTTGTTTTTGTGCCTTTCTGTCTCGTTTTTGTGCCTTTCTGTCTCGTTTCTGTGCCTTTCTGTCTCGTTTTTGTGCCTTTCTGACCTGTGTCCCCTCTGTTCCGCTTGTTTCCCCAACAGCTGTGGCCTTTTGTTTAAATATTGCTGACAATCAGAGCCCCTTCACGGGCTCCGATTAACAGCAATACTTAAACAAAATGCCACAGTCTGCCAAGCGCTTTACTAACAAAAGCGTAGACACTTTCCAAACACAGCGTGTACTTTAGCACACGCTGTGTTTGGAAAGTGTCTACGCTTTTGTTAGTAAAGCGCTTGGCAGACTGTGGCATTTTGTTTAAGTATTGCTTTTAATCGGAGCCCATTAAGGGGCTCTGATTAACAGCAATACTTAAACAAAAGGCCACAGTCTGCCACGCCCCAACACAGCAGTCAGCTCCACAATCGCCACCAGCCCCCCCCAGCTCCCACCAGCCCTCCACCCCACCTCCTTACCTGAAGTCCTCGTGACCGCTCAGCCGCCACACGGAAAAGTGCCTCATGTTCGCGCCGCTCGCCTTTTAAAAGCGGCGGGCGGCGCGACTCTCCCGCGATGTCCTGTGTGCGCGCTCCACGCTAGGTGGTGCGCGCGCGGCCTAGAGGGAACAGTGGTCGGGATATTCTGCCAGTTTAAGTGTCTCTGTCTGTGGGTAGCAATTCAGGGCTGGTCGGTCTTTTGTCAGGAGCTCTTATTGGACGTCCATTTCCTCGCAGGTTGTCAGGGTTGGGGAGATCTTCCGGCAGTGGTGCGCGTGCAGCCAATTTCGCTTTCCTTCCACTCGAAGTGCAGTTCGGGTAGCGATCAAGACCTGCCAGGGGCCCGTCCACCTGGGCTCCAGACTCTTCGTCCTCTGAAAGTTCTTTGTCAACACGAAGTCTCCAGGTCTGATATCATGTCCTGGGCCCCTGGACACGTCTGGTATGGCTTGCTGCACCTGTTGGTGGATAAGCGTTAATTTGTTTGTCAACTTGTACAGATAATTAGACATTAATATGTCTGGGACATCATTAATGGTGGTTGGTTTTGGTGCCTCCCAAATGTGCATAGGCCTGCCAAACACTACTTCATACGGGTTGGTCTGTGCTTGGTTGGGGTGGAACGCATTCATAACAATGCCAGTGGGAGGGCGTTGGGCCATTTCAGTCCAGTTGTTGCGACTATCTTTCCCAGTTTTAACTTTAGTGTGGCATTGTGTCGTTCTACTAGGCCCACTGACTGGGGTTGGAAGACGGCATGGAACTTTTGCTTCACCCCAAAGCCCTTTAGGATGTTTTGTATCACTTCTGCTACGAAGTGGGGGCCATTGTCGCTCCTCGACAAAGGCCGTATCTGGGAAGAAGTCCTTCAGCAACACCTTTGCAGTAGCTAAGGCGGTATTGTCGCGAGTGGGATATGCTTCCACCCATTTGCTGAAGGCGCACACAATACCTAGGACGTATTTCAGACCATGGCACCTTTCTAGCTGAATGTAAGCCATTTGGAGGATTTCAAAGGGGTGGTCGGGGACTCCAAACCCGCCCCGTGTTACTACTGTCCCCTACCCTGGGTTGTGTTGTAGGCATACCATGCATTGTTGTACTAGGCGTTTCGCTGAGTCTGCTATTCTGCCGTTATGCCATACTCTAGTAATCAGTTCAGTCATGGGGGCGGATCCTATGTGTGCGGGTAAGTGTGCCATGGTCAATGTGGGGATCAAATATGCGTTTGGCAACAGCCATTTGTCTCCTTCTTTAGTCCTCCAGCAGCCTTCCTCGTCTTTTAGTCCCACCCGTGTCCACTCAGTCAGCTCGTCTTGTGTGCCTGTCATTTGTATGTTTCTTACAGTCGTTCTAGCGTCTGTCCATCTTTCAGCTTGTGACCTGGTCACATATATTCGTGTCGTGTTTCAGTCCTCGGCTGTGGCTCGGGCAGTAATGTCGGCTAATGCATTTCCCTGTCCAATGAGATCTGTCACCTTTTTATGCACTTGGCATTTAATCACTGCTAGCTGCTTGGGGAGGAGGACTGCTTCGGTCAAGGCGGAGACTAGATCACCATGTAGAATGGGTGTACCGTGTGAAATCCGGAACCCTCTAACCCTCCAGAGGAGCACAAAATGATGGACTACCCCGAAGGCGTACTGGCTGTCGGTGTATATGTTCACTGTCGCGCCTACTGCTAAAATACATGCTCGTGTGAGGGCAATGAGCTCTGCTGCTTGTGCGGATCATTGTGTAATGCTCTCTGTACTGTCCGTGCTGTGGTGACAGCATATGCAGCTGAGGTGGTACCGTCGGGGAGTTTGATGCATGAACCATCTACCCATAGTTCCCCATCTGTTTCTGAAAAGGCAGTGTCTCGGAGATCTACCCTACTCTTTGTCTGCTCGTCAGTCAGTGTCACACAATCGTGTAATGGAATCGCACTAGGGTCGTTTTCCGGAAGGGGCAGCATTGTGGCTGGATTGAGGGTGGTGCATCGTTTCAGCGTAATGTGGGGGCCTAACAGGGTTAGCTCGTATCCAGTCAGTCGGGCACTCGTCAAGTGTTGCGTCTTGGTCTGGTTCAGCGATGTGTCGACTGCATGAGGCACTAACACTGTGATTGGGTTGGAGAGCACTATTCCCTCGCTCTGTCGTATGGAGACTGCTGCAGCTGCTACAGCGCGCAAGCACGCGGGCAGCGCTCTAGCTACTGGGTCGAGGGTGGCAGAGAAATACACACAGGGGCGTTGTTTGTTGCCGATCGATTGTGTCAAAACGGACAGTGCACATCCCTCCCTTTCGTGTGTGTAGAGGGAAAATGGTTTGGAGTAGACTGGTGTTCCTAGAACGGGTGCTGAACAAAGGGTATCTCGCAATTCTTTGAACGCTGACTGGCATTCAGGTGTCCAAGGGAGTGGGAAGGGAGTGTCTTTGGCTAGGAGAGAGAGAAGGGGTTTGACAATGAGGCTAAAGTTCGGCAACCATTGTCGACAGAATGAGGTGAGGCCAATCAATGAGCGGACTTGCTTCTGGCTCTTGGGAACATGAGTGTCTAGAATGGTCTGGATCCTGTCTGGTGTGAGGGTTCTCCCTTCCTTCGACAAAAGGTGTCCTAAATATGTCAATTGTGGTTTGCAGAACTGTAGCTTCTTTCGGGAGACTTTGTGGCCATTCTCGGCAAGAAAATGCAGTAACTGGATAGTGGCAGTGACAGCTATTGGAGTGGTGTCTGCTGCTAACAAGATATCGTCTATGTATTGTATCAGTGCTACTCCGTCTGGTAATTGTATGGCATCCAACTGTCTTTTGAGTGCTTGACTATAAATGCTCGGGCTTTCCGTGTACCCCTGGGGTGCTCTACAAAATCTAGCGGGATCTTGGGTTAAATCCGAAAAGATAGCGGCTGTCCTCGTGAATGGGTATAGAAAAGAATGCATTTTTGAGATCTATGACAATGAAAATGGTGGCAGTGAATGGAATGAGGGTCAGAATGGTGGTGATATCTGAAACAACTGGATACTGAGGCACTACGATCTTGTTTATCTCACTTAGGTCTATGATAAAACGGTAGGCTTTTCCGTCTCCCTCTCCCTGTTTTTTATGATCGGTAGAATAGGACTGTTACAAACATTGCTCACTACCTCTTCTACAACCACTGCTTCTACAAGTGAGTGTATGATTTCTGTGAGTGCTCTTTCACCCTCTGGTCAGATCTTGTACTGCGGTATTTTCGGTAGAGTCGCGCATTGTCGTATTGTCACGTGCCCTGGGTCAATCATCATTTGTCCTACATCTGAGTCAGCCCTAGCCCCCAAGTGCGATGGTAAAGTGTCTAGTAGGGATGTGTCTGCTTCGGAAATGGGATACATATGCTGGGAAGGATTATTTCTCTGGTGTTGGTGGTTATCATATAAGATGACTCGTACCCCGTCCGGGGAACATCGAATAGTTGCATGGAAATGTTTCAACAGATGGAGACCCATAATGGCGTCTGGGGTATTGGAGGAGAGAAGGAACGTTGTGCCAATGATGTTATTCTCTAGATGAAAAGGGATGGGTTTGGAGAAAGGGTTGGTGGAGGGCGTACCATCAAATCCTATTGAGGTCACATGTAAGCCAGACAAGGGAGCCCTAGGAATCAGTCATTTGGATAGTGCACTACGTGCTGCTCCTGTGTCTACCAGAAATGGTGACTCTGTCCCCAGGACCTTTGCGGTAACATAAGGGCCTTGCTGATCAACATAGAGCTCGACTGGATCCCTCCCTTGCCCTTGGCTGTCCTATGCAAAGTCGAACGTGTTGTCGTAGTCCAATTGTTGGTATTGATTCTGTCGGGGGTGATCAAACGCATTTGTTCTACCTGGCCTCTCTTCACTAGCGTCGTTCGTGTACCCTCTTCCTCGTCCTCTTCCGTTCGGTCCATTGGCTAACTCTCTTGCCCCTTTTTACCTATTAATTCCTAACAGGATCAGGCATTGGGACTTCCAGTGTCCGTATCCCTTACAAAATGCACACTGATCCTCCCGTAAGTCTCGGCGTCCGGTGTATGGTGTTGATACATTATTTCTGGGTGGTGGTGCTCTAGGGGTATTTTGCTGATACCCTCCCTTGTATTGTTCCCTTCCTGTATTCACCCCTTGTAGCTGTGCTATCATAACCCTTTCTTTTAAATCTTTCTGTTTTTTTTCGGTGGCCCTATCATTTTCGTTTTTCTGGTATTCGTAGTACTGGGCCATCTGGAGGATGGCTGCCGGTTTAGAGGCCGCCCAACTGCTTTCGCTGGTCTGCAGCTTCTGCGATACCTCCGGCAACAGACCTTTAATTTAATTCTGTACGAACAAGTGATGTCCGGTCGCGGTGGACATGTCTTGTCCACTATAATCAGAGAACACTGTTTCGAACCGAGAGAAGTATTCAGAAACATCTTCTTGAGGTTTCTGGCGGCATGCGGTTACTATGGACCAGTCTATCTTTTTCTTGGGAATCATGGCCTTTACTTTTTGCACTATTTTATCGGGGAGGTCTAATATGGCTTTTACTGGTTTCGCTGTTAGTCCAGTCCAGAATTCACAAAATATGTAGGTTTCTGACCACGGAGGCTCTTATTTTTGTCATCATGGCCTTAATCACCTCTCGTATTGATTATGCCAACGCTCTTTATGTCGGCATTCCTGCTTATCAGCTCCATCCTCTGCAGCTGGTGCAAAATCAAGCTGCTAGGCTTGTTTTCCGCCAGCCTAAACATCAACGTGTCTCCCCTCTTCTGAGGAACCTTCACTGGCTCCGGTGGTCAAATGCTGCATCTTTAAACTGGGGTGTACAATTTTCAAGGCTCTCTCTGATCAGGGCCCTGCCTTCATTGCCTCCAGAATCCATCGCTATGTCCCCTCTCGGGCCCTTCGCTTTTTCCACCATAACCTGCTTGTCATTCCTTCATATAAGCGGAAAAAACATGGTGCCCTTAGATTTTCTTTCCTGGCCCCCAGGCTATGGAATTCACTTCCGAGCGAACTTAGACTTTGCCCCAGTTACGTCTCCTTCAGGACACTTCTCAAAACGTATCTGTTCCGGCAAGCCTACGAGTAATCACATGTCCTTCATCACCACTTCGTCTCTAGCGCCATGAAACCGACTGGTGTCCGTGCGCTGTACAAATGGTTTTAACATAACATCGAGTTGTTCCCAGGTATGACCGAGCAGATCTGTGTGGTCTACTTTCCTGATCTGTTTCCACACATCAGCTGGCAGACATAGCGCAAAGAACAAATCAATGTCAACAAGCGTCATAATTGTCGATCCTAGGGCGGTACCTAATTCCGTGTAAAACGCGGTGGGATTCTTTCGTAAGTCCGGTAAGGATTTACGAACGTTAGAATGTCCTGTCTATCCCAGGGCTGATATACCCAATTGTAGACCACCCTCCCTTTAGCGTCCTGGTGATTTATGTCATTGTGAGTTCCTTGTCCTCTAGGGGGGACCCAATGGGGGCACTCTCTTTTGTCGGCATCATATTATCTAGCCTCTCTATCGGAGGCTCTGTCATTACAGATGTCGTGTTTTTGACTACCCGTCCTTGTTCTTGAGGTGGCGGAAGACTTCTAGGGTATATGAGAAGAGTTCCGCCACATCGGAGTCATTTTCATCTCTGTGGTAAATAAATAATTAATTACCAGTACTATTTTTGAATGCATTAATAATAACAGATAGCTCAATAAATAAGAGGCAGGATCCGAGGAATCTGAGGTTATCAGGCTTTAATCAGGCATAAGGGAAGGGACAGGATCGGGACAGCCTGAAATAAAATGGCATAAAGGCAGCTGCAACGTCTCATTAACAGTACAAGCTATATATACTATAACACCACAATTACATTACATACAGTAGGCGTAACAAGTGACAAGCGTAAGATAAGAACACATGGGCGTGAAAAGTAGGCGTGCACAGGGCGTGCACGAAGACATGTGATGTAGACGTCACAGAAGTGTCATGAAATGGGTGGATACATGGAGGGGGCTACCTGAGCAGCTGGAACCTTTAACCTAGTGGTGTGCGCAAACGGACTATGACGTGTATCTGGGGAGAACTGGGGGCTCTGACTTCTGCACTAGAAGAGGAGACGAAAGTCTGAGAGGTCAGGACGACATGTACCTATAGCATATCTGGTATCTTGTGTTTGGAGTACATGTTGATAGGATCTAAAAGTCATCAGAGGAAAGGCTACTTGACACTAAGACTGGTGCATACATATATTCTTCACGTATTGCGTGTGCTAGGAATATTCTATGAATATTAATACAGTAATTCTCTTGCATCGAGACAGGAAGACTAGACTGTAGTTGAAGCTGTTTATACGGTTCGTTAGCTTAGGAATGTGAAGACGAGGAGCTGAACTGATAACTGGAGGCATAACATATTCTTGGCAGACAGGCAGGCAGAGCCAGGCCGGGCACCGCACTGCGCGGCAGGAAGTAAGTGAAGGGTCAGGGATGCAGGTGGGGGCTGTATCGCTCCTCAGAGTGGGTTCAGGAGACTGGAGCTTGAATCTGGTGTCCGGGCCCTCATGAGGCCTAGAAACGGGGATAATTCGCTGAATTAACGTGCACAATGGAAAACGTTGGCAACATAGGCCTAGAAGCCTAATTCACGTTGCTTTCACAGGGACTGGATAACTGGCATACTAGAGTTGGACACAACTGTAATTGCGTCTTTAATCGATCATAGGGGAACACATGCATATCGATCATGCACATATAACATATACTGGGGAACACGTAGGCACACATGACAAGGCAAAATTCAATTTTCCACATCTCCCGTATCTACTTTCCTGTAAAGAATCATAAGTCGGTCAGGTCCTACATTCTTGTATTTTTCCTCATAAGCTGTGAGAGCGTGGTAACAAAAACCACGACAAAGTGTCGCTTGTGATTGTCAATGTAGGAGTTGCATATGTCGGTTATGTACTCTTCCGTTTCCTTCCTGTCTACTAGGGTTTTAACTATTTTCTCTATGCCTGCTCGCTCACTGTTACTCAATCGTGGGATTCTCACCAGCCCTCCCTCTCTTGCTTCGGTTCTTACTGGTGTGTCTTTTGACGAGGTATTAGGCATGAGAGGCTCGGTCGGCGCAGATGCCGTGGATACCGGCGCTACCTTCGGCTACGTTCTGTGATTCCTGGTGTTGCACTAGAGGATGAGTGGGGGCATAAGTTGGTGGCATGTAGATGATCGGTGAACATAGGAGTAAATCATCATCTATTCTTTGTTTTGATGGTAGCTCAGGGTGAAGAGTTGAGGGCGTTCTAACAGGGTATTGTCCCAAGATCTCTGACTCTCGCTCCTTTCTAGCATTTTCTCTTTCTTTAATCTCTTCTTCTCTTTTTTTGCTGGCTAGGTGAGCTGATTTCCGTAGTTCATTATCTACTCTCGCTTTGTCTCTCTTCTTTCGCTGAACTGCTTCTTTGCGCCATAGGCCGAAACTATCAAGCATAGTCGGCGTTGTTTTCTTTTCACGAAGGGCAATTTCTAGCGTATCTATTTTAGTGGGGTCAAAAGATCCTGTCAGTGGCCACTGATTGTCTCGATCTTTCTTGGTGTGTTTATGCCATAGTTTGCTATAAGTTACAGCGATTATTCCGTACTTCACATACATGTCCTTATTAGGGGTGCCCTCCGGTGGAGCCGGATGATTGACCTCTAATAAACGGTCCGGGTTGAACCAATTACCAATCAGTGGGGAGAAGATAGGCATGACGTATTATTGGTCAATAAAAAATCTCAAACTGTGTGGACAAAGGTCTGCACTACCTGTCCTTCGCTGTCTGCAAAGAGAGAGAATATTCCTATTCTTCCTTGTTTGCAAGCAGGGAATGCCTCAAAAAGAACAAACGTACCAAATAGCTAACGAGCTAAAAAGAACCAACAAAGTAAAATACTAGTATTCAATCCAAACAATTCCAATACAAACAATCAATCAATAGCAGCCGTTTTTCACGACCTTACCCGGACCGTATGGACAGTTCTTCGTCTTCCCCTTCCAGCCCCCGATCGTCCTCTTACTCCGGTCTTACCGCGGCACTCCTGTGGGATCCCAGTCAGGACCGCAGGTCACTCGAGAGAGGTCCATTCGGAACCAGTGAAGTTCAGGTTGATCTGCAGCCAGACGAGAGTCCTCTCAAGGCAGGTATACTCCAACCGTTTAGATGTTCACTTCGTCGTTAGGACCTCTCTACTGAACCCACGTGTCGCTGATGGGCTCCGCGTTGGGACGCCAATTGTGAAAAAGCAGCCTATCTCTAACGAATAACAAAGCTGCTCGGCGCAAGACGCCTCTAATTCACTTCAATAATAGTTACCAAAATAAAGAGGCAGGCACTGGGAAAACTGAAAGGCAAGAACAGGTTTATTGCTCCAGAGGAGAACACATCAATTCAGACACACGGAATGTCTTCGGGAGGTGTTCTAACAACTTCTCCGCTGCTCAGTCTTTTATAAATTTTTACTTCAGTTTATTGGTGGTCAAACATCCTCGGAATTCCCGCCCCCAGAAGGTTCTCACACAGTCCCAACAGTTATCGTCCCCCACCCGGATTTAACCAATGATCGATATCTCGCAGCTGGACATTCCGACAGGATCTGTAAATGCATGGGATCGGTCACATCGAAGGGTTTATGCTAGTGATTAGATCAGGCGCTTCTGTTCATACAAGTCCTGACGTGTGGGGGGCAATAAACTATGTCTGCAAGGGTTGGTTTAGTGCCTGGGACCGGATCGAGTGGCCAGGTGTGGTCAGGGGGTTATCAGAAGGGCCTGCTCGTATGCGGAGAATGAAAGGACAAATGGGTTTGGGGAGGGAAGTGGCTCCGGGGCTTTGTCACGAGGACAAGGTTTTACGACCTCAGTACGTTTGGTCATGCTAAGTCAGGGCGCTGGGGATGATTGCGGGGTCAGGGTGAATCGTAGGTGACTCACAAAGCACGAGATGGCTGCGGTGCCTAAAAACGGTGCCGCTTACGCGCATACAGTGTCTCTTGTTAAGCAAGATGGCGCCGGCGATGTTCATGTCTGTCGATTATATTTCAACAATGCGGAAGCAATAGACATTTGGCAAACGATTGGAAGTGTCGGGCAAGGAATGTAAAATGCAGCAAATGTGGCTTAATGGGACATTTTCAAAAAGTGTGTTGCAGAAAGGCGAGCGGAAGGGTCAGACTAGTTGAGGGGAACGCAGAATACAATGAGGATTCCTCTGATGAGTTAGGTTACAATCTCTGTGTACTCAATGTTAACGAAGGAAGTGAGGAAAACAAAAAGAAACCCATATGCAAAGTCGCTATTGGGGGAGTACAAATTGAAATTGTTGCAGATTCAGGATCTCCATGTACTATTGTCAATAGAAAGGTTTGTAGAGAGAAGTTCCAATGTGCACTTGGACATAGAATGGAATCTCCAGACATCACGTTGAAGACATTTGAATTTAAAGACAGAGAAAGAACCAGCAAACTATATGTGGCTGCTACGGGACCTTCTGTATTAGGGTGGAAGGACCCAGGAAGGTTAGGGATTACGCTAAACCCCAACAGTGCAGAGCCGGTATTATTGACTCAAAAGGAAAAGATAAACAATTCCGATATGGTAAGCAGACACATTTATTTATTTATTTATTTTCAGAGTTTTGTATAGCGCGAACAGGATCCTTGCAGATGTCAGAGCGCTTTACATACATGTGAGAGGAGAGTGTAATAAATAAAAATTAATAAGGCAATTCGAGCATACATAGGAAAGGAGAACGCAACTGAAATACAAGGAGGGGGCAAATAACAAATATCAAACAGTAAATGCAATGTTAACGTTCAGGTGAATTTAGCCATGAGGATAGCTTTGGCTTCTTTTTTGAAGGAGGCAGTGGAAGAGATGAGTCTCGTTTCTGGCGGGAGGGCATTCCAGATCCTGGGGGCCATCCCTGAGAAGGAGCGCTTGTACGTTTTTTTCTTGTGGAATTTTTGTGGTTTCAAAAGGAGAGTTTCTGTGCTTCTTGTGGCTCTTGAGTCTCCTGAGATTGTCAAATTTTAGCAATGTAGCTGGGCGAGCTGTGACGTAAAGCTTTATGAGTAATGCATGCGATTTTCAGATGTATTCTGGCTTCGAGCGGTAGCCAATTCAGAGATTTTAAGTCCGGAGAGATGTGGGAGCATTTTTTTGATCCGGTTATGAACCTTGCTGCAGCATTGATGGAGGCTCTTAATGGTGCGGTTGTTGATAGAGGGAGGCCGCAGAGGGCGGTAATTCCATAGTCAATCCGAGGGATAACTAGTGCTTGAACGGCAGTTCTAAAGTCGTTGGCTGGAAGGAAGGGTTTCAGTTTTCTCAGAGTGTTGATTTGGAAATTAGCTCCCTTGGTAGCATTGCTGATATGTCGTTGCATATTGAGATTGGAGTCGAGGGTGATGCCTAAGGATTTGGCTGAGTCTACAATGATAGGTTGGACGTTGAAGGCAGTGAGGTGTTTTAGCCAGTCCTGGGCGATGGGGATTTTGGCGGGGGGTGCTATTAGGAGGAATTCTGTTTTTAGGGCATTAAGTTTGAGATGGTTCTCTGCCAGCCATGTTTGTCTGTCTTTAATTGTTGAGTTGAGAAGTTTGAGGTCTTCCCGGGATTGTAGTTTTAGGTAGAGTTGGGTATCATCCGCATTCATGTGGAATTGCACCTTAGAGGCATGAAGCAATGCGGTGAGTGGCTCCATGACCAAGTTGAACAGGGTCGGTGATAGAGAGGAACCTTGCAGAACACCAAGTGTAACTGGAACAGATGTGGACAGGGTGTTATTAGTTTTGAATTTCTGGGTCCGGTTATGTAGGAAGGAGGTGAACCATTTGAGTACTGTCCCAGAGATGCCCATTCTGATATGCAAGAGATCGAGTAGGTTCTCGTGTTTGACCGTATCGAATGCAGATGAGAGGTCAAGTAGGATGAGGAGGCAGGTGCCATTTTGGTCTAGAATTTGGAGTGCGTCATCAATAATGTGAGTCATGGCTGATTCTGTGCTGTGTCCTGCACGGAAGCCTGATTGGTGTTGGTTGAGGAGGTCAAAGCGAGTGATGTGTTCAGTCAGTTGGAGGTGGACACATTTTTCTAACAATTTGGCTAAGGTAGGGATGTTAGTGATGGGGCGGTAGTTATTGAGGTCAGTAGGGTCAGCTGTGGGTTTCTTGAGTATGGGTGATACTTGTCCCACTTTGAGGGAGTCTGGGATAGCTCCTTGTTGAAGAGAACTGTTAATGCTTTTGGTCCAGAGGGGGAGAAGCCATGGGCTAAAGTCCTTTACGGCGTTTGCAGGTAGAGGATCCGAGAGGTGGTTAGAGGGCTTCAGGGTACTTAGGATCTTGCCTATAGAATCTTCCGTGTAAGTATCAAAGGATTCCCAAGTAGCATTGTTTTTTAGTTTGGCGGGTGTTTTGCTGCTGTGCTTAGAGAATAGGTTAAGATCTGTGAGGAGATCTTTCTTGGTGTTGATTGTTTTTGTGTTAAAGAAGGTAGAGAATTCTTCACAGGATGGTAGCGTACTGGTTGCACTATGGACTCGCTGTGGTTCATCTTTGGATTGAGTTTTGATTAGTTCAAATAGCTTTTTTGGTCGGTTTTTTGCTTGGTCTAGTTGCTGGCTAAAGAAGTTTGCTTTTGTTCGTTTGATTTTTCTGAAGTAAGCATTTCATTTTTTCCTCAGAGTGTTGAGGTGCGTAGCTGATGGGGTGGATCTCCAATTGCTTTCTGCTAGTCTCATGTCTCGTCTATCCTTGTTAAGCAGACTGTCATACCACGGCTTTGAGCTTTTGGAAGAGATTCTCTTTAGCTGAGGGGGGCAACCTCGTTGATTATTGTAGTCATTGAGTTGAGGTAGTGCTCGGTAAGGACCTGGACGTCGTCGATGCCAGAGGGGGATATGAGTAGGTTGTAGCTGGGGGAGGGTGAGGAGATAGGATTGAGATTCCTTAGGTCTCTTTTCCATACCTTGGGTTTGGTGGATTGGGCTGGGTGAAGTTTCACCAGTTCATTGATGAAGAATGTGATAATGTGGTGGTCGGACCAGTCACAGGGTTGGATTGAGTCAAGTTGGGTGGTGTGATCTTTGGAGATGATGAGGTCAAGGATAGAGCCCTTGTCATGAGTAGGGCTGTTGCAGAATTGGGTTAGGTCTAAGGTTTTGAGGAAGTTTTTGAAACTGTTAACCAATAAGTCATTCTGATCGTTCCAATGAAGGTTGAAGTCACCAAGGAATATTTGTGTGTTTTGACGACCCAAGTTAGTTGTGATCATGTCCATGAGGTGTTCAGTGAAGGTGAGGTTGTCACCAGGTGGGTGGTAGATAATATGTAGAGAGCATACTGGATTGCCCTCGCTGTTGACGTCGAGGCAAAAGTGTTCACAAGAGGAGAATGAAGGGGAGATGGCTCTGGTTACTGAGAGGCTACTGCGATAAATACATGCTATTCCACCTCCTATTTTGCCGGTCCTGTCTAGTCTGATGATGTGATAGTTAGGAGGAACTAGAATGTCGATGAGGGGGGATGAGGATTCAGTTAGCCAGGTTTCGGTGAGTATGGTAAGGTCTAGGTCATGTGCGATAATGAGGTCGGCTATGTTAGACGCGTGTCTGGGGGCAGATCTACAGTTAAGTAGTGTGCATTTGAGCCGTGGGCTAAGGAGGGAGGTGGTGGGGTCCAATGTGAGGGTGACTGCTTTCAAATTGTTAGAGATGGTGCCTCTAATATTTTGAGTGGGGGGCCTGTTGGGGTTGGAGAGGATGGTGGGGATAGAAAGGTGAGTGGACAGAGGTAAGCTAATTTGGGAGGGTTGCGTGTGAGGGATGGTCTAGAAGGTGGGGATGGAGAGCTGAGTAGTGGCTATGTGGGTGGTGGGAGCGGATTCGTAGGAATGTAGTAGGGGCCGTATGTCATATTGTGTCCAAGGATTGGTGCAGCGGAGAGGGGGGTTGGAAGAATTAGGGGCAGGGATAGAAGTCCAGTGAGGGGGGTTGAGTTTGTGAGGGAGAGTGGGATGGTTGGGGTGCTTGTAGGAAAACATGGTACTAGGTGGAGAGGGGAGCCTAAGATGGCTTGCGAAAAGTAATTTGAATGTTTGAAGTTCGTCTTTGATTTGGTGAAGGGTGGACATGATCTTGTCAAGAGTGTCGTTGGGGACAGTAGTAGTGGGGGTAGTGGGAGAGCCAAGGGTAGGTTGAGGAGAGTTGATTCGGATCAATGGGTGAATGGGAAGGGTATGGGTGGGGGGAGGGTAGAGTGTTAGGTGTGAGTTGGACATCGGTGTGGGGGATGTTAGGGAGGGTGGAGGAGGAGGAGGAGGAGGGGTAGGGGTGGGAATTTCCCTAGTTGGTACGTAGGTAATTGTCGTGATGGGGAGAGGGGGGAGTGATGCAGAAGGGGAGGGTGGTAAAGGAGGACAGGGGACATGGGGTGGAATAGGAAGAGGGGGAGCTTGGGGTGGTGTTGGAAGGCGGGGTGGAGGTGGAGGGGGGCAAGGTGTGGAGGGCTGGCATGTGCTGATGTGAGCGGGGAAGAGGAGCTAAGGCGAGAGAGGGGGAGGGGTGTAGAGGAGGGGGGGAGCAAGGGTAGCGAGGGGGAGCATTGGTGGTGTGGGAGGAGGAGGCGAGCTGGGTGTCAATCAATCAATCAATCAAGAGTATTTGTAAAGCGAGCTACTGACCCGCTAGGGTCTCAAGGTGCTGGGGGGGCTGCTACTGCTCGAAAAGTAAGGGTGGGCGTAGTTCGCGAAGTAGCGCTACGCGAAGGTACGCAAAGTGCATTTCGCACTTCGCGAACTTCATGTAGCACTACGCGAGCTGCGTAGTAGCATGTTCGCACTGTGCAAGATGCATTTTCAATGATTGCACAGTGCGAACAAGCATCCAGCACTGTGCAATCATCGAAAACGGCATCTTGCACAGTGCGAGCTGTAGTTTTCTGCCGCTCGAGTAGATTTTTACTCGAGCGGCAGCTTTCTCAACGCGAACTGGTAGTTTCTCATTGCGAGCGGTCGCGAGCATGCACGACCACTCGCAATGAGAAACCTGACCTCCCCGCGTTGAGAGTCTTGCCGGGATGTCATTTTGCTTGCTCGCGGTCGTGAACATGACGTTGAGGACCGCGAACAAGCAAAAAATGACCGCTGCGCTACGCGTGTTCGCACTGTGCTACGTGCAGCTCGCATTGTGCGAAGTTGCGCAAACTTCGCAAACTACGCCAGCGTAGCGTAGTGCTTCACCCAGGGTTATCGAAAAGCCAGGTCTTGAGTTGCTTCCTGAAGAAGAGATGGTCCTGGGTGATTCCTAGGTGGGTGGGGAAGGTGTTCCCGGACTTGGCCGCCAGGTAGGTGAAGGATCTTCCTCCGGTGGTGGTTCTGCGGATCCGTGGGACAGTGGAGAGGGCGAGGCTGGCGGAGCGGAGCTGGCGGGTTGGCGTGTAGAACGTGAGGCGGTTGTTGAGGTATTCGGGACCCAAGTCGTGGAGAGCCTTGTGTGCGTGGGTGAGGAGTCTGAACGTGATCCTCTTGCTGACGGGGAGCCAGCACAGGTCCCTCAGGTGGGAGGAGAAGTGGCTGTGTCGGGGGATGTCCAAGACGAGTCGTGCTGAGGCGTTCTGGATGCGCTGGAGTATTTTCTGTAGTTTGGCGGTGGTCCCAGCGTAGAGGGCGTTCCCGTAGTCCAGACGGCTGGTGACGAGGGCCTGGGTGACCGTTTTCCTGGTTCCAGTGGGGATCCAGCGGAAAATCTTACGGAGCATTCGGAGTGTGTTGAAGCAGGAGGAGGTAACGGCGTTAACTTGCCTGGTCATCATGAGGGAGGAGTCAAGGATGAAGCCCAGTTTGCGTGTGCGGTCCACGGGCTTGGGTGGGGGGCCCAGAGTAGGGGGCCACCAGGAGTCGTCCCAGGGGGAGATGGATGGGCCGAGGATGAGTACTTCCGTCTCCCGGTGTGGGGGGGATGGGGAGGGAAAGTGACAGGATGAAGGTGTGATGGGTGTGGGAGGTATGGGGGTTGTGGTAGAGGGGAGGGGGCTGGATGTGAGGGGTGGAGGGGTGGTGATGGAGGGGAGGGGGCTATATTGGGGGAGGAGAGGTATGTTGTGAGGTGGAATAGGGGGCTTGAGGGATACGTCAGACTCTGGACAACTCGGTGTTAGGGGTGTAGGGGGTAGGAGCTTAATGTGCGGTGGTGTGAGAGGCAGAGGGGGGCTGGGGGAGCCAGTGTGGATAGATGTAGAAAAGGTGTGCATGTTGTGGGGTGGGGTACATTGGTTCGGGGTGGGGTGCGGTTCTGGAGGCAAGAGTGTAGGGGGTGGGAAGGTGTGGGACTGAGAGGGAGAAGCAATGGATTGGGTGTTGGGAGTGGGGGTAGGTTGGGAGGGGGACAGTAAATTGGCTACATTTTATTTAACGGTGGGAAATAAAGTATCAAATAGGTTAAGGCTAAAATCTGTGGACTGGATGAGAATAGTGCCATTGTTGTAAATAGTGATGGTTGCTGTCGCTTGGAAGAGTTGTGATGGAGAAATGCTCACCATAAGACCATGTGCGGACTTTCTTGAAGAGGAGACTGTGAGAAGGGCATGGAAGGCTTTCCTCCATTGTGCTCTACGTTTAGTGTAGAAGATAATGTCGTTGTTCATGCGTCCAATGCGGGGTTGAAAAATAAGGATCTGCAAAGGGAGTTTATGGGTGGGATTTCAGAAGGTTGTGTTTGAAGTTTTTGGTAGATTTTTTTGAGAGCTTGGGGGGGTACCTGATAATGTATGTGTGGGTACCGGAGATTTCCATGGTGGTAAGTATGGTGTGGGTGAAGGCGCTGTGAGTGTGTAGAAATGTGGAGGTGGGGGGCAGCTGGGGAGAGTGTGAGTGAGGTATCTGGCATGGTTGTCTTAAGGATAGTTAAGAAATAGTAGTTGTAGAGGTCCGATACTATAGGGAGGGAGGAGAGAGGCAAGAAAAGGGGGACTAGCAGCTGAAGAGAGCGTTCCGAGCTTACCTGCTGAGGGGCTAGTCTCAGAGTAGTCGGGGATTAGGGGCTAACTTGGTAGTAGATAGTACTTGGTAGAGGGACTATCCTGCAAATGGTTGAAACAGGTTAGAGAGGGCCGATACTAAAGGGAGGGAAGAGAAAGGTTAAGTGGGTGGTAACAGATGTAGAGAATGTTTCGAGATTGCCTGCGAGGAGGTTAGTCTGAGGATGGTCAGAGACTAGTCCAAGATGGCCAACAGCTTAGAGAGGAGAGGGTATTGGAAGCGTAGTCCTATGTTTGATTCAAGGACAGGCCCTATATCTGTTAGGGAGAAGGTATGTTCCGAGATTGCCTGCCAAGAGGTTGGTCTGAGAGTGGTCAGAGACTAGTCCAAAATGGCCGACAGATTAGAGAGGAGAAGGAATTGGAAGCGTAGTCCTATGTTTCTTTCAAGGACAGGACCTATTACTGGACCTATTACTGTTAGGGAGAAGGTAAAGGCAGAGTAGTCCTTTATATATTTGAATGAAGTGTCCTAATTCTGTTGTAGAGGATAGGGGGACAGAGAGTGAGCTGGAATTGAACCAGAGGAAAGTCCTATTTCAATTTTAGTAGTTGCTGCTAATCACTTTGAGGAGAGGCCAATGAATGGACGTGGCCCCTTTGTCCCTGTTGTTTCATGCGATCAGCCATTTTGGGAAATAATATCCAGTTTCACTGCCCTCCTATTAAGTGAAGGTACATACCTTTTAGTTTAAGGGAGGAGGTCAAGACACAGTTGAGGGTGCTATTTGACGCGAACATCATTGAGCCAACGGAATCATCAGAATGGGTTGCACCATTGGTGGTCGCATGCAAACCCAATGACAAGTTAAGATTGTGTGTTGCCTAAACAAAAACACCTTGATCGACCAGTACCCACTACCGAAAAAAACCGAAATGCTATCATTGACCAAAGGCTTGAAAGTATTTTCTACAATAGACTTAACAGCCGCATTCCACCAGGTTCCGTTACACCCGGACAGTAGGTGCCTAACCAGTTTCATATCATCGTTCGGGTGTTATAAATTTAAAAGAGTGCCTTTTGGGCTGGCTTCGGCAGTGGCACTATTTCAAAGACTCATGCATGAGATTTTTAAGGATGTCAAAAATGTGCTGACATCCTCGTAATGGGAAAGAAACAGACAGACCATGATCAAAAACTATCAAAGGTACTAAAACCCTAGAAGAATATGGATTGACAGCAGAGTATGCTAAATGCAAATTTGCAGAAAAAACAGTGACATACCTGGGGCATGAAATTACACCGGAAGGTATAAAACCAAATAGAGAATTCAGCTGTTATAATGGTGTTACATCATCATCATCATCAACATCTTTATTTCGGCAACATTTGCCATAAAAGATAAAACACAGCTATTAAACAAATAAAACAGTTAATTACATCATGGACAGTTAATCAAAGATCATAGAAACAGCAGCATGATTCCTTAATACATAACATCATACAGGCAGTTTTAATTGAGTCCATAGGAACAATAAAAATGTTAAAATGATAATTACACATTGATATTTGTTAAAATTTGACATTTATTCTGCAGCTCTGGATAGTAAACGTCTTCTCTTCTGCCAGAAGGTTTCCAGATATTTGGCTACCGCAAACACAATCATGCCAGAGATGTCCGTTTTAAGAACCCTGTATGCTTGCAGGCAGTTGGTAAAGCCCAGGTTTTTACAGGCCGGTACAATCCAGTGCCTTCTTGCCTGCGCATAAGTTTGACAAAAAAACAATATGTGCAGCTCAGTTTCCTGCTCATAATTGCACCCAGGGCATTGACTCAAGGAGGGCTCAGTCCATTTACTAGTGAAGGCTCGAATTGGTAGACTTCCAAAACCTCCACTGTAGGTACAGTTTCCTGGTATTAGTTGGAAATATGACATCTAGGATTCCCTCCAGCTTATAAGTGTCAGTTAGAGTACCAAACTGTATGCCCTGTCTATGTGCCACAATTTTACTTTCGTATTACTTTCGTATTGCAGTGAAAGCAACTGCTTCCGGGAGACCATGGGGCAAGCAATCTCAGGATCAAACCACAATTTAGCTAGTCCCAAACGCACAAGCTGATTTTTTATATGTTGAAACCAGGGGATGTTCCCTACAATCGGATAGGTCAAGATTTCCTGCAGCTCGGACCTATAATTTACCAACTCTGGTGTGGTCCATACTCTGCGCCAAAAAATTAGGGGCCTGACACCCAGATCTTCATCGAGCGGCCTTAATCCAAAATCTAGCCTCATCGGCAACAGAGGGGTACTAGGGGGGAGTGATAAAAGCTGCCTGATAAATTTGTTCTCAGTTGCCACCATCTCACGTTTACACATGTGGCCCCAGAGTTCACTACCATACATGACCGCTCCCCTGGCCTGCTCTCTATATATCTCTAATGGGGGACCAATCGCCTTGATAGTAGATTTTTTTTCTATTTATAAGGCTAATAACTCCTCCCGCCAGTTGGGCCAGTTTAAGTTGGGATTTTATTTGATGGTGACCCCAAGACATGTTCCCATTTAGAGTCACCCCTAGTTCGGACCCTTTCCAGCCAAATAGAGAATTAGTTAGAGCCATTGAGGACGCTCCAGTACCACAAACAAAGGAAGAATTGGGAGCCTTCTTAGGGCTAGTAAAATTGTATTCAAAATTCGTAAGAAATTTCACAACAAAAACATATGAAATTAGACAATTACTTAAGAGTAAAAACAAATTTGAATGGTCAGCATGTTGAAACAAAGCGTTCGTAGACCTGAAAAGAGAAATTTGCAAAGCTCCACCCCTACAAGGATCTGACCCAGATCTAAAGAGTGTAGTCGCAACAGATGCGAGTGGAAAAGGTATAGGCGCTGTGCTTACGCAGATTGGACCAGAAGGAAAGGAAGTGACAATTGCCTTTGCATCACGTTCGCTCACCCCCACCGAGGAGAAATATTCGGTGATTGAGCATGTGGCATTAGCATGCGTATGGGGTTTGGAGCATTTCCGCCAATATATTTGGGGGAAAAAGAGTAACTCTGAGGTGTGATCACAAACCTCTAACAAAAGTGTTAACTGTAAAGGGATTGAATAAAGCTTCTCCCAGATTGGCAAGATTATCAGTCAGGTTATTGGACTATAACTACGATATACTGTATCTTCCAGGCCAAAAATGTGGTGGTGGACTTTTTCACCTGTTTACCCCTCCTAGGAAGTGGGATGGAGGAAGGTAAGGAAGATGAGTTCTGTGTGGCAAACATTAGCGAAGAATTTTCAAGTATTCATAGAGAAGTATGGATAAAGGAATATGAACAGTATGAAGTGATACAGGAAATAAACAAACACATTTTCAAGGGCTGGCCTAGCAAAAAACATATTAAAGACAAACTGAGATCATACTGGGAACTCAGGAATGAATTATCTGTGGAAGGTGGACTAATTTTAAGACAGGGGAAGGTCATACCTCCTGAGACACTAAGAAATAAAATTCTGGACATATGCCACAATGGACATATGGGGATCAATAAGACAAAACAGAGAATAAATGTTGGTACTGGTGGCAAGGTTGTGATTTGGAAATTGAAAGGAGAGTTAGGACCTGTGCACAATGCGAAAACTCTGACAAATCCCAGGTCACACTTAAACCACCATTGCATCCGTTGTCTTGCCAGGGGATGCCTTGGGAGAGTGTAGGCGTAGATATCGTGGGCCAAATACGATATCAAGGAAATCAAGTATATATCGTGCTTTTGGTGGAACATTTGTCGAAATGGCCGGAAGTCAAGATACTTCATAAAGTTGAAGCTAATGACATTGTCAAGTTCCTAAACGGTGTATTCACGAGAGGTTTGCCTAAATCTGTTGTAAGCAACAATGGAAGGCAATTCACATTGGTTGCCTTTAAAAAGTTCATTGATAGAAATGGCATTACACATAAAACAACATCTGTATACCACCCAGCAGGCAATGCAGCGGTGGAAAGATTTAACAGAGTACTGAAAGGAACCATACAACTAGCAAACAACAACAGGCTGAGTTGGAAAATGGAAGTAAAGAAAATGATTTGGGCATGCAGAATAACACCAAGGGAAAGCACGGGTATCAGCCCATTTGAAATGATGAGAGGCAGAACAGCACTATCCAAGGAAAATGTTGGGTGGCTTAAGACTAGTAGGAAGGCTAATTGGTCAGCAGAGGAGGTCAGGAAGAATGTACAAAAAGCACAGAAGGCATACAAACAACGTTTCGACATAAAACACGGATGCAAACTGTGAGAAGTTGGCCTGGCATATGATGTCCACTATTCTAGTGGGCACCTTGCACCAGTCCAAACAACCCTTATTGATGGTAGGTTGTAAAGTCAATTTTATAGAAAGCTATCCTAGTGGTAGCTGTGGAGAGCAGCCTTCAGGCTAAGACTTAGAGGCGAGTTAAGCAAGTTGTTTTACCAGTATATAATCTCTTGAATGACCAAATGAAAGTACACCACACAAGGTATATATCAAATACATATGTATTTATTCTAAATACAACCCCTCTGGTCTCTTTTAAGCATGGGCGGATTTTGCGGATTGGCAATCCGCGAATTTGCGTATTTACGGATTCGCAATCCGCGAAGATCCGCGAATTCTAGCGGATTTGCGGATTTTTCCGTTTTTTGTGTTGGCGCGTGTTCGCGCCGATTTTGGGACAAGTTCGCAATTGCGAACTTACTTTTCGGCTTGCAACGGCCGCGACTATGTTGTTTCTACGTCTGGTTTATCATCACATGTTCACAGCACCCTCTGTTTCACCACTGCCACCCTCTGGGACACCCATGCCACCCTCTAGTACATCCTCACTGGCACCTATTAGGTTTATTTATCACTGTAGATTATGGTGGTTGAAAAAAGCAAGCACACCTGCCCTTCTTCAACTGCCATCAATTAATTTGTGTTTCATTAATGTGTCAGTAATTTTGAAAGTTCCAGTCTGGCTGGCACCTGCTTCCTTCCTTATCTGTAATTTGCTTTTTGTTGCAGTGAAATTTTTTTTTCACAGGACCTTTATGGTGCTATTCTATGAGCCTGCTGTTTGGGTCATAGCAGGGTCATAGAATAGTTGCAAACTCTGGAGGGGCCCATCAGGAAGCACTACCTTGAATGTTACTAATGTTAAGTTTGAACTTTTGCACCTGCTCATTGCTTTCAGTTTAGCTAAAATCGTTTTTTCTGCAATTTCGCGCGTTTTTTGGGGCGCGAATCCGTGCGAGATCGATTTCGGAAGCCGCGAATACGTGCGAATATAAAATTGTTTTTGTTGCGACGTGTATGTTCGCGTGATCTTGCGCGTGTTCGCGAGGCGCTTCTAGCTATACGTTTGCCAAGTTACCCTATCGGTCGTACACGGGCGCGGCCATCTTGTTGGCGTGACGTAATTCCGTTTCCGCCCGCTATGTGTAATCTCGCAAAGTGTGCTGCTCGCTAGTACAATTTCGCGCGTACTCGCAAGGAAAATCTCGCGCGAACTTACCCACGCGGTCGTGAACGGGCGCGGCCATCTTGTTTCTCATTCATTGCTATGGTTCTGAGCATGCTTTCTCTATCCTCTCTCAATCTCTGCCATCCTTTGCTTGTTTGAAGTTTTTTTGATCTAATTTTACTTATTATCTAACCCTCTATTTTTCTAGCTCTATATTTTTGTGTTTTCTGCAGCTTTTAGTTACTTTTAAACTACTTTTTTAAACTCTTTTCTTTTCTTCTTCACTATTCTATTTCTTCTTTATCATTTAAGTTTATTTCTGCCCAGACCATGGTAAAGGGAGCCGGGAAGCACCCTGAGAAGGGGAAGGGTCCCGCACCCCGTGCCCGGCTCCCGTGCGGGCGTTTAAGGGGGGAGCAAGTGGTCCCGAGGGAGATCTTCAGCGCGGAGGAAGTGGCGGCACTGATCTTCCACGTCCAGCGCCGCCTCCCCAAGACGATCCTGGGAGGCGGCAAGATCGCGACCGGCTATGGCATCCGGGAGCGTCGCAAGCGGTGGGAGAAGGTGTGCCGGGCCATGTACAAGATCTCTGGGGTCCGGCGCACATATAACCAGGCCACCCACCGCTGGACCGATGTCATGGACCGGGAGCGGGACTTGCTGGACGCGCTCGGCGTAGAGGTCCCCGGGCTTGGTGAGTAGTAGTAGTAGTACATTTACTACTCTGTTTTATCCTGCTCTGTTATTTGCAAATCTTTGTTCTTTACCAAGAGCAATAATGCTGCCGATTACATTGAGGTAAATTATATTTCAAAATCTTCTATGCATTTCAGGTGCACTGCTCTCCTTCTCAGTAGCCTTGCTTGCTACTATGCTTCTTTGTTTTGTATGTTGTGTTCAGAAGCATTTCATTGGCCTGAGAAATTATGTATGAGTGTACTGTAAAGAAAAGAACTGCGTAATGCTAGACAGTAAGGGTCATATTTTCAATTACCGGCGCATCCCTGCAAAGTAGCAGGGATGCGGCAGTAATTGTGTGCCATGCCACCACCACCCATTGGCCCAAAACGTCACAGAAGCCTTACGCATCTGTGCCGTAAAGGCAGCGCATTGCTGGAGTTGCGTGCCAACGATGGCGCAGCTCCAGCAATGCTCTGGGGTACCCTATCTCCCCAATGCTGCATCAAGCCGTACGTCGGCTTCAAGCGCGCAGGGTTTGAGTCATGCATCATTGTCCTAAAAGTGACTGATTGACATCTTGTAGATTTCCCTCAGCCACTTTTAGGATTCGTTCCTGCGCAGGTACGCCCTCCCTTGCGCCGGAACGCCCCCTGATGGCGCAGGGCTTTACAACGTGATGCATCGCCCATATGCCCATATGTTTTTTTTTTTTTTAATATATACACCGCACCAACACCATGGCGAGTCTTTTGTTCTGCCGCTGCGTCAGAAAAGGCACGCAACAATGGAGGAAAATCAGCCGCAACTTCCGCAAGGGACTTATAAATCAGCCCCAACAGACTGAAGTCCAGTCCTTCCTTTAGACAGTCACATGGCTATCAGAAGAAATAGTGGCGGTGGTGGCGGGTGGATTGATAGTTTGAGTATTCACTGATCTGCAAGCAGGATGGACTTTGTCTGTCACGTGTTGCGCACTGCTGCCTGCAGTGCCAGGCCTAGGCAAACCTCTTTAGTAGTCTGTTTATTGAGTTACATAGGAACTTTCTAAGTCAACGTTCCGCAAATCAGGCAATACGAATAACGTAGTATACCACATGAGATAGATCCCGTGGAATAGTTGTCTATCTATTTGCTATTTTTCCAAAATATGTTGTTATTGTTCTTTTGAAATGTTTGATTTGGTTGAAAAATCTCATCCATGTTTTCTGGTTTTTCTTTCTTTCATGTTGTACATCAGCTCCCCCCAAGGGCAAGAGGACACAGGAGGAGGGTGCTGAGGATGCAGGCCAGGATCGGGCAGGCTAGGGCTCCTTTGCTGGCCCCAGTAAGTTTACATTTTAATAAACAGTACATATTTTTTCCTAGCGTTCCTCATTCGATTTTTTCTAAATCGTCTTTGATCTTCTTGTAGACTGGATATAAATTCTTATCCTGCCTCGAATATGACTCCCTGTGGTATTACTAGACTATTCTTATTAGTCTGTCTGTGTAGCTAACTAAGATTGGACATTTGGCAATTCCATTGGACTCCCATTATATTCAGCAATACCTCTATGCACTGTCTCCTTACTGACTAGATAGTGTGGCAGAGTCATTCAGCTCCCGAAGTCACCGATTATAGATCCCCAATGATCTCTAGATTATCGTACGCAGGACAAGAGAGTAGTACGGAGTCACAGCACAGTCAAGAAGTGTCAGAGGCACTCATGCTTGCAAAAATTCCAAAACCTTTAGCTCATCCACTCTAGTCTAGAGGAACAAAAACCACAGAGTCTATTTAAGTGTAAAAGCTTTATTAAAAGTAAACACATTTATTAAAATCTACTTTGTCATAAAACTATTTAACTGTAAACGGAAAAGTGGTTAGTGCTGACGATTAATTGGACACATTTCTTGTGGTCGAGCCGAACTCTCACCTAGTTTGAACTTGATCCTGGTCGTGTTCTTAGGACTCAGGAGTCAAGCTTCTGTCTGTTAGGAGAAAAAGTGGTGCGTGTTAAAAATCAAAAGCAAGCATTCATCAGTTGTGCATAAAAGTGCAGCAAGACAACAGCCTTCCCTGGAAAATGGGACATTTTTACTATGGAGTAGACAGTCACAAATTATTACATTGTATTCTGTTTTTTTAACATTTCTCCTAGACCAAATATTATATAGTAGTGAGTGGTGTATTCTAACATTCTTAAATGTACTTTGTAGGTGTAACATCTGGTGACGGGGCCAGCGCGGAGGTGGCTGTGTTGGACTTGGACTCGGAGGCCTCTGGGGAGGAGGCGGCGGTAGAAGAGCTGGTGGCCGTTCCTGTGGGGGATCAAACGGTGGTGGCGGAAACAGGTAAGCTATATATTCCTTACTTATTGAGATTGAAGACTGCATAGTGTGCTTTCTGCACGGGTGTATTACAATTACAAATCAACCAGGTAGTAGCCTCCTCGAAATGTACTTCGACTTAGCTGTGAAGTTTTTGGTGAGAAGAATCCCAATAAGTTCTTAGACGAACGTGATGGATGGGATGAACGAAAAGCGAAAGAAGGGTGTAAGTAAGTGGGACGCGAACTTGTATGATGGCTGGCAAAGAAGAACGATATGTGTTTGCTTGGACCCAGAGGTGGCTGGGAAGGAAAGAATATGGTATGGTGCATGGCTGGGTCAATGATGAAGCAAGGATGGGTGGAAGGACAGCAGCCTGGGTGGGTGAAACAGAAACTGTATGTGTGCGTATACTTTGACTGAATGGATGCCTGGAGCATGGTATTCTCTGACTCTTACATAGCACATGTGTATCTAGAGAGAGTAGATGGTCGCCAGGTGAAGTAAGTGTTACCTTGAAGAGCATGTACCACCGCACCCGCACGTCCGTCCAAGTGCAGGGAAGGCAAGGAAAAGAAATTGTAAATGTGTCCAATACTACCATGAATAGTAGCAGTACTTTGTATTGCGTTTGCATTCACAGCATATATCTGGTTATTACGGTGGACACTCCGTACCTCTCTTAATAACTTTAGTTTACTTGTAGTACGTCATTCATGTGTGGGTGTATCACTGTTCACTCAATATTAAGCAAAGCACCTAAAGTCATCTCATCTGTCATTAAATACGTCCCATGTGAAGTGATAGATAATCAAATTAGTTAGCTTCTTCAGTTTCCTTTTCTAGTACTCATTTGCACTGTAGGGTGAAAGGTAAATTAATTAAGCAGTAGCCCTTGTAACAGAGTATTCTCAGTGCCACCCGTAATAGAAAAGTAATAGCTTCACCACCTGCATGTACTGGACCGGTACAGTAACGCAAGTCTGTCTCCATCATCATGGTGTGCAACTTTTTTTCTCGGGTGCAACTTCACTGTGCTGTGTCCATGTCATTCTGCCGGCTTGCATAAGATAACGTACCCATTTCCCTAAACAAGAGAGAAGAAGAAGAATAAGACTGGTGTACTGTCATAGTCGACTGTAATGGAAGTCCATAGTGGTCGTAGAATTAGTTCATTAAACTACCACTACTGTTAGAGCAAGGATGCAGAAGTGGGAGGTTACATAGATACTGTCCTCAATAGTTATGTACTGTGCTTTCAATTTGCTACTTGTACTCTGTGACCCAACTTTCGGCTCAATCACTTTGTGTTATTAATAAGGAGCATTGGTTACAGACTATGTCTTTCTTTCTTCATATAGTTGCTCCTTCCAAATCAACAACAAGGAGGGAGCAGGCTAGATTGGCCCGGCAACGGAGGCTGGAGGCCACAGTCGCCGAGTATCGGCGGCTGGTGGCCCTGGAGGAGGAGGAGGACACGCAGTCGAGCGGGGCAACATCTTCGACTGTGACCACTGCATCCTCCTCCGTGACTAAGCCAGCGGGACCGAGCCGGGCTAAGAAAGCCGACCGCCACCGCCAAGCAACCGAAATACCAGCTGCCCCCCACAGGAGCTGCAAGGAACGCCAACGCCGCCTACGAGTCCGCATGTCCAACCTGGAGCAGGAGGTCCTGAGGTATAAGAACTTGGTTAAGGGCCTCCGCTCCGAGCTTGCCACCCTCCGCAAGGAGTATGATGCCCATGCCGCATCATGCACCAGCACCAGCACCCTCCAGTAGTGGAGTGTCCCTTGTCCTTTTTTTATAGACTTTTGGGGGGTGGGATTTGGGAGTTGGGATTGTTTTGGGACGTTTCAGAGACAATCGTTGGGGTTAGGGTGGGTGAGGGAGATTATTTTGTTAGGGCTAAATAAATATATTTTTCAACTTTATCTGACCATACCTGTTTTTTACTGCTTTTCAGTCTGGTGGGTGGGGGGCGGGGGTGTAACAGTAACTTTGTTTTCCTGAACAGTCGTAGGACTTTAGTAGTACAACCGTCAATCTCTTGTCTACTCCGAAATAATACTCCATTATACTACCTCCCACCAAACGCTTATCTTACCTGTAATTTGTGTTAGAAATTAGGGCTAGGCCCAGGGCTGGCTCCAGGTGAAATGGGGATTACCGTTGTCAATCCTGGGCGGGTGACATTTCCTCATTGCGGTGGTACTAGTGGTGTGACACAGTGGCAGTTGCATGCCTATGGAAAAAAAGAAAACGAAACCTTGTTTGTACTCCTTACTGTAGCATTACAACGGTTACGGTACGATCGAGAAAATAGCAGGTGACAGTACACTAGAACAGTGCCATAATGTAGCCTAACAAATGGTAAAGTATTGCAAGTATAACTAGTACTTGCGTTGAATTTATTTGACATTGGCTACTACTACTAGAAGATATAGTACTGAAGCTGAGTAAGTCTAGAAGATATCCTCGTATTCCTTCACCAGCCTGTTGCTGCTATCACCTTATCCTCCCCAGCAAGTGTGTGGAATTATTGATGTCATTTTAGTCAGACATCAAGCAAAACAACACAGCCCGGGGGAAGAGGGTTAGGGTTTGTAAAATGGATGGGAATGGGGGTTTCTTTTTGGGTAGGTTTTGTTGAGAGAAGAAAAAAAAAGCAGAGCATGGACAAACAATAATTGAAGATACAGAGTTTACAGACAATCTTTGGTTACAAACTAAAGGTAAGCACATGCAGTCACACTCATAGAATAAAAGACAACAATGGATACTGTATCTGTATTGCGTATGTTGTTGGAGTTGTCCTGTTGAAATTGGTAAGTAAGTTGCATGCAGCAAACAATTCCTCTTATTGGCGGCACTCCTCCATTCCAGCTGACGCTTCGTCCATCAATGTGGTGGTGACCACTGACAGAAGAGACACCCTGTCCACTGCCTGCCTGGCGGATGTTGACTGAAACCCGGCCTGTAATTATTGAACGGAAAACAGGAAGTGCTATTACAATACCACTGATAAATAAATAAAAGGTATGTACGCTGTGTGGTTCAAAAAGTGACACTTTGATTTCCCTAATAGACAGTACAATATTTTTGAAATTGCGTGCTCTGTCTGAGTCACCTTTTTAAGGATCAATAAGTATGGCCAAAATATTATAGCGGATCTTTCCCCTCAAGGTGGGTGTACTACTGTGTTTTAGAACAAAATTTGACCTTCCCAGCAATGCTCCCACCAAGACCCTTACTAAAGCCAGTCGCAAAAATGTAGAAGAACCCAATCATATCTCCAAAAACGATGCCTAGCAGAAAAATGGTTACAAAACGTACTTTGAAAGTAACAGAAGACCCAAATACAGACCGTGGATTGTATTCAAACCACTTGCCTGCAAGCAAAAGTATCCATAGCCAGCATCGCTCCAACAGTGCTCTACAACAACAGAACCGCGTTGCAATAGAACCCCCCTAAACACATGCAATCCTGCTGCTAGGGCTAACCCTAACGAACCCTAACTTACAAAAAGTGCCAAAACTGGTGTTTCCTTATGGATTTTGTCCAACAAACTTCTAGCCGGTATTAGACCTTCCCAGGAATGCCCCAGGCAAGACCCGCCAACCCACCCGCAAAAAAACACCCGACACAACACCACCAAACAGCGAAAAAGCTAAATCTCATACTTACAATGTCTCTCGGCATTCGGTCCAAACGCGGCGCTGTGCAGCTAGGTCGTCATCATCATCAATCATCATAACTCCTGTTTTCCACCACGGATTTCCTGAAAAGCAAATGCAATCAAGATTAGACTGTCGCAGCAGTGCTTCGACAGAGACCCCGGCCGCAACCCACCCACGAACAGCAGGAAGCCCCCCAAAACGCTACATTGAGCAAGATGTCTGAAGAAATGGCAGAAAAAAGGCTTTTCCTTAAGGATTTTGTCCAAAACACTTCTATCCGGCATTAGACCTTCCCAGGAATGCCCCAGCCAAGACCCGCCAACCCACCCGCAAAAAAACACGCGACAACACCCCCAAACAGCGAAAAAGCTAAATCTCATACTTACAATATCTCTCGGCCTTCGGTCCAAAGTAACGCGCTGTGCAGCTAGGTCATCATCAATCATCATAACTCCTGTTTTCCACCACGGATTTCCTGAAAAGCAAATGCAATCAAGATTAGACTGTCGCAGCAGTGCTTCGACAGAGACCCCGGCCGCAACCCACCCACGAACAGCAGGAAGCCCCCCAAAACGCTACATTGAGCAAGATGTCTGAAGAAATGGCAAAAAAAAGGCTGTTCCTTATGGATTTTGTCCAAAACACTTGTATCCGGTATTAGACCTTCCCAGGAATGCCCCAGGCAAGACCCGCCAACCCACCCGCAAAAAAACACCCGACACAACACCCCCAAACAGCGGAAAAGCTAAATCTCATACTTACAATGTCTCTCGGCCTTCGGTCCAAACGCGGCGCTGTGCAGCTAGGTCGTCATCATCATCAATCATCATAACTCCTGTTTTCCACCACGGATTTCCTGAAAAGCAAATGCAATCAAGATTAGACTGTCGCAGCAGTGCTTCGACAGACACCAAAAATTACACACAAACCCCCGGAACCCCGCCAAAGAGCACCTCAAAGGCAAGCAAGTCAGCAAAAACGGCAAGAAATTTCCACCTCATATTTGGTCCAAAACACTTTTGTCCATTATTAGAGCTTCACAGCAATGGGCCCAAAACCGTCAACTCACCCGCAAAGAAGTACAACACCCCCACAAGTGCTGAGTCTTTCTTCATTGTGCGTAATCCAGCACTCTGCTTGGAGGGAAATCGCAGTCTGGAGGAGGAGGATAGAGGAGCATGTTCTTCAGAACTTGTGAACCTGAGGAATGTAGACTGCGGCACCTTCAAATCAATAAGCAAACAAGTGAAGACAGTTCTGATGATGGTCTTGTTTTTGGGATTAGGTGATTAAAGTTTGAATTAAATTAACTGTACAAAACAAAGAAAGAGAGACACAAAGCACACAGGAATAAAAGTGAATAAGGACGAAAAAGAAAGTTCTTGATTGATTGTCTCATTTTCAGGGCTCGGTGTCAGGGAATAAGAACAAGATTTCGTCATCATACTCTGCGAATTCAGGCTGGATGAGGTCAGTGGCACCGAACAGAGAAAAAATCCCCTCATCTACGTTGCTGTCCTCCTCGTCTTCATGCGGCGTGCTTTCTCGTACTTTGTAATCTGGTGGTATGAGGTGCTGATTCATCTTGATCATTGTCAGCCGCTCCACATTTTTGGGCGAGAGGCGGCTCCGTTTGGGAGTTACAATGCCACCAGCAGCACTGAAAACACGTTCAGAAGACACACTTGCGAGTGGGCAAGACAAATAGTTTATAGCCAGGTTGAAGAGCTGTGGCCACAATTGTTTTTTGCCATGCCAATACTGCAATGGCTCATCATTAAGGAAGACCTCTGTTGAGTCATTCAGATAGTCCTGCACCATCGACTCAAGGTCATCAACTGTTCCTCCACTTTGCTTACTTTTTGCTGTGCCTGTGACATTTTTTCGAGAACCATACCCCATCAAACTTAGCCAATCCTCCTCCCCAGCCACTGTTAGTGTTGTCATTGTGTGTGGTGCAGATGATCCAGTTGCCGGTGTCTTCAACGGCTGAGAGGTCACTTGTGCCCCAGCCACAGGTGCAGAAGTGGATTCTTGTGACTGCGGATGGCCTGCTGATGCTGATGCTGATGTACTGGCTTCTCCTTCAATAACCTGCCGTTCTTTTTCAAACCTCTTGGCTGACCAGGCTAACCAATGTTTGTACTTTTGAACATCTGCATCAGCGAAAGGAAAGAATGCGTTGTCTGCCAGCGCCTTTTTGTAGCGTGGATCCAGAATAGTAGCACAAATGTAATGCTGATCTGAGTTGATGTTTTTAAGACGTTCATCACCACGTAGGCGATGTAATAATTTCTCAGACAAAATGAAATGGTTTTTTTTTTTTCATCTTTTTCAAACTCAGAAGAAACCGCCATCAGTTGGTGCTCCAGTATGCACAACAATGGGATAGCTTTTCCCAAATTACAGTCCTCCTGGCTGACTGCACGCGTGAAGAACTCAAAAGGACGAAGCATGTCTGTCAGGCTTTTAACTATGGCCCATTGCGCCTTACTCATCCGCAGGTCCTCCTTCTGAGATGTAGCCTCTGTCAAGAAATAGTGATCGAGTACCGTATACTGCTCATACAGACGCTCAAGCATGTAGAAGGTTGAGTTCCAACGTGTTGCCACCTCCTGGATGAGTGCTTTCACTGGCATTCCACGTTCAAGTAGCAGTCTCCGCAGATGCTTCCGGGCCTTAAAAGAATGGCTGAAATGGTTGCACATTTTGCGGCAGGTGGCCATTACCTCGAACGCTGCACTGTCTCTATCACTCAAGAATTTTTGAACTACCAGGTTGATACAGTGCGCCAAACACGGCACTCTAACATGGTCACCAAGGAACATGGCCTTAACTACATTGGCGCCATTATCCGTGGAAACATAACCAATCTTGCGTTTTAGGGGGGATAGCATTGTCAAGACCTTTTTGTCAAACTCTTCCAAAAGGTTTTCTGCTGTGTGACTTTTCTCCAAGCCAAACATGGCTAGTGTTGCATGTTTCCGAGCAGCTTTGAAAACTTGGTCCGGGTCAACACCTGCGTTTAGCTTTGCTATAACACCTGAAAAAGAGACCCAGTGTGCAGTGATGCACATGTAATCATCGCCTGGGCCACTGGTCCACATGTCTGTTGTCAGATGTATTGTGTGAACAGCACTCTTCTGCAAAGCTGCCCCAATCGCCTGCAGCACATCTTCATGTAGTGCTGGAACCGCAACTCTGGCAAAATAGAACCGGCTCGGAACCTTCCATTTAGGGCAGAGCGTTGCAACTAATTCAAGAAAACCTACCGCTTCTACAAAAGAAAAAGGTAGAAGGTCCACAGCTAGCATTTTAGCCAGCTTAGTGTTATACAGACGCGTCAGTGGGTGGTTGCGTTCATATGGCACGTCTGAAGTAAGCATTGTTCTAATGTTGCCCTGGACCAAGAATTTACGGGCTGATAATGACTTCGTTGACCCAATTTTGCTCGCTGGTGAACTTTTGTGCGTTGGTGTCTCACTCGCTCCAACACTCTTAGTGTGCCTCACATTGGGTGTGCTGCTGACAGGGGTACTGGGTGTAAGGGAAGTGTTTGACACGTCTTCTTCCTGCTCGTCAACATCAGATGAAACATCAACGTTTCCTTGATTTTGGCCTTTCTTGATCGCAGCTAGGTGCGCAAACCATTTGACAGCGTGCTTTCTCTCAAGATGACCACTCTGGCCGCCGGTACCATAGTTGGTACCTGACTTACCACGACTAACTGCAAGCTTACAAAGGGTACAAATGGCAAACTTTAGGATTTTTGGGACAAACAGTAAAGAAGTCCCAAACTGGGGACTTGAAGTGTCTGTGGGACCTGGAGGAGGCGGCGATACTGGTGGTGGTGGTCATGAAGCTAATGCCAGATGAAGTGGAGGATCTGGATTGCCCAACTTTTGTACGTTTTCCACTTTCACCGCCACTAATTAAGGTCGAGGTTGACGCAGGTCTCTTCTTGCCAGAAAGAAATATGGAAGCGGGACGAGTTGGTGTACTACTTAACTCCAATGATTGTGGTGTTTCCACTGCCTCCTCATCGACAACATCATCATCATCATCATCACGCGCAGCAGCTCTTCGGGCTAGGGTCAAAATGTCTGTTTGCTGCATGCCCGCTGGGGCTGCAGTGACCTTTATGATGACTGGGTCGTCGTTGGCAGAGTCTTCATCAGCAGCAGTATCCGCCACTTCTTGTTGAGCCTCATCACACTCCATAAGTCTGAGACTTTGGACGAGCTTCCTTTTACGCTTAAGTACCTTTGTTGGATCATGGTGTGCCTCACTCTCAGACGGCTGTGGTGCTGGTTCCCAAGTTTGATCCGTATCATCAGAAGGAGGTGTGCTTGAAGAGGATGTAGACACCACCCTTGATCTCTTCCTTGCTAGGGTTGTGGAAGACAATGAAGGATCATCAGGAGGAGTGGCTTCCTCAAATGATACCTCGCCTTGATTGTCGATTTCCTGATGTGCCCCTACTTCGGGAGGAACAACTATTGTGGGCACTTGTGACCCTCCATGCACCTCTGCTTGCGCATCTCCTTGCGCTGCCTCTCCTTCCACATGTACTTGGGCTTGTACTTGCACATGTGATTGTTGTTGCGGCTGTGGTTGTTCAACACTCGTCAGATGAGCTACAACAACCTGTGTTGATTGAGGGACATTGCTGCTGCTTTCTTGCGATGAGCCAACATCACTGGTCGATGGTGATTGAAGAACTATACTGGCTGCCTCTGCAGCACTCAAGGGCTTGGACTTAAGTTGGCGTGGTGGTGGTGGTGGCACTGAGCCCAATGGAGCGGGGGGGGGGTGCTGCCAGCTTGGTCCCCAGCAGATCCCGCTGCTGCTGCTGCAGGCATACTTTTTTTTTTACTCCCAAAAAAAGGGGCGGGCGGCACACCAGTCTCCTTGGTAACTTGCTTCTTCTGCTCCTTACTGGCACCTTTCTTGCTAGAGGAGCTACGGGTTACTTTTTTTGGGGCCATCCTCTTCAGAGCAGGTCAGCAGGCAGCAGTTGCACGAGTTGCAGAGGGTTCTGTGTCCAGACGTGACGTCGCGTGACGTTATGCTGCACACACCGCTGCAGGACTTCTTCCTGGCACTGGTGGTTCTCTTGAGTCTTCTTGTGCACCTAAAAGCAATGGAGGACAGAGGAACATCAGTTCAGTTATACACCCCAAAAATTCGACAAAACACAGAAAAATGAGCACAATCCCATGCCATCCTTGATGTTTACATTGAAGACACCCCACAGAAAGACTACGGACATGCAAGTATGCAACACTCACTACCCCTGGGCATAATGGATGAAAAGTAGGCAAAATAAGTGCAGGCCTCAGACACTGCCTCTCCTCAAAATGGCCCCTTACACCCCAGGCACATGTTGCCTGTACCAGCCAGCACTCAAGATGGCCACCACCACCACCCACATGGCCAGTCCACATCAACAGTACACCCCCAAAAAACAGAAAAACAGCCAAAAATCACCACAATCCAACGCCATCCATGATGTTTACATTAAAGAGAGTGAGACCACACCACAGGCACACTCAGTCCATGCACCACCCACCACCCCTGGGCAAAAGGCCACACCAGCAGCCCCCCAAAAACGACAAAAAACAATAAAATAAGCCCAATCCCAGCCCATCCATGGCCTCAATTATGTTTAAATTCAAGAAGACACCCCACAGAAAGACTAGGCCCATGCAACACTCACCACCCCTGGGCAAAGGGCCCCACCAGCAGGCCCAAAAAAACGACAAAAAACAATAAAATCAGCACAATCCCAGCCCATCCATGGCCTCAATGGTGTTTAAATTCAAGAAGACACCCCTCAGAAACACTAGGCCCATGCAACACTCACTACCCCTGGGCATAATGGATGAAAAGTAGGCAAAATAAGTGCAGGCCTCAGACACTGCCTCTCCTCAAAATGGCCCCTTACACCCCAAGCACATGTTGCCTGTAGCAGCCAGCACTCAAGATGGCCACCACCACCACCCACATGGCCAGTCCACATCAACAGTACACCCCCAAAAAACAGAAAAACAGCCAGAAATCACCACAATCCAACGCCATCCATGATGTTTACATTAAAGAGAGTGAGACCACACCACAGGCACACTCAGTCCATGCACCACCCACCACCCCTGGGCAAAAGGCCACACCAGCAGCCCCCCAAAAACGACAAAAAACAATAAAATAAGCACAATCCCAGCCCATCCATGGCCTCAATTATGTTTAAATTTAAGAAGACACCCCACAGAAAGACTAGGCCCATGCAACACTCACCACCCCTGGGCAAAGGGCCCCACCAGCAGGCCCAAAAAAACGACAAAAATCAGCACAATCCCAGCCCATCCATGGCCTAAATGGTGTTTAAATTCAACAAAACAGTTGTATCATGCACCCCTAACCAACCCTGGTCCTACTGGATACTGTGGCTACCCACAATATAATTTATTTAATGTTCTGAAAAAGTTCCAAAATTTTACTTGCAGCAACTGTAATGCCCCAAACAAACTTACTTGTGAAAGTTGATTTCTAATCCAAAAGTGATCCAAAGACAGCAAAAAGGCCTCAAATCCAAATATCCAGCAGCACCCACAAAAAGTAATCCTTCCAGCTCCAGATCCAAATGAAAGTGACCAGGAGATGGACAAAGCACTGGGAGGAGCCTGCTGGACAGGAACAGGAAGTTGGAGACTGTGGGGCACTTCCTTCCTCCCCCCCCCCCAAAATGGACTCCTTGCAAAAAAAAAGGCCATGCAAATGTCAACCTGAGGAGTGATTCTGATAAAAATCATAATTTTCTGAAGGTTTATCCTGTTTGCTGGTGATTTTCTTGTGCGAGATTGTTCCTTTCCGCCGCAACTACGTGTTCGCAATTGCGAACTCTCGCGAGGTGTGCTGTGCAAGGTGGCAAGCCGCGAGTACGTATTCGCGGGCGACAAACTCCCGCGGGAACACGCAGCAAGATCTAAAATGGCGCGTCACTCGCAAAGAAAAACAACTCGGCAAACGCTAAAATGACGGAAAGTGAACGCCGTGCACCACGCCGCGCGCCGCAACCAAGCAAAAAATCCGCCGCGAGCGGATTCACGGATTTTCGACAAATTCGCGAGCGTTCGCGGATTGCGGATTTGCCGAAAATCCGAAAAATCCGCGAGCGGAGCGGATTTTACGCCCATGCTTAGTCTCTTTATGAGGCTAGAGGTAAAAGTAAAATTCAAGGAACTTAATTAACATACGATAAGTTGCACACTATACGTTTTGCCCTAGGGGCCTCACAAACCATATACTAAAATGGTGGTATAAGAACCACGTGAGGGATAGAAAGCAGGCCTAGGGCCTGTAGAACCACTGGGGCTACCAGGAACCACCTAAGGTTAGGAGGCAGGAGGCCCACGGGGACGCGAGCAGTGTCTAAACACAGCCGCGGGTCACCGTTGACTTTCTATGGAGAACGAACAAGTTACAATTTTAAAGATTAAGGACACTTAGAGGTTAACTACGATGGAACCCTTTTAGAATTAGATACTTCAAGAGTCAAGACCCACGGGAGCACCGGAGTACTTGTGTTACCTCACCCAGGGAAGCCGGGTGCATAGGTGTCTTTTGGTGTCTGGTTTCGTAGTCTATTGCAATGGAGAGCTGCGAAGAAATGCTGCAGGCGACCAGAGGAAAAGTGTCTGGGTGGATCCAAGAGTGGATCGGAGATCTGAAGAAACTGAAAGCAGAGGGGACAGAGTCTGGGTCACTTGCCAGTGACCAGGAAGGCGATAGGAAAATTCCAACCGATGTCAGGTGATTTCAGGTGAAAGAGGTGAAGCTCGAGTCTTCAGCCACGAGGACCAGGAGGCGTCGACAATGACCAGGAGCTGGATTCGAGCTGTCCCACAAAGGATGTCGAGTGCTGCGGCATTGGAATCCGGATTGGACCCAACAAGCCTTGACAACAGTAAACCACGTAAGATGACAAGATTGGCTTCGGTTCAGACCAGCAAGGTCTGGGGGACTCCACCTTTGGAGAGGAGTCAGAGCACATCTGGAGCAACCAGGAAAGCTCAAGAAACAAAGGATTGTCCTTCGTGGGGACCCACTAGCCAACGGACTAGATATCGCGAAGGAGCCTCGAGTGGAAATGCACAAATTGGGCCCACGGAACACTCGTGGAGTGTAGGCCTCTGAGCTTCGGTGCAAAAGGTGCTCGGGTCAGGGGCTTCAAATACCCCAATGCACAACTTCAAGAAACTTCGGGAAGTAGGTGCAGTTGCAAAAATGTAGGATGTCCAGGAGTTCCAGTACCACATCTCTCGTGTCAGCTATGGGTCTCAGCTGTGCTGGGATCTCGGGCCAGAGATGTCTGGAAGTCCATGTCCTTTGTCGCAGAATCTTCGGGATCCGGCGGGAGCCTCAAAAATGCAGACCGGCAAAGATGCTTCTTGGTGCCTGTTTGAACAGGGAGGTCCCTCCTTGACCCCAAGGGAGATTCTTCGGTCTTCCAGTCAATATGGAATTTCGAAGGTCCAGGATATATGTTTCAGAGTTTCGTCCAGGGAAATCTAAAGTCCTAGTGACTGGGTTCCTATACTTATACCAAGTTTAGGGGATGGACTAACTCTAGGGTCCCACCTATGGGAGGACCTGGGGAGGGGGTGGTTACCCCCTTCCCCTTTTTCCAGTTTTGCGCCAAAGCGCCCCAGCAACCGGTTTAATTGGGAAATGCATGGAGCACCTTGTGTGACCCAGGCAGTGTCTGAAAAGCATTCACTGAATGCAACCCACCCTGCCCCAATATGCTAAAGCCTGTCTGGGGAGGTGCCAGTACCTCCCTGGGCAGGAAACCTATTGTCTAGGCCTCCCCTGCCGGAGTTTTGCCCAGCAGCAGGAGGACAGACTCGTGTCTGTGGCAACAGCATCAATTTTGTGATACTCGGGCTCTTTTAAACGTTAACCAGGTATACCAGTATGTACATGTCTTCTCCCTCTAGAAGTGTTTGACACTTTACACGACATGTTTTGATAAAGCCAAACCAAAGTTAGCATTAACCGCGAGGCTTATAATGCACATAAGAGTATATGGTATGGCTATATCATAGAACAGTTGGGGCACCCTCTCCCACAAAACCAAGCACTCTGCCTTCAGGATTGACAAGGCCTGCCATAGGAGTGACTTATAGGTTACTACGTGTCTATATGTAAAGGTAGATATAGGTATACCATATCTAAGTAAGGGGTTCTTACACCGCCTTACCCAGGCTGCAAGTGCAGACCTTTGGTGCCATTTTGGAAGGCTTCCCAGGGGTGGCATAATACATGCTTCAGCCCCTGGTAGGCCTCTGGGGTACCTATGCCCTTAGTACCTAAGGTACTATATATAGGGACTCACAAGGGTAACCCAGCAACCAATTTGGTATGTACCTAAAGTACATGGTATGAATTTAGAAAGGAAAGCGGTTAGGCTGGAGCCCTGTTTAGCAGGATCCCAGCCAACTACCTGGCAAAAAGTGGGGGTAACCATGCAGTAAGATTCCACCTTCCTATACAACCCCCCCTAACGAAAGGAGATAAGGCTAACCTTTCCCAGTTGAGTCTATATTGACTAAGTGGCCATATAAGGAAGTACCTGCACTAGCAAGGTTACCCCCTGTCTTATGGTCATCTAAGCAATCCCTCACCCTAAGAGTATCAGAGGGTCTCCGCATAGGGAATTACTACCTGTAGGGTGTTTTGGTAAAGTAAAAGGCTGGTGTTGGGATTGAGTATTGAAGTGAGGCCCTACTAAGGTTGGCTCAGCTTCCTCAAATCACTATCCACCATAAATGCCTTTCTTTCCATGACTGAGTTTCACTGTGCTCTCAGGGTTAACCTTTGGCTGCCTACAGCTGGGGTTTGAATCCCGTTGGTTGGAACACTGGAGGGACAGGTCAGGTTTGGAACCACTGGGTCCCAGGTTTGCCTTTGCCCAACAGAGTCCATCTGGGGGAGGTGCCTACCCAAGGGTAAGGGAGATCCCTCAGAGGGTTGAGGAATTTTCACCTGGCTAGGGCTACCAGACTGGCTGCCCCTTATCTGCTGATGGGGGGGGTTCCTCTGGACAGGGAGCTGTTAGATGTGGGGGTCTCTAGTTGGCATGGGTAGGTACTTGTGAGAAATAGGGACCCTCTCCTCTAGTCAGGATAAGGGGATTACACTTCTAAAATAACCCCTGCTCACCCCCTTGGTAGCTTGGCACGAGCAGAAGGGCTTTACTGCAGAGGCGTTGTAAGTTAAGCATTTGTGACCACATGCAGTAACCCAGTGACAATCCTACAAATGGACACCACACAGGTTTTATATAAAAAATAAGTATACTTTATATAGAGTTACCACAAGACCATAAACGACAAAAATACACACTACAATTACTTTAAGATGGTAGATTAAGCTTAGTTCAGTTCAGTTCTTAAGATGCAACACTTTGCGTCAATGTACCTTAGGTTGCGTTGTGCTTCCACGACAAGCAATGTCGCAGCGATGGGAATGCAGCAAAGTTCAGATACAAAGAAATAAAGACGTGAAGATCTTTCAGATGCGGCACGCTTCTCGGGGGTGCGAGAAGTTCTCGGTTCGATGCTTGGACTGCAGCGGCGACACCCTTACGATGCGACGGCAACAGCTCCAGCGGCGACGCTTTTCTCCCACGATGCGTGAAGCTTCCGCTCGATGCGACAACTACAGCGGCGACATCCAAGATGCGACGGTAGCAGCTCCGATGGCGGCGCACTTCTCGGGGATGCGAGGTGCTCTTGGTCGATGTGGTACAGTGCGACAGTTCCAGCGGCGACACCCTCCTTCGGATTTGCGATGGCAGGCACAGCGACGGTGACACGCTCCGACCTCGTTGAGAGATTCTTCTCCTGATGCGGTGCAGTGCGACATCTCCAGCGGCGACACCCTCCTTTGGAGTTGCGACGGCAGCAGCGGCGACAGTGACACGCTTCCTCTTTGTTGCGGCACACTTCTCTCCGATGCGGTGCAGTGTGACATTTCCAGCGGCGACACCCTCCTTCGGAGTTGCGACTGCAGGCCCAGCGATGGCGACACGCTTCTTCTTGTTAGTCGCGCTTCCAGCTCCTTGCGACACACAGTTCCTCAAAAGGCCCAAAACAGCAGCAGGCACTTCCAAGATAACTCTGGGAAGCTGGGGGTTGACGTCTGTTGTCCCTGAGACTTCAGCAGGGGTTCAGCGATTTTCCAAGCCCTTGTAGACCCTTCACAAGTTGAAAGCAAAGTACACAAAGTTCCTTTCTCCTCCCTTTGGCAGTAAGGCATTCACTGCAGGCCAATACCCCAAGCAGCACTTCAGCTTGGGAATAGTCTCTCCTCAGTTTCTTCAGGTTCCTCTCCTCAGTAAAGGTTTCTTCTTGTAGTCCAAAAGTGATTTAATTTCATGGGATCAGGGTCCCAATATTTATACCCCAAAATCCTTTGTTCTATGAGGGGAGAGGGGCCTGTGCCTAGTCCAAACCAGTTCCTGAGCACTTTGTTTACCAGACTTCTCCTTTCCTTTCACAGTGCAGGGCAGAAACATCAGACGCCCCACAGAAGGTGGAGCCAGCATTGTGAAAGGCAAGTACAGTCCTGGAGCACGTTGTTGACAGGACTCCTTCTCATCTTTCAGTGTGCAGGGCAGAGACATCAGCCACTCCCCAGGAGGTGGAGCTAGCATTGTGAATATTGTGAAAGGCAGACACAGCTCTATTCAAGGTTCAGGTGCAACTCCTCCCTCCCATCTAGATGCATATCTCTCTATTCACCACTGGGTGACTCAGCCTGCCTCTTGGAATCCCCCAGCCCTGTGACTTCATGAAACCAGGCATAGGAATACACATCCTAGCAGAGGCAGGTTTGAAAGTTTAGGCAAGCAAATACCTACTTTCTAAAAGTGGTATTTGCAGACACAGAATATTAAAACCAACTTCGAGTCCAGGCATACTAAACTCAAATTTCTACCATGTTCTCTGAGCCTGTTAGGATTATAAAATGTAACAATTCTAACGGCCCATTCTGGCCTATGGAGAACAGGTAGCCTTGCAATAGTGAAAAACGAAAATGGCTGTAATTCACTATTAGGACATGCCACACACACCAGGGCTTGTCCTACCTTATACCTACAATGCACCCTACCCTTTGGCCTACCATAGGGGTGACTGTTATGAAGAAAAGGGAAGGTTTAGGGACTGGCAAGAGGGTGCACTTGCCCAGTCAGCATGATAGTACCAGACTGCACGCAGGCTCTGCAATGGCAGACCCTAGACACATTTTACAAGGCTGCTTCTGTGGGTGGCACAACCAGTGCTGCAGGCCCACCAGCAGCATTTGGATTTTCACGCCCTGGGCACACTCAGTCCATTAGACCAGGGTCTAACAAGTAAACCAAATAGCCAAACATGGAACCACTGATTAATATATAACTTTACAATAGGGAGCACTTGCACTATGGCACTGGAAAGCAGTGGCACAGTGCCCAAAGCTGTTCACAAAACGAGGACAAGGTTCCTATACCAGGGTGCAAAAGTCACCCACGTATCTGATTGCAAATAGTCACCCATACATTAAAAACAGGGAAGAATGGGGAAAAGTAATCCTAGGTAAAAAATACCCTGATGGGAGAGGGAAAGACATACTACATCCTCTGCTGCCCTCACACACCCCGGAGGATGTCATGCTTCATCATCGGGCAATTTTGCTCCTCGTATGGCCGGTGCTGCAATTCCCTACGGGTCCCCGAAGGGTCACTTTATCGGAGATCTTTTAGAGGATTAGCCGGATGTTGCATGCAGGTGTGTGGGGAAGGGTAAGGGAGGGTAAATCAATTACGTGCAAACATGATAGTGTGATAAAATCAAGGGTATGGAAGCAGCTACAAGATTGTCTAGGTAACCCTTGGCAGTTAAAAGTACTGCTTAAAAATTACTGACCCCACAAGGCCCACTATGCCTGGGTGTCACTAGTCAAGGTCAACATGTTTCGCGCCTCTATCGCCCGTAGGTCCTTGGCGCTTCGTCAGGACCAAAAACAAAGTGAAGTGCACGTGAGTAAAATACATAAAAGTTAAAATGAGAACCCTCTTATCTCATCCAGGGCGGATCAGGAGACCTGTGTCCCCACTATGTGGTTGTAGCTGTTACATAGAAGCTGCTCCTGGATGATACCTGTCTGTGGGTAGCCGGTCCACCAGCAGAGCGGGGGCCATGGCCTTCCTTTACCGGGGTAGGACCGCCCACCGAACGTTGAGATCCGCGCGGGGCAAGCTGGGATCTCTGTGTCGTCAGTGCAGCCCTGGAACGTTTTGTTGAACAGTGCCCAAAGCATCAAACACCAGCAAAAATACATGAGGCAATAGCAAAAATGGAAGGGAGACCCACGCTAATGATGCCAGGTCTAACACGTGTCCCCTCCAGCTGAAATGTGGGGAGAGCTACCCTAACTTGTAGTGTAGTTCCTATATTCCAAATAGGCTCTGCGCATTGGAATAATATAAACAGCAGTTTAGACGTAGGACTGAGGTCATCTAGGTCTCTACTGACTATATTATACTTAATTAGTTTTGCCAGCTAGCTCAGAGGTCACTAGAAACTTTCTCGAATAAACAAGGAGGAGTTTAACTTCCCTGGATAGACAAGAAGGGATTAGCTTCTGACAACCATAAAACATGACAACTTTGCTCCCTCCGAATAAGAGTGTATTTCTAGAGTTGTGTGAAAACAATAGACAGCTATTTCACTCAGTCAAGTGTGCATACTTAGTTTCACCGGAGTGCAGAGAATAGAGACGGGCGTTTTCAATAAAAGGTGTTATTTATTGAGCAGTCTTCTTTCTCATGCAAGAGAAATGAACTGCCACAATTGCAATACTTAGTATGAAGTAAAGTGCGTACAGTAAAAGGAGTATTATGAAATAATACTGTAAAAGCATGGATATGGTTTCTTAGCCATATGATACTTTAAAATAAATAAAATATATACATACATATATACATTAACTAACCTACTCAACTGGTGCTTCTAAATACGCCTACCCCGGTGTACCTGACCTAAGCCTAATATGTGGGAAGGAGTAAGTAAGTAGCAGTTTAAGTTAAGTTGGTTTTGCCAAGAATCTGATTCAAGAATTCTCTTTATGGGTTTAGTCAGCTCCGTACCTGGGTAATAGAAAGCAGGAGGTCTGGTATCTCTTTCTCAGGACTCGATATCCCAGCAACCCGCAAGGGCGGCTGAGAACACCGGAGCTGGCTTTTCTAGGCAGGAGAAAAGACAGCGTCTCTCTCAGTGCGTCAAAAGGGAGGGGCGGCGTCCGTGGGCTCTCGCATCAGCTGGGCTCTCGGGCAAGTAGATAGCCGCTCTGCTCCAAAAACCACAGCGTGTTTGCTTAAGGCAACGTTAGTATATTTATACCTGAAAGGTGCCAGGTTTGACGTAAGGTTGGACATAAGACGTCAATAAAGATGTCACTAAGAACTGGCTGTTCTTACAGTGCTCACAGGAGTTTTAGGACAAATCAAAACAAAAGCCATGGGGATTTCCCAGGTTGCTGGAGGTTTGGTTTGTTTAGAGAACTCGTTGTACTTTCTAGGAGTCCGGGGAAGTAGCCTTGCTTAATGTGGACTGCATGGGCTACGACTAAATATGGATATGATTCTTATGCCTTTATAAGGATATTATTTATTATAACCACATAAGGGCATAAATTAGGAATATCGAATTAGGGTCCCAGATAGAAATACAATACCCACTCCACGATCTAATGTCCATCATTACTAAAACTAAGCAATAGTAAACATATAATGGTGCATGTGTTTTCCAACCCACCCCAAAATACATAATTTGCATTTGAAATGGTATATGGTAAATACACGAAAATGATTGGTACTGTACGCTTATCAAGCAGTGGTTTCATTCAGTTAAAAATGCATATATATATAAGCTGAATGAATTGCGAAAATTACACATGAAATGGCTCTGAATACAGAAAAGAAGGTTGAGACCATTTCATCACATATTTATACAGATTCTGTACTGTGCTAGAGGCTGAGGTAATATATTGTCTCTAGAGTTCCAAAAATAGAAGCTCTGTTCTCTAAGAATAGTTCTACTTGAAGCAGAGCACATGTGCCAGAAAAATGGTAAATATTTTGGAAGGGGAAAAAAAATAATTTTGCTTTCGGGGGAAAAAATAGTTCCAAATATTTTCAGTAGCTTTTGTTTATCAAAGCTGAAGGCCGAATTCAGAGTTCAGGGAACGCTGTGTGCTCGTTGCATAAAAAGTTATTCTTTCTGTTCAGGGGAGAACATAATTTCAGACAGACTCGCAAAAAATTGGTCTACGACATCAGGTGAAAGTTCGACCAAGTTTGAAAATGCCGCAACAGTGCAGTCATGAGAATGATTGCTATCATCGATGTCAGGATCAGCAATGCTCACAGAAGGTTGTACCTGGGTGATGCTGCTCTCATCTCGTACTTCATTGCCACATACTCGTAGTGGTGAAGTCTCAACGAATGCCGTCATCAGAATGGGTAGCCGCTGGGGACAACACGATGCATGAGCCGTTACAGGACCTAGCAAAGTATCTGTATCCATTGGTACTGCTGATGCTAGTATAAGACTGACGTCCAACACGCATTCTTCTCCGCATAGCATACATAGAAGCACAGGTAAGATGCAATTTTGCCAGATTGGTCTGAATGAAAGAAACCAGGTCATATTCAGATCTCTTAGCCGAGCTAATCCGAGGACTTTAGTTATGCCGTCCCGATAGCGTATAGCTAGGATTGTTTCTTCCATCGTTGCTGGAGTCTTATCTGCGACTTGGCTTGCCATATCGGAGCAGAAGGAGCTCCGAGCTCCGAGCAGAAGGATCAAAAATAAAATTCCTGCTACGAGTCCCAAAAGGCCTTTTCTTGTTTTATTTAAGTCATGTAAAACAGCCAAACGGTCTTTGATATCAAAGCATTTTTCTTCTACCACTGAAGTCTGACTATCAAGGTCCTGAATATGCATTCTAGTACTGAACAATGGCTCGTACGGACTGAAACCTTTTAGAGAATTTCTTGGCAGATTATTAAGAATACGTTGGACACTTGTTAAATGTTGGACCCACCCATCACCCGAACCTAATACCCTCACCGTTATAGATTGCTTTATGTCCCTGTTTTTTCTTTCCACTACCGCATTTCCCTCAGGATGGGAGGGACAAGATTACCGCAATGCAATGCCCATGCTGTTCATGGCCTCCTTATAAGCCCGAGAGCTAAAAGCAGGACCCTGGTCAGAATGTAGCATGCCAATTGCGTATGTGCCGATATGGACTCGCAAATCTTTGTATAACAGTTCTGGCATCAGCCGAGTGCCGGTGTCTGCATTTTTAAGTGAATCTAGTCTTAAACATTAATGGCACGCATTTTTCCTGCTGGATTTTTGCGTATAGATAGCCTCATACTAACTAAAAGAAGGGTCCTGACAATACCCCGGTCGGTTCGCCACTGCGATCTCTGTTGCAGTTTGGACAACTCATTGCAAATTTGTATTGTTGCAGGCTCATTCCCGGCCACCAGTATTCTGATTGTAATTCTTTCAGAGATTCCTTGATCTCTTGGTGCCTTAGACCCAATCCCATGTGTGCCGCTTCAATCAAGAAGACTCTTCTGTTCGTGTTTGGAATTACTCTATCCCCCACTCCAGGGATTCGAGCAAAAGGAACGGAGTTTGCATCAATTATGTATGTATAATTGAGTGGATAGTTCATGGGTAGTGCTGCACAGTCGCCTTTTGAAGACGTTTTTACCGCCAGCATGGTTTCCCCGTCTATGTATTTTTCTGAACGCTTTTTTGTGGCTACGGAAGCCGGATTAGTTGCTTCCGCTGTGGCTGTGTCAGCCAATGAATTCCCTGCAACGTGAACGCCATCACGTTGATGACTCAGTGTATGTATCACGTGAGTCTTTCGTAGTTCTTTCTGCAAAAGAACTACCTGTTCCCAAAGCCTCTTATGCTTTATTGTGGCACCTGTGTCATCTTTGTAATCGTTTTGAACCCAGTTCTGCATGTCATTATTGTAAGACTTGACGCAGTAATGCGAATCGCACACTATTAGTGTGGGGAATTCGCGATCAGCATTTTCAAGCGCCATCTTTAAAGATCTTATTTCAGCTCGCTGAGTTGAGCAGTTTCTGAGTGATTCAGTTTTTGTGACTATTGGTCTGAATTTACCAAAGCGCCAGCGACCTTTAACAATCGCGCACGCAGCGTGTAGGATTTTTTCTCTACATAGTAATGTTGTGAAAATCTGTCCATGTAGATTACACATGTGTACTGTTCGAGAGGCAGAATTTCGATTGGCAGAGGATATTCTTCTTCATACGTTAGATCTTTCAGTTTTTTCATTTTCGGGTCAAAATAGTATTTCACGTCTTCTGCAGCAAGAGAATTTTCCCATTGTATCCATTTTGGATCTAATGCCACAGCAGTCAAATTGCGTGGGCTTGTTAATGCCTCAAAGGCTGATTCTGCTGTTAAAACAGTTATCCTTCTGCCTTGGGCTTGGACTCTATCTTTTGCTACAGCAGTTTGAACCGCATTTACAATATTTTCCGTAAGACTGAATGTCTTTTCAGCTTGTGTGTACAAATGTGATTTGTAAGCTATTGGTACTGTTTCTCCCTCATTAGAGGTCAGGTACGTGAATCCGCATCTTTCTGGGATGACTCGGATTACAAGGTTGCGTATGTTTTCGCGAGTTTGCAATGTTGTTTTAGCTAACATGTCTGTTTGCAATGATCTCAAAATTTCGGTGTGTTTTTGAGTCCAATTGATTTGTTTGAAATCAGGTTTTATTAATTCATAGAGAGGTTTAACCCTCTCCGCATAATTTAGAATGTAAGTTCTTCCGAAATTCAGGAAACCTAGTATTGATAGTAAGTTCTTCAGCGTTTTTGGTGCTTGGAGTACAGCGCACTTCTCTAAGAAGTTGTCTGCTAGGCTCTTGCCTTCCCTTGATAATTCATATCCTAAAAATAGGACTGTTAGATGGGCAATTCGTGACTTTTTAAAGTTGAATTTGTAACCCTCAGCTGAATCCCAAGTATTATGGTGTTCACTCTTTTCAAGTGTGTCTCCAGGTCATCATCTGTGAGATGGATGTCATCGACAAAAGATAATGCCTCATCATCATATATTTGAAGTAACTCTGTTACTCTTGCTGAGAATAATCCTGGGCTATTCTTGAATCCCTGTGGGAGTCGACAGAAATTTGTATGTGACCCCATTATTGAGAAAGCGGTCAAATACCTGCTTTTAGGTGCAATGTTTTGACAAAAGAATCCAATAGAGATGTCTAATGTCGTTTTGTATTTTTTGCGCACAATGTTATTCATTAGTGCTGCACTGTGTGAATTTTGCACTGCAAATGTTTTGCAACATGAGTTAAGGTGTCTGTAGTCCAATACTAGATGATATGAATCGTCTGGTTTGGAGACAGGAAACAAAGGATTGTTCATTTGTGAAGTGCATGTTTCAATCACCCCCTGGTATTCAAGTTGATCTAAGATCTCCCTGACTTGCTTTTTAGCTAATTGCTTAATTGGGTACTGCCTCTGTGCAGTGGGTTGATATTTTAACTGGATTTTGTGAGGAGGAGAGTCCTCATCCCATCCTACATGATTTTTATATAATGCAGGAGCTTAGGCTACTGCCCATTTTCTTGCAAGTGTATATTTTTTATGAATTGGAATAAGATTATATGATATGATATCATTTCTTCGCCATGAGGGCACTCCCTGACAAACTCTGGTGGCCAGTCTTTCTCAGCTAAAAGGATGTCATAGCCTTTCGAAAGGTTATCCCAAAAGAAACCCCTTACTTTCCTGGTCTTATCTCCCTCTATACGTAATGTTATTTTGAATATTTTATGAGGTTTGCTAACTCTGGTATCTGCAGTTTCCACTTGAATGTATTCATTCGTGTCCACTGTCTCCAGAAGATTCATCAGGATTTGGCGAGCTATGGTCACTTCTGCTGCGCTGTCTAGCATTGTCTGGGCCCACTCTCCGTTTTTTCAGCTGTGTCCTCAGTATCCTCGGCATGTTTAATTATTTTAATACTGGCTACCTTCTTTCTTGGAAATTGTAATTTTTAACTTTGATGAGCAGGTTCCTTGTCTTTGGACTTGACGTGCTCTTCCCTGTGTTCTGACCATCCTCTTCTTTCCGATTTCTGCAAGGAAGTCTGAAAAGATCGAGAGGGACGTGTATCAATATCTTGATATCTATCAGGTTTCTTCAAATTATCCCTATTTCTAAGGTTATATCTTTTCTCAGAGGGCTCCCTCTGGGGAGACTTGTTTCCTCGGTCAGGAGATCTTTCTCTTCGTTGAGGAGACCTTCCTCTGGACTGGAATCTTTTTTCTTTGGGAGTGGATTGTTTATTACCATCCCAACTCTTTTTTGGAGTGTTTAGATTATTTTTAATAAATATTTTTCAGGATTTTCAGTTAGTTGGGGTTTTACTGGTTTCCCACCCAAACTATCTCTTCCTATTTCTTCGTAGGATTTTTCTATGATTCTGGCAAGTTCAAATGGTTGTTCTGCTATATCTGTTTCTTTCAATTTCTGGAGGTAAGTCATATCCTCCGTTGCCAATTGAACTAACTCTCTATATGCCTTTGTTAATTCTTTTATTTTAACTAAGAGTTCTTTGCTTGACATTTTATTAATGTCAGGATGTCGTGTGTAGCTGGCTAGAACCGGCCACGTCGCTCCTGGTCTACCTAGTGGACCGAGCCTGGTGATGTGATTTTGATGTTTTAGGGCGCCTTTAAACCAGAGCAGGTGCTCTTGGTAATTTAATGGGATTTCAACATCCTCGAAAGGAGTGTATACATCTGGAGGTTCCTCTATTTTGTAATAGTGGAATTCGTGTGTTACAGCATTTGCTGCTGGAAAGTTTATCCATGAATAGAATACCTCTGTCTGCCGATATTCATGGGCCTCTACCACGAATATGACTGTACCACCTCGTGATGTCAGTCCATTTTCTATAAGTTTAAGAGTTGTAGTTTTTCTTACATTTACCGGAATGAGTATAACATTTGGGTCATTTTCTTGGAGACTTGTGTCATCTGCTAGGAGTTGAGCTGCTATTCTAGCTGCCTCCCTTTCGTCGTCACTTTCCGTCATTTTTACTAACAGAAAGGCTTTTGTTGCAGATCAAGTTTCGAAGGAAACAAAGATTAGGTGCACAATATTTTGGAACACTGTATCCTTCAACGTTGACTAAACCAAAAACTATACATAGGAATCTCTTCCTACTAAGTTCCGGCAGATTTTAACCTTTTACCCACACCAGACGTCTATTGGAGTTTTTATGGGAAAAGGGTCTGTGTGAAAAAGCACGACTGAGTTACTCTAACGTCTTGCGTTAGATTTATCGCCTTACCAAACGTTGGGCGCCATTTAGTGTAGTTCCTATATTCCCAATAGGCTCTGCGCATTGGAATAATATAAACAGCAGTTTAGACATAGGACTGAGGTCATCTAGGTCTCTACTGACTATATTAGACTTAATTAGTTTTGCCAGCTAGCTCAGAGGTCACTAGAAACTTTCTTGAATAAAGGAGGAGTTTAACTTCCCTGGATAGACAAGAAGTGATTAGCTTCTGACAACCATAAAACATGACCACTGTGCTCCCTCAGAATAAGAGTGTATCTCTAGAGTCGTGTGAAAACAATATACAGCTATTTCACTCAGTCAAGTGTGCATACTTAGTTTCAACAGAGTGCAGAGAATACAGAGACGGGCGTTTTCAATAAAAGGTGTTATTTATTGAGCAGTCTTCTTTCTCATGCAAGAGAAATGAATTGCCACAATTGCAATACTTAGTATAAAGTAAAGTGCGTACAGTAAAAGGAGTATTATGAAATAATACTGTAAAAGCATGGATATGGTTTCTTAGCCGTATGATACTTTAAAATAGATAAAATATATACATACATATATACATTGACTAACGTACTTAACTGGTGCTTCTAAATACGCCTACCCCGGTGTACCTGACCTAAGCCTAATACGTGGGAAGGAGTAAGTAAGTAGCAGTTTAAGTTAAGTTGGTTTTGCCAAGAATCTGATTCAAGAATTCTCTTTAAGGGTTTAGTCAGCTCCGTACCTGGATAATAGAAAGCAGGAGGTCTGGTATCTCTCTCTCAGGACTCGATATCCCAGCAACCCGCTAGGGCGGCTGAGAACACCGGAGCTGGATTTTCTCGGCAGGAGAAAAGACAACGTCTCTCTCAGTGCGTCAAAAGGGAGGGGCGGCGTCCGTGGGCTCTCGCATCAGCTGGGCTCTCGGGCACGTAGATAGCCACTCTGCTCCAAAAACCACTGCGTGTTTGCTTAAAGCAACATTGGTATATTTATACCTGTGAAGGATTCAAAATTTTATCTATCGGGCTATACTTAAAAATAGCCCATATTCAATATGCGTTAGAATAATTCAGTCGGCAATGGAGAAGGTTCAATCATTTATTCTTCAAATACAAGCCCTGACAAGGGAGCCTCAGTCTACATGACCCTCGGAGGTGCGCAGAGGAGACTGATTACATGTTCAAAGTACAAAGCATATATACGTTTCATGCGTTCAAGATGACACCCTACAAGGAAGAATACAGTTTGTCAGTAAGCCAAGAGGAATACCCATATAAGGCACAATTGATCGCTAGCAACCTAGGCCTAAGCTATTCCGGGGGCAGGTCAGTAGGGTGCCTCCCTGTCTATCTGGAGCCCGGGAGGACAGGAACGGGCTCTGCTAGAATGTGCGCATCCCACAAGAAAGGCAGTTGCGACCTTGAGTTTCCCTTAAGCTAACAGCTAACAACTATCGGGGACGGTTTGGCTGACGCCATGGTTTCAAGCAGAAAGCACAATCATGTGATTTCTGGGAAACAGTGTTAGTACATAGAGAAACGAAACAAAATGGCTTCGGTTATACCAATAGGAATAAACAAGCAAAAAGGGAATCGTTGGTCGTTGAGTGACCATAGCACACTCTAAATACATGATTATATAATTACGGGACTATACTTGGATATATTAGGCCAATAATGTATGTTATCAAAAATTCAATCCCAACAGAAGGCCCTTTTGGCCTACTATAGCCAATATACCTAAATTCATTCCACAAAAACCCCTTCATCGATCTGCATGAGGTCTGACACTTCCTTTTGAATCATCTGCTTCTCTATCTTAATTTGTCTAGAGAAATTCAAAGCAGATGTTATTCTGGTTGCGCAAAACGAGCAGCAGGCTGGGCCACATTGGAGACACAGGCAGCACGTAAATATGACTCCAAAAGCTCCAGCCAGCACCATGAATATTTTCCAACCCCAGGTGGCTAAAAGGCCCCGGAACCAAAAGGGACCAGGTGCCGTTATCCACATGGGCCTCACTGGCCAATCGATGTAGTTTCTGTATAGCAAGATGAATAGTAGGAGCTGAATCTGGAATAAACACGCAGCAAGAGCTTCCGATCACACGACAGGCTCCTCCCCTATCTGCGAGGGTGACGTCAAGAACCATCCGGTTCTGGAGCGAAACAAGCCTCGTCGCAGCAAGCTCTACAGTGATATTAGTTAAAATTCCAGTGGTGGTTTGGACCACATTCTCAACTATTCGGGACAGGCGTCTTATACTGCGACTATTGAATATGGGTCCCCAGAAGGGCGTGAGTCCTTTAGCAAAATCTTCGAATTGCTGCAAGGAAGTATCTGTTTGGTCAGTACTATCGAGATCGTAGCTCCTAACATTTTGGCTAATACTACTCCTTTCTGCATCAACTGATGGGTTCTGTGATAGCCGGGCGGGGCAATATACACAGGAGGGTAGAGAAATGAGAGATAGCAACTTCCCGCCCAGCCCCGGGGAAGCCATGTATAGGCATTCTCACCGCAAACGAAATAGACATCTGGTGGGGTAATCATAGGTGGGGTACTGTATACTTGTAAAGTGTAGGTGTAATTGCATCTACTCTTGCCTACCTTAACATGACCTCTTCCCTGTATGCAAAAGGGAGAGGTAGTATTAATGATGGGGATCGGCAAGGCCTTGTCATTTGTAACGTTTCTTTCTTTAAAATGCTGGAAGTACATAGTATCATTGAAAAGTTCAAAATCCTGCATTTCCTCCATTAACCAAGTAACATTCTTATAATCAGTATATATATTCATACAGGCATTGGGATCCAAGGAACCCTCTCCTCCGTTTCCAGCTGCATCAAATCCCTGATGTTTCTCTATGTACTTCAGGATAGCATCATAATCTTTTTCAGTATATATTTTTGGTTCAGCTACATAATGCGAATACATCAAAGATAACAATTGGAACCAAGCTTCACAACTAGCTAAATAAGACATCGGTAAGGAAATAAACAGTTTGTGCTGGTGCATGACTGAAGGGAGTAACCCACATACCCAACAGTTCGTCTTATTCGTAGTAATGTGTGTCTGGTGCAACATTTCAATAAAAGCATTTTTCATATAAGTTTCTCTATTTCTAGCCTTATGAGGGGGCAAAGAGTAGAAGAGATGCTCTTCCGGGGCAACAGTAGTTCCTAACAACCTCTGTACTGGATGCTGAAATTCTAAATATACAAATACACTCATCATAATTATTGTAATGATAATGATAAAAGCAACGAATGCCACCTTCACTCTGGTGGACCATCCGGAAAACAAATGCATATTATCCACATGTCGCCGAGGGGCTAGTGGTCTCTCATCTTCCATTGCAAATCGGGCAAAAGGAAACATGCTCTCTAAAAGTCCAGATATAACTCGGTCCCTCTCTATAAGTCCAAAAAACTATCTTTGTATCCACAAAGCACGCACGTCACCAGAGGGGTTCTTCTTCCCTGTGTCCGTTCAGAGCCTCACAGGCAGACTCTTATTATTTCTCCATGCACAAAAGACGGCAAACAACTTCCTTTGTCTTGTAGAATGACCGCAGCCCCCAACTCAGTCCTTCTCTCTGAACAGAGCTACTTAGCACAATGTTCCAAGCTCTCAATGTGTTCAGTCCAGTGTCTCACTCAGTACCCCAGTAAATCTATCCGATGTTTCTCAACTCAAGTCTTTCCCTAACTCCTACCATGAGGATCTGGGGTACCGCGCTGTTTTTGGGAACCGCAGGTCGTAGTTGCAGCGACCAGGTCGCTCTTGATCAGAAAACAACTCAGTTGCACGGGCATCAGATGCATTCGAACCCTGTGATGCACCCACAACACTGGTCTCCGCTGATTGGCTCGCCACCCTGTCAACTGGGGGAACTGCTTCACTTGGCTGCCCCTCTTCTCGGGCTTCTGAAAAAGGTACAAAGCTCTGGAGCGACTCTCCTGCTTGGCTTGGGATTCCTTCGCGGTTTTGCAAATCAAAGGGCAAAGGGAGAGGGAGGCGCTTCAGATGACTCGCATGGATCCAGTGTTTTCGCCCATGCACCTTCACAGCCGACCTGGTAGCTAGTATGATCTGGTAGGGTTCGGACCACTTCGGTTCCAAACTCGGTTTCCGTTGATAATTCCTCACCAGAACCCACTGGCCTGGTTCCAACCGATGTCCAGGACCCTCTGGTAGCAGCCGCAATGTCTCGGATACCTGTTGATGAATAGAACGCAGATCTTTAGTGAAGGCATACAAATAGTCTGTCATCAAAGGATAATCAATATCTCTAAAGGACCTAGGTCTAGGGACTCCCCACACATTTGCAGGGCAGCCGAAAATGACCTCATAAGGTGATAACCCCGTTCTTGTGTGTGGTGTCGTTCTCAGAGACAATAATGCTAAAGGGAGAGCATCGGGCCAGTTTAATCCAGTACTAGCGCAGATTTTGGCCATCTTCAGTTTCAATAAGCCATTATATTTTTCAACTAGACTTGCTGACTGGGGGTGTCTTGCTGCATGAAATTTCTGCCTGATTTGTAACCCATCACAAACACTCTGAACCAGCGAAGAATTAAAGTGCGTTCCATTATCAGACCAGATAATCCGGGGCAAACAATATCGGGTGAAATACTCTTTAACCAAGGCTTTAGCAGTTGCAACCACAGTGGCTTCCTTAGTGGGGTAGGCTTCAACCCACTTACTGAAAGCACAAACCATCACCAACACATATTTCAAATTATTCACTCTCTCCATCTGTATGTAATCAATCTGAATAACTTCAAATGGCAGAGATGGTGGTGCAAAATTGCCACTCAGGACAGATTATCTGCCCCCGGAGTTATAACGTAAACATACTGGACAATATTTGACCACATGTACTGCAGTTTTGGGAATATTTGGGTTACTCCAAACTGGGTCTAATACTGCACAAATACCCTTTGCTCCTATGTGTGCCGGACCATGAGCCATGGTCACTACAGCGTATACTAATGCATTAGGGAATAACCAACGCTGTCTCTCAGTTCGATCTATCCAACATTCATTCTTGTCTAGTTGACCACTTCCTGCTCCCATTTCTGTGCCTCATCTATGGTAGCTTCCTTCTGCAATTCTTTTACACTCTCAATAGTATTATCAAACACAGATGTTTCCGCCACCCACCGAGCTGAAGCACTAGGGAACATGGGAGTCATTTTAGTCCGGGCTGTTTCCTTTGCTACTGAGTCAGCATAAGCATTTCCTTTTCCTGTGGAATCAATGATTTTCTGATGGGCACTACATTTGATGATGGCCACTTTATCTGGTAGTGTCAAAGCCAATAACAAACGATCAATTAAAGGACCATGCTGAATCTTCTGGCCATGTGTGGTAAAGAAACCCCTTTTCCTCCACAGCCTCCCAAAACTATGTGCAACGCCGAAGGCGTACTGGCTGTCTTTGTAAATATTTACTCTCAGGCCTTTACTGATTTCACATGCTCATAACAAAGCTATTAGTTCAGCTGCCTGGGCTGAGTGGTGTGAATTCCTAGCAGTTTCTACCACCGTTTTTAAAGTCGTAATAGCATACGCAGCTGTTGCAGTTCCATCTGGTAATTTAAAACAAGAACCATCAACATACAATTCTCCTTGGGGGTCTGGTAAAGGGGTGTCTGTAAGATCTACACGCCCTTTTTGTTTCTTCTTCAGTTCTAAATATACAATCATGGATATCGCCCTTTTTATCATTAGAAGGGAGAGGCAAAAGTGTTGCTGGATTCAATGTAGCACATCTTTTAATCGTAATGTGGGGTGCAAACAATGTCAGTTCGTAACCTGTTAAACAAGCACTCGTGAGGTGCTGGGTTTTAGTTCTATTTAACAGAATATCCACAGCATATGGTACCATGACTGTGAGGTCCGTGCTCAAAACTATCCCCTCTGATTGTCGGATGGCCACCGCTACCGCCGCAGTGGCCCTCAGACAACTGGGAAGGGCTTGTGCGACCATGTCCAACACTGATGAAAAGAAGGCACATTATAAGCTTTGTTTTCCCCTAAAATCCTGAGTTAACACTGAAAGGGAACAACCGTCCACCTCGTGCACGTAAAGTGAAAAAGGCTTCCGGTAATCCGGGGTACCCAAAACTGGTGCGGAACACAAGCAGATTTTAAAGAGTCAAAGGCTTCTTGACATTCATCCGTCCAGGGAAGGGGTTCATGCACATCTTTGGTAGTCAAATACAACAAGAGTTTAGAGAGGAGTGAATAGTTAGGAATCCATTGGCGACAGTAAGAGGTTATGCCAAGAAAAGCACGGACATCACGTTGAGTACGAGGTACAGACATGTTAGTAATCACAGATATTCGTTCTGGTGTTAGTCGTCTCCCCGCTTTTGACAGTAAGTGGCCAAGGTAGGTCACTTCCTGTCGACAATATTGAAATTTGGAGAGGGAGACTTTATTTCCTTTTTCAGCCAAATTATGTAACAATTTCACAGTTGCGTCCTTGCAGCCGTCCTCCGTATCGGAGGCCACCAAAATGTCATCCACATATTGAATTTATTTATTTATTATAGAGTTTTGTATAGCGCGAACAAGACCCGTGGGTATCAGAGCGCTTAACATAGAGTAGGTGAAAACATAACATATATATTGACAGTAAAAAGAGTCACAGATATGAGGTAGATGAAATGTAAACATTCTTGACATATGTGCTAGTGTTGATAAAAATGAGTTGCAGCTCCAATTGTATCAAAAATTAAAGTATATACACATAGGTGAGGTAGATAGTTATAAATCCCTGAGGGATGCGGTTATAAGGTCATCTAAAGATAACGTTCGGAGGTAAGTTTTGGATCGTTTCATAACCTAGAATTAACAAATCTTTATAGTATTGATTGTTCTTCGCCTTCCTGATGTCATAAATGTTCTGAAGTAAAGCAGCAAGAGATCAGGGCAGTGATCATTGTTCTTCTCTATTTATTGTATTTGTTCATCAGAAGGTTCTTCACTTCCCGCTTGAAAGTTGCCACATTTTTGATCTTCCGAATGGTTGGAGGGAGTGAGTTCCAGATTCTGGGGGCAGCTCCTGAGAATGCTCTGTCATAGGTTTTTTTCTTTCTGAAAATGGCTGGTCGTAATAGCAACTCCTCAGCGCTTCTAGTTGGTCGGTTACCTCCAGACAGCTGAATTTTCTTGGCTAGGTATCCAGGAGTGTTGTAGTGGATCGCTTTATGTGTGATACAAGCTATCTTCATTTGGATTCTGGCTTCGTAAGGTAGCCAGTTTAAGGCTTTCAAGTGAGGGGATATGTGATCATATTTCCTAGATCCGGTGATAAGTCTTGCCGCGGCGTTGAGGCAGGCTTTTAGTGGGGCTGTGGATGTTTTTGGTAGGCCAGCTAAGGTGGTGCAGCCATATTCAATCCTTGAGATAACCAAGGATTGGATTGCCAGTTTGAGATCTGGCTCTGAGATGAATGGTTTCAGTTTTCTTAAGTAGTTCAGGTGGAAGCGGGCATTTTTAGCCATTGAGTTAATGTGGGCTTTCATGTCCAGATTTTCGTCTAGAGTGATTCCAAGCGATTTAGCTGAGTTGACTAGGGTTGGGGTGCAGTTGAGCGCAGTCACGAGTTTCGTCCATTCCTTTATTTCGGCCTGGCTCCTTGGTGGTGAGATTAGTAGGAACTCTGTTTTGTGAGCGTTTAGTTTCAGATGATTATTAGTTAGCCATTGTAGTGTCCTTTTTAATGTCTCGTTCATTAGTTCAATGTCTTTTAGGGATGCGATCTTTATGTATATCTGCGTGTCATCCGCATACATGTGATATGATATCTGTGATTTTTGGAGAATTTCTGTAAGTGGTTCGACATATAGGTTAAACAGATCTGGGGATAGTGTCGATCCTTGAGGGACTCCTATTGAGATAGGGCATGGAGATGAGATAGATTCATTGACCCGGAATCGCTGTGTTCTGTTTTGTAAGAAGGAGTTGAACCAGTTCAGTACAATTCCCGACAATCCCATCCTGTCCTGCAGCCTGGTCAGTAGTGCTTCGTGGTTTACCGTGTCAAACGCTGACGACAGGTCAAGGAGAATCAGTAGGCATGCTTGATTTTGGTCAAGTGCCTGTATTGCGTCATCCACAATATGGAGAATCGCTGTTTCCGTGCTATGTCCTGTTCTGAATCCTGACTGGCATTCGTCAAGCAAGGAGAACTTGGTGATGTGTTGGCTGAGTTGGTTCTGGACGCATTTCTCAATTAACTTGGCTAGTACAGGGATATTGGTGACTGGGCGAAAGTTGTTTGGATCTGAGGTGTCCGCTGAGGGTTTTTTGATTATGGGTGCGACTTGACCTGTTTTTAGGCAGTCAGGGAGGATCCCTTGTGATAGAGAGGCATTTACTATTTCGGTCCATATTGGAACTAAAACGTGGTTGATTTCTCTTAAGCACTTTGCCGGAAGAGGGTCTTGATAGTGATTGTTTGGTTTGATTTCTGACAGCGTCTTGGCGATCATGTGCTGGTCGTACAGTTCGAATGTATCCCAGCTTGCCTTGTTTTTTGCATTAGTACACTCCGTTGAACAGACGGTATCGCTCGCATGCAGTCGTTCGATGGGAAGGTTCGCCACGGCGTTTTTGAGCTCTGCTTCTAGCGATTTGGCCTTCTCTGTGAAAAATGTAGAAAAGACATCGCAGTTTAGGGATGTTTTTATGTTTTCTTGACCGGTTTTGGCTAATTTGTTCGATTGTTGCTTTAGTATTTCAAAGAGTTTTCGAGGTCTGTTTTTGGCATTGTCTAGTTCAGATCTTATGAACTCCTTTTTTGAGTTGATGATCTTTTTGTTATATTGGCTTCTGATAATTCTGAGGGCTGTCAGCTCAGGGGATGAAGGGTGTTGTCTCCATTTTCTTTCGGCCATCCTCAATTTGCGTCTTTCTTCATTTAGTGACTCATTAAACCATGGATTTTTTGTCTTCTCCGTGACTCTTTTCAGTTTTAATGGCATGGTGTCATTGACGATATTTTCCACCGCCGTTATGTAATGATCGGTCATCTCATTGACATTTTTCATGTTGTTCGGTGGCTTTAGGTCTCTTTCACAGCTTTCAACCAATAGTTCCATATTTGCTTTTTTTGTGTCCCGCATCCATTTTTTGGACTGGAAGGGTTGTCTGGTCCTGCCTTTTTCCACTATGGGTATTCCGAATATTATAGCATGATGGGTGTACAGTCATAATATCGAGTCTTTTATTTCGACTGGACAGAATATCGAGTAAAAAATATAGAATGGACATAATATCGACTAGACATAATATAGACAACAAAAATATCGACTAGAGAAAATTAATATCGAATAGAATGGACATAATATCGAATCAAAAATATAGAATGGACATAATATCGACTAGACATAATATAGACAACAAAAATATCGAATTTAAGGTAAGTTAATAATAATTTTTATTTTTTGTGTAATATAAGTCTGTAGCGGGTTGTGGGTTTATAGGGGAATAGGGTGGGAAGTAATTTAATTCTAATTAATAAAATCTGTTAATTTATTTATTAATATCTATTTAGAATTAATTGTTAATTAATTATTAATTGGTAATTAATTAAAATATAATTGGTAATTAATTATAATTGATTAATTGATAAATATTTAAATTTTAGTAATTTATTTTCTGTAGCGGGTTGTGGGTTTATAGGGGAATAGGGTGGGAAGTAATTTAATTATAATTAATTAAATATGTTAATTTATGTATTGATATTTATTTAGAATTAATTGTTAATTAATTATTAATTGGTAATTAATTAAAATATAATTGGTAATTAATTATAATTGATTAATTGATATATATTTTAATTTTAGTAATTTATTTTCTGTAGCGGGTTGTGGGTTTATAGGGGAATAGGGTGGGAAGTAATTTAATTATAATTAATTAAATATGTTAATTTATTTATTGATATTTATTTAGAATTAATTGTTAATTAATTATTAATTGGTAATTAATTAAAATATAATTGGTAATTAATTATAATTGATTAATTGATAAATATTTTAATTTTAGTAATTTATTTTCTGTAGCGGGTTGTGTGTTTATAGGGGAATAGGGTGGGAAGTAATTTAATTATAATTTATTAAATATGTTAATTTATTTATTGATATTTATTTAGAATTAATTGTTAATTAATTATTAATTGGTAATTAATTAAAATATAATTGGTAATGGAAAATAATTTATTAATTTTTAAATTGTAAATTAATTTATTGTTAATAGGTAATTAATTAGTATGAGTAGGCAATTTTTATAATTAAATAATTTTATTTTGTATTTATAAATAAATATTTAATATTTGTATACAATTTTTTAATATTTTAATTATTTGTAATTGGTATTAATATTTATGTTATTTATATATATTTGTGAAGTATTTACTTTCCCTACTATTGCACTCTCTGAAGTTGGAATAGTAATTTTAACCCCTACGCTATCCAACACTTTCCCTACTGTTGCACCCACTGGAGTGGGTATGCAACGTTTACAACGCTACTTTTACTATGCACTACCATTACAACAAAACTTTTAAATTGCAAAAACTTTTACAACGCATACATTTACAAAGCATGTTTTTAAAACGCAGATACCGTTACAACGCATACTATTACAATGTAAGTATTAGTAAGTATATAATTATTTTTAAAAGGTTATATGTTTGGGATTTTGGGTAAAGGGGTATTTTTAGGGTTCAGGGTCAGTTTTCAGTTTTTGGGTAAAGGGGTATTTTTAGGGTTCAGGGTCAGTTTTCAGTTTTTGGGTAAAGGGGTATTTTTAGGGTTCAGGGTCAGTTTTCAGTTTTTGGGGTAAAGGGGTATTTTTAGGGTTCAGGGTCAGTTTTCTGTTTTTGGGGTAAAGGGGTATTTTTAGGGATCAGGGTCAGTTTTCAGTTTTTAGGTAAAGGGGTATTTTTAGGGTTCAGGGTCAGTTTTCAGTTTTTGGGTAAAGGGGTATTTTTAGGGTTCAGGGTCAGTTTTCAGTTTTTGGGTAAAGGGGTATTTTTAGGGTTCAGGGTCAGTTTTCAGTTTTTGGGTAAAGGGGTATTTTTAGGGTTCAGGGTCAGTTTTCAGTTTTTGGGGTAAAGGGGTATTTTAAGGGTTCAGGGTCAGTTTTCAGTTTTTGGGTAAAGGGGTATTTTTAGGGTTCAGGGTCAGTTTTCAGTTTTTGGGGTAAAGGGGTATTTTTAGGGTTCAGGGTCAGTTTTCAGTTTTTGGGGTAAAGGGGTATTTTTAGGGTTCAGGGTCAGTTTTCAGTTTTTGGGGTAAAGGGGTATTTTTAGGGTTCAGGGTCAGTTTTCAGTTTTTGGGTAAAGGGGTATTTTTAGCGTTCAGGGTCAGTTTTCAGTTTTTGGGGTAAAGGGGTATTTTTAGGGTTCAGGGTCAGTTTTCGGGTAAAGGGGTATTTTTAGTGTTCAGGGTCAGTTTTCAGTTTATGGGTAAAGGGGTATTTTTAGGGTTCAGGGTCAGTTTTGGGTTTTCGGGGTACAGGGGTACTTTGTAAAAATAAAGTAAAATTACATTTAAATTAAATTTATTTAATAAAATTAAATTATATTAAATTATATTATAATATTTTTTATTAATTTATATTCAAAAATTTATTATATACTTACCAATACTTACGTTGTAATGGTATGCGTTGTAAAGGTATATGCGTTGTAAAATCTTGCGTTGTAAATGTATGCGTTGTAAAAGTTTTTGCGTTGTAAAAGTTTTGTTGTAATGGTAGGCGTTGTAAAAGTATGCGTTGTAACGTCATACATCCCTGGAGTGGGAATAGTAATTTTAACCTCTACGCTATCCAGCGCTTTCCCTACTGTTGCACCCACTGGAGTGGGAGTAGTAAATTTGACCTCTACGCTATCCAACACTTTTGCTAATGTTGAACTCACTATAGTTGTAACAATAAATTTTAAACATTTTCTAAAATGTTATATATGTTTATTTAATAATATGTTTATATATATATATATATATATATATATATATATATATATATATATATATATATATATATATATATATATATATGTGTGTGTAATTTTTGGTGATATAATTTTTTAAATTATATAAATTATTTATTAAAATTACATTTTTGTATTAATTATTTCTAAGTTTATATTAAATATATTTATTACTATATTAGTTTTAACTTAATTTTAAGACATTTAAAAAAATCGATATTTTGACAGTCTATATTTTTGTAAGTCGATATTTTGGAGTCGATATTTTGGTACTTACCTGTTTGAAGATAGGGAGTCGATATTTTGTCAATCGATATTTTTGACTCGATATTTGTGTATCTCGATATTTGTGTCGTCGATATTATGTCAGTGATCCAGCATGATGGTCAGACCAGTCGCATGGGGTTATGGAGAGGATGGTTGTATCTTTGTTCCTAGAGATAATCCAGTCTAATGTCGCTCCTTTCGAGTGTGTGGGCTGTGTGCACATTTGGGAGAGGTTTAGCTCGACGAGGAAATCTTTAAGCGTGTTGACCAGTTTATCATTATCGTCCTCCCAGTGTAAGTTGAAATCGCCTAGGAATATGTTTTTGGTTTCGCTGTTAGAGTTGGCCGTTATGATCTCCATTAACTCCTCTGTGAACTTTGCATTGTCCCCTGGTGGGTGGTAAAACGTATGCATGTTGCATCTTTGATTATTAGTATATTTTATATTAAGACCTAGGTATTCGCTTGCTTCTAGAGGGTCTGCTTGAATTTGTTTGACCTCAATATCAGATCGGTAAATGCAAGCTATACCTCCCCCTACCTTTTTAGGTCTATCCAGTCTCAAGATGTTAAATTGAGGTGGTACTAAGAGGTCCAAGGTTGGGGATGAAGATTCCGTAAGCCATGTTTCTGTGAGGACTGCCAGAGCAATGCCCTTGTTGATGATGAGGTCCACTAAGTCCGATGCATGTTTGGTTGCCGACCGACAGTTGAGTAGAAGACATGTCAGTGGATTTTCTTTGTTACTAAGGTTCATATTTTCGGATTCAGTTGTTGTTAGCTGTATGTGTTGTAAATTGTGAGGGTTAGATGCTCTATCCTTCTTTCTCGATGTTCTGTTGTTGTCGAGTGGAACTGTTTCAATTCTTTCCTCTTCCATGTGGTTCAGTGGTTCATATGTTCGGATTAATGCCAGAGTCTCCTCCTTTGATAAAGATTTTGTCCTGTCTGGACGGTTGTCTCTATTTTTTGCAAGCATGTTAGTCTCATTACTGATTCTTTGTGAGGAGAGTCCGAGGTTCTGAATATGCTCGACCTTTGAGTGAATGCTCTCCGTCATTGTCCCTATTTTTTCAATCACCTGTAAGGTATTAATAGTGATTTGTGTCAGCTTGCTCATTTGTTTCTGAAGTTCCTTAATGTCTCTCCTGTTCTGGATAGATTTCTTAGGTATGTCTGTTCTGTTTATCCTGCCTTTGTATCTTGTTCGTCTTCGTTTTGGATCTGTTCTAAGTTCCGCAGCCCTTTTCTTTGAATCCTTTGTTTGATTGACGGTTTTCATTCTATTGGAGATGTCCTCTGCGCTGGCTATGTTACGTGTTGTTGAGAGCGCGTTAGTGGAAGAGGATCCGTTCAACGCTAGTATTGTACTAGATAGAGGTGTAGGACGATTGGTATCTTCTGCCTCATCCAATTTCTGGTTATCATAGGGTATTATATTCGTGGCCGGTGTATGCACTACGTTGGAAGTCTCAACGTTTGGAGACAAGGGCGGCTCTTCACTTTGAAGCTGGTCTTGTTCATTATTTGCTTGATAGGTAGATCTCTCTGTCCTATCTGTCGTGTTCTCTGGTACTGACATTACTATTTCAGGTGTATCTTCCGGGTTAGGGCTTTGAGCGTGTTGGTGGCCCTTAGTTCTACAGGTGCCTCTGGTACTGTTATTGTGGATGTCATGAGTGTTCAGTGTTGGGGTCAGGTGGAATTGGTATCTTGGGTCTTCTAGTGAATCTTTTATCGTTTGGAATATCCTGTCAAATTTCTCTAGTTCTCGATTTGCTGCTTGTACCAGCACAATTCCGGATTTGTATATGGAGATGCTTAGTTCGGCTCTGCATCTTGTTGATGGTGAAGTCATCATCTTTGTGCCATGTGGGATGTTTTTCGTAGCTTTAATGGCCAGCAGCTTTGTGAAGGCATTGCGCCATTTCGCTGTTTTATTTGTGTAGAATATGAGGTCGTTCATTGTCGTACCTTTCACTACATTGAAATATAGATCTGAGAAAAGTGTGTCCGGGTTTTTCCTCAGTGTGTCGTGTTTGAACTTCTTAGCTGCATTTTTGGTGAGATCAGGCGGATATTTTATATTCTGGGCATTTAAGCCAACAGTCTCTAGGTGTCTTTCATTCATTCTATTTCCATGTTGCATGGTTTCTTTTTGATTCAGGGTAGGATCACTGCCGGCGTTGTTTAGTTCTGGTTTTCCTTTCCAGAACTAGGAGTGTCTAGATAAGTGTTTGTTGAGTAGTAGATATTGCCTCAATATCAACCAGTTATTCCTCTGTTATCTCTTCAACGTAGGGTTTCATAAAGATGGTAGACGCTAACTCGCTCACTGATCCTTGTTAAGTACTTGTTATGTATTGGGTTGAGTGATATCAAGAACTAGGACGTTGTAAGATGGCCGCCGTTATTGTTAACCTTAAGAGGGCAGAGGGACTTTCTCTCTTTCCAATGCTTTGTGTTCCACTTCCCTGGTCGATTAGTCCTATTTCTCTGTTAGTTGCTCCTTATCCGGCACTATGGTGGTTATTGATGCATTAAAGGATATTTCAGTATCCCTTCACCAATCAGTAACATGGTGTTCTTATTTTATACATTTTGGCTGGTCCTCAGTGTTTGTTGACAATTACCGACGGGCGACTGTCTTAAGCGGCCGCCATTTTAGGGTCAGGCGCGACGCTTTGGTCGTTCCCGGTTCCTTCCTCCTCGGTTACTTTCCCTCGCGTGTACTTCTGGAAGGGGGCAGTGGAGATAGGGTCGCGCAGGGCAAGGGCATGTACCTTCTTGACTCTCGCCGAGAGCGCTCTCCCTTTCAGCGCTTTCACCCCAGCTACCGGGTCACGATCCTCAGCACCGGGGATTCCGCCGATGTCCTCAGCCTGGCGAAGTCCTGCGCAGCCCAGAGCGACACCGGACAGCATCAGACGCCTCCCTTTCCGCCTCTGTATTTCTACTCGTCTATCATCGTCCTCCATCCAATTACTCGCCGGCCTGAAGGTGCTCCTGCCGTTCAGTGACCAGGTCAGTTTACTCCGTTTATTGTGTTGAATGCCATCGTTCTTCCCGTTGCTCTCTGCTCTCTTCCCTCCCTTCAGTAGGTCCTCCGATCGCTTTTGGGGTCGCTCCTGGGTCGCGCTGAGGGTTATTCAGGGATTTATTCCAGCATTGGATATCCCTAACCCCAGAGCTCCTCACTAGGGCTCCTGACCAGCGGCCATCTTGGCTAAACATTACCGATGGGCAAGATTAGTTCATCCAATACTGCCTTCAAAGCCTGTCTATATATGCTGGGACTTTCTGTATAGCCTTGTGGTGCACGCGTAAATCTAAAGCTTCGTAGGAGTAGGAGCTTTAGGAGTAGTGTTTGATGACCATCTCAACTTTTCCACGCATGCGAATCAGACAGCAGCAACAGCTTTTCATAAGCTAAAACTCATTAAAACATCCTTCAGTTTTTGCCTGACAGTGCAGGCAAAACTCTGGTTAGTACACTTGTACTATCTTCACTCGACTATTGCAATGGCATTTTTGCCAATGCTCAAGTTCGGGTCATCAATAAAATGCAATTAGTGCAAAACGCTGCAGCTAGAGTACTATCAAAAATCCCTAAATTCAAGCCTATTGCTCACATCATCCGGAAGTATCACTGGTTATCCATTAAAAAGCGGATAGAATTTAAAACACTCTGTCTGGTGTTCAAAGCACTGCATCATCTTGGCGCCCAGTTCCTTAGAAATCAGCTTAAACCATATCTCCCAGCAAGTTAATTAAGATCTGTGACCTTGCACCAATTAATTGTGCCCCGTACTAGGACTGTTTTTAAATTGGAAGAGGCATGAGTCAAGTTTTCAGCGCCAAGACGCCCTCGGGCATACGTTCGCGCTTTATAAATCTCAAAAATAAATAAATAAATAAATTTGTCCTCCTAATGAGAATCCGAAGATATATCTGCTATCAGGATGAATGGGGATGCTAAAGAAAGCGTTTTTTAAATCAATTACAGAAAAATATCGTGCGGTAGGGGAAATCATGGTAAGGATCGTTGCGATATCTGGTACCACTGGGTATTGAGGGACTACTATTTTGTTGACAGCTCGGAGGTCAATCACAAAGCGATATGCAGATTTGTAATCAGGAGCACCATCAATTGGGGTCTTCTTCAAAATCGGTAAAATAGGACTATTACAAACATTCGCAGCTGTTTCTTCCACTACCCCTTTGTCAATGAGGTCACGAATGATATGCAACAAGGCCTGTTCACCTTCTGGTGAAATCTTATACTGAGGAATGCGTGGCATCTGCGCATTCGGTTTCACTGTTATGGACACCGGGCTATTCTCAACAGGCCAACATCGGTGTCTCCTGTTGCCCATAATGTCTTAGGAATGGTGGCAAACTCAGGAGGTAAAGTCTCATTCTTAGCGAAATATTGGCAAATTTTCCACAGGTGGCCTTTTCATTGTGAGAAAAATACCATCAGGAGAACAATAAATTCGTGCATGTAATCTTTTCAAGATATCCAACCCTAAAAGGTTCTCTCCACAATTGGAAGTGAGGAGAAAAGGTGTATGCATGGAGATGGGACCGATCGTAAAAGGCAAAGGCTTTGAAACGGGGCTCACTAACGGTATTCCAGAGAATCCTACTGATACATTATTTTGGCCAGACAGAGCTGCCCCTGGGATCAGTGTATGGGCGACTGAACTACTCATCGCCCCAGTATCCACTAAAAACTTTCCCGATGTACCCAACAGTTCTCCTTTTACATAAGGTCCCTCTTGGTCAACTGGTAGTGTAATATGGCCCCCCCTCTGTCCTTGGCTGTCTCATGCGTAATCTCGGTCATCATACCTGTCATCCTGATAAGTTTCATTGTAATATTGTCTATTCTGAGGGTCATCAAAATGATTCTTACGAGAACCCTCATGCTGTGACTCCTCCCTTCTCATACTATTTCGATCTATGTTTCCTCGACCCCTTCCTCGTCCTCTACTGGGTCCATTCCTTCCCTGTAACAGAGGGCAATCCACCCTCCAATGTCCCTCCTCCTTACAATAGGAACATCGGTTTATTCCAATATTCGGAGGGCCCCCTCGACCTCTCCCTGTCGTCTGGCCACTTTGGGACGAGCCTCGCACTCCACATCCTGAATTTTGCCCTCTACTGACTTGCTGCAGTAGTACTCTTGTTTTTAAGTCCTTAGTCTTTTTCCTCTGATCTTTCTTTACTCTCATTCTCACGATGTTCATAGTATTGGGCCATACTAAGGATAACAGATGGTGCAGCCGTAGTCCACGAGCTCTCAGCCGATTGGAGACGAGATATAACCTCCAGAAGCAAATTTGTGACAAATCTATTTACAAATAATCGAATTCCTCCCTCTGTAGAGAGGTCCTGGCCACTAAAATCTATGAAAACTTTCTCGAACCGAGTGAAGAAGTCGGACACACTTTCGTCCTTTTTCCGTTTACACGCAGTCAATTTATCCCAATCTATTTTTCTCGGGGGGAGAAGGGTCTTCATGTATGTGACAATTTTATCCGGTACTGCTAATATTTCATCCCGGGGTTTTTTATCCCAACTTTTTAATTGATCCCATGTGCCTCCTAATTCGGGAGCATGGTCCGTATCATGTATCTGTCTCCAGATATCCACCGTAATCAGGAGACCAAAAAATAGCTCGTTATCAGCTATAGTCATGATGGCAGAATTGGCGGCTTCCGTCAATTCTTTATAATAAGCTGTAGGATTTTTACGGGGGTCTGGAAGCTGGGCTTTTAATGTAAGGACCTCGCTTCGTTTCCAAGGGGTATAAACCCATTGTTCCTGAAGCCTAGCATCCACACGAGCCCTAGTTACTACATTATTTGCATCCTTTATTTCAGGTACTTCAGGGAAAAAGAGGGGATGCACCTCTCTCATGGGGTGCTGCGCCCCCCATTCAGCACTCTTTCGGTGCATCCGTTCCCGAAAATGCAAAAGGGTAGTTACGTTCTGATACACTTTCTCAATTTGGAGATTAAATTTATGAGCATGATCCCTGATTTCACGCAGTATCTGGGGAGGTAAACCCTCCTCAAAACACTGTTCCCATAATGAAATCAACCGAATCGCCATGCTTTCTAAAGCCAGTTGCTGTGCAACGGGTTCAAAATCCTTCATAGTGGTCCAAATATCTTCCAAAGTATAAATAGGGTTCCACATCCATTGGGATGCTTGAATAATAATAGCTCTCCTCTCCTCTTGTCCCAACAGTGACCGAGTGAAAGCTCGCTGATCACTCGAGTCAGTCAACGGTCGCTTGGGCGTGGCACCCGGACTAATGGTATTTCGGAGATCCAAAGTAGTCTGAGTCGGAGGGGAGAGAAATACATGGTGCAAAGAAGAAGGGACAGCCGCGTCCGGCTGCAGGGATATTAGGGGTGAGGAAGTTGGTCGAAGGGATGGAGGGGAGAACAAAACGTCATGTACCAATCAACCAACGGGGGCCGTGGCAACCACCCCAGACTGCGGTTTAGTGGCCGAGACGTTTGATCAACTCGTACCACCGGTATAGCCGGATACAAGCCTTGAGGGGCATAAGGAGGAGGTGGCCGGGCTTCCAACAACTCTTCCAATTCATCTCCCGTCTCTGGTCTAGCTACATAGCTTTTATCAGTCTCTAATCGAAACTGCCAATCCATTCGTTCAATATTTGTCTCAACCTTTTCCTTATCATACGCTACTGCTTTCTGAGTTATTGTCTGACCCGACTTCATTTTCCCCAGCTTCTCTTCTCGAATTCGTCGTCTTTTTGCTTCCTTCAACCATAGGTTCAAGGAATCAAACATCGACTGACGGCTTTTCTTCATAAATAATTTATTCTGTATATAATTAATCTTCTTTTCATCAAAAGACCCCGTAAGAGGCCATTGTAAATCCGAATTATCCTTGGTGTATTTATTCCAAAGGGTGTTGAACAAGATTGGTTGTAAACCATGTTTGACATACATATCAAAACTGGGACTGCCCTCAGAAGGGGCCGGCTGCCTTTCTTCAAGCCGCGCACCTCGCCGACAGCAGCACCCGAAACATATTTTACTAAAACACGGCATTATGCTTATTTTACTCGTTCTTTCTACACAAAATCACAAAACACACACCCATTCGGGCGTGTCCCTTCTTATCACCCACTCATACACTCTTCATACAATCGTCACAGTAAAGTGCTGTAAAACAGTGCAAGGCAAATACTTCTCAAAACCTATTCAATGCAAATGACGTCTTCAAATACGAACAGAGCCCGTCGACTGCTGTTCGGGGAATCGATTCAAAAGAATTCCAGACCAACAAAAGTTCACCAAAGAGAGCAATCGTTAGATTGCTCTGAGACCCTCTGATACGCGAACCACAAACTCTCTCACAGGCCCTCCCATGGTCCTGTTCTGGTTGGGCCGGGTATCTGGACACGTCTCCAGAGCCCTAGCTTACCCAGTTGCTCCCAGAGCTTTCCCGGAGAGATTTCGGCCAAGCGAGCAACGCCGTACTCTGCTAAGGCATCAGAGGTAGTCTCAATTATTCACCGAACAAGTCCGTGAGGTCTCTACCCATGCAGCCCCTTTGCCGCAACGGTAGATCCCCAGATTCCCTCCTGGTCCGGCTTCTCCGGCCACCTTCCAACAAAGACAGTTAACTGTTTATCCAAAAAGAAAACACTCGCTCTGAGTGATCCTTATCCAATACAATCACGAATATCACTCACCTGGTGCACTCAGGTCGATTGCGAATTCCCCACTGCCGACACCTAAACAGACCAACACAGTCTGTTCTTCTCTCGGGTTAAGCCCGTAGGACTCCGGCGTAGGGTCTTCAGCAGCTGGGAGGGCTACTGGGCTCGAGAGTGGAGCGGCTTGTTTTCATACCACAAACGGGTGTCTCAAATTAGGATCTTCTTTCTGTCCACCCACTCGGTCAGAACTCCTCCTTGTCCCGTTACTCCTGTTTACAGGAGGAGATGACCCTATCGCGGAGTCCCGGCGGAGTCGCCAACTGTAAGATTCAAAATTTTATCTATCGGGCTATACTTACCAATAGCCCATATTCAATATGCGTTAGAATAATTTAGTCGGCAATGGAGAAGGTTCAATCGTTTATTCTTCAAATACAAGCCCTGACAGGGGAGCCTCAGTCTACACGACCCTCGGAGGTGCGCAGAGGAGACTGATTACATGTTCAAAGTACAAAGCATATATACGTTTCATGCGTTCAAGATGACACCCTACAAGGAAGAATACAGTTTGTCAGTAAGCCAAGATGAATACCCATATAAGGCACAATTGATCGCTAGCAACCTAGGCCTAAGCTATTCCGGGGGCAGGTCAGTAGGGTGCCTCCCTGTCTATCTGGAGCCCGGGAGAACAGGAACGGGCTCTGCTAGAATGTGCGCATCCCACAAGAAAGGCAGGTGCGACCTTGAGTTTCCCTTAAGCTACCAGCTAACAACTATCGGGGACGGTTTGGCTGACGCCATGGTTTCGAGCAGAAAGCACAATCACGTGATTTCTGGGAAACAGTGTTAGTACATAGAGAAACGAAACAAAATGGCTTCGGTTATACCAATAGGAATAAACAAGCAAAAAGGGAATCGTTGGTTGTTGAGTGACCATAGCACACTCTAAATACATGATTATATAATTACGGGACTATACTTAGATATATTAGGCCAATAATGTAGGTTATCAAAAATTCAATCCCAACAACCTGAAAGGTGCCGGGTTTGACGTAAGGTTGGACATAAGACGTCAATAAAGATGTCACTAAGAACTGGCCTTTCTTACAGTGCTCACAGGAGTTCTAGGACGAATCAAAACAAAAGCCATGGGGATTTCCCAGGTTGCTGGAGGTTTGGTTTGTTTAGAGAACTCGTTGTACTTTCTAGGAGTCCGGGGAAGTAGCCTTGCTTAATGTGGACTGCATGGGCTACGACTAAATATGGATATGATTCTTACGCCTTTATAAGGATATTATTTATTATAACCACATAAGGGCATAAATTAGGAATATCGAATTAGGGTCCTAGATAGAAATACAATAAACTCCTGGGAGTTCTCTTCACTAAGGCGGAAAAATCTGGACAGACCATCAGCATTGGCGTGTTCTGTACCAGGGCGGTGTTCCACCGTAAAGACCATACCCTGTAGGGAAATGGATCAACCAACAGCTTTGTATTCTCACCCCTCATCTGCATCAACCATCTGAGGGGACTGTGGTCTGTCTGAACCCGGAAGTGAGTCCCAAATAGGTATGGTCTCAGCTTCTTCAGAGCCCATACCACAGCAAATGCCTCACGCTCAATAGCACTCCACCTCTGTTCCCATGGAAGTAACCTTCTACTGATAAGGGTTTCAGGTTGATCTAGGCCCTCCTCATTCATCTGTGACAAAACAGCCCCCACACCATGCTCTGAAACGTCTGTTTGAACGATGAACTCTCTTGAGAAGTTGGTTGCCAGGAGCCCGGGCGCCGTGCACATGGCCGCTTTCAGGGCCTCAAAAGCTTTCTGACAGGTGTCAGTCCAAATCACTTTCTTTGGCTGCTTCCCGGACGTCAGCTCTGTCAAGGGTGCAACAAAGTTGCCATACCCCTTGACAAACCTCCTGTAATACCCTGTGAGTCCTAAAAAGGCTCTCACCTCTGTCTGGGTTTTGGATGGCTCCCAAGCCAGGATGGCTTCAATCTTGGGTTTTAGGGGCACCACCTGGCTGCTCCCAACTTGGTGTCCCATTACACCACAGAACCCTGCCCGATCTGGCACTTACTCGCATTGATCGTGAGGCCTGCCTTCCGCAGTGCCAACAAAACTTCCCAAAGGTGGCGCAGATGTTCCTCCCAACTGGCACTGAACACTGCAATGTCATCCAGGTAGGCGGCACTGAATTCCTCCAGTCCAACCAACACCTGGTTGACCAACCTATGAAAGGTGGCAGGGGCATTCTTCATCCCAAAGGGCATAACACCTAACTTGAAATGCCCATATGGTGTGGAGAATGCTGACCTCTCCTTTGCTCCATCAGTCAGGGCGATCTGCCAGTACCCAGACGTCAAGTCAAACGTGCTGAGGTACCGTGCAGCCCCTAGTAGATCAATGAGCTCATCAACTCTGGGGATGGGGTGCGCGTCAGTCTTTGTGACTGAATTGAGTCCCCTGTAGTCCACACAGAACCGGAGTTTGGGTGTGGTACCCGGCGCTGCAGCCTTTGGGACCAAGACCACTAGGCTGGCCCAAGGACTGCTGGAGGACTCAATCACATCTAGCGCAAGCATCTTTGAGACTTCCTCCTTGATGCAAGCCCTCACCCTGTCAGTTACCCTGTAAGACTTGTGCTTCACAGGTACGCTGTTGCCTATGTCCACATCATGGACGCACCAATCTGAGACACCAGGAACCAGGGAGAACAGATCAGAAAACTGTCCCAGCAACTGGCAGCAGTCATTCTGTTGCTCAGGGGTCAGTGTGGAAGAGAAGTTAACACCATTCACTGACCCATCTTGCTCTGTGGCAGGAAGAGGCTCGGTCTCCTCCTCCACCCCAGAATCTGTTGTCAAGAGCATGCCCACTTCAGACCTCTCTAAGTGGGGCTTTAGGCGGTTGACATGCAGGACCCTCAAGGGGTCCTTGGGAGACAGGAAGTCCACCAAGTAGGTAACTGGACTCTTGCGCTCCACAACCTCAAAAGGTCTGGTCCACTTATCTTGGAGCGCACACGGCTCTACCGGGTCCATGACCCACACCTTCTGTCCAGGTTGAAGTTCTATCAGAGTGGCATTCTGGTCATACCAGCGCTTCATCTCCTCCTGGCCGGCCTCCAGATTTGCCTGAGCGAGTTGACTGAAGCACCTGGTCTGGTTCCTGAAGGCCAGCATGTAGCTATATACATCTATATATACATCCTGGGGAGGTTTCCTGGGAGATTGCTCCCAGCCTTCATTAACCAGACTCATAGGTCCTCTGACCAGGTGTCCATAGAGAAGCTTAAAGGGACTTAACCCTAGAGATTTCTGTGGCACCTCCCGGTATGCAAAGAGCAGGTATGTTAAGAGGATGTCCCACTTACGCCTCATGAGTTCCTCAAGACCCATTATCATTTTTTGGGTCAGGTTGAACCTTTCAACCTACCCGTTTCCTTGGGGGTGGTATGGAGTTGTAAGTTACACCACACTCCTGCCACAGGGACTTCATATACTTAGAAATTAAGTTGGTTCCCCTGTCAGACACTACCTCGCGAGGGAATCCTACTCGTGAGAAAATTCCCATCAGTGCTCGTCCTACCACGGGGGCCGTCACTGTCCTCAGAGGTATGGCTTCCGGGTACCAAGTGGCATGGTCCACCAAGACCAGGATGAACCTGTTGCCCATGGCTGTATTGGGGTCCAGTGGCCCCACAATATCAATCCCACCCGATCAACGGGGGTACTGACCACAGGGAACGGCTGGAGAAGAGCCTTGTGCTTCCTCCCACTCTTTCCACTTGCCTGGCAAGTCTGACAGGTCCTGCAATGAGTGTCTGAACTCTTGCGCTGACCTGTCCTGACCTTGGTCGGCGCCGGTCGCTCCACATGCCACGCGGCTCCCCCCGAGTACGCCCGGTACCCCTGCCTGTCTCCGCCCCACCGCTGCCCCCGTGGCAAGGTTGCTTCTGTACTTTTGCTCCCTGTGCTTGGTTGTACTGTTATTGTTGCCCCGATTCTGTGTCCGTTCACTCATTGCTTTTTTGCTCCCTGTGCTTGGTTGTTCTGTTATTATTGCCCCATATTCTGTGTCCGTTCGCTCGTTGCTTTTTTGCTCCCTGTGCTTGGTTGTACTGTTATTGTTGCCCCTGATTCTGTGTCCGATCGCTCCTGCCCCCTCGGGATCACTTTCCCGCCTCTGTCCCATCCCCGCTCCCTGCCGCTGCTCCCCTGCGGCCCCACCCCCCTTCTTCCTTTCTGTATCTTTCCCTTCCCTGCCCCACCCCGCTCCCGCCTCCCAGCTGCCCCAGTACGCGCAGCGGCCACGCGCAGCGGGCACGCTGATTGTGCGCCGAAGGCGTGCCAAAGGCAAGCCTGTCTGCGCCCGTCCGCGCCTGGACCGCGCCCAGCGCCAGGACCCCTGGCCCCCGACGATGCCAGACCACACAACAGACCTACGACGCCGCAACCCTCAGCGCACTCAACGCCGGACGGAACCCCGCCTGCTACAGAGCAACCCCGAAACCCACCCACAGACCCTTCACCTGCCAAGCCTGCAATTTCACCTGCCTCCGGACCTCCACCGCACCTGAAAGGCCAGGCACCAGCAACAACCACCTATAGTGCATCCTGCTCAACACCCGCTCCGTCCACAGACACACCGTCGAACTCTGGAACCTGCTCGACACAATATCACCAGATGTCGCCTTCCTCACGGAAACCTGGATGAATGCCTCCTTAGCGCCAGACATCGCTATAGCCATCCCGGACGGATACAAGATCACCCGGAGGGAACGCGTCACCCAGACCGGAGGAGGCATCGCCATCGTCCACAGGAACACCATCCGCATCACGACCAACTCCGACGACACCTTCACCGCTGCCGAACACCTCCACTTCCAGATACACACCGACCCCAAGACCACCCTCAGAGGCACCCTCATCTACAGACCCCCGGGACCACGGACCTCAAATTCCACCTGGAGAACAACAAGGACAACAACTCCACCACCCTGCTGGACAACCTCACCAACCTCGGACTCAAGCAACTGTCGAACACCCCCACCCACTACGCCGGCCTCACGCTTGACCCCGTCTTCTCCTCCAGCAAGCACATCTCCTTCAGCCACTCCACCGGACTCCATTGGACTGACCACAGCTGCGTCCACTTCAGCTTCAGGAGAACCACGACCCACCACCACCCGCAACAGGTTCCCCGCAGGAGCTGGAGCAAGATCACCGCCGACCAGCTCACCACCTCCCTCAGCCAGAACCCTCCAACCAGCACAACGGACCCCGACGAAGCAGCCCGCATCTTCACACAGTGGCTCACCAACAGCGCCGACGACCTCGCACCACTAAAGAACACTCCCAGCAGACCCGGCAGCAAGAAAGCCTCATGGTACACCGACGAACTCAAAACATTTAAGAAAAACTGCCGCGCCCTCGAAAAAGCCTGGCGCCACGACCAGACTACAGAAAACATGACTGCCCTCAAGAACGCCACCCACACACACCACCAGCTGATCCGCACCACCAAAAGGACAACATTCAAAGAACGACTGGACAACAACACGCACAACAGCAAGGAATTCTTCAGCATGGTCAAAGAGCTATCCAACCCCAGCGCCGGAATCAACAACATCACTCCCTCGCAAGACCTCTGCGACTCACTCGCCTCCTTCTTCCACCGCAAGATCGCCGACATACACAACAGCTTCGGCGCACTGCCCACGCACCCTACCACCGAACCAACGGCCCCCATCATCACCTTACGCAACTGGACCCCGGTCAGCACCGAAGACACCACCCGCACGATGAACACCATCCACTCCGTATCCCCAACCGACCCCTGTCCCCACCACGTCTTCAACAAGGCCGACTCCATCATCGCACCCCAACTCCGAGACATCATCAACATCTCCTTCGCCACCGCCACCTTCTCGGAGAGCTGGAAGCATGCCGAGCTCAGCGCCCTCCTGAAGAAACCGACAGCGGACCCCACCGACCTCAAGAACTTTCGCCCCATCTCGCTCCTCCCTTTTCAGGCCAAAGTCACCCAGAAGACCGTCAACAAACAGCTCGCCGCCTTCCTCGAGATGAACGGATCCCTCGACCCCTCACAGTCCGGTTTCCGAGCGAACCACAGCACCGAGACCGCCCTCATTGCAGCCACCGACGACATCAGATCCCTGCTCGACAACGGGGAAACAGCTGCCCTCATCCTCCTGGACCTCTCTGCGGCGTTCAACGCTGTCTGCCACTGCACCCTAATACAACGCCTCAGCAACATCGGAATCCAAGAGAAGGCACTGGAGTGGATCATCTCGTTCCTCGCCGGAAGAACCGAGAGAGTCCGCCTCCCCCCGTTCAAATCCGCGGCCACCGAAGTCATCTGCGGCGTACCACAAGGATCCTCTCTCAGACCGACCCTCTTCAACATCTACATGAGCCCCCTCGCAGCCATCGCACGCCAACACAACCTGAACATCATCTCCTACACCGACGACACCCTCACCAACGACCCCGCCACCGCCAAAGCCAACCTCCAGGAAGGAATGAAAGACGTCGCAGAGTGGATGAAGACCAGCCGCCTGAAACTGAACTCAGACAAGACGGAAGTCCTCATCCTGGGGTCATCCCCCTCTGCCTGGTACGACTCCTTGTGACCCCCCCGCCCTGGGCTCCACCCCCAAGCCAACGGACCACGCACGTAACCTGGGCTTCATCCTGGACTCCTCCCTCTCGATGACCAGACAAGTCAACGCCGTCTCGTCATCCTGCTTCAGCACCCTGCGCATGCTCCGTAAGATCTTCCGATGGATCCCCACCGAAACCAGGAAGACGGTCACCCAGGCACTCGTCACCAGCCGACTGGACTATGGGAACACCCTCTATGCGGGAACCACTGCCAAACTGCAGAAAAGACTCCAGTGCATACCGAACGCCTCCGCACGACTCATCCTGGACATCCCCCGCCAGAACCACATCTCCGACCACCTGAGAGACCTGCACTGGCTCCCCGTCAGCAAGAGGATCACGTTCAGACTCCTCACCCACGCACACAAAGCTCTCTACGACCTGGGCCCCAAGTACCTCAACAACCGCCTCACCTTCTACACGCCCACCCACCAGCTGCGATTGTCCAGCCTCGCCCTCACCACCGTACCACGTATTCACAGAGCCACTGCCGGAGGAAGATCCTTCTCCTTCCTGGCGGCCAAGACATGAAACTCCCTCCCCATCCACCTACGGCTGACCAAGGATCACCTCTCCTTCAGGAAGCAACTCAAGACCTGGCTTTTCGAGCAGTAGCGTACCCCTCCCCCCCAGCGCCTTGAGACCCTCCGGGTGAGTAGCGCGCTATATAAATTTAGCTGATTGATTGACTGCGCATTTGGGGCCAATGAAAGTGGGTGATAAGTCTCTCAAAGGTCTTGTCCTGCCCTAAATGTCCGGCTAAAGGCACATCATGAGCCAGCCCCAGTAGGAAGGCTCTGAACTTCTGGGGTACTACCAGCACACAGGCTGACCCAGGTTCAGCAACCTTAGGCTCACTATACAGGAGACCATTCTCCCAGTAAATCCAATGTGATCCTGACTGATCACCTGCTGCCTGGCTTACAGCCTGTTGCCGCAAGCCCTCAAGAGAAGGGCACTCTTTCTGCTCCTTTCAAAATTCTTCCCTGGAGGGGCCTCCTTCTTGCTGCCAATTGGTGAGCTCAGGCAGGTCCCCCAGTTCAGCTACTTGCTCCCAGGTAGGCTCCAGGGTATCCCCCTCAGGGTCTACCTCCTCCTGTGCCATGGAAACTTCAGTGGCCGGTTTCCCGTGCCCCCGCCACTTCTCTCTAAGGCTGGTTCCTGGGCCTCCCTCTCAGGCTCCAGGTCCTCTTGAGAACCCCTACTGGCTGACATTGACCAGGTGGTCACACACGCCCAGTCAGGCAGTCCAACCATCTTCAAGTGAGTTGTTTTCTCCACCTTTTCCCAAGGGGAGCTCTCCAAATCATTCCCCAACGAACAGTCAACAGGCATGGCAGGCCTCACAGCTACCTGAAGAGTACCAGAGACCCCCCCACTCAAAGGGAACCTGAGCCATTGGACAATGACTCTCTGAGTTGTCGGCGTTAACAACTCGGTAAAATGCATGAGGGACAATCTGCTCCTGAGACACCAGGTGACACCTGACAGCTGTTGCACTGGCTCCTGTGTCTCTAAGAGCCTCCATCTTTTGGCCATTGAAGGTCACCCACTGCCCATATTTCTTAGTGTTCCTGGGCAGCTGAGCTTCTGAGACCATCTCACAGTCTCCTAAAGAGACAAGGGTCATCTGTGCGGGACCCCACCCACCTTGGACTTCAATCTCCTCCCCCAAGGCTACACTAGCCATCTGCCGGGGCAGATCACCAGTGGGTGCTTGTTTTCCAAACAAGTGGCACCTGGTATCATTCGCCTTATGACCCAGGTCACCACACTTGTAACATTTCAGGGGCCCCTGGGGAACAGGACTACTTGTCGGGCCCCTTTCTTTCTCTCAGGGGGAGGCTGGGAACCTTTCCCTTGGGAACTACTTTGCTTACCCTTGTCCCCCCCCACTCTTGTGCTGGGGACCCTGCCCACCTTTGGCTGAGTCTCTCATGTGACCCTTGTGGACCCTGGTACTGACCCAGCAGTCCGCCTCCTCAGCAAGCTTCATAGGTTAGTCAGCTTGCTGTCATCAGATGCTGGTGCAGCTCTGGAAAACAATTATCAGACAAGTGCTCCCATGCCATCAAATCAAAGAGACCTTGAAAATCATTAACCTTGCTGTCCTTTACTCAACCATCTAATACTCTGCAAAGGAAAGTGACATATTCAACCCAGGTACTGTTTTCTAACTTTTTGCATTTCCTGAACCTCATCCTTTAGAGCTCAGGTGTCAAACCATATCTAGACATCAATGCATCTTTCATGTGGCTGTATGAATTGCGGACTTCAGAAGGCACGTCTGACAGTGTGTCCCGTCCCTCACTAAGGAACCTTCCCCACAACCCCGCTCCCCAATCTCTCTCAGGGACCCAGTGGGAAGACATGGCAACCTCATAGGCTCTGAACCACTGACCAATATCATAATTTTTGTAAAACTCTTTCACCACATCCTTGGGAATATACACTCTACTTTCTGTATGTACTGATGGTACACTGCCACCAGAGGGAATACTTTCCAAACTTTTAGCTTTTAAATCCTTCTCCCTCAAAACCTTCTCATGGTCAAACTGCATTTTCTTTTCTTCTGTGGTTCTAAAAATCCGGACCCTGGTGTTTTCCCGACATCGAGGTCCAATACCCATGTCACAAAACCTCAACGCACCAAGACGATTTTGGTATCTATGAACCGATAATAATTAGGACATCATTCCTATGTATTTGTGTCACAATCGAGGGTTGCCAACACCCCAAAATCGTAGTTTCCGTCCCCATCCCTTAAACTCCATTTTGTGAACGGCATCCATCTTGCATCTTGCCCTCATGTTAAGTCAATTAAAGGTCGAGCTTGATCAAAAGGGACACGTCCACCTTTTCGTGACTTCCCCCTGACCTGTCCCAACTGACTCCATTGCCTTAGGCCAAACCTGTTTGGGCAGCTCCTCGCCCAGTGGCCGAATACGATAGCATCAATACATAACATTCCACAAACCATTCACTACATACAGACCATGCTTTCTGCAAACATGCACCTGTCCACATTCCTTGTTTATGGCCAGTTTTATGACTGGGTTGTACCTTTCTTTATTAAGGTTTCATCGATATCTGATGGGAGTTCCAGGCCTAACTGGGTAATCTATCAACAAACTGGACATCTAAAATATGGGCTTGCTTACATAACTCCGCTCTTTGTATTATTGTAGAAATATGTGTATAGCCATATCATAAACTCAGGAATTCTTGCTTGCAGCTATTATTTTTGTATATAAGGAGACGGCTGGTTCTGTAAAAACGAACAGTCTCCCGAGAACCTACTCTCCGTGTGGTGTACTTCTGGGACACGTGTTACTTGGTAGCTACCAATAAAACTTGATCTTTGACGGTAACTAGAAGACTCAGTGTTTCTGTGGTCCAGAACAAGGGAGAACTCAGAGGTCCTCGGGTGCTACCCCCTGGCACCACCGGGTTCCTAAAAACCCGGCACCTCAGTTGGCGCCCAACTCGGGGCGATATCAAGCGGTGACGGTCCAAGCCAGATGTTCGTGAGGAGCTTCGTGTGAAAATTCCGGAGGACGGCCAGCCACTTCAGCGACCCCTGTATGTCGACGTGGTTCCGAAGGTCTTTGCTGCGAGGTTCCCCGCGTCCCGACGGCTACGAAGGACTGCTGCCCTGACTATTGCCTTGTTTTGGACCCAGTGATCCTTGGTAGAGCGAAACGATAGACGAGTCTTCTAGCGACGTCACAGATCTTCAAATACTTCAGTTAAGTACAAGTGGAGCGTCTCCCAGTCCTTAGTTTGTCCTTAGTTTTTGGTATCCTTGAGATACGCTTTGATTTGGTACTTGCAAGCCCCAAAGCCGAAGGACTCGTGTATTCACGAGATATATCGTAACAGATAATCCTTTGAAGTTTGAAGCTAGACTAGTGAGCGAAGATGCCTGGTTTTAGCAGACTTGGAAACTTGTTTTGTCTTGGTTGTAGTAAGGACTCCCGATTAGAGGAATCTTGTCCGGTTCCTCCAATTGGAACTCCAACGTATGAGCTCTATGTAAAGCACGGCGTAGGTCCTATAACATATAACGAAGTATGGATAAAATACACCCGTAAGGATGGTGTTTTAAAATGGCCCCAATATGGTAGTTTCGACTCAGAAGTTTTAGATAACCTAGAGGTCAAACTATTCAAGAAGAAAGCCCGACCGGCGATGTTTGACTCTTTCCGCTTATGGCGTAAAGAGGCCAAACAGAAGGAAATTAAATTAGAAAAGAAGAATAAGAGGGAAAGAGGTATTTCAGTAATGCAAGCCGCGATAAAATTTAAAGACAACGAAGAGGATCGAATAAGTGAGCAGTTGCACAGGCAACTTAAAATGGCAATAGATAAATGCTATCCCGTTTTGCCATCTCTTCAGCGAGAGACAGTAAAAGAGCGTGAAAAAGATCCATTAATGGCTCATTTGCTAAGTTCGCCACCACCCTATGCACAAAATGCCACAGCACCTCCGCAACCTTTAGTTGCACCTCTGGTAGCTGTTATACAGGCTCCTTTACCGCACTCACCGGCTACTCTTCAGCTGGCTCCTGTTTCTCTGGCGCAGCCTCCTCAAGGCTCACCGATCACATCTACTTCTCCTACTGTTCCTTCTAAAATTTCGCCTAGCACACCTTCTAGTCTCTCTGATACTCGTTCTACGAACATTTCTGTTTATACTTTGCGTGACTCTGTTCTACCACCAGTTATTCCCCCACTTTCACCTTCCGTCTGGCATAAAATGGCCAGCATTGTTACTAACTTTCCTTCACCACTTTTTCGGTCGCCTGAAACGACCCCTAACACGGAACGAAGACAATTACGAAGCCAAATGCCCGATTATCAGGAAAGGGAATCATTGAATAAGTTAGCACGAAATTGGGCTATGGACACAGCAAGATATGATGTAGAGTCTGTCATGAACGTTTTCCGTCAATGGGATGAACCAACGCAAAGATACGTCTTTGAGCAGATGTGTGTTTTCCTGTGTGAGGATTTGGTAGATAATGGTCAGAAGACCAACGAGCAAGAGTTGTGTAGTGTACGATTTAAATTTGGGGAGGGTATGATTGTGGGTCCCGACGTTGAAAAAGCAGTTGAGATATTATTATCACATAGAAGTACGGGTGGTAATTCTGGGTCATCCTCTGACAGTGGTACATCCAGCAGGAAAAGAGCGAGACAGTACCCCATGAGAGAGGTTCCTCCGGTCCGGAGGGAAGGTGACGCAACTGCAGTTCCACCGGTTCTGCCTCATTTCCAGCGTGTATGGGTACATGGAGAACAACAGCGACCGCAACACCAGCACCCTGCTCGACAACCTCGCCAACCTGGGACTCAAGCAACTGGTGTCCACCCCCACCCACCTCGCCGGACACACACTCGACGCAGTCTTCTCCTCCAGCCCAGACATCGACTTCAGCCACGCCACAGAGCTTCAATGGACGGACCACAGCTGCGTCCACTTCACCTTCAAGAGAACGACGAGCCACCAACACCAGCAACAGGCCGCCCGCAGAAGCTGGAACAAGATCACAGCAGACCAGCTCGCCACCTCCCTGAGCCAGCACCCCCCTGCCAGCTCAGCGAACCCCAGCCAGGCCGCCGACAACCTCACGAAGTGGATCAGCAACTGCGCGGACGAACTCGCCCCACTGAGGACCCCGCCTAGCAGACCCGGCAGCAAGAAGGCCCCATGGTTCACCGACGAACTCAAGAGCTCCAAGAAGAATTGCCGAGCCCTCGAGAAAGTCTGGAAAAGGGAACCAACACCGGACAACAGGACCTCCTTCAAACTTGCCACCCGGAAACACCACCAGCTGATCCGCGCCGCCAAGAAAACAGAATTCAAGGACCGGCTGGACAACAACGCACACAACTGCAAGGAACTCTTCAACATCGTGAAAGAGCTCTCCAACCCCAGCGCAGGAAACAACGACATCACCCCATCGCAAGACCTCTGCAACTCCCTCGCTTCATACTTCCACAACAAGATCGCGGACATACACAACAGCTTCAACAACCAACCAACGCACACCATGACCGAGCAACCACCCCCCACCACCACCCTCCACGCCTGGACCCCGATCAGCACCGAAGACACCATCCGCACGATGAACTCCATCCACTCCGGATCACCAACCGACCCCTGCCCTCACCACGTCTTCAACAAGGCCGACGCTGTCATCGCACCCCACCTGCGAGACATCATCAACACATCCTTCGACACCACCATCTTCCCTGAGAGCTGGAAACACGCCGAACTCAGCGCTCTACTCAAGAAACCAACAGCGGACCCCACCGACCTCAAGAATTACCGCCCCATCTCGCTCCTCCCGTTTCCAGCCAAAGTCATCGAGAAGACCGTCAACAAGCAGATGGCCGCCTTCCTCGAGACGAACCGATCCCTCGACCCCTCACAGTCCGGCTTCCGAGCCAACCACAGCACCGAGACCGCCCTCATCGCCGCCACCGATGACATCCGAGCCCTGATGGACAATGGAGAAACAGCGGCCCTCATCCTCCTAGACCTCTCCGCGGCATTCGACACGGTCTGCCACCGCACCCTAGTACGGCGCCTCAGCAACATCGGAATCCAGGACAAGGCGCTGGAATGGATCATCTCCTTCCTCGACGGAAGAACACAGAGAGTCCGCCTACCACCGTACAAGTCAGAGGCCTCCAAAGTCATCTGCGGCGTCCCCCAAGGATCATCTCTGAGCCCCACCCTCTTCAACGTCTACATGAGCCCCCTCGCGGCCATCATACGCAAACACAACCTCAGCATAATCTCCTACGCCGACGACACCCAGCTGATCCTCTCCCTGACCAACGACCCCGCCGCCGCCAGAGCCAACCTACACGAAGGGATGAAAGAGGTAGCCGAGTGGATGACGACCAGCCGCCTGAAACTGAACTCGGACAAGACGGAGGTCCTCATCCTGGGCTCCTCACCCTCCGCCTGGGACGACTCCTGGTGGCCTCCCGCCCTGGGCACCGCACCCAAACCGACAGACCATGCACGCAACCTGGGCTTCATCCTGGACCCCTCCCTCTCCATGACCAGGCAAGTCAACAACGTCTCCTCGGCGTGCTTCAACATCCTACGCATGCTACGGAAGATCTTCTGGTGGATCCCCACCGAGACCAGGAAGACCGTCACCCAGGCCCTCGTCACCAGCTGACTGGACTACGGCAACGCCCTCTACGCCGGTACCACCGCCAAGCTCCAGAAGAGACTCCAGCGGATCCAGAACGCCTCAGCCAGACTCATCCTCGACATCCCGCGAACCAGCCACATCTCCGGACATCTGAGAGACCTTCACTGGCTCCCCGTCAACAAAAGAATCACCTTCCGCCTCCTCACCCACGCACACAAAGCCCTACACGACCAAGGCCCGAGCTACCTCAACAGCCGAGTCAACTTCTACGCTCCCAAACCCCACCTCCGATCAGCCAACCACGCCCTCGCCGCCGTCCCCCGCATCCGAAAAACGACTACAGGAGGAAGGTCCTTCTCCTACCTGGCCGCCAAGACCTGGAACTCCCTCCCTCCCGACCTGCGCCTGACCCAAGACCACCTCTCCTTCAGGAAGAAGCTGAAGACCTGGCTGTTCGAGCAGTAGCGGCACCCTCCCCCCCCCAGCGCCTTGAGACCCTACGGGTATGTAGCGCGCTTTATAAGTGTCACTGATTGATGTCCCCTGGAAAAGATCCGAAGTTTTAGCACTCAAGCAGACACTACCCGATCCCCGTAAAAACCCGACTGGGTATTATAAGGAGTTGTCCCAAACTGCCAGCTCATCTATAATGAATTTAGCGGATATAGACATGTTGTGTGGGAACGTTGTTCCACATCCTTTATGGAGTAAGATACGTCATACAGATCATGACCAAGAATTAGGTGACTCGTGGGCGAACATTGCGACTACAGATGCTAGACAAGTCGGTGGTTTCAAGCCTGAGCCGTTAATAGCTGAACTTCCCGGTAGAATTATTGCGTACATGAAGACAATTATGCCTGAAGTACGCGTAAACTGGGACAAGCTATCCGCGTGCAAGCAGAAGAAGGACGAGAATGTGTCTGACTTTTTCACGAGATTTGAGGAAACTTTCACTGACCATAGTGGTCAGGATATGGCTACCGAGGGTGGCCAAAGATTGTTTGTAGACAAATTTGTACACAATCTGCTTCCCGAACTGTGTGCTAAACTAAAAGATTCAGAGAGTGCTTGGGCTGTCTCTACGTCAGCGCAGATTCTAGCAACAGCTCAGTACTACGAAAACAGGCGCAAAGACGAGCTAGACAAGGCAGACAAAAAGACGAAAGATTTAAAAACTAAAGTTCTTCTCCAACAGGCCTATCCGCCTCGTATGGCTAGCCAGCCCAATTATCAACAGAATAAGCAGTATTCTAGAGACGCGCAAGGAAACGAGTCTTCCCACCAGCGTGTTTCGTATGGCCCGAATCAATGTGCGTATTGCAAGGAAGAGGGTCATTTTAAGAGTAATTGTCCGGCTCTTGCGCGACGCTTAAACAGTGTTTCAGGTGTAAGAGGGAGAGGTGTTCAACATGCCCCCAGAGGTAGGGGCCGTGGAAATTTCTCCCAGAACACAGTTTCTTTTCCGCCTCAGAATTCCATGAATAGCTTTGACCAACAGAATAACGCATCGTCTAGGTCAGCTCAGTACTATGCTGACGACTATTACACCGAACACGACAATGAGGGTAACGATTGCAAGGACAGCCATGGACAAAGAGAGGGAGTTGTTTCAGTTCCAGTAGACCAGGATGGACCTTATGTCGAGGTAATTACCTCAGGAGTGTCAGAGCCATTTCTGCTGGATACTGGTGCTACAAAAAGTTCTATTATGCACTCAAAACTTCCTGGCGCACCTTTGTCTGGCGAAATGAACGTCTCAGTAGGCTTCTCTGGCGCCCCTGTTAGAAACCCGATCTCTAGTCCTATATCCCTTTCTGTTGGCCCCTGTGAATTGGAAGCACCCCTCATTCTTACAGCAGGTTGCGGTGAAAATTTGTTAGGATTGGATTTGCTAAAAAGGTTGTATGCGACTTTGTACTGTTCTCCCTCGGGAGTACAACTTACCTTAGGGAAAAAAGTTATTTCTCCAATGTATTTGTCGAGAGAAGGTATTCCAACCGAACTGTCATCACTTCCTGATATACTGTGGGCTAATGGTTCCAATGACGTAGGTCGTTTGGAGATAGCACCGTATGTCATAACTTTGAAAGCCAACGTCGGATTGCCACGTATTCCCCAATACAAAATATCTAACGAATGCGAGAAGGCGTTGTTAACGATCATTTATGATTTGATCGATAAAGATGTTATTGAAGAAACAACAGGGAACGTTTGTAACAGTCCAGTTTTACCGGTCTTAAAACGTACTGATCCTTCACAGCCCCCTGTGTATAGGTTTGTGATTGACCTCAGAGAGGTAAATAAGGTAGTTATCCCACAGTTTCCAGTTGTCCCCGACATTACTGCTTTATTGACAATGGTTCCAGCTTCAGCAGATTGGTTCTCGGTGATTGACCTGAAGAACGCTTTCTTCAGCATCCCGATCGCCGAAGAGAGTAGAGACCTTTTCGGCTTCAATTTAGGAGGACGAAGCTTCCGCTTCAAATGCGCTCCTCAAGGCTACTGCGAAAGCCCATCTATATTCAGCCAGGCACTGAAAACACAACTAGACACAATTGTGCTGCCAGATGGGTCAACTTTGATCCAGTACGTAGACGATCTACTGATCGCCGCAGACACTGAGGAGATTTGCAAACAAGCCACGTTGTTATTATTGCGTCACTTATGTGACATGAAGCACAAAGTCTCCCTTTCAAAGCTGCAATTTTGTCGACAAGAAGTAACCTACCTAGGTCACATCTTATCGAAGGAGGGAAGGAGACTGACACCAGAAAGAATACAGGCAATTACAGAACTAAGTGCCCCAAGGACACAGAGAGAGGTTCGAGCCTTCTTGGGCATTACATCGTACTGTAGACAATGGATACCGAATTTCTCACTACTAGCCAAGCCCTTGCTGGCACTACTCCGCAAAGACACGCCTAATCCTATGCCTTGGTCTGAAGATTGTCAGACGAGTTTCCACGAGTTGCGTGATGCATTGTGTTCGGCCCCTGTGTTGGGAAACCCCAACTACAGTAAGCCTTTTACATTGTATGTCCACGAAAAGGAAGGTTGTGCATTATCAGTCTTAACGCAACACTTTGGGGACAAACAGCGCCCATGCGCGTATTTTTCGGCAACTCTGGATCCAGTGGCTAAGGCACTGCCAAGTTGTCTAAGAGCAACCGCCGCAGCAGCTGTCTGCATTCGACAGTCTGCTGGATTAGTCATGAATAACACTCTGATCGTTATGGTTCCGCATACAGTTGACATTTTGCTAAATAGGACCAAGACACAACATCTTACTAGCGCTCGACTATCCAGTTACGAACTTACCCTGCTAGCAAGTCACATCCACATAAAGAGGTGTGATACACTCAACCCCGCTACCTTATTACCCATCCCGACAGAGACAGACAAGATTGACAAACATGACTGCTGTTTCAGGACAGAAGAGACAAAAGGGAGAGTAGACTTACAGGACACTCCCCTTCCCGAATGCAATGATACTTTATGGGTTGATGGTTCATGTTTCAAGTTGCCGAATGGTGATACGACCACAGCATACGCCGTAACGACATTACACACCATTGTAGAGACTGCACGCATTTCCCACAATTCTGCACAAGCTGCAGAGCTGATTGCGCTTACTAGAGCATGTGTGTTGGCGAAAGGAAAGCGAGTGAATGTGTACACTGACAGCCAATATGCCTTTGGTGTGGCTCACAGTTTTGGGAGATTGTGGCGTGAACGTGGGTTCCTTACGTCCCATGGTGCAAAGATACAACATGGCCAGCTAGTCAATGAGCTCCTTGAGTCACTCACCTTGCCCCTACAAGTCGCCATTATAAAATGCAGTGCACACAAAAAGATTCAGGATGATGTTGGCCGCGGATATGCATTGGCAGATGAGGTTGCGAAAGAGACTGCAAGGAACACAATGAGTCGGATGTATGTTATGGGTCCCGCTAGATGGACTGCTGATGTGGGAATGTGTGAGGACACCATTGAAAGCGTAAAATCGATACAAGCCGAGGCCACTGAGAACGAGGTGAATGAATGGAGAGAAAGCACAGGTAGATTGGATGTGAATGGTTGTTGGGTCGAACTATCAGAACACCAGCGATGGCTATTACCTAATGCATACGTACTTGCAGTAGTAACGATGGCTCACGGAATTGCGCACATCAGTTCGAAAGGAATCTGTAAACTATTGGCCCCAGTATGGCAGAATAGCAATATCCCAAAATATGCAAAGAATGTGGTTAAAAAGTGTATGGTGTGTTTGAAGTACAATCCCGGTAGGGGAACCCCAACTCCAGCTGGTCATTTTGCGCCTCCAACGTACCCGTTCGAGGTTTTACAGCTCGACTTCATCCACATGGAGAGGTGCAACAACCTAAAGTATGTGCTCTTTGTTGTCTGCGCCTTTTCAAGGTGGGTGGAAGCGTACCCCCTTAAGGACAATACCGCTTTATCAACGGCCAAAGCACTCGTCAAAGAGTTCTTTCCGAGGTTCGGTATGCCTAGAATTGTCTGGAGCGATAACGGAAGTGAATTCGTAGGATGCGTGATGAAGAGAGTGTGTGAGTGTTTAGGCATCCACCAAAAATTCCACGCTGCAAATCACCCCCAATCAGCTGGATTAGTAGAGTGCTACAATGGCACTCTAAAACTCAAACTAGCCAAGATCCAAGCCAGTACAGGTCTTAAATGGCCTGACGCCCTGCCTCTAGCGCTTTTGTCAACCAGGATGACTGGTCACTCCAGATTGGGACTTAGCCCCCATGAGATCGTGTTTGGCCGCCCAGCCAACGTCTGGGGCGTGCCAAGACCCAAGAAACTAAGTGAGATAGAACACCCCGTACTACTTGACTATTTGTGCGAATTGACAACTAAATTGCGTGTTTTACACCAACAGGTTCACAGTTCCTCTCCACCAGCCTCTGACGATCCAGGTCACCTCATCGAGCCCGGCTCGTGGATTTTGGTGCGAAATTTCCAGCGCACCAACAACGGACAGCCGAGGTGGACCGGACCGCACCTAGTGCTGCTTTCAACGAGATCTGCTGTTCGGGTGGAAGGCAAGAAGAACTGGGTACATGGGACCCACTGCAAACGGGTCCCTCTACCCCTTCCATACTACCGGTGGGTCAACAAAGGACTTGCCGACTCCGAGACCGAATCCGTACCTCGCTTCATCCCTTTCAGCGATGCACGTTTGAAAGAAACTAGTACCGAAAAGGAGAGTGATCATATTTTACAAGGACTTGTGTCGCCGTCTATGCAATTGGACACTACCGAACCTGAGACGCTGTTTGAAGACCACACCATACCTAGGAAACGACGGTACGACCTGCGGTCTAAACAAAGAGACTAATAAACGATTGACCTAATGTGATTTCCCTTTTCCCCTAAGAACTATTCTTTTTGATTTTCAGCTCTCTCGTCCCAGGGGAACTAGCTCATTTTTGATTTTTCGAACCACCATCCGGTTCTGCTGCTAGGGTCGCGGTTGAAGTCTGGGGAGTGCAACTGGGAAGTTCTAGGTCCACGGTTCTGATTGGTCCACGGGAGTTACCCCGGACTGAGCAGAGCGCGCTCCCTGGGAGAATCAATCAACCACCGCGGGCAGCAACTAGAGGATGGAGTTTCCAAGGGTAGAGAGACCTATCAGACTCACGAACTTCGGAAAACAGTTATGCACAATACTGTTCAAAAGAAGATTCCTGATACTATGTGTTTTAATGTTATGTAGCATACTTGTGTTTTTTACTGGTTATACCCTATTCGTATTTAAAGTTACCTTTTCGAATGACACCCAGCCACCATCTCCTCCCACTATTTCTCCACACTACTTTCACCCTCTACCTGAACACGAGTCTGCCCGAAGACTCGAATTTGTAAACAATTCTTTCATTCAGCTCCTACACCAACACCAGTCCGTAATGAACACATCAAACTGTTGGATATGCGGACTTATGCCACACACAACCGATAAGGGGATCCCATACTTCATTTTGCCATTCAGCTACTATGGTTCTCTGTGGGCTTTCCTATTCGCCCTAGAACCATACCCGACCCGTTCCACTGCGAGCGATTCCAATAACAAGGCACTAATTGCAGGGATAAGAAATATGAGTAGGGATATCGACACATATCTGACAATGCCCAAAGATGAACTCAGTCCCTACACCCGTTGGAACGTGACTAAACATGGGGTTTACCTGGTCAAGAGCCAAGCAGCAAAGAAATACCGCCCAGTTTGGATAGTGCCCCACCGAGGTCACTTATGCTTACAGGGTATTGGTAGGGACCCCACAGCACAGTTAGGAAAGAGCATTTGCACGGAAACATATGTATTTGCTTCCCGAACTTCCCCTGTACTTTTGGCAGCCAAAGGCACGTATTTCGTTTGCCACGACCAAGCCTACACGTGGTTGCCCCCTGATTTCTCAGGTACATGTTTTATCTCATTTCTGCTGCCTCCCACCTACACGGCCAGAGCAGATTACCATCGGACAAGGACAGCTAGGGGTGTCGTGAGTAAAGACGACACCGCGGGTCAGGAATTCGCTGACTTCGCAAAGGGTTTTCTGCCATTTTGGGGGCCTATGGTGAACAGCAGAAATATTCGCCAGTTATCGAGGATAGTTGAATCCGCCGTGACTACGACGGCCGGAGCACTTGGCAATCTGACAACCGAGCTTCAGTCGGATCGACTCATGACCCTTCAGAACCGAATTGCCTTAGACATCATACTCGCCGATCGTGGTGGTGTGTGTAGAGTCATCCAATCCAGTTGTTGCATATTCATCCCTGATAACGCACCGTCAGTATACCAGGCCATCTCCAAACTACACGAAATATCTGGTTCCCTTCACGTTGAGAAAGGGGATTGGTCCCTGCTGGGGTGGTTCTGGGAGCTGATCACTGCCTGGGGATGGAAAATGTTGATCTTCATTGGGACGACCTTGGCACTTCTGTTCATGTTTTGCCTATGTATACAGTGTGCTCCTGCACTATGTGGCCTCTGTGCTACCTCGTGTGTACGGAAGCCTGTGTCACAGGACGAGCTGAGTAACAGAATGATGCTACAGCAACATCTCCACGAATTTCTTCATACCGATTTGGACTCAGATTAGCATGAGTTATTGCCTTATATGAGGGCAAAAGGAGGGCTGTGGTTCTAAAAATCCGGACCCTGGTGTTTTCCCGATATCGAGGTCCAATACCCATGTCACAAAACCTCAACGCACCAAGACGATTTTGGTATCTATGAACCGATAATAATTAGGACATCATTCCTATGTATTTGCGTCACAATCGAGGGTTGCCAACACCCCAAAATCGTAGTTTCCGTCCCCATCCCTTAAACTCCATTTTGTGAACGGCATCCATCTTGCATCTTGCCCTCATGTTAAGTCAATTATAGGTCGAGCTTGATCAAAAGGGACACGTCCACCTTTTCGTGACTTCCCCCTGACCTGTCCCAACTGACTCCATTGCCTTAGGCCAAACCTGTTTGGGCAGCTCCTCGCCCAGTGGCCGAATACGATAGCATCAATACATAACATTCCACAAACCATTCACTACATACAGACCATGCTTTCTGCAAACATGCACCTGTCCACATTCCTTGTTTATGGCCAGTTTTATGACTGGGTTGTACCTTTCTTTATTAAGGTTTCATCGATATCTGATGGGAGTTCCAGGCCTAACTGGGTAATTGTAGGAAGGTAGATCCCTGACTATGGTTGCCCCCAACTTTTTGCCTGGTGTTTTGCTGGTTTTCTGACTTAGTTGACCTGAGGCCCTGCTGTTCAGGACCTCAGGCCCACTGCTCTCTCTGTAAAATGGATTCCATGTACCTTAGGTACATATCTAAATTGGATACTGAGCCACCTTATCAGTCCCTGTACAGTGTACCTTAGGTACCCAGGGCATAGGTGTACCCAGGGCCTACCAGGGGCTGCAGCATGTATTATGCCACCCCTGGCTGGCCATCCAAATCTGACACAACTGGCTGCTTGACAGCTGGGGCAAGATGGTGTAATCACCCTTTGCTTTAGATATAGTATACCTATATCTAACCCTAAAATGGACACACAGATCTCCTATCAGTCACTCCTATGGCAGGCCTTAACAATCCTGAAGGCAGAGTGCTTGGAATCGTGTGAGATGGTGCCCTGGCATGAGCTGAGCCTGTCTGCGGCTTTCGGGATCTATCCCTTAGCCGTTTCCATGATATCGCATACCATATACTCTTAAGTGCATTATAATCCTCGCGGTTAAATGCCAACTCTGGTATCGCTTTATCAAAACATGTCGAGTAAGGTGTCATACGAATTGGAATACTAACCCCTCGCCAATTCTGGCGACGGGGTTAGCATTCCACCCTTCTAGAGGGACACGACATGCATGTAACCTATAACCCGGTTAAAAGTCAGACAGAGCCTTAGCATCCACAAAATGGATGCTGCCACCGAGACACAAGTCTGCCCTCCTGCTGCTGGGAGTCCTCCCAGAGCAGGAGATAAGGACAAAGGGTTTCCTGCCAGGGGCGGTGCCAGCACCGTCCCAGACAGGGTTTTGTGTATTGTAGGTAGGCAGGGCTTTAGAGGAAGGTGACTGCACGTGGCACCCCGGTGCTCACTGTGCATAGGCTGGCTGGAACCAGTTCCAGGGACACTCCAGACCCTGTGCTGGGGAAAAGCCCGCCAAGGAAGTGGGTGTAACCACCCCCCTCCTGGTCCCACCCATAGGGCAGGACTTAGTCGCGTGCCAGCCCCCTTTTCCCAGATAAAGGTAGAGACTGGCCCCCTTCCAGATCAGATCATCTTTGGAATCAAGATACCACTTTCCACGAAAGGACTTCACGATTTCTTCCTCAAGATTCTCCCTTGTGGCTAAGGAGTAGTCACCCTGCATCCGCAGGCACCATCTAAGAACACTGCGGTCTGCTGCACGTCCTTCCTCCGGAATCCGACTGCCCAGCTCGACGAGACCCGGCTTCCCTGGCACCTCTGACCTCTACCCACCTCTACAGCACAGCTGAGAACCGTGGGTGCGACGAGACCTCGAGGGACCGGCCATCGCCAAGACTGCACGACTTCTGCACAGCAAGCCCACCGAGTAATTTCCTGGTGAGTGCTTTGGGGTCCGAGAAGCCCCCACCCTGAGCAGCTCCAGCACCGAAGAGCAGCCCCCCAGCATCTCCACGATCGGCGTGGGGCCCTTCTGCTTTTGCTTTGCTCACCGCGTTGTTTGGCTACTAGCCCGCTGGCTTGTGGCCTTCTGAACGACGCCCGACGACAACACTGCTGCTGGTCTGGTTGCTCCAGACTGGCCCTTGCTTCCCTCCATCGGAGAAGTACCCTGGACCCTCCTGGTCCGCCCAAGACGCCATTTTAGGTCCACCGCGTGGGCCTTGCATTTGCCAAGACTTGTTGCCCAATCCTGGGTCCAGCGACGTCGACAGCAAGAACCTTCGTGGGACAGCTCGCACCTCCATCCTGAGCCGACAACGCCTCCTGGTCCGAGAGACTGCAGAGCCCAGCAGCGCACACTCACCTGACTGCGGTGACTTCGCCCGGTGCCATCCTGGTGCCCACTTAATCACTGGCTAGTGATTCAAGAACTTGGTCCCCTCTGCTTTCAGGTTTTCTTCTTCCTTGATCCAGGCTTGGATCCATCGAACTTTCCTTCACTGGTCGCCTGCCAGCAACTTCTTCCTTCCAGGCTCCTGGTCCGGCAACGAGATCCCCGACGTCTTTTCAGACCTATGCAGCTGCAGCCCCTGGGCTAGGTAACTTCAGCACTTCGGTGTCCCAGCATAGCCTCACTATCCAAGGGTCAGGATCCACTGTCGTTTTCTCCCTACCAGGTCGGGTTCGCCCGTGAACACTAACTTTGTGAATTCTAGCTTCCATAGACTTTGTCCCGCATCCCGCGTGAGAGTGCACACTCTGCACCCGAGTTCCCTAGGTCTCCTGCTAGTAATCTAAAGGTTCAGTAGTCTAGTCCTAGCGATCCCAAAGCCTATTAGTACTGTTACTTACCTGCTAGTAATTCGCATTCCACTTTTAGAGTATATGGTTTTTCGTGCCCCTCGGGCATTTGTGTATAACGTGCTAACTTAAGTATTTTCATAAGAGTTTTGTTGTGTGCTTAGCACCCTGTCCTCATAAAGAGTACAGGGTTGTTGTGATTCAAATAAATACATTGTTTATTTTCATAACACTTGTGTGGTGTCCTTTCACTGGGTGTTCAAGGGGTAATGTGATGGTAAAACAGCTGGCTTAACACGCCCTCTAGAGTCTTAGCCTTAGACTGCTCGTATCCATGCTACTAGGATAGCTGGTCTATAAGGTTGACTTACAACCAATCATCAATAAGGGTTGTTTGGACTGATATATAGTGATCACTAGAATAGTGAGCACTGCACATCAGGCCAACTTCTCACATTGGTGGCAGCGGTGGGATTTGAGCTTGCTGTTGTTTTACCACACATGCCCTAAGAATATCTTGTGAAAGATCACATAAGTACTAAAGGTACATATAACTTAGCTTAGAATACTCTGAGTTCTACTGAACCAGCTGTTGTAGCTCCTAGGGCCTAGCACACCCTAAACTACAACTCTAGCAAGGGATCAGTAGGCAAACATATAGTGTAGGTAAGTGCACCACTTACACCTCACTAGAAAAGCATGTCGACTCAGGGGGACTCTACTGAGACTCCCCTGGTCAGTGATGACCCTCCACAGGTCACTTCAAGATATGCAGCTCTCAGCTTCCAGGAGATGAGACAGATCTGTGTCTCCAGGAAACTGAAGCAGGGGTCTAACCCCACCATTCCCTTTCTGATAGGTCTCTTAGAGACATATGATGCCAGTAAGATTTCTCAGTTACATGAGAACATGCCAGCCTTAGAGGGAACCTCTGAGGATCCAGACCTTCCCAACATTGCTACTGCAGTTGAGGAGGGGGATCAGGAGGAACTCTCTGGGGATGAGGTAGACAAAGGTCTTGAGGTAGTCAGAAGGCTAACTAGGACCAACTTAGACTTACTTGGGCTAGGATCTGGGGGCCCCCCAGTACTAACCCGAAGTGGGCCTAACCTTGGAGTTAGGAGAGATAGATCTCTTTCTAGGGACTCCAATAGATCTCTGCACTCTAATGCCTCTTCTCAGGGGAGAAGAAATCCTCCACAGAGGAGATTTGCTTCCCCTCAGAGAAGGGAGCATGAAGCTAGGATGAGACAAGCTGAACTGAGGATTGAAAGGGAAGAACTTGCCCTGGCCAAAGAGAAGCTTGCCTTTGCTAGAGAGCAGCAGATGAGTGGGTTAGCACCCACTGGTGGCAGCAATCTCCCAAGAGATAGAGAGAAGGGTTTAGATACTAAACACCTGACTAAAATAGTGCCCCCCTTTAAGCAAGGGGATGATATCCAGAAATGGATGGCTGCTCTGGAGAGGGCCTGCACTGTGCAGTGCATTCCCCAGAGTCTGTGGGCAGCTATACTGTGGCTCTCCTTTGATGGTAAAGGTAGAGATAAGCTCCTCACTACAAGAGTGGAGGATGCTAACATTTACCAGGTCCTGAAGAATGCACTGGTTGATGGGTTTGGCTTAACCACTGAGCAGTACAGGTTGCTGTTCAGAGACACCCAGAAAACTCAGTCTCAGGACTGGTCAGACTTTGTTGATTGTGCCACTAAGGCTTTGGAAGGCTGGCTACTGGGTAGCAAGGTTACTGACTTCACAGGATTGTATAATCTTATTATGAGAGAGCAAGTCTTAAATAATTGTCAGAACCAGTTATTACACCAGCACCTGGTAGACTCTGATCTGACCTCTCCACAGGAATTGGGTAAGAGGGCAGACAAATGGGTCAGAACCAGGATTAGGCCCAAGAACCAAGGTGGTGACCAGAAAAAGGAATCAACCAAGCCTCAAGAGAAGGGTGGGAATAAATCTACAGATCAAACCACATCAGGGCCCCAAAAATCCTCTGAGGGGGGTGGGTCCCAGAATCCTTCCAATAACCAAAAGAAACCTTATTGTTATCCCTGTAAACAGGTGGGTCATTTAAAAACTGACAGCAGTTGCCCAAAGAATAACAATAAGGAAAACATACCACCAAGTAACATTCCCAAACCTCCTGTTACTACTAGTAGTAATCCCCCAGGTGGTGGGAGTGCCCCCAAGAATTTGGGTGCATTTACTTTGGGAGTTCCTGGGGACTCTGGCCTAACCAGGTCCCCAAACTTAGATACTCTTGTCTGTGAGACTGGCATGGGGTTTGCCAACTTCACAACTTGTCCCAACACTTTGGGCAAGTACAGACAGGAGCCCCTCATCAATGGTATAAAAGTTGAGGCCTATAGAGATACAGGGGCTAGCATCACTATGGTGACTGAGAGTCTAGTCCCCTCCAGGCAACTTTTACCTGGTGCCACATACCAGGTGACCAATATTGATGGAGTACAGAGAGATCATCCCATGGCAGTGGTCAATCTCAGCTGGGGAGGTGTCACTGGCCACAAGAGAGTGGCAGTGTCACCAAACTTGCCTGTAGATTGCCTACTGGGGAATGATTTAGAGCTCTCAGCCTGGGCTGAAGTAGAGCAAGAAACCCATTCTAGAATGGTGAACATCCATGGTAAGGGTAGTGGGGCAGTGGTAGCCACAGCCCCAGTCCAAGATATCCTCCCTGAACAGGTCAGGAGGGTTGTGCCAGTCACAACCCAATCTCAGACAACTTCCTTCCCAGAACAGGTTGTCAAGGCTGTGATGGTCACAGCCCACACCCAAACTGAGCCCCCTCCTGAAAAGGTTGGGAGAGTTGTGATGGCCACAGCTCAAACTCAGACAGATGACAGTGTTGTGAAGCCTGAAACTATGGATCACTCCACTCAGACAGAGAGTATTGAGGAGGAAGAGAAATCTCCCTCCCACCAGACTTTAGGAAAGGATCAGCCTCCTCAGGGAACTGATCTGACCCCTTGTGAAGAAACTGCCACAGAGGTAGTCAGGCCTAGCCTGGCAGAACCCCTGATGTCAGTGGACCCTTCCAAGGTGGGACCCAGTCTGGAGCAGGTAACCTGCCCCTCTCTACCCTGCCTCAGTCAGCCCAGGGCTGTAGAGGTCAGGGAGGCCAGTGTTGGACCCCAAAGGGCCCCCTGTCCAAAAGAATTCCCCAATCAGCAGATTAAGGGCACTGAAGCTAGTAGACCTAGCCAAGTGAAAATAAGACACACTCCTGAGGGATCCCCCTTAAAATTAGTCAGGGACCTCCCACAGATGGACACTGTTGGGCACAGCCAAACTTGGGACCTGAGGGCCCCAGACCTGACCTGTCCCTCCAGTAAGCCAAACAGAGGGACCCAACCTCCAGCTGTAGGTAGCCAGAGGTTGACCCTGAGAGCCCAAAACAACTCAGTCTTGGAAAGAAAGGCCTCTATGGTGGATGATGATTGGAGGAAGCTGAGCCCAAAGTTAGTGGAGCCTCACTTCAGTACTCCATTTCAGCACCAGCCTTTTTCTTTGACAAAACACACCACAGGTAGAGATTCCCTATGGTGGAGACCCTCAGACACCCTTAGGGTGAGGGATTGCTTAGTGGACCATGACATAGGGGGTAACCCTGCCAGTGCTGGTACTTCCTTAAATGGCCACTTAGGCAATATAGGCTTACCTGGACAAGGATAGCCTTATCTCCTTTCGTTTGGGGGGGGGTTATGTAGGAAGGTAGATCCCTGACTATGGTTGCCCCCAACTTTTTGCCTGGTGTTTTGCTGGTTTTCTGACTTAGTTGACCTGAGGCCCTGCTGTTCAGGACCTCAGGCCCACTGCTCTCTCTGTAAAATGGATTCCATGTACCTTAGGTACATATCTAAATTGGATACTGAGCCACCTTATCAGTCCCTGTACAGTGTACCTTAGGTACCCAGGGCATAGGTGTACCCAGGGCCTACCAGGGGCTGCAGCATGTATTATGCCACCCCTGGCTGGCCATCCAAATCTGACACAACTGGCTGCTTGACAGCTGGGGCAAGGTGGTGTAATCACCCTTTGCTTTAGATATAGTATACCTATATCTAACCCTAAAATGGACACACAGATCTCCTATCAGTCACTCCTATGGCAGGCCTTAACAATCCTGAAGGCAGAGTGCTTGGAATCGTGTGAGATGGTGCCCTGGCATGAGCTGAGCCTGTCTGCGGCTTTCGGGATCTATCCCTTAGCCGTTTCCATGATATTGCATACCATATACTCTTAAGTGCATTATAATCCTCGCGGTTAAATGCCAACTCTGGTATCGCTTTATCAAAACATGTCGAGTAAGGTGTCATACGAATTGGAATACTAACCCCTCGCCAATTCTGGCGACGGGGTTAGCATTCCACCCTTCTAGAGGGACACGACATGCATGTAACCTATAACCCGGTTAAAAGTCAGACAGAGCCTTAGCATCCACAAAATGGATGCTGCCACCGAGACACAAGTCTGCCCTCCTGCTGCTGGGAGTCCTCCCAGAGCAGGAGATAAGGACAAAGGGTTTCCTGCCAGGGGCGGTGCCAGCACCGTCCCAGACAGGGTTTTGTGTATTGTAGGTAGGCAGGGCTTTAGAGGAAGGTGACTGCACGTGGCACCCCGGTGCTCACTGTGCATAGGCTGGCTGGAACCAGTTCCAGGGACACTCCAGACCCTGTGCTGGGGAAAAGCCCGCCAAGGAAGTTGGTGTAACCACCCCCCTCCTGGTCCCACCCATAGGGCAGGACTTAGTCGCGTGCCAGCCCCCTTTTCCCAGATAAAGGTAGAGACTGGCCCCCTTCCAGATCAGATCATCTTTGGAATCAAGATACCACTTTCCACGAAAGGACTTCACGATTTCTTCCTCAAGATTCTCCCTTGTGGCTAAGGAGTAGTCACCCTGCATCCGCAGGCACCATCTAAGAACACTGCGGTCTGCTGCACGTCCTTCCTCCGGAATCCGACTGCCCAGCTCGACGAGACCCGGCTTCCCTGGCACCTCTGACCTCTACCCACCTCTACAGCACAGCTGAGAACCGTGGGTGCGACGAGACCTCGAGGGACCGGCCATCGCCAAGACTGCACGACTTCTGCACAGCAAGCCCACCGAGTAATTTCCTGGTGAGTGCTTTGGGGTCCAAGAAGCCCCCACCCTGAGCAGCTCCAGCACCGAAGAGCAGCCCCCCAGCATCTCCACGATCGGCGTGGGGCCCTTCTGCTTTTGCTTTGCTCACCGCGTTGTTTGGCTACTAGCCCGCTGGCTTGTGGCCTTCTGAACGACGCCCGACGACAACACTGCTGCTGGTCTGGTTGCTCCAGACTGGCCCTTGCTTCCCTCCATCGGAGAAGTACCCTGGACCCTCCTGGTCCGCCCAAGACGCCATTTTAGGTCCACCGCGTGGGCCTTGCATTTGCCAAGACTTGTTGCCCAATCCTGGGTCCAGCGACGTCGACAGCAAGAACCTTCGTGGGACAGCTCGCACCTCCATCCTGAGCCGACAACGCCTCCTGGTCCGAGAGACTGCAGAGCCCAGCAGCGCCCACTCACCTGACTGCGGTGACTTCGCCCGGTGCCATCCTGGTGCCCACTTAATCACTGGCTAGTGATTCAAGAACTTGGTCCCCTCTGCTTTCAGGTTTTCTTCTTCCTTGATCCAGGCTTGGATCCATCGAACTTTCCTTCACTGGTCGCCTGCCAGCAACTTCTTCCTTCCAGGCTCCTGGTCCGGCAACGAGATCCCCGACGTCTTTTCAGACCTATGCAGCTGCAGCCCCTGGGCTAGGTAACTTCGGCACTTCGGTGTCCCAGAATAGCCTCACTATCCAAGGGTCAGGATCCACTGTCGTTTTCTCCCTACCAGGTCGGGTTCGCCCGTGAACACTAACTTTGTGAATTCTAGCTTCCATAGACTTTGTCCCGCATCCCGCGTGAGAGTGCACACTCTGCACCCGAGTTCCCTAGGTCTCCTGCTAGTAATCTAAAGGTTCAGTAGTCTAGTCCTAGCGATCCCAAAGCCTATTAGTACTGTTACTTACCTGCTAGTAATTCGCATTCCACTTTTAGAGTATATGGTTTTTCGTGCCCCTCGGGCATTTGTGTATAACGTGCTAACTTAAGTATTTTCATAAGAGTTTTGTTGTGTGCTTAGCACCCTGTCCTCATAAAGAGTACAGGGTTGTTGTGATTCAAATAAATACATTGTTTATTTTCATAACACTTGTGTGGTGTCCTTTCACTGGGTGTTCAAGGGGTAATGTGATGGTAAAACAGCTGGCTTAACACGCCCTCTAGAGTCTTAGCCTTAGACTGCTCGTATCCATGCTACTAGGATAGCTGGTCTATAAGGTTGACTTACAACCAATCATCAATAAGGGTTGTTTGGACTGATATATAGTGATCACTAGAATAGTGAGCACTGCACATCAGGCCAACTTCTCACAGTAATCTATCAACAAACTGGACATCTAAAATATGGGCTTGCTTACATGACTCCGCTCTTTGTATTATTTTAGAAATATGTGTATAGCCATATCATAAACTCAGGAATTCTTGCTTGCAGCTAATATTTTTGTATATAAGGAGACGGCTGGTTCTGTAAAAACGAACAGTCTCCCGAGAACCTACTCTCCGTGTGGTGTACTTCTGGGACACGTGTTACTTGGTAGCTACCAATAAAACTTGATCTTTGACGGTAACTAGAAGACTCAGTGTTTCTGTGGTCCGGAACAAGGGAGAACTCAGAGGTCCTCGGGTGCTACCCCCTGGCACCACCGGGTTCCTAAAAACCCGGCACCTCACTTCCAGGGCTAACCTCCTGGTTTGCATTTCAAATTCTAAGTGCCCACTTAACTTCAGTTTTGTCAGCTCCATTTCATGCCTTCTATTTCTCTCTCTGTCCTCCAACTCCTCTAGAGACAGACTTTTGCCAGAACCAATGCTACATGCAGGGGAAGGTACCTTCCTTCCTCCTGAGCCCAATGGCCCTTCCTATTGTACTTCTGCAATATCATCCTCATCAATCTAAGGAGTTTTCCTTGCTTCTACCCAGGCCCTCAGCGCCCTGTAGAATTCTTCTTTCATTTTAAATCCAGCAGTTGAAATATTGAATTTCTTGCAAAAGTACTTCAGCTGCTTTACTGTCTAGCCTTCCAGCCTCTCTTCTTCCCATTCACAATTAATAGAGACTATGGATTCTGCTCTCTCCACTGAATTAGGCATCTTTCAAAAATAGACAATACCAAAAGGAATCTACCAAAAAGTATGTGGTATTGTTATGGTCTGCACTCACTAAGTAGTGTTCACCAGTCACTGTACATGAGTCACAAATGCAAATCCAGAATTCCTTCTGCTGACCAGCAATGTTAGATTTGGGGGTCTCTAGAAGGCACAGGTAGGTACTTTTGACAAATATGGACCCTCTCCTCTAGTCAGGATAAGGGGATTACACTCCTAAAATAACCCCTGTTCAACCCCTTGATAGCTTGGCACGAGCAGAAGGGCTTTACTTCAGAGGCGTTGTAAGTTAAGCATTTGTGACCACATACAGTAACCCAGTGACAACACTACAAATGAACACCACACAGGTTTTATATCAAAAATAAGTATACTTTATATAGTTACCACAAGACCATAAACAACAAAAATACACACTACAATTACTTTAAGATAGTAGATTAAGCTTAGTTTAGTTCAGTTCTTAAGATGCAACACATTGTGTCAATGTACCTTAGGTTGCGTTGGGCTTCCACAACAAGCAAGGTAGCAGTGATGGGAATGCGGCAAAGTTCAGATACAAAGAACCAAAGATGTGAAGATCTTCCAGATGTGGCACGATTCTCTGCGATGCGAGAAGTTCTCGGTTCGATGCGTGGTTCGCAGCGGCGACATTCTTACGATGCGACAGCAACAGCTCTAGAGGTGACGCTCTTCTCCCACGATGCGTGAAGCTTCCGCTCCATGCGACAACTACAGCGGCGACATCCAAGATGTGACGGCAGCAGCTCCGACGGCGGCGCACTGCTGGGGGATGCGAGGTGCTCTTGGTCGATGCTGTGCAGTGCGACAGTTCCGGCGGCGACACCCTTCTTTGGAGTTGCGACGTCAGGCACAGCGACGGCGACACGCTCCGACTTCATTGCGAGATTCTTCTCCTGATGCGGTGCAGTGCGACAGCTCCAGCGGCAACACCCTCCGTCGGAGTTGCGATGGCAGCAGCAGTGTCGGCGATACGCTTTCTTTTTGTTGCAGCATGCTTCTCTCCGATGCGGTGCAGTGCAACAGTTCCAGCGGCGACACCCTCCTTCGGAGTTGCGATGGCAGGCACAGTGGCTGCGACACACTTCTTCTCATTGAGTCGCGCTTCCACCTCCTTGCGACACCCAGTTCTTCAGAAGGCCCAAAACAGCAGCAGGCACTTCCAAGAGAACTCCGGGGATTGAAGTCTGTTGTCCCTGAGACTTCAGCAGGGGGAAAGCTCTTTTCCAAGCCCTTGGAGATCCTTCACAAGTTGAAAGCAAAGTACACAAAGTTCCTTTCTCCTTCCTTTGGCAGTAAAGCAGCCACTGCAGGCCAATCCCCCAAGCAGTGTCGTGTATTTCTATAGGTTCTGAATCGATCCCCCTATTCCTGACCCTATTCTGGTTAAACTAACTAGCTAGTTAACTAACAGTCAGCCCATGAGGCAAGAACAGCCCCCATGATGCAGATACCGTTATCTGACGCAGTCACACTACGGCACAGGAACGTGTTATCTGATTAGGTCATAACGCTTGAGATCTAATTAGACAAGCGACATTCCTCCAGCCCCTGATAAGGCATACGACGTTCTCATAACAAATCAAACCTATGACAACCTGGATAATCCGTGCGGCCATTGTTTTGATTTCACAGAGAACTTTTGCAAAAGAATGTGCTAACGAGCAAGTCGTATGACATCTTTATTGACGTACCTATGTCCATCCTTACGTCAATCTCGGCACCTTTAAGGTATAAATATTGCCGACCTTGCCCTATGCAAAGACACGCGTGGTGACAAGACGGAGCAGCCACACTTGCCGAAGCCGAGAGCAGAAGCAGACCCCGCTGGCAGCAGCCCCGCCTTCCTGACGCGCTGAGAGACGCGCTGCTATCTCAAGCCGAGAGACCCAGCACCGGCGCTTCTGGGCAGCCCTCGCAGGCAGCCTGGAATATCGAGAGCAGAGAAAGAGATACCATTCCTCATTCATCCTAAATTCCAGGTACAGAACTGAATAACCCCTCACAGAGAATTCTTTAGTTATTCACTTGGCAAAAACAAACTTAACTTAAACTGTAACTTTTTATTCCCGCCCACGCATTAGACTTAGGTCAGGTACACGGGGTAGGCGTATTTAGAAACACCAGTTGAGTACGTTTAGTCAAATGTATATGTGTATGTAAATATATTTTAATCATTTTAAACATCATATGGCTCAGAAACCATATCAATGTTTTTACAGTATTATTTTATACTATTGCTTTTAATGTATGCACTTTACTTAACTATAAGTATTGCAATAATATCGATCCATTTCTCATGTATGAGAAAAGAGACTGATCAATAAATAACACCTTTTATTGAACACGCCCGTCTCTTCCTTTTCTCTACATTCTGATGAGACTAAGAATGCACGTACTGACTGAGTAAAATAATTGCCTTGTGCTCACACGACTCTTGAGATTGACTCTTGATTAGGGGAGAGCAAAGTTGTCATGTTCTATGGTTGTCAGAAACTAAATCCCTTCTTGTCTAATCAGGGGAGGTAATTCTTTCCTGAACATTCGAGAAAGTTTCTAGCGAACTCTGAGCTTAGCTGGCAAACCCAAAAATTAAGTCTAGTATCGACAGTAGTAGACCTAGTTAACGTCTGGCCTAGGCCTTTACTGCTGTAGGTACTATTCCAATGCGCAGAGCCTATTGGGAAAATAGGAGCTACACTACATGGCGCCCAACGCGTTTGGAAAGGGCGATAAAACTAACGTAAGACATTTAGAGTAACTCAGTCGTGCTTTCTCACTCAGACCCCTTTTCCCAAATACTCCAAAGACGTCTGGAGTGGGTGAAAGGTTATATCCTCCAAAACCTCGCAGGAGGGAACTCCTATGTATGGTTCTTGGTCTAGTCAACGTTGAAGGATAAACAGTGTTCCAAAATATTGTGCATCTAATCTCTGTTTCCATAAAGAAACCTGATCTGCAAATTAACATAATACCATCCTGTCCGTAAAATGGGAGACAGTGATGAAGAAAGAGAAGCAGTTAGATTAGCAACTGAACTCGCAGATGCTGATGCTACCATGCAAGCAGCAGACCCGAATATAACACTCATTCCGGTCATTAAAAGGAGATCTATAACCTTAAAACTTATAGAAAATGGACTGACACCTAGAGGTGGCACAGTCATATTCGTAATTGAGGCACACGAATATCGGCAGACAGAGGTATACTATTCATGGATACATTTTCCAGCAGCTAATGCTGTAACAAAGTACTTCCACTATTACAAAGTAGAGGAACCTCCTAATGAGTACACTCCTTTCGAGAAGGTGGAAGTACCACTCAAATTCCAAGAGCATTTGCTCTTATTTGATGGCGCCCTAAAACATAACAATCACATTACAAGGCTCGGTCCTTTAGGAAGACCAGGAGCAACGTGGCCGGTCCTAGCCGGATACACACCACATCCAGACATCGATAGAATGCCTGCAGCAGAGCTGTTAATACAGCTAAAACAACTACTAAAAATTCATAGACAATTAGTTCAGTATGTAATGCGGACTTCTACAATTCAGCCAGCGATTAAACTTCCACAGCTGACCCCTCACCAGGGGAACACAAATAAAATTACACCACAGAACATCCAATCCTGCCTAGGTAAAGTTCCAGCTAAACGGGAACAAATACCATTCTGGCTGGCACAGAAAATAACCCAAATAGAGGCGGTGTTTCCTGACACCACCCCATTAGAAAAACACAGGATTCTGACTATATGTCTCCCAATGGGAATCGCACCACACATTGAGGACTGTGACACTTGGGGTACAGTCTTTGCTTCCATCTACACAAAAACGCACGGTGTCCCATCCATTTCGGTGATACCAGATGTGCTAAAACAAATTCAAGATGAATACGGTCCAGAACCTGCTTTAACTCTTGGTATGAAATTACTAAAAGACTTCAAGCAGGTCTCGGCTATATTACTAGCCAACATAAAAGGTGAAGCAGCAAACGTGGCGATCCGCCAGAGGTTAAAAGAGACAGATATAGCAGACCAACCAGCTGAAATTGCCAGAATCATAGAAAAATCCTATGAAGAACTAGGCAGAGATAGTCTAGGTGGAATACCAGTAAAACCGCAACTGACTACAAGTCCAGAAAAAATATTTTTTAATAATAATTCACCAAAAAAGAACTGGGATGGAAACAAACAATCCAATCCCAAAGAAAAGAAATTCCAGTCCAGAGGAAGGTCTCCGAGGCGAAGAGAGAAATCTCCAAACCTAAGACAGAGGTCACCGCAGAGTGACCCCTCTGGGAATAGATATAACCTTAGAAATAGGGATAATATTAAAAAACCTGATAGATATCAAGACATTGATACACGTCCCTCTCAATCTTTTCAGACTTCCTCACAGAAATCGGAAAGAAGAGGACGATCAGAAGAGCACGCCAAGTCCAAAGACAAGGAACCTGCTCAACAGAAAAAGAAATTACAATTTCCAAAAAAGAAGGTAGCCAGTATCAAGGTAGTTAACAATGCCGAGAATACTGAGGACACAACTGAAAAACGGAGAGTGGGCTCAGACAATGCTAGACAGCGCAGCAGAGGTGAGCATAGCTCGCAAAGTCCTTATGAATCATCTGGAGACAGTGGACACGAATGAATATCTTCAAGTGGAAACTGCAGATACCAGAGTTAGCAAGCCCCACAAGATATACGAGATAACATTACGTATAGAGGGAGATAAGACTAGGAAAATAAGGGGACTATTTTGGGATAACCTCTCCAAGGGCTATGACATCCTTCTAGCTGAAAAAGACTGGCCACCAGAGTTCGTCAGGGAGTGCCCTCATGGCGAAGAAGTAATTATGCCTGCCTTCTCGAATCAAATACCGATTCATAAAAAATATACACTTGCTAGAAAGTGGGCAGTGGCCTTAGCACCTGCTTTATATAAAAATCATGTAGGATGGGATGAGGATTCTCCTCCTCACAAAATCCAGTTAAAATCACAACCTACTGCACAAAGGCAGTACCCAATTAAGCAAGAAGCTAAAAAACAAGTAAATGAAATACTAGATCAGCTAGAATACCAGGGGGTGATTGAAACTTGCACCTCACAAATGAACAATCCTTTGTTTCCGGTCGCCAAACCAGACAATTCATACCGTCTAGTTTTGGATTACCGACACCTGAACACATGTTGCAAAACTTTTGCAGTGCAAAACTCACACAGTGCTGCACTAATGAATAACATAGTGCGCAAAAAATACAAAACAACCTTGGACATCTCCAATGGATTCTTTTGTCAAAACATAGCACCAGAGAGCAGATATTTAACTGCATTCTCAGTAAATGGCACTCAAAAACAATTCTGTCGGTTAGCCCAGGGGTACAAGAACAGCCCGGGGGTATTCTCAGCGAGAGTAACAGAATTACTACAACTATATGATGATGAAGCATTATCTTATGTCGATGACATTTACTTAACAGATGATGACTTGGAGACTCACTTGAAAAGGGTGAACACCATAATACTTGGGTTCGCTGCAGAGGGTTACAAATTCAACTTTAAAAAATCCAGAATTGCCCATCTAAAAGTTCTATACGAAGGATATGAATTATCAAGTATAGCCTGGTTGACAATTTTTCCAAAACTAGAAGAATTAAAAATCTAAAATATGAAAAGACGTATCCTCTGCCAATCGACATTCTGCCTCTACGACATTACGCCTGTGTAATCTACACAGACGGACATGCTCAACACTCCGTTTGGGGAGAACATGCATACAACCCCACATGTGAGATTACAAAAGAAGTGTGGCGCGGAGGTAAATTAAAACCTCTATTAACAAAATCACACTCAGTAGAAACTACTTCAGAAAAACAAACTGAAATAATGGCATTGAAAATGGCGCTAGATAATGCGGCTCGCGAATTCCCGACACTTATAGTGTCAGATTCATATTACTGCGTTAAATCATATAACAGCGATTTGCAGACATGGATTCAGAACGGTTACAAAGATGACACAGATGCACCAATAAAGCAGAGACTGCTCTGGGAACAAGTAGCTCTTTTGAAAAAAGAACTACCAAAGACTCACGTGACTCACTCACTGAGTCATCAGCGTGATGGCGTTCACGTTGTAGGGAATTCATTGGCTGAAGCAGCCGCAGCGGCAGCCACTAAACCGGCTCCCGTAGATCGAAAAAAGCGTACATTAAAATACATTGACGGCGAAACATTGCTGGCAGTGAAAACGTCATCAAAAGGCGACTGCTCAGCGTTACCGATCAACTATCCACTCAATTATACATACATAATCGATGCAAACTCCGTCCCTTTTGCTCGAATCCCTGGAGTGGGGGATAGAGTGATTCCAAACATGGACAGGAGACACTTGTTAATCGCAGACGCACATATGGGCGAGGGTCTTGGACACCTCAAACTAAAAGATTCTCTGGAAGATTTACAATCACGGTATTGGTGGCCTGGCATGAGCCTACATCATACCATGTTTGTAAAAAACTGCCCAAACTGCAACAGAAATCGCAGTGGGGAGAGAAAAAATAAAATACGGTGGAATCTGACTGCAGATAACATCACCACTAAAAAGAATGGCTTGCGATTAACATATACAGGCTAGTTTCCACTTATAATGTAGATCCTCAGCACTCGGCTGACGTCCGGACTGTTATACAAGATTTGCGAGTCTAAATGGCATATACGCTAAGAGCATGCTACGTTCGACCATTTCTTTCACTCAGGCAATCCAGCCTGGGGGGGAAACATGGCCAAATGAGCACAGCCCAGCGGGAATCTTCTCACTTCCTTCCTGAGGGTATGGGATGGTGTAAAGAAAAAACCAAGGCGGAAAGCAATCTATAATAGAAAGGATATTAGGTTCGGGAGCTGGGTGGGTCAAACATCTAATAAGTGTGCAACGTAGTCTAAATAACTTGCCAAGAAATTCTCTGAAGGGATTCAGTCCGTACGAATTATTATTCGGAACTAGGATGTTGATCTCTGACCTTGATAGTCAGACTTCAGTGGTAATAGAAAAAACCTTTGATGTCAAAGACCGTTTGGCTATTTTGCAGGACTTAAACAAAACAAGAAAAGACCTGAGCATCATACAGTTGAAACAACAGCCAACAACCACTGAAGAATCACCACCTGTCCCAGCAAGACCTGTCTGGATTCCAAAAGTCGGGGATCTAGTCAGGGAGAAGATCGCGGTAAAGAAGGAATTTGGGCCTTCTTACAGAAAAGCAGTTCCTGTCTTGTCTGTCAACGGGACAAGATCAGTTGTACTACCGCCACTTGCTGGAAAAAAGGAGAACCGAGTTGTATCCATCGACCTGGTAAAACCACAACATGTGGCCGATAACAAACAGTAGGCCAAGTGGACTCCCAATAAGTAGCAGAACACCAAGGTTTGCTACCAGTACAGAGGTCCTATCAAAGAGGCTCATCACATTCGAAACGCCTACAGAAGAACAACAAGGACTATGCAACAATGCAATAGAACTCAGACCTCTGAAAACCCAAATAAAGACATTTAGCAGAGACACACCAATCTATACTGAAGTACCAAGTGAAAATGCAAGAAACAAAAATCCTGAAGCAATTGGAACAATTGACAGAACTGCATCCGGGTACTTCATCAACTTCGATGATTCCTCTGAAGGCTTCAGTGAATCAAAGACACAGCCATCATCAAAATCCTTTAAAGTCAAAGCTAAGGAACTTTTGAAACATCTGAAAGAAACATATCTGGTTTCTCCATGGATTGAATTTTGGGTGGGTTTTGGTGCATTTATCCTCATACTTTGGCTCATCATGGTATTTACTTTGGGACGCTTCATTGAGGGAAAATATGCTAAAATGGACACAGCAAGTCAGAACATCAACTTGGTCCTCAAACCACACACATCTTCGCACGTCGAGAAAAGAGAACTTTCTTCAGAACTTTCTTCAGCCAACTTCACAGCAATTCCAATACCTGGTGGGGTAGCCTGGGACAACACTGACTATGAAATTTATGGTCCGGTCGAGATCCTGAAATATCCACACCAAATCAAGATCTCCTTGAGTGACTTTGCAAAACCAAACTCATTTGCTGATGATTGGGACTTTGAAAGTATTAACAATATGATGTCTGACTTAGTAATGTCTGCTAAATTTACAAAACATGATTATTTGCAAGGTTCTACAAATTATGATAGTATGTACTGCTATAACCACTATGGTAACCATTTCTTGCATAAATCTGCACAACCTAGAAATGTTTTAAATTATAATCAATGGGAACATTGTGCAACACCTCCAAAAGGGAGTTCAAGAACCGTTTATGACAAATATTCATACTTTCAAGGTTTTAACACAAGTAATGCTGAAACATTTTATTACAAATTGTCAAACAAGACAGGGATGAAAACTATGATAACCAACACAAAATTGATATATTCAGATTCATTCTTTGAAAAAATGAATACTTTTGGATTTGATTATTGGGACAAAAATGTTGATTTGAAAAGTGTTCGGGGTACAAAAGAATGGCAAGTACAGGGTTTAGAAGCTTTGTTTAGAGCCTGCATGATCCCAGAACAAATGATATTTTTAAATGACACTGTTCAACAAACTACCTGTCTTGGCTTAGCCAAAATTAAAGATTTAAATAACATGTCTATTCCAAAGCCAACAATGTTTAGCAATAACTCTGATACAGATGAAGAAATAGACATAAACCATATACTTAACCAAAACAGAACACATCCTGATTGGAAACAATGGTTAATCTGGCCCACAGATACAAATTACTGTCAAGATAGATTCCTGAATAAAACACAGGGTTTCAAAATGAACAGGCCAGACCCTAGATATCCCCAAAGACATCACCCAGGGATAATAACAACCTACAGTGTGGGCAAATTATGCCTTCAATGGCTTCAAACTTCCACACTGCCTGAAATTAAGCAACACCTAACTTTACTTACTGATGGTGCTGACTTGCGTGATTTCATAATGGGACCGCGCAAACAGCGTCAAAAGCGTTTCATAGCAGCCTCTGTATATGCAGCATACAATGAGGCCTGGAAGGTTACTCAAATTGAGACAGCAGAAAGAATACGGGAAATTGACCGTATTAATTTGGAAAAATCACTTTCTGTAGTGGACAATGGGTTAATGACTCTGTCCTCCAGAATTTTTTCATTGGACAGCATTGTGTCTTCAGCAATCGATATATTATCGCAAGACTTACTGTTATTACAACATGGTCAGTCACAATTGCGTTCTATTGTACAGCTTGGCTGGACGTTACAAAATCTGCGTTCAGGCTATGTGCCTTGGCGTTTAATCAACACAACGTCACTATTCCAAATCTTTAACCTTACTGATAGACAAATCGGTATGGCGCAAAAGGGTGCTGATTATACAATCTTGAGCATTGAAAAACTAGAAAGATTACCAATGACAATGTCAGAACGACCTGTCAGTGAATGGATAATACACGGAATCATAAATATTCCAATCTCAACCTTCAGGTTTCAATACTGCCAAAAATATATACAGGCTGGCATGAACGAGAAATTGGGAAAGGGGTACCTTAAAACAACTTGGAACCTGCCCTATTCACATGCATGTGTCAGTAATAAAGGACAGAAAGTGTTTCTTAGTGGCAACAATTGTGCTATGTCACTAAGCGGCACGCTTCTGTGTAACGGTATTAGTTTGCACGGAGCCTGTGAAGGGAATTCATACAACCTTTCATGTCACCAGCAAGGCGCACCTGCAACTGAAATAGAACCATTCTTTCAAAGACTCTATAATGGGAGTTACATTCTTATTGTAGACCGCAGATGTTGTAGTCTTATGCCCGGGACTCCTTATCTCGTCACTACGACGGCGAAGGTCAAGTGCTGTGGACGTTCTTTGTTCCCCAGCTCCTTTCCAGACAGGGAGGCAAGGGCATGGCCCAGTTTGAAAATTACTTCTATTCGAATAGACACTTTAAGCAGAATGAAAACAGTGCTTCTACAGACGCCTACAAGGCTCACGTCATCTAAAGAAACGTATGATCTACAAGTCGCAAGGACGACTGCAGAGATACATACATTATTATCAACTAATTCCCCCGTACATTTCGCGGAAATCCTGAGCGAAATCTTAAATATTTCTGATACCACTGGGGTCTCAAAGGTATTTAAGACAGTATTTTCGATGGCATTAACACCATCCAAAGCCATACTGGGTATTTTTCCAGATTTCGTCCATTCGATTTTTGGCGGACTTCCCCTGATCCTGGGACTAATTGCAGGAATCCTATTCCTAGTCCTTATTTTTCGTTATGGCAACCCATGTCACAGATCAAACTCTCGCGACAATGGAAGATACGATCCTAGCCATTGGATACCGGGACCGGATATCAAAAATCCTGGGACTCTCCCGGCTTAGAGACCTAAACATGACTTGGTTTCTATCATTTCGACCAATGTGGCAAAGGTGTGTTTTACCTGTACTAAGGTGTCTGCTATGCGGAGAAGAATGCGTGTTAGACACCTGTCTGACGCTACAATCGGATGCGCCGGTGGATGCAGATACACTGTTGGTTCCTACCAAGGTTCACGCTTTGTGCTGCCCTCAAAGGCTGCCAATCCTGATGACGGCATTCCTGGAATCTTCACCACTACGATTGAAGGGTAGTGAAGTTCAAGATGAAAGCAGCATCGAACAGGTACGACCTTCTGTCAGTGATGCAAATCAGAATGTCAATGGAGACAATCATGCGCACGAATGCATGGTTACACCTATTCCCGACTTAGTGGAACTTTCCCATGAAGCTGTTGACAGTTTTTTCGAAAGCCTGAATGATATGATGTTCTCTCCGGAACAGAAATAGAGACTTTTGAGTAAACTCGCACACGGCGTTCCCTGAATTCGGCCTTCAACTTTAAAAATAAAGTCACATGAACAATTACAATCCAGTTCACGGACAGCGATTTTTTCAGCAAGCCCCTAAAATATTTTTCTATATATTTTTTCCCGGGACACTGATCTTCTGCTTAAAGTAAGAAACTTTTCCTAGAGAACTAAGGCCCACATGCATCAAAGTAGATTGCATTCGCAATCGTCATTTTTCTGAGAAAACGGGCGTTTGCGAATGCAATCTACTCGTTTGTGATGCATCATTTTTTCTGTGCATTTTCGGTGTTTTAGAAATCCTATTTCTGTTTGCGAGTCCTTAAATGACTCGCAACGGATGCGAATCGGTGTTGAAATGGAAAAATGGCTATGCATCAAACTTTAGAAGAAGCGAATTCTGTAGAACTCGCATTTAGCATTTCTAAAATTTAGAACAAGTGAGAGTTGGTGTAATTTTGTCGCAGACTTTGAAATGTTTGTACTGTGGGCGGTATGGAAGTCGTGACAGCAATTAAAAGTGTCAGAGTGCATTTCCAAAGTGTGTGAATGATGTAAATTGTCAGGGCATGTGCTGATCTACTGCGACCTATGACCTTTTGAGAATGTCAGATGTAATTTGTGTTTTTCTCCAAATAAGCCTGCATTTGCACAGGTTTTGGTAGTGTGTTTGTGTGGAAAAAGAACACATTAAAAGGGTGAGAAATGTTGCTGCTTGAAAAATATTTTTCACATTATGTACTGTGTTTGTCACTTTTAAATGTGTTTGTATTGCAACTTGAGAGTGTCTTTCAATTTTTATCTCCTATATCTGCATGCACTGTTAAGGGTTGCAAACCAGCTCTTCTTATGGTCTTGCTGATTGGCAGCTCCCCTATATAAGGCAGGGTATGGCTGCATCCACTGTTGCTGTGTTCCAGAGAGCAAACAGGAGCCTTTCACAATGGCAGCACTTTTCTTCCTTGCACGCCGCCACAGATTGAGAATAGGAGCAGGTTTGAGGGGAAGGCAGATAGTTGAGAGAATTTTTAGACTTAGGATTACTTTGCTTGGTCAAACTGAAGACCAAATATATGATAGGTACCGGCTTACTGGTGAATTAATAATTGATTTAATTAATGATTTGGATCCCTTGTTGCAAAGGGAGATACGCAGGACAAATGCTATCCCTACTCATGTTCAAGTCCTGTGTTGTCTACACCTGTTAGCGTCTGGTTCTTTTCAGGGGGTGGTAGCTATTGCTGGTGGTGTATCCCAGAGCTCTCTGTCCAGATTTTTCAACTCTTTTTTGGATGCAATGTTAAGTAGAATTGGTCATTACATAAAGTTTCCTTCTTCTCAACAAGATTTACAGAGAACTAAAGTGGATTTTTATGGTATGGCACAATTTCCTCATGTGATTGGATGTGTTGATGGGACTCATGTACCTATTTGTCCTCCATCTGAAAATGAGTACATACACCGTAATAGGAAACATTTTCATTCTCTGAATATTCAAGTGATATGTAACTCCAAGACCATCATAACTGACATAGTGGCTAGTTACCCAGGGAGTGCCCATGATTCTTACATTTTCAAACATAGTGCAATACATGCCAGACTTTTAGCAGGACAGTTTGGAGATGGTTATTTGCTAGGTAAATGGTTTTCTCTTTTTCAAATTTATATCTTGTCCTTCTGTCACACTTACCAAGTAATATATATCTAAAGTAATTGTTGGTTTTTTTTGGTTATAGGTGATAGTGCCTATGGAGTCAGGTCATACATATTGACTCCATACCTGAACCCAGCAAGTAGAAAGGAACAACATTACAACCAGTCACATAAGTCAACGCGTAATGTAATTGAGAGAACATTTGGTGTGCTTAAATCAAGATTTCGCATACTACATAAGACTGGTGGTAGTTTGCAGTATAATCCAAAAACATGCTGTAAAATTGTTGCAGTCTGCGCCATGCTGCACAACTTGGCAACTGAGAGAGGCATACCTTTGGAAGAAGAAGACATGTTACCACCAAATGACAATGATCCCCAGCAACCCCCAGCAAGACAACATGGACCAGAGGCTGCAGAAGGACGGATGAGGAGAGCAGAAATTACACAGAATTATTTTTGAAAAGGTAACATGCTTTATTTTCATTTGTTTTCAAAGAAAGGAATTATGTACTATGTAACCAAAGACATGTACAGAATATACAAAGAAAATTTTTGTAATTTTTCAGGAAAAAAACAACAGGCCTCTGTCTATTCATGAGGACCTTCATTTCAGTCAATGAGTTAATGTGAAAAAAAATTATTCATGAAAAAAGCCTTTAACAAAGAGGTTGCTTGTGCACTACTTTTTACGCCCACGCACACCCAAAGCCTTTGCATTTTTATTTCCTTCATCCATCACCGTGTGGCATCCTTCCTTAGCAAATCTAACACTTCTTCTTGACCCACCAAAGATACCTTCTGGTGGATTAACTTTTTTCCCACCCATAGCACTATCATCCTTTGGTTGAGTAATTACAGGTATATTAACACTGTTACAAGCATGCTCTAAGGAAACCTCTCTCTCCATTCCCCTTCCTATTGCCACAAATGAAGCATTAATTTTATCATGTATTTCGGCATTTTGCTTGCAAATTTTGACTAATGAATTGGAAATTCTTGATAACAGTCTGTTCTGGCCATGTAAGGTTGTCTGTTGCCTAAGGTGCCTATGAACACTTTCCTTATGTTGCAATGTCATTACTGTGCAAATAGATTCCAATGATTTTGCTATACAGTCCATTTTTTCAACAGTAGCCTCTTGGGTGTATTTGAAATCATCAGCCATCTTCTTCATAGTGCTGTGGATGCCTGCTATGTTTTTGCACATAAACTTCATGTTTCCTTTTATAATTCTAATGTCTTTTCCTTGCAGACGCTGTATTTTTAATATTTTATCCTCAACAAGACTTCCAGTGGTGGAACCCTCCTCAAACATGGACACTGTTGAGGACCTTGGACGCCTTCTAAAAAATTGGCTTTGCCTCCTTCGCCTACTAGGCCTGGCATTGTTGGCTGTTGGTGTGGGGTCTGGTGTTGAGACTGCATTTCTTTGAGTACTTTCATCCTCTGATTCAGTTTGCATTAATTGGCGTACTCTATGCCTTTCATTTAATGTCTCCTGTGCTGTTGATGTACTTGGCATGTTGGCATCCTCATTTATTTGAATATCTAAGTTAGTGAAATCTCTTAAATCTTGCTCTATCAATTCTTGTAGTAATTCTGTGAAATAAAAACAGATATTTTGATTGGAAAGTGCTTTGCTGTGATTAATAAAGAAATTAATTGTACCTCATGGATGTTGTGTAAATAAATTTTGGATATTTACAAACATATCTGTTGTTATGTATTTTTGTATGAGATGTAAAACTTTTGCATGTCAAGCAGTGCTTTTAAAAAACTACATTAACCATGATGCATTACTCTGACCAATCTAAATTCCCTGTCAGAAAGGCAAGTAGGCGTCTAAATGTAATGAACCAAGCATGTCAATGTTGCAACATTCTTCCATCTACTGGCTTCACTATGGTACTTAAAAACTATATCATTCATACACTTACATTATCAAACACATGTTAACTTACCTTCAGAGGGAGTGATGAGGTCTGAAGTGTCTATGTTTATGACACCAACAACTGCCTCAGTCAGAAGTGTCCCTTCCACGAGGTCATCCAAAGGGGTTGTTGGTGTGTCTTTGGGGGGGCCACCTCCAGTTTTGTTTGCTGATTTTATTCTTGCAGCTATCTTCTCCTTAGCGCGACTGCACAAGTCATACCAGCGCTTCTGTAAATTGCAGATTTCCCTGTGAGCCACTCCAACTGCATTCACCTTTGACTGAATGTTGAGCCACATATTCCTTTTTACAGCATCAGGCACTTTGTGAGACAGTTTCCCAAACAACTGTTCATGCCTGTCTGTCACCTCCTCAATCAGAATTTCAAGCTCTTTTTCAGAAAATTTGACTTTCCTTTTCCTGGAGGGCCCCTCTGCCTCTTGATTTTCCATGTCCTTCCTTCTCAAAAACACACACTGCAGCAATAACCAACCTTCCTCACCAAGGTCTGAGATCAACTGCCAGAGCTACATTCAAAGGGAACATCAGGTGTCCCTGATTGCCTTCTGTGGCTCCCAGGTAATGAGACTGCATCAATTCATCAACTGTGCTGTTTTCGCATTTTGCGAAATCGCAAAATGCGATTTCGCGTTATGCGATTTCGCAAAATGCGGAAAAAGCGCGAATCGCATTTAATTGCGACATTTTGCGAAACGCAAAAAAAACGCGAAAAAGTTGCTGCATACCATTTTGTGATTTCTTATTTGCAATTCCTTAAAAAATGCAAATAAGAAATCGCAATCTCCCACTTTGATGCATGTGGGCCTAAGATTTCTATTTTTAGATACTTTATATAGACTTTAGCTGCCCGCTGGTATGTTCACAAATATATTTTATTATGTGATGAAATGGTCTCGAACTTCCTTTCTGTATAGCCATATTAAGAGCCATTTCATGTGTATTTCTCATATACCAAAAAGCGATAATGCATAACAATGCGTGTTTACTTTTGCATTTTATTCATAGCTTAAGTGCATACAATATATATGACTGCAATTTTTCAGTATATTTGAAAATTTCAAAATGCATTTATGTATTTTGGGGTGGTAAGTTATACACTATACTCTATAGTATGTTGTACTATGTTATACTATGCATAGATTAGTAGATATGACCATAGTTAGCGTGGAGTGGGTGTCGTGTATTTCTATAGGTTCTGAATCGATCCCCCTAATCCTGACCCTATTCTGGTTAAACTAACTAGCTAGTTAACTAACAGTCAGCCCATGAGGCAAGAACAGCCCCCATGATGCAGATACCGTTATCTGACGCAGTCACACTACGGCACAGGAACGTGTTATCTGATTAGGTCATAACACTTGAGATCTAATTAGACAAGCGACATTCCTCCAGCCCCTGATAAGGCATACGACGTTCTCATAACAAATCAAACCTATGACAACCTGGATAATCCGTGCGGCCATTGTTTTGATTTCACAGAGAACTTTTGCAAAAGAATGTGCTAACGAGCAAGTCGTATGACATCTTTATTGACGTACCTATGTCCATCCTTACGTCAATCTCGGCACCTTTAAGGTATAAATATTGCCGACCTTGCCCTATGCAAAGACACGCGTGGTGACAAGACGGAGCAGCCACACTTGCCGAAGCCGAGAGCAGAAGCAGACCCCGCTGGCAGCAGCCCCGCCTTCCTGACGCGCTGAGAGACGCGCTGCTATCTCAAGCCGAGAGACCCAGCACCGGCGCTTCTGGGCAGCCCTCGCAGGCAGCCTGGAATATCGAGAGCAGAGAAAGAGATACCATTCCTCATTCATCCTAAATTCCAGGTACAGAACTGAATAACCCCTCACAGAGAATTCTTTAGTTATTCACTTGGCAAAAACAAACTTAACTTAAACTGTAACTTTCTATTCCCGCCCACGCATTAGACTTAGGTCAGGTACACGGGGTAGGCGTATTTAGAAACACCAGTTGAGTACGTTTAGTCAAATGTATATGTGTATGTAAATATATTTTAATCATTTTAAACATCATATGGCTCAGAAACCATATCAATGTTTTTACAGTATTATTTTATACTATTGCTTTTAATGTATGCACTTTACTTAACTATAAGTATTGCAATAATATCGATCCATTTCTCATGTATGAGAAAAGAGACTGATCAATAAATAACACCTTTTATTGAACACGCCCGTCTCTTCCTTTTCTCGTACTGACTGAGTAAAATAATTGCCTTGTGCTCACACGACTCTTGAGATTGACTCTTGATTAGGGGAGAGCAAAGTTGTCATGTTCTATGGTTGTCAGAAACTAAATCCCTTCTTGTCTAATCAGGGGAGGTAATTCTTTCCTGAACATTCGAGAAAGTTTCTAGCGAACTCTGAGCTTAGCTGGCAAACCCAAAAATTAAGTCTAGTATCGACAGTAGTAGACCTAGTTAACGTCTGGCCTTTACTGCTGTAGGTACTATTCCAATGCGCAGAGCCTATTGGGAAAATAGGAGCTACACTACAGCAGCACTTCAGCTTGGGAATGGTCTCTCCTCAGTTTCTTCAGGTTCCTCTCCTCAGTAAAGGTTTCTTCTTGTAGTCTAAAAGTGATCTAATTTCATGGGATTAGGGTCCCAATATTTATACCCCAAAATCCTTTGTTCTCTGAGGGGAGAGGGTCCTGTACCTAGTCCAAACCAGTTCCTGAGCACTTTGTTTACCAGACTTCTACTTTCCTTTCACAGTGCAGGGCAGAAACATCAGATGCCCCACAGGAGGTGGAGCCAGCATTGTGAAAAGCAGGCACAGCCCTATTCAAGGTTCAGGTGCAACTCCTCCCACCCATATAGACGCAGATCTCTCTATTCACCACTGGGTGACTCAGCCTGTCTCTTGGAATCCCCCAGCCCTGTTACTTCATTAAACCAGAAATAGGAATACATATCCTAGCAGAGGCAGGTTTGAAAGGTTAGGCAAGCAAATACCTACTTTCTAAAAGTGATATTTGCAAACACAGAATATTAAAACCAACTTCACTAAAAGATGTATGTTATTATTCTGAGTCCAGGCATACTAAACTCGAATTTCTACCATGTTCTCTGAGCTTGTTAGGATTATAAAATGTAACAATTCTAACAGTCCATTCTGGCCTATGGAGAACAGGTATCCTTGCAATAGTGAAAACGAAAATGGCTGTAATCCACTATTAGGACATGCCACACAAACCAGGGTGTGTCCTTCCTTATACTTACAATGTACCCTGCCCTTGGGCCTACCATAGGTGTGACTGATATGAAGAAAAGGGAAGGTTTAGGGACTGGCAAGTTGGTGCACTTGCCCAGTCAGCATGACAGTACCAGATTGCATGCAGGCTCTGCAATGGCAGACCTTAGACACATTTTACAAGGCTGCTTCTGTGGGTGGCGCAACCAGTGCTGCAGGCCCACCAGCAGCATTTGGATTTACATGCCCTGGGCACACTCAGTCCACTAAACAAGGGTCTGACAAGTAAACCAAATAGCCAAACATGGAACCACTGATTCATACATCAATTTACAATAGGGAGCACTTGCACTGTGGCACTGGACAGCAGTGGCACAGTACGCAAAGCATCTAACACCAGCAAAAATACATGAGGCAATAGCAAAAATGGAAGGGAGAACCAAGCCAATGGTGCCAGGTCTAACAGGAGCCATTTGGGGTCCACTGACCTCCCTGACCTCTGCAGCCATGTGCTGACTGAGGCAGGGTGGAGAGGGGCAGGTTACCTTCTCCAGACTGGGTACCACCTAGGAAGGGTCCACTGTCATCAGGGGTTCTGTCGAGCTAGGCCTGACTATCTCTGGGGCAGTTCCTTCACAAGGGGTAGGGTCAACTCCCTGAGGAGGCTGTCCCTCGCCTAAAGTATGGTGGGAGGGAGACTTTTCTTCCTCCCCAATGCTCTCTGTCTGAATTGAGTGATCCATAGTTTCACGCTTCACAACATTAAAATCTGTCTGTGTTTGGGCTGTGGCCCTCACAGCCATACTAACCTTTTCAGGAAGGCCTACCATCCTGGAATGGGCCTCTTTTTGTATCTCAGCCCAGGCTGAGATCTCTAGATCATTGCCCAGTAAACAATCTTCAGGCAAGTTTGGTGACACTGCCACTCTCTTGGGGCGAGTGACTCCTCCCAGCTAAGATTTATTCCTGACATGGTGTCAGGTGCCCTCGAAAACATCCACCGGAGCCGACGATGTACCCAATGCCCCTCCGACTCAGCCGTCACCCGAACTACAAATTCAAGGTAGCGTCTAAACCGGGGGGGAAAGGGGAAGTGGAGAGAAAAAGAGAGACAGCCTTGGTCGAGAATTGTAATATATTCTCTGTAGTTGATAGTGGTGTCTTTAATAACTGCACCTGGATAAAGACAAATGAATACTAAACACAAGGACTAAACCACATTCTAAACCTTTCTCATTATCTAGTCACTGCATTTACCCGTATCAATCTTGGCTTTAGCTTCTCTCTTGATGATTGTTGTGATTCCCAGTTAACCACCTTGGTGCTAGGGTACAGAACAATAGTGTTATTATCGCCCTGATGAGTTTTCAGTACATTAACATAACATTTTAGACCTGCTCTTTACCTGGTAGTAACTGTGGAAGCTTTTATATTGTTCAACTGAATTTCTGAGTTCGTGTAAATGCGTATATCAAAACGTTAAATGACCAAACGCATGAGTTCCTTCACAAGCTGCTAGAACAGTCTGACAACTATGAGTTGTTTGCACTTAAATACTGAATTGACCTTACAGTTCCTTCACTGCAGTTCATTACTCAAAGGAAAAACCAAAATAAACAAGCCTGACTGGTTTTCTTCGAATTTCTTCTCCCCGCGTCAGACGAAGTTTCATCCCACGTTGTGCATGCGATAACTCGAAATTTTAAGTGAAAACTTCTTATCGGGAAAAACTGCTTTTGAGTTTCAAGTTATTCGGAAGATTCTTTTCAGAGTCCAGGTAAAGGCGTGCTTCGTCCTGCAGAAACACAGTTGAAGTGCGCAGTTCTAATTACGAACACGCACCTTGCCTTCATCTGCAGTCGCGTGACGGGCAAACACTAGACCGCTAACCTTTGTAGGCAGCGTCTGTACCGCACCACCATGTTTGATGGTAAATGAATTCCGTATACTGTTTAAGCAGTGTCTTAATGTGAGTATGGGGATCGTACACCCTTTCTTCCTGAACTGACGGCTAGTATGTCTACGCTGGCGTTGATTCTGACTACCTTTAGTTCTAGCCACTGAGTTCCTGACACATGGCATGATCTGTCTTTACTCCATCAATATTGATCACCTGGTATGTAAACCCAGATACGAGCTGTTCTGGGGGCCCTAGTCTCAACGTCACCATGGTGACACTAGCCCCTATATCCATATAGGCCACAGCTGTCTGACCATTGATGTGGGGCTCTTGTCTGTACTTGCCCTAGGTATTGGGACACACAGTGAAATTAGCAAACCCCATGCCACCATCACAGACTAGAGTTGCTGTAGTAGGGGACCTGGTTAGGCCAGAGTCCACCTGAGTTCTCCAAGAAAAATCAACCAAATGTTTGGGGACACTCCCACCACCTGGGGGATTACTACTGGTAGTAACAGGAGGTGTTGGAGTATTACTTGGAGGAATATTTTCCTTATTGCTGGCTTTTGGGCAACTGTTGTCAGTTTTCCAGTAGCCAGGTTTCTTACACACATGGCAATACAGTTTCTTGGAAGGAGTTAAGGACCCACCCCCTTCAGACGATTTTTGGGGCCCTGGTGTGAATTTATCTTTAGATTTATCCCCACCTTTCTCTTGTGGCTTGGTAGAATCTTTCTTCTGGTCACCACCCTGATTTTTAGGCCTTACCCTTGTTCTGACCCATTTGTCTGCCTTCTTTCCCAATTCTTGGGGAGTGGTCAGATCAGAGTCCAACAGGTACTGGTGTAAAAGCTGGTTCTGACAATTATTAAGGATCTGCTCCCTCATAATCAAATTATACAATCCTGTAAAGTCTTACTCTTTGCTGCCCAGTAACCATCCTTCCAGAGCCTTAGTAGCACAATCAACCAAATCTACCCAGTCATGAGTCTGAGCTTTTTGGGTGTCTCTGGATTTCACCCTATACTGTTCAGTGGTTAGGCCAAACCCATCAATCAGAGCATGCTTTAAGACCATGTAATTGTCAGCATCCTCTACTCTTACAGTGAGTAGCTTGTCTCTACCTTTGTCTGCAAAGGAGAGCCACAAGATAGATTGCTGCCCACTGCCCCTGGGGTACATTCTGTACTTTGCAGGCCCTCTCCAGTGCAGTCATCCATTTGTGGATGTCATCCCCATTCTGATGGGGGGGACAATCTTGCTTAGGTTTCTATGGTCACGAGACCTATCCCTACCACTAGGGATATTGCTGCCACCATGGGTCTCTAGTCCCATCTTTTTTCTCTTTTCCTCAAGAGCTAGGGTCTCTTTTTCTAAGGCTACTTCTTGTCTCTTTATCCTAAGCTTGGCTTCTCTCACCCTAGCTTCATGTTCCCTCCTCTGAGGAGAAGTTCGCCTCCTATGAGCAGAGGCAGAAGACCCTAAAGATGAACCAGTTTGGTCAGATTCCACTGAAGGTGATCTTTCCCTTCTAGGCCCATGATCAGGTCTACGTGGGGGGATGGAGAGAAGTCCATTATGGCCCACCTCAACTCTTTGTATACTTGGATTCCCTAGGTTGTCTACTGACATCAACCTGACCTGCATCCTCATCATCATCAGAGTACTAGTGGGGCACCCCACTAGGTTCCGCTACTGTTGATGGTTGCACCCCATCCCCATCACCTAGTTTATCATGATCTGATGCTTTTTCCAAGTCATCTAACACTAATAGTTATATCAAGTGTTGGGTGGTGGGACTTTGTCCTTGCTTTAATTTTCTTATGACACACAAACCCCTTAACTCTTGAAAAGAGAATGTGTCATATTTAGATTGCAGCACTGGGCTGTCATCTTGAAGAGACACACTAGGTCCTGCCTTTAAAGCCATGACTAGTGAGGTGTGGTGTGTGCACCTACCTACACTACTTGGTTTCCTACTAAACCTCTCTAGGAGTTGTAGTCAGGGGGTGCTAAGCCCTTACCACCTGCAACTTCTAAGTTCAGTAGAACTTATGTATTATAAGCTTGATTTATATGTACCTACTGGTACCTTGATGTGATTTTTCAAATTATATTTTCAAGAATATCTGGTAAAACAATGCAAGCTGTAATCCCACACACTGCACACTAATGTGAGAAATTGGCCTGGCATATGATGTCCACTATTCTAGTGGGCACCTTGCACCAGTCCAAACGACCCTTATTGATGGTAGGTTGTAAAGTCAACCTTATAGAAAGCTATTCTAGTGGTAGCTGTGGAGAGCAGCCTTCAGACTAAGACTTAGAGGCGAGTTAAGCAAGTTGTTTTACCAGTATATAATCGCTTGAATGACCAAATGAAAGTACACCACACAGGGTATATATCAAATATATATGTATTTATTCTAAACACAACCACTCTGGTCTCTTTATGAGGCTAGAGGTAAAAGTACAATACAAGGAACTTAATTAGCATACAATAAGTTGCACAGTATCAGTTTTGCCCTAGGGGCCTCACAAACCATATACTAAAATAGTGGTATAAGAACCACGTGAGGGATATAAATCAGGCCGAGGGCCTGTAGAACCGCTGTGGCTACCAGGAACCGCCTAAGGTTAGGACACAGGAGGCCCATGGGGGATGTGTGCAGTGTCTAAACACAGCCGCGGGTCACCATTGACTTTCTATGTAGAATGAACAAGTTACAATTTTAAAGATTAAGGAAACTTAGAGGTTAACTGCGATGGAACCCTTTTAGACTTAGACACTTCGAGAGTCAAGACTCACAGGAGCACCGGAGTACTCGTGTTACCTCACCCAGGGAAGCCGGGTGCATAAGTGTCTTTTGGTGTCTGGTTTCGTCGTCAATTCCAATGGAGAACTACGAAGAAGTGCTGCAGGCGTCCAGAGGAAAAGTGACCGGGTAGATCCAAGAGTGGATGGGAGATCTGAAGGACCTGAAAGCAGAGGGGACAGAGTCTGGGTCACTTACCAGTGACCAGGAAGGCGATAGGAAAATGCCAACCGATGTGGGGGGATTTCAGGTGATAGAGGTGAAGCTTGACTCTTCAGCCACGAGGACCAGGAGGCATCGACGATGACCAGGAGCTGTATTTAAGCTGTCCCACAAAGGATGTCGAGTGCTGCAGCGTCGAAACCTGAATTGGACCCAACAAGCCTTTGCAACAGCAACCCACGCAAGATGACAAGAATGGCTTCAGTTCAGACCAGCAAGGTCTGGGGGGCTCCACCTTTGGAGAGGAGTCAGAGTACGTCTGGGGCATCCAGGAAAGCCCAAGAAACAAAGGATTGTCCTTTGTGGGGACCCACTAGCCAATGGACTAGAGAGCACAATGGAACCTCGAGCGGAAATGCACAAAGCGGGCCCACGGAGCACTCGTGGAGTGTAGGCCTCTGAGCTTCGGTGCAAAAGGTGCTCGGGGCAGGTGCTTCAACTACCCAAATGCACAACTTCGGGAAACTTTGGGAAGTAGGTGCCTTTGCAAAAATGCAGGATGTTCAGGAGTTCTGGTCCACGTCTCTCGTGTCAGCTACGAGTCTCATCTTTGCTAGGGTCTCGGGTCAGCTTCAGAGATATCTGGAAGTCCCTGTTCTGTGTCGCAGATTCTTCGGGATCCGGCGGGAGCCTCGAAAATGCAGACCGGCAAAGATACTTCTTGGTGCCTGTTTGAACAGGCAGGTCACTCCTTGACCCCAAGGGAGATTCTTCCTTCTTCCAGTCGATATGGAATATCGAAGGTCCAGGATATATGTTTCAGAGTTTCGTCCAGGGTAATCTAAAGTCCTAGTGACTGGGTTCCTATACTTATACCAAGTTTAGGGTATGGACTAACTCTAGGGTTCCACCTATGGGAGGACCTGGGGAGGGGGTGGTTACACCCCTTCCCCTTTGGCCAGTTCCGCGCCAGAGCTGGGGCAGAGTGCCCCAGCAATCGGTTTGAACTGGGAAATGCATGGATCACCTTGTGTGCCCCAGGCAGTGTCTAAAAAGTATTCACTGAACCTTGCCCCAATACACTAAATCCTGTCTGAGGAGGTGCTAGCGCCTTCCTGGACAGGAAACCTATTGTCCAGCCCTTCCCTGCCGGAGTTTCTTCCAGCAGCAGGAGGTCAGACTTGTGTCTGTTGCAGCAGAATCCATTTTGTGATGCTGAGGCTCTTGTAAACTTTAACCGGGTATACCAGTATCATGCAGACAAAGGGGTGGGTTTGCCTTAATTAATCCGCACATCTACTCGCTTGTCATGAGGAGGAACAGTTTCTTGGTTATACATGCGATCAGTACGGGGTGCTACCTATGATGTGCATCATCTACCCACTGAGATATTGCTTGAGTCAGAGAGTCAAAGAATTCTGATCTATCAATTTCAAATCTATATCAGAGCACACCCAATCACTATATCTATAATCCAACTATTGTAACACACATTGATAGTTCTACAGATACATGAATTCTTTCAATGCTGTAGTTCAGGATTCCAAATTGTCAATCTAAAGAAGGGATTCAGTCACACTCTTCAATCAGATCCATGAGTTTTTTTTATTTTCCAATCATAGCATTGTTGATAAAGCAGCAGCCGACGCGCGTTTCGCCCACAGGGCTTTTTCAAGGCTGCAATGAAATGAGGTGTACACTAGTTTTAGATATTATATTCCCATTGTTCAAAGTAATGTACACATATTGATTGGCCATTTTAAGTAACAGATCTGATTTTTAAAAAGCAAGTGATAATCTCTCGTGAAGAGATCAGTTACATTAACAATTTTGACCACACTGTGATTATACTAAATATTAAAACCATGTATGGAGAGAGAATATTCAAAAGGTATACATTAAAGATTCTCCTCATCCAAAGAGTCCCATCTATGCTGGTGGTAACGGTCAGTAAAACACTTAAGAAATGCAATAATAGAAACACCTCATCAAATTAAGGTGAAGTGCATGATCATTATGTGACGTGAAAACAGCCATGACTTTTGACCACCACATAACCATCACCAAGTATGTCATTAGTTTGAAATTACTCTTTCCCATTCTCACCTTCAGAATAGGAGTAGGATCCAAGAATTCAAATAATGTCATAAGTTCAAGTGCAAAAAATGATGAGAATCGAACATGTAGAAGTGATGTCGGTAAAATAACTTTGTGTTTCTGTAAAGAGAAGTGATTTGGAGACTATTACCTCCATCACTGAAATTCATAATCGTGCATATTGTGTCTACACTTGTGTAGACCCTTAAAAAACATTGCTAATAAAATTCATCAATCTAATCAGAGAATAATTCCAATTATAAATCGTGCCTCTCTTAAATCTTGTGCCTCCATTGGCAACTTGTGTTGAAAATTATTAATGTGCACATGGCAATAATATTTGTTTATCTCTATCGTCTGTTGACCCAGCATTTTAAATATCTTATTGTACGCACTTGCTGAGTAGTGCAAGAAAAACGCGATACATCATACGGAGCCAATGTAAAAAGAACTCATGAAAGCCTTACCCGAGGTGAGAAAGCGTCCAACATTCATTAATTATTTCCCTCAGTTTATACGTCGTGAGTTGTGTTAGGCGTTTCTCTCATGAATTATATCCCTGTGCCGATCCTGATATATCGCGCAATTAGGGGAAGTCGTCTGGATATGTCCAGAGGAAGGAGCGTGCACAGAGCATGAAAAGAAAAAAAACGGGGAATGTCGATCAGAAAGACGATTGAGCCTAACCCCAGACAAGTTGCTCTGCCCATTTACTTCTTGGAACTAACCCGCCGTACCAATGGCATACTCTGTGATAATACACGCATTTCTAAGCCTACCTTCATTTAGTTCCAGATTCTCCTCGTCCGTTGTAGTACTGGCATAAGTGAGCCCCGCGTCCGTGGTACCGCCATTGTTTTAAGCTCACACGGCATTAACGATGTGCTGTGAACATCAAGGATGGACTAGCGACCAATCTTTGCTTACTTAGTGTTTTGAGAATGGCCGCCATTTCCTAGTGGGCGATAATTAATGACTAAAACAGTGATACTACTTGATAAGTGTCATCGGAAGGCCTGTTTTTAAATGAATACATTTTGTAAATAAATGTTCAGCATCTTCTGACTGAATATCCGTGTTAATAATTTCCAAAGATTGAAAATCCAATTATTGGAATAAAATATGTGCTTTGCACATATTATTGATGTATATAAGATCACATCAAAAAGTGCAATTTAATCTGAATAAAAGAAAGGCACTTGTGATAAAGGACCAAGGTCAATGGTCAATTGCGGTAAAATATTCTGTAATCCACCAGCATACATGAAGAACTGTTTGGTTACAAAAGGAGGAGTTTGAGTATTCCCAAAGAGAGAGAGATAAACTCAGTGTGCATTGGTCCCCTTGAAGAAACAATACAAATACATCCTTTGTGATGTACAAATTAGAGAATTCTATTTCAGCACTTTGTCTTAGTTCTAATTGTCAATACCAGACCACACTGTTTACACTATGCCAATCGTATGTCAATTATTCATATTCATACAGACATTAAACGACAAGCTCTTAGTACATTATAAAGGACACAGTGTATACTAGTAATGCATTTGCAAATGAAAATCTGGGTATTGGCCTAGATTGTTTTAAAACCCAATTCGTGAGTATGAGGCATTATTGGAGAATAACTGTCCAGTTATCTTCCTAATAAGGCACATATATCTTTTTATAGGAACTCATGTAAGTCCTTTACAATGTTGATCCCATATTCTACAGCCCGTAGTTTAATGATCCAGGTACTTTCCAGTTTCCGTAAACAAGATGTTTTATCACCACCTCTTAAACCCATATCTAAACTATCAATGTCATGAAATGTAAGCTTCTGAAGGTCATTCGGCTTATGCATTTTATTGAAATGTACCGCCACATAATGATCATGCACTCCACCTTAATTTGATGAGGTGTTTCTAATATTGCATTTCTTAAGTGTTTTACTGACCGTTACCACCAGCATAGATGGGACTCTTTGGATGAGGAGAATCTTTAATGTATACCTTTTGAATATTCTCTCTCCATAAATGGTTTTAATATTTAGTATAATCACAGTGTGGTCAAAATTGTTAATGTAACTGATCTCTTCACAGGAGATTATCACTTGCTTTTTAAAAATCAGATCTGTTACTTAAAATGCCCAATCAATTTGTGTACATTACTTTGAACAATGGGAATATAATATCTAAAACTAGTGTACACCTCATTTCATTGCAGCCTTGAAAAAGCCCTGTGGGCGAAACGCGCGTCGGCTGCTGCTTTATCAACAATGCTATGATTGGAAAATGAAAAAAAACTCATGGATCTGATTGAAGAGTGTGACTGAATCCCTTCTTTAGATTGACAATTTGGAATCCTGAACTACATCATTGAAAGAATTCATGTATCTGTAGACCTATCAATGTGTGTTACAATAGTTGGATTATAGATATAGTGAGTGGGTGTGCTCTGATATAGATTTGAAACGGGTATACCAGTATGTACATGTCCTCTCTCTAGAAGGGTGGAATGTTACCCCCGCCACCAGGACTGGTGGGGGAGCGTATTCCAAAGTGTTTGACACCTTACACACATGTTTTGATAAAGTCAAACCAAAGTTAGCATTAACCGCTAGGATTATATTACACTTAAGAGTATATGGTATGGGGGGGTGGCCAGCACCATGACTGGCTAAGACGTGACTCTCTAGTGCTCCGGCTAGCTGCCTCATAATCCGACGCTCAACTTACCCCAAACTGCACCAAATTCATACTGGAGGTGCCCCTGGCGGGTCCGACCCTGGGGAGCACGCTATTTCGGGCAATTGTCCACGGACGACGACGCGGCGCCGACCAGAGGGTGATCCCCCCCCCCTCGGAACCCTGCGAGCCTCAAGATGGCGGAATGACCACAGGTCCGCGACCGGAGCAACCCGAGACCCCCGACCTGAGGGACACACACAGACACGCGGCGCCTCGCTCGGGCTCGTCTGCAGGTCCCAGCACGGTGAGCTGACCCTCCTGGGAGACGTGGTGGGGATACCAGGGGACCCCGCCGGGTCCGGCGACCCTTTACCAACATGGCGGCCGCTCCGGTGACGAGGAGCTGAGGCCCTCCGGGAGCGCCCTGTGAGTGCGGACCCCGCGAGGGAACCCGTGGCAAAGTCGGGAAGCGACTGGGAGGACCGAAGGGACCACCAAAAAGGTGGAGGTGGGCCCCCTGACTGCCTTTGCCTACCGCAGCCCTAACCAACATGGCGGCCGTGATTACGGGCTAGAGAGTGGTGCTACGAGCTCTACTGACCGGCTACTACCCACTCCTCAGTAGAGGGGCAAATAACACCACCTGAGGCTGGCGCTGATTTGGGAGAGAGACCTCGAATGTTGTGCAGTCCCGCAGAAGGGGTCGAGGAGGCCAGTGGGGGTCGCTCCGAGAGCCTCAGAGGGGGAATGACCAGTGACACCCTGCGGACCCATCCTGACCTGTTGGGCGCGCCATAGCAACCTGAGAGTGAAAGCCCTCCCATTGGCGAAGTTGTGGTTCTCCACCGTGCGACCCTCTGCCCCTGCTCCCACTTGGCCCGGAGGCGAAGACATATCATCGTGACCCGAGGGGCCACTGGAGGTGAACAACGGACAACATCGGAGACGGTCAGTCTTTCCTGCCACTGTCAGCTGTAGAGTCGGCGGGCTGGACAGCCGAGGGGGTGATCCTGCGCTCCCGGGGCATAGCGGACTGAGACTCCTTCACCTACCACTCTGGAGAAGACGCGGGACTGGTGAGGCCCCCTCGGGATTGTACGTGGCACCCGGACTGTGGAGTCCGCTGCGGACCGTCTGAGGTATTTAGACTGACCTGGTGAACTATGGGGAAAAGAGATCTACCGCCAAAAGTGTCCAAGCAGGGAACCATGGACTGTTTCACTGCCCCACGCACGGCCGCGGTAGGCCCCAGCGATATGTCAGGTACACGCTCGGACACCGCGCTGCTGATGGAGGCCATTCAGGCGTCACGGACGGATATCCAGGAGTCCAGGGCTGCCCTGGAAGTAAAAATAGGAGAAGTGTGTTCGGAGGTGACACTACTGAGACAGGACTTCCGGAATCTGTCCGAAAGGGTTACCACTGCAGAGACTCGGATGGGTGAGGCGGAAGACGCAATCACTACCCTGCGCAAGGACATGGCGGAACTGCAGGCTTCGCACCGCCAACTCCTATGGAAGGTCGACGACGCTGAAAATAGAGCGAGAAGGAACAACCTCCGCTTTATTGGCTTTAGAGAGGGAATTGAGAAGTCTGATATGGTGTCCTTCTTGCGCACTTGCCTCATGGAGACCTTCCCTACGGCGCAATTCTCCCCTTGCTTCATCATCGAAAGGGCGCATAGGGCCCTCCTGGCGAGGCCCCCAGAGAAAGGGAGACCGCGACCAGTCATAGCACGCTTTCTTAATTTCGCCGACAGGGACCTCATCCTGAGAGAGGCAAGGAAACTGGGTGAAATACGTCTGGAAAATGCTCATATCATGGTCTTCCCGGACTACAGTCAGGAGGTACAAAAACAACGCCGGGCTTTCGACTCCGTGAAGGCGAAACTCAGAGACCTAAAAATCACGTATATGCTCCTCTTCCCGGCAAAACTCGAGGTGGTATATAAGGACCAGTCACTCTTTTTCACCCACCCGGAAGACGCTTGGCAATGGCTGGAGGAAAGCCCGATCCTAAACAGCAGGGAAAGAGCCAGCAGAGAGTCATCGGACAAAGCCCGGCAAGATGCAACCTACTGGGAACGTCCGAAATCACAAAGGTTGAGACTCTCGAGGAGGACGAGGAGGCAAATTCAGATGACACCCTACCACGGCCGAGATCTGAGACCCACACGGAAAGGGCGTTCGGCTTCGCCGACTGGATCTGCCGGGACGGGGTCAAGATTTACTGGACCACATTCGAAGGCCCGATCGGAGGACGGGGAGGTAGAGGACCTGGAGGATCGCACGTCTGGAGAAGAGGAAGTGGAGGAAGGGGGTCGATCCGCACACCCGCTGGTGGAAGAGATCCGAGTGCTGGAACAGGACTTCTCTGGACAACTGAGTGCACCTGAATCAGAGACACAAGGCTCCAAATCATGAATTGTGGGGCAGCGGTCCGCTGAAAGTACTTAGGGGAGCGAAGAGGTCCCCATGATGATGCGCTCTTTGGACGATGGTGTGCGTGGGCTGTGGGAATGGCAGCCTGGCAGAGGAGAGGAGAGCACGCCAGTTGACACGCTTCCTTGTTTCACAAGTCTTATTGTTGTTCTTTAGCTTTTGTTTTGCGAGGAAGTTGAGGAGACAATTCCAGGCGACACCCTACCATGGCCGGGATGTGGGACTCCAGCGAAAAGGACGCTCGGCCTCGCCGACGGGGATGGCCAGGACAGACTCCCTATCTGCGAGGCTGTGACCACACGCCCGATCGGAGGACGGCGAGGAGGAAGACCTGACAGGACACACGTCTGCAGAAGAGGACCTAGGGGGAGGAAGCCAATCCGCGCATCCGCTTGTGGAGGAGATTCGTGTGATGGAGCAAGACGTCTCTGGACAATTGAACGCACCGGAATCGGAGATACAGGACTCTAAATCGTGAACCACAGGGACACGGAACTTTAATTGCCAAAAGTGAGGCGCAGACGTCCCCTATCTGCCACGTCCTTTGAACAATGCTGCATACGGGTCGTTGGATTGGCATCTGGCCGGAGGAGTGTAGAGCACGCAAGTTGACACGCTTCTTTGTTACACAAGTTTACTAGTTATTTGACTCTTTGTTCCCTGGGTACTTGACAGGGAGGGTGTTTGTGGGTGGGCGACAGGCCTACTCCTGCGGAAAGTCATGTCCTATATAGGGACAATACTGGAAGGGGAGGGAGGTGGGGAGGGGGGGAAGAAAGGGAGTTCTCTTGTTTGTTGGGACGAGGGTCCAGGGGGGGAAATTTGGGGGAAACACGTTTTCATTGAACGCAGCCAGCAGCACGCACTGAACACACGCTTCACCTATACATGCCGGGGTCCAGGCGATGGTAGATCCCATGCGTTCCAATGGCGAGTACCGTAGTCACTCCACAAGGGGGAGATAGGAGACTGAGCATCATGACATGGAATGTCAATGGGCTGGGCTCCAAAATCAAAAGAGGCCTAGTGAATGCCTACATTAAAAGGGTGGACCCAGACTTCACTTTTTTGCAAGAAACGCACCTCAAAGGCACTCAGTGTGCTTTTATCGCGCGGGGGAGGCACAAGGTGTTAGCGCATACGGGATACACTTCGGACTCTAGAGGGGTGGCAGTCATAGTTAAAAAATCATCCCCATTCTGCGTCACACGCACATGGCTAGACCCCCAGGGAACCTACGCGGGAGTGCAGGGTACCTGGAACAGACGTACCTTTACGCTTATCTCGGTCTAGGCACCGCCCAAACTACAACCCCGTACACTCACGGCGCTTACGCATATACTCCTAGAGACCTCTGATACGGTACAAATAGTGGGAGGGGACTTCAACGATGTCATGCACACTGGCAGCGACAGAACTGGTGATGTGGCTAGGAGCGGACACCAAACTACACTCTGCGGCAAGATGTCAGCCATAGGTCTCACGGACGTCTGGCAGTGGCTACACCCAACACAACAGGCGTACTCCTACTATTCTGGGGCACATGGGGTGTTTTCGAGACTTGACTACGTCTTTATGTCCCGTCAATACCTGAAAGCGGGCGACATTGCAGAATACAGAGCCAGGGGTATATCGGACCACTCTCCACTGTACGTTGGGGTGGGACAGACCCAGGGTAGGCATCCTGGATCGTGGCGCCTGGCGGCATGGGACTTACAGAACACGAACATACTCAGAGGCATACGGGCCGACATTAAGGTATACCTGGCTGAAAACATGGGCACGGTGGATTCCAGCGTTACCCTATGGGAAGCCATGAAGCCGGTACTTAGGGATAGGATAAACACCAGGTTAGGTGGGGAAAGACGGAAACTCCAGGTTGACGTGGCCGCATTGGAACAGGACATTCTAGAGAGGGAAAGAGACCACTTGGCGCGGGCAAACACCGAGACCCTTAGGAGGCTTCTAGACGTACAGAAACAATACAGGGAACTAGTGACTGACGAAGCTAAGACCCAATACCTCGCCACGCTCCACAGGTTATATGATGTGGGGGACAAGTCAGGGAAGCTACTGGCTTGGCTTAGCAGGAAAGAAAGTGCGGAGAGATGGATAGATAGTGTTAAAACCATTGGGGGGACAAGGTCAACACTGACATGGAGATAGTCGAAACTTTCGCTACGCATTTCGAGGCATTCTATGCAGCCCGCGACCTTGCAACTCCAGAAGAGGCGCTCCGGTATCTCGATGGAACGCTCCTACCGACTCTGCCACCCGAATCCATGGACGCCCTGGAGGCGGACATTTCGGTGGATGACATTACTGAGGCTCTCGCTAGAGTGAGGCCAGGGAAAACCCCGGGCCCCAACGGTTTCCCGGCGGAATTCTTTAAGCGTACGGCGGACCTACTAACGCGGCACCTTAAGGGCCTCTTTGTTGGTGCCCTTGGAGAAGGAGAACTCCCCCCAGACTTAACTAGGGCCACCATTGTCCCGATATATAAGGACGGCAGACCTCGAGATGAATGCGCCTCATACCGACCCATTTCCCTCCTGAACACGGAGGTGAAGGTCCTAGCCACCATCTTGGCAGCCCGCCTGAGGACAGTTATTACGGGTTTGGTGCATATGGACCAGTCGGGTTTCCTACCTGACAGAGCCACTAAATTGAATCTCAGACGAACCCATAATTAGCTCCAGGAAGTCAGAGGCCATAGTGACCCTCACTGGTTCCTTTCCCTGGACGCTGAAAAGGCGTTCGACGCAGTACATTGGCCCTTCCTCTTTGCAGTTCTATGTAGGTTTGGTTTTGGGCCGAATTTCATCCAATGGGTGCGACTCCTCTACACTGCCCCGAAAGCCAGGGTACGGGTGAACGGGACGCTATCACGCGAGTTCCAGATTCAGAGAGGCACTCGACTCTTGTTTACCCTTACGATAGAGGTGCTTGCCGCCAGGGTGCGGCATAACTTGGCAATTCACGGCTTTATGAGCAGTGCCACGGACCCGCAGTCTGAAAAAATCTCACTATATGCAGACGATGTTCTGCTTTATGTCACCGAGCCGGACATCTCGATCCCGGAGCTCTTCCGAGAAATAGAACGATATGGTACTATGGCGGGACACAAAATAAACTGGCATAAATCGGTACTCTACGACCCGAGGGGCCTGAACCACTGGGGCCCTATACCTGCCGCTCTCCAGACAACCTCGGAGGGTTACCACTATCTCGGGATCTATATAACCACGGATGAGCCTCTTTCCTTCAGTAGGAACTTAGAACGGATCATACTTGCAGCGGTGGCGGATATGAATCGGTGGAGGCAGCTCCCGTTGACACTCCTAGGCAGGGCTGTTGTATTGGGTTCAAATCAGGCCTACATACTCTGCTAAACTCTCGAACACCTTAGTATAGAAGTTGGCACGGACACTGGAAAAGGTAAAAGACAAGTTTATTAAGACCCCATGGGGTGGTGATACATTCCTACAGCACCCTTCGGCAATGTAAGAAGTAGCACCCCGAACATCGGTGCGCGACCTCTTTTATAGAGTTTAATAGCAATAAAAAGATAGGCGGTTACAAGTTACACATTTTAGGTACATATAAGGTCATTTTTGGAACACAGCCAGCATGGGGGAGGAGTTCAATAGCACTGGTCAGTTAGTACTAACATTCCTAAAGAGTGACCAGTAAATGCATGATGCGCATGTGCGCTTGACCAGTACTAAAAATAGCCTGTTGCCGAGCAGAATAGGGACCATGGGTATCAAGAAAGGACAAAAGGGCACACTGACCACGAGGCAGCGTGTTCATAGAAAACGGAAGTCAGAGGGATTCAAAATGGCCCCCGTTCGTTTTGGTCAAGTTAACAGAAAAGACCGTGTAGCTGTGCTAAACGCTAACTCAGGAGCTGCCAAAACACGACAGACGGCCCTTTTAGCGTTTAGCAAAAGCTACCTCATAGTGAATGTAGTCAGAATGTTCATCCTCAATGTTAATAGCCATTATTTTCAATACTTCATCATTGGTCAGTTTCTCTTGCTTAACAATAGCTCGTTTAGATGGAATACAGGCTGTGATACATACGGAACATAATGTAGGGCCACATTGAACACATAGACAAAGGGAAAATAGTACTCCAATAAAGACACAGAGAATCGTTAATAATTTCCAACCCCAAGTACTAAGCAGGGTCCAGAACCAACCAGAAAAGGTCCATGTTCCATTTTCTGGGTGGATCTCAGCAGCTATCTTATGTAATTTTGTAATCGAATCATATACGGAAGGTGAGTTATCTGGTACGTACACGCAACAACTACTTCCGATGACGCGGCATGCTCCGCCCCTATCAGCTAGTATCACATCTAGAACCATTCGATTCTGGAGCGCCACAATTCTGGTAATTTGCAATTCCTAAGTAATATTCCTTAAAGCAGAGGCAGTTTCATTAGCGACAGCTTCCACCACACGTGTAAGCTGCCTTATCTTCCTGCTATTCAGTGCAGCTCCTACGAATGAAAATAACCCCAAATTGAAATCTACATATTGTTGTAAAGTGGTATCAGTCTGGTCTATTTCATCAAGATCTACTGTTCGTTTAACTCTGTTCAGTATGAAATCATGGTACAGAACTTAATCATTGTGGTACATGGGAGGAACAATAAATACAGGTGGTAATGCAAAAGCAATATAACATGTTCCTAACCAGCCCAATGGTAGACGATGATATCCCTTACTTCCACAAATGAAATATGTGTTACGTGAAGCTACAAATGCAATTCCAGTTGGTGTATCAAAGGTAAGTGTAATATTACATTCACTGCGGCCTACAGGGATTGTACCTTTATTTCTAATACACAAATCTGCTTTTGTATCAATGACTGTTATCATATGCGAGCTCGTTACATTTATAAGTCTTTGATTCGTATATACACGAGGTGTAGAAACATTGTCCGGACGATACTCTTCCCATTCAAATTTAGTTCCTTCAGCGTGTGGATAGCCATCTTTGTCGTTATAGCAGATTTTATTCAACCAAAAAAGTAGTCCACCTTTCGTTGGCCATCGCAGAGTAAAAAGAAGAGTGTACCAAGCATGACAAGAACCATTATGAGAAAACGGGAGAGGAATGAGTGGTGTTCCTCCCTTCTTCTGATGTCCGGGCAACATTCCACATACCCAACAATTGGACGTGTTGGTCATGTTATGAGTATGATGCAAAATCTGAATAAAGCTGTTATTCAAATAAGTCTGTCTATGTCTTTCTTCGTGAAAAGGCAAAGTAAAATGAAAATGTTCAGATGGACTTGGAGTGGTGGACAGCAAATGTTCTCGTACGGGAAACAATAGTTCTATAGTCCAAGCTAATACTGCAATCACCACTACGGTCAAGACAAACAAAACAGCACCAAGAATTCTCCCTTTTCGTGTCGAAGGAGATGCCATAGTTCACAAAACAATACTCTTCAAAAGCAACACTAAGCGAAAAAAAAAAAACGATGGTTCTGGACCGAGGCTGCCGTTGATTTGTTCTCCGGGATTCAAGACGGGTGTCGCTACACTGGGCAGAACTGATCCCCCCCCCTTGATATTCCCGGCTTCCGTTTCACAAACCTCAGAGCGGTTACCAACCAGTTTCAAAAACACAAAAGGAATCTTATTTCCTGGGACGTAGATTGTACTTCACTTTATCAGAAACAACGTGGTCCGGGAAGGCTCCCTCCAATTCATCAGGCGTGACAGCTGGGCTCTTTTCTGTATCCAAAATCTTTCTGTAGTCGGATAGCACCACAGGGCTCACCAGATCCGGAGAGACACGTCGGCAGTGCGTTGAATGTATCCACCGCTTCTTGTTGGTGACTCTCACAGCAGTTCGCGTAGCCAGCAGCACTTGCTCAGGGCCATGCCATCTCGGTTCCAAACTGCTGTATCGCTCAAATACTTTGACCATCACGTGGTCCCCAGGGCGGAGATCGTGAGCCTCACCAGTGGAGTTATCAGGGAGCGCCTCTCGAACCTGTTGATGAATAAAAAGCAAATCATTTGTTAATCGTGCCAAATAATCGTTCATCATTATACAAGGCATATCATGTATCAAACGAGGTTTTGGAACTCCCCAAATATTCATCGGCCTTCCGAACACCACTTCATAGGGTGTGAGGCCAGATCGAGAATGTGGCACTGATCGAATGGACAGCAATGCCAGAGGCAAAGCATACGGCCATTTCAGAGATGTGGATGCCACTATCTTTGCTAGCTTCAGCTTCAGAGTTGCATTGTATCTTTCTACCAAACCTGCTGATTGCGGATGAAAAACAGCGTGGAATCGTTGCTTGATTCCCAATCCTTTCAGGACGTACTCCACTACTTTCCCAATGAAATGAGGACCATTATCACTCCACATAAGTTTACAAACACCATAGCGTGGGAAGTACTCTTTGAGTAACACCTTAGCTGTTGTCAATGCTGTATTGTCTTTCGTAGGGTAAGCCTCAATCCATTTGCTGAAGGCACACACCACTACTAGGACATACTTGAGATTATTACAGCGCTCCAGCTGGATGTAATCCATTTGTAGTACTTCGAATGGTGCAGTAGGTGGAACAAACCCTCCTTTAGGAGTATGAGTCCCTTGTCCAGGATTGTGCTGTAAACATATCAGACAAGTCTGTACTACTCTCTTAGCCGTGCTAGCAATGTCAGCATTGTCCCAGACTCGTGTAAGCAATTTAGTAATTGCGAGAGCTCCAATGTGTGCCAGCCCATGTGTCATGTGCGCCATTGTTTGTAAGTAGGCCATGGGTAGTTTCCATCTCTCCATATCTTTACTACGCCAGCAACCCTCATCATCCAGCATTCCTTCAGTGGCCCATTTCATAAGTTCCGCCTCAGATGCTGACTTCTGTATATCTAGTATTTCTTCTCTAGCATCATGCCACCGCTCGGCTTGGGACTTCACCACATATATGGGGAAATTATTTTGCAGCATAGCGGTCTCTCTCGCAATGCGATCTGCGAAAGCATTGCCTTGCCCTATTTTGTCCGTCACCTTTTTGTGTGCGCTGCACTTGACTATTGCAACTTTCTTTGGGCATAACAGTGCATTCAGGAGATCGCGTACCAATTCTCCATGCATGATGTGTACTCCGTGTGAAGTCAAAAATCCTCGTTCCTTCCAGAGTAGGCCAAATTCATGCACTACTCCAAAAGCGTAACGACTATCCGTGTAAATGTTCACACATAGTCCAGCACTTAACTCACATGCTTTCGTTAAGGCTATCAATTCAGCTGCTTGAGCCGATTTCTGGGGTATTCGTGCTGCTTCTACCACTGTCTTAAGTGTCGTGATCGCATAAGCTGCAGAAGTCGTACCATCTGGCAACCTCACGCACGATCCATCAACCCACAGTTCCCCATCTACATCTGGAAACGGTGTATCCTGTAAATCGATACGACCCTTTGTCTGTTCCTCAGTCAGAAAAACACAATCATGTTGTTCTTCCTTCTGGGTCTCAGCAACAGGATCCGGCAGTAAAGTAGCAGGATTCAGTGTCGCACATCGTTTTAGTGTGATGTGCGGCGACAACAACGTTAGCTCATATCCTGTCAAACGGGCGCTGGTTAGATGCTGTGTTTTTGTTTGATTCAATAACGCATCTACCGCATGGGGAACTAACACCAGCAATTTGTGTGACAAAACTATTCCCTCACTTTGTCGTATCGCAACTGCTGTTGCTGCAACTGCTCGAAAACATTCGAGCCACAGGGTCGAGTACCGCCGAGAAGTATGCACAAGGCCTCTGTTTGTCTCCGTGTGTCTGCACTAACACTGACAATGCGCACCCATCCTTCTCGTGTACATATAATGTAAAGATCTTCGTGTAATCAGGTGTACCCAACACTGGTGCAGAACAAAGAGCTTGTCTCAATTGTTCAAAAGCATTCTGACATTCATCCGTCCACTCAATGGGGATCGGCGCATCTTTAGACAACAATGCCAACAATGGTTTAACGATATGTGAAAAGCCCAATATCCATTGCCTACAAAAAGACGTCAAACCTATAAAGGCACGAACATCCTTCTGAGTGCGAGGAACTGGAGTGTCTAGGATTGCTTGAATTCGATCTGGTGTCAATGCACGGCCCTCCTTAGACAAAAGATGACCGAGGTAGGTCACCTTTGGTCTACAATATTGCAGCTTTTTCTTCGAAACTTTATGATTATGTTTGGCCAGGAAGGAAAGCAAGGAAAAGGTACTCTTCTCACATTGTTCTGGCGTGTCTGCAGCAAGTAAGATATCATCTACATATTGAATGAGAACCACTCCATCTTGTAATTCAAAGGAATCAAGCTGTCTTTTTAATGCCTGACTATAAATGCTAGGACTTTCAGTATAGCCTTGAGGAACTCGACAAAATCTGTACGATTTATTATTTAATGTAAAGCCGAATAGATATCGACTGTCAGGATGTACAGGGATCGAAAAGAAGGCATTCTTCAAATCGATGACTGTAAAAGTAGTTGCCGTCGATGGAACCAACGTAAGCAACGTGGTGATGTCAGACACCACCGGGTACTGAGGCACTACTATCTTATTTATTTCCCTCAAATCAATAATGAAACGGTAAACCTTAGCATCTGTATCTCTTTTAAGGATCGGTAAAATTGGGCTATTGCAAACATTGTAGGGGACTTCCTCAACTACTCCTGCCAAAATCAAATCGTTCACAATGTGTATCAAAGCAAGTTCACCTTCTCTGGAAATCTTATATTGTGGGACACGTGGTAGAGATACTCCCTCCTTCACAGTAATACGTACTGGAGGAATTACCATCTGCCCTACATCAGTATCAGAAGTGGCCCACAACGTTTGTGGTAAGGAGGCCAATACTTCAGATTCATGGAGAAAACACACTCGCTCAAATTCTGGGTAATTCTCATTCAACACAACTCGCACTCCTTCTGGGGCACAGCGAATAGTAGCTCGAAAGTGTTTTAACATATCGAGTCCCATAATATTATCTGGTGTATTTGGGGACAATAAAAAGGGACAAAGGGCAGCAAAGTTATCAACATGAAATGCAACTGGTTGAGACAGTGGGCTAGAAGTAGGTGTTCCATCGAACCCTATTGCTGTAATTACCTCGCCAGACAGGGGAGCCCTTGGAACCAAGTATTTGGACAAAGCGCTACGAGTAGCTCCTGTATCGACCAGAAATTGATCAGTCGAACCCAGAACATGTGCTTCTATATATGGACCCTTTGATCAACTGGTACCTCAACCGATTCCACACCCCATCCTACGCAATCCTATGCATAATGCTCATCCCGTGGTTCAGCAGAACCACCCTCATTTATCTGATATTGATTGCGATTATCAAACGTATTATAATCTGCCTGACCACGACCCCTTGCTCCATATCCTCTGCGATCATTCATGCCATAACCTCCTCGATCATTCGTGCCATAACCTCCTCTTGACCCCCCATAATTATTTCTAGACCTCCCACTTCCACGTCCCCTCAAATTACGCTGCTCTCGAAACACCGGACAGTCTGCAATCCAATGCCCAAACTGTTTGCAGTATGCACATTGATTCACAGAAATGTCAGAACGAGGGGGAGGAGCATTACTGTATGATCCTCGCCCTCCTCTATTGTTTCCTCTCGTAGCCTGAACCTGAGCTAACATTACCTTCGTCTTCAAATCCTTCGCCTTCTTTTCACTACTTTCTTTTGCCTCCAATTCCTGTCGTTCATAATATTGAGCCATAGTCAATAAAGAAGCAGGGGTTGCTGTGGTCCATGAACTTTCACTCGCTTTTAATCGTTTCGCAATCTCCGGTAGGAGATTAGCCACATACTTATCAACGAATAAGTGCCTGCCTGTATCTTCTGTCAATGATTGACCACTGTAATCATGGAACGCTTCCTCGAAGCGAGAGAAAAAATCAGAAACCGATTCATCCGCCTTCTGCTTACAAGAGGCTAATATAGTCCAATCAATCTTTTTAGCGGGAGCAAGAGTCTTTAATTTTGTTAGTATGGCCTGTGGAAGGTCTAATATTAATTGACACGGCTTACATGCTGGTTCCCTATCCAAGTCAGCCTGAACAAGATCTTTCCAAGTGGCCCCGAGAGTCGTGTGGTCATCAAACCTACGAATCGCTCTCCACATATCAGGGGGCAATATCAACCCGAAAAATAGGTCAATATCAACTAACGTCATGATACACGAAGAAATTGCACTTTCAACATTTTCATAAAAAGCCGAAGGATTTTTACGGGGATCAGGTAAAGCATTCTTAAGTGCCATAACATCTGCTCTATTCCAAGGCGTATAAACCCAATTATATACAAAATACCCTTTCGCATCTTTGGATCTTTTATCATCATCTGTGCCATCCCCTTTATGAGGGACATATAAAGGCGCAGCTTCTCGCATAGGTCTAACATTAATCGCAGCGATCTTATCTGTTTCAAAGATAGGGCATTCTTTGGATATCCCCGTCGCTCCGGACGCAGACGAATTCTTCGACTTTGCCAACTCCCGTAGTCGTGTCGCCTCATTTCGCAGTTGAATCAAACGCTTGAAGAAGCCGTCCGCATCTGAAAGAACAAAAAGACCTTTACGAAAATTCTCACGACCCTCGGATATCTCCTTTGGTTCTAACTCGAGAGAATATTTTCTGTACCGCTCAACAACTTCATCTCCAAAATGATCTAAAAAATACAGTCGCTCCTGATCAGACCACTGTTCCATTTTTGCAGTAATGTCAGAAACAGTAACAGTATTAATATTTAGCTTTCGTGCAAACGAACGTAATTCCGCAGTTTGTTCTGCATGTAACCTGGTACGCTGTGTTCGATCACTATCCTCGTCTGATTCCTCGTTCGGAGCCGTAGGTACGACGTACGGAGGCGGACAACGATCTAGTAATGAAAAATCATCTGTTTCATTAGTAAGGACTGGATAAAGAGGACGCCTGATAGGGAATTGACCATTAACCTGTAAATTACGTTCTCGTCTCTCCCTCTCTTCCTTGTCCTGTAATTCCCTCTCCTGTAGCTGTAAAGCTTTGTCATGTGCAGCCTTCCGCTGCACTTTCTCCGCCAAGGCTTCCTCACGCTTCGCTCGTTCACGCACCTCTTTCTCCCACATACGCACACAATCAAACATATCTTGTCTAGACCTTCGCTGAAACAGACACTGCTCTAAATATTGTACCTTTCGAAGGTCAAACGACCCATATAGTGGCCACTGTAATTCACAATCAGTCTTAGTATACTTATGCCATAATGTGCTATACATTATTGGTGGAATACCGAATTTGACATACATTTCACGATTTGGAGTCCCCTCTGGGGGAGCCGGCTGTTTTTTACTTAATCGATAACTGGTACCATTTTCAGAACAGCACATCCTTCGGAGTGTGCTAAAAACAGGCATGTTTCAAAAAGTACCACGAAAACGTGATACTACAAAAATGACACCTAACGCGGTGTACCGTTCAGATCAAATAAATCAGAGAAATATCCCTACATGCCTGCCTATGTGAGGTGCACTTCACATATTCAAATTCAAATTCAAAGATTCAAACGTTAGCTAACAAATTCAAATTCAAATTCAAAATTCAAAAAGCCACAGTAAGTGTCAGTAGACTACCTCACCAAGCAAAAGCTTACCAAGTATTTTCAAACGTCCAAAGTCCAACTGCCAAGTTCTGTGGTCAAATCAGCCAAAACGGCACATCACGACAATCCAAGATCAGAATCTCAGTCGAAGACGGGCACCACCTGGAAGGTCGGATCGGAAGGAAGGAAAAACACACCGTGGGTGCCAAGACTCGGGTCACTCAGTGGCAGCGTACGCATCCATGGCGAGTTTCCTGACCTTCGTCGCGACCTCTCCTTCGGGCATCCGAGTCGCCGATGAGTCCCTTCGTGGTCGCCAATTGTTGTATTGGGTTCAAATCAGGCCTACATACTCTGCTAAACTCTCGAACACCTTAGTATAGAAGTTGGCACGGACACTGGAAAAGGTAAAAGACAAGTTTATTAAGACCCCATGGGGTGGTGATACATTCCTACAGCACCCTTCGGCAATGTAAGAAGTAGCACCCCGAACATCGGTGTGCGACCTCTTTTATACAGTTTAATAGCAATAAAAAGATAGGCGGTTACAAGTTACACATTTTAGGTACATATAAGGTCATTTTTGGAACACAGCCAGCATGGGGGAGGAGTTCAATAGCACTGGTCAGTTAGTACTAACATTCCTAAAGAGTGACCAGTAAATGCATGATGCGCATGTGCGCTTGACCAGTACTAAAAATAGCCTGTTGCCGAGCAGAATAGGGACCATGGGTATCAAGAAAGGACAAAAGGGCACACTGACCACGAGGCAGCGTGTTCATAGAAAACGGAAGTCAGAGGGATTCAAAATGGCCCCCGTTCGTTTTGGTCAAGTTAACAGAAAAGACCGTGTAGCTGTGCTAAACGCTAACTCAGGAGCTGCCAAAACACGACAGGGCGGCCATGTTTAAAATGGTCACACTGCCGAAATACCTATATGCTCTGCAAAATGAATATTACCCGCTACCGGCAGCGGTCTTCCGTAGGATCCATGCGGACCTGCGCTCCTTCCTCTGGCTGGGCAAGCATGCTAGAGTGGCCCTGTCGACGCTTCAGAGGCATCAATACAGTGGGGGGATCTCACTTCCCAATCTAGAGGCATACTATTGGGCTGAACATCTCATACCGATAAATGATTGGCTCCATGCCCCAGCTGATCACCCCACCTACACTCTGGAAAGAGCGAAAATGTCATCCAAACACTTACTTTCATATCTATATGGACCCTCTCATAGCACCTCACTCCTCCCGGCGACAGCCTTAACTATAGCTGCCTGGACGAAGGCCAACCGTCGTATGGGATGGGATAAAAGGCCTACACGACAGACTCCACTGTGGCACTGCCAGTGGCTAGTGGAACTCACCAAATTACGGGGCTTTCAGAGGTGGGACGACATAGGCATTTCCACGATAGGGGACGTAATTGCCAAGGGAGAGCTCAAATCGTTCCAGGTACTTCAGTTGGAATTTGGGCTCCACAACACGCAACACTTTAAATATATACGGCTATGCCACGCATGGAATGCCCAACACATTACGCTCACAGACATTCCCGAGTACGCCCCTCTGCAAGGGCGGCTCCTTCAGGAACAGATGTCGGAAAAGGCGGTCTCCCTGACATATAAAACACTAACCAACCATATGTTGGGTGACTTAGCAACGTTGAGGGCTACTTGGGAGGCAGATGTGGGAATGATGGAGGATCTGGACTGGGACACGGTTCTGATGCACCCCCGGGAGGTGGCGGTCAAGTCCCGGTTACGTCTGATACAGTTCAATGTACTCCATAGAACCTATTACGACAGACAACGGCTTTGTAGAATGGGGAAAATAGAGGATCCAGGGTGTCTTAGGTGTCATGGCGAGGTGGGCGACTTCTTTCACACGATATGGTCCTGTAGGGTCATACAAACATATTGGACCCAGATATTCAAAGAACTGGAGGAGGTTCTAGAGGCCTCGATCTTACAAGACCCCAAGTTAGCGCTATTGGGCATGACCAATGAGGTAGATCTGACGCGCCCCCTCCTCATTTTCCTGGTCCTAGCACTGGTGGTGGCGAAAAGGGACTTCGCAAAACACTGGGGGGCGCCGGACTCACCGACCCTTGAGGAATGGAGGAGAGGGCTTGACCTCTACATGGCAGCTGAAAGGGTGACTTATAAAGCCAGGGGCTGTCCCAAAAAATTCCGCAGAGTTTGGTCCAAATGGAGACAATATCACGGGTTGGATGGGGGGTTGTGAGGGTGGGCCTTCTTTGCCGGGAGCGGGATGGGCCACTGGGGTACACAAGACATCAACATTGACAAGCTGCAATTCATTATTGTGTTAATGGGCCGGCAGGGGGCAAGGGAGACTTGTCACGTGGAACAATGTAGAGTGCTGGTGGCGTGAGTGAGAGGGGGAGCGGGTGGGAAGGGGCAGCTGCGGCACGGTTCTGGGTTCATAATCTGAAGGAAGGTTAAAACGTGTTTTCTTGCTGTTTAAGGGGAGGGAGGGGGGAGTTTAGTTCACGAAAAAAGCAGAGGCTTGGAATGCTCTTCGATTGCTCAGAAATGTATGTGGGGCATGTCAATGACACCTTATCAAACTTTGCCGCCCAACCTCCGGGATGTGGGCTGAATGGCCGTGTGTCCACATGACGATAGGGTGAGGCACCACGTGTGTCTCACGTCAGAAATTTCTGAGTGTTAGTCACCGATTTACAGTGAATCTGCAATAAAAACAAATAAAAAAAAAAAAAGAGTATATGGTATGGCTATATCATAGAGAAGCTATAAGGAGGTATTTCCGAAAGCTGCAGAGGTGCTCAGCTCATGCTAGGGCATCCTCTCTCATAAAACCAAGCACTCTGCTTTCAGGATTGTCAAGGCATGCCATAGGAGGGACTTATAGGTTACTATGTGTCTATATGTAAAGGTAGATATAGGTATACTAATTCTAAGTTAGGGGTGCTTACACCACCCTCCCAGGCTGCAAGTGCAGACATGTGGTGCCATTTTGGAAGGCTTCCCAGGGGTGGCATAATACTTGCTTCAGCCCCTGGTAGGCCTCTGGGGTACCTATGCCCTTAGTACCGAAGGTACTATATACAGGGACTCACAAGGGTAACCCAGTAACCAATTTGATATGTACCTAAAGTACATGGCATGCATTTAGAGAGGGAAGCAGATAGGCTGGGGGCCTGATTAGCAGGATCCCAGCCAAACTAAGTAAAAAAACCATCAAAACACCAAAAAGTGGGGGTAACCATGCAGTAAGATTCCACCATCCTACACAAACCCCTAACCATCCAAGTAGGAGATAGAGTGAGGGTAAAAAGAAGTGGGCACATTGAAAAAGGACAGAACAGATTCACCCAACCATTAGTTGTGGAAACATTATTTTATAATTCTGCCCTCCTCAGCGATGGGAAAGTGTGGCATGCATCTGCACTATCTGCATGTGAGAGGAAGGACAATATAGAAAATGGAAAAGAAGAGAGGTTGGAAACGGACAAACCAGCGGAGGAGGAAGTTTGTAGGGACTACGACAGACAAATGAACTTTGATTGGCTGTATGGAGATGAGTTGGAAGAAGAGGGGAAAGAGAGTAGGGAACACAAGGCTGACATGGCTACTCTAAATCTGGAGCAAATAGAGTCTATTGGGGAAAACAGAGATCTCAGCAGCAGCGAACCCACCGACGCATCCGGAGCAGAAAGTAATGGACTGTCTGAAGAAGAACTGGAGTCTGAGTGTGGTACCATCACTGCAGAAACCACCAGTAGATGCAGACGTACTGTGGCCATGCCAAGCAAATTCAAGGCCTTTGTTTGCAACTAACTTTGTGGGTGATGTTCCCTACCCACACCATTCAATATTTACCCTCTGTTCCATTGTTAATTTCCTTTGGGAAGGAGATGTGTTGTGTTATCGCTTCCCCATATTGTGTCCCTTGTAGACTCCCGTCCCCTCTATGTGCATCCCCTGCCCTCGCGCTTACCTCTGTGACATCAGCTGGCGATCTAGAATGCCAGCTGACACTCATGTTGACAGTTAGAGACAGTTGAGAGAGCTTAGAGAGAGGTTGAGCTGCAGGCTGTGGCACTGTCCCACCTGCCGGTCTCTTGCACTATACTACGTAAATAAATGAAATTGTGAAACCTACTTTGGCTTGGTTCAATCCTAACAGGTTACTAGAGCATACATGCCAACATTTTATAACAGGGACGTGGGAGATTTAAAATAAACAATCGGGAGAATGAAAATTCCCCACTGACTTCTATTGTACAGAGTGCAATTTCAGATGGGAGACAGCTAAAATAAAGCCATTTGTGGCTTGAAAAATTGGTAGTGTCCCGCCTGAAACGGGTCTATTGGCATGTATGCTATAGTGATACTTACGATACTTACGAATGGTCCAGTTAGGCTCCAGTGACCCCAGTGACCTCGCGTGGGGGCCTCGGGGCAGGAGTGTAGTCAGTGCTTGAAATGGAAGAATGAAAGTGCAGGTACTCATTATCAGATTTAGAGTACCAGCTGTTGTTGGTAATAGAATGTATTTTACCCATCCTTTGCTCTGTTAGCATGCTTCATGTATTCACTCAGGTATCTCATGTATTCCTTCAGTATCCTCTTGTTGTTCCACCTTCTGTAAGCGGTTACAGTTCTGTTGCACTGTCGCTCTCCACATGGTGGATGCTCCAGTTAAGTGCAGCACAACTTAAATATCTGAAAACTCTTTGTACTACACCTGCTTCTTTCTGAGAAGTGCCGGCACTTTCCAATTAAAAGTATTACGTCTCTCTTGAGAAGTACAGGTACTCTCCCTCTCAAAATAAACAAGCATTGCCATAGCCAACAGGTTTCGCTTTTGGGACCTTATAAGTATTTAGTTTTGCAGCACAATATCATTGGTGCAACAACATCAACTGTTGCGTGACTAAACACTTACAAGGTCCCAAAGACGAGACCTATTGGCTACGCCAATGCTTGTTTGTTTAAATGGCAGTCGGTTGATCCTGTTAATTGTTGCATTCTTTGATCCAGTTTCGTATATTAATATATGTGGCACCAGTAACCTACAGATGGCTAGGTGGATGATAGCGAAATGTAGATGTTTGAGTGTGAATTCATCTGTAGGCGTTTTCATTGAAGGAATCGCTCTTCAGCATACGGCGACCTGTTGCTTACATAATGTATGCTGCTTGAGGAGGGATGTGGTAGCAGTAATGCGCAATGTAAGGATTTGTGTTAAAGTTTTGAGTTTCGGATGCTATGATAAAAAGAAGGCTGTATTAAAGTTTTGTAAGGTTGTTTCAGCCAAAGACAGAAAGCACATCTAATCTTAATTAATGCTCTGCATACAGTTATTCCTAATAAGTTAATGCAATCTTACAGCTGGTAGGATATCTTAGCGAGTTCAGTGTTCACTGTTGTAATTTGTGTGTAATATACACGCTGTACAGTGGTCTACCCTCTGATTATTTTAAAACTTTTCATTTACGTACTTAATTAACTGGCGAGTGTGCACTTTGAGCATGTTGCCAAGTACCAATATTTCGGGGTTTTTAACACCTAATTTTTTAGTTTCAAATGAATATTTAGTTAAAAGGCCATGTGTTCCAAACTAAATTTGACCAAGGTGTACATTCACCAGTTTTACTAAAACTTTTTGTCTGCATACTTACTTAACTGGCGAGTGTGCACTTTGAGCATGTTGCCTAGTACCAATATTTCGGGTTTTGTAACGCCGCATGTTTTCAGTTTGAAATTAAGATTTGAAATTTACACAGCTGGAACGAAGAAGGCCGCAAAGGACAAAAAAGATTTTTATTTTTTGTTCTAATATTTTATTAGGTTGGAAAGGACATATAAATAGTTAAGTATAATAAAAAGCAATACACTGACAAAAGAGCAATATCAAATACAGAGTTAATACTGTCAGATATAGTTCCAACAAAACAATGTAAATCATATAGTTCATAGACAAAATCATCAAGGAACCATAGTAAAAAGTCAGATGTAATTGCTTGATAAAAAGTGATCAAAAGAAAGGAAAAGGAAAGAAAAGAGAAAAGAGAAGAAGGGAGAGTAAAGCGAGAAAGATGAAAAAAGAAGAGAGAGTAGAGAATAAAGAATAGAGAGTAAGTAAATATAAAGTAAGTAAAGAGTCTCCAGCAACAAAAGGACGATAAAAGGAAATTAAGGAGACGACACAAAGGGATATTGCTCTACCAAACCTTTCGAAGCTAAGTCCACATATTTATCCCATGACCTCCAAACCCCACTAGAAATAGAGTCAGAAAGATGATTCTCTTCCACAGAGGTGTGAGTCCCACGGAGAAAAGAGACCCAAGTCCACCATGTATGACAGGATATGGATCCAAATGATTTCCACTCCGTAAGAATAATTTTTACCGCAATTGTCAACAATAAGCCTAATAAATACATATCTGAAGAATCCAGCGGTAATGGTAATAATGTAGCCCATGGGCCCAATAAAATTAAAGGTAGCGAAAGCTGAAATTGAGGGTTAAAAATTAGCATAAGATGTTTATGAATCAATTCCCAAAAAGGTTGGAGTAAAGCACATTCAAAAAACATGTGTTGATGTGTGCCAGCGACTAATTTGCAACTCCAACAGAGGTCATTATCTTTAAGATTAAGAGAGTGCAGGCGAACCGGTGTCCAATGTAACAAATTAAGAGAAAATAATTTAGATTTAATTAGAGAGGGGGCAATCTTATTACGAAGAGAAAATCTCCCTATAAGTTGCCAAGTTTCTGGAGAAATATGTGTGAAAGAATCATGGTCAAAATGATGTAGCCATTTTTGCGGTGTAACAGTAGTCAACGAAGGCAGCGTGGAAGTTAGAAATGTATAAATCTTAGAAGCCACATGACCTGATTTATACCACATAGATAAGAGACAAATTGTATGGGAAATCGGAACAAAATGAACCTTAGCCACGGCAACTTTGACCTTCAAAAATGTATAAAAATCAAGATTAGTGAGAGAAAACTGCCGAGCTAAAGAAGAAAAGAGTAATGGATCATGATTAGAATCATAAAGATGTTGAACACGGGTGATACCCTTGTTAGCCCAATAGGTCACCAAAGTTAAATCAGCATCAATCTTAATTCTGGGATTGTGCCACAAAGAAGACCATCTAGACTTATGAATTGGATTAGAAACTTTCCTATCAATCGCTTTCACTGTAGCAATAGTATCTAAAATAATAGTACGAGAGAAAGGAATAGACAATGTGGACGTAGTTAAAAAAAAAGGAAGTAGGTAGAGGCAAAGATAATTCTCGTTCAATAAATACCCACTGAGGAGAGTGTAAAGTGTCTGTATAAAACCAAAGAGCCCCTTGAGAGGCCAAGAAATCCCCTTAATAGCGATCCCAATCTGGAAAGTTACAACCTCCCATGTCATAAGTTTCCTCAAGTGTTTATATGCTATTCTTGCTCTTTTGGCACTCCAGAGGAAGGTGGAAGTGAGGGAATCAATTTAGTGAAAGAAAGACGAAGACAACTTAACAGGGATCATTGAGGACACAAGGTTAATAATGGGTGTTATAATTTTTTGAGTTTGAAGACGTCCCCACCAAGAAATATATTTAGGTGACCAGGTGTCCAGAAGTTGACGAACTTTAAGTAGGGTTTGAGCTTCATTGTACGAAACCGTATCTGTGATAGTACTACAAAACCAAATCCCCAAATATTTAGTATGTTTGGATGGCCATTTAAAGCCAGCTTCTCCCATATGTGCAGGAAAACAGTACGTATTAAGAGGAAACATTTCCGTTTTATCTTTGTTAAGAGTATAACCAGAAACATTCGAAAATAAATTAATAGTCTCAGAAATAGCAGGAATTGCAGTAACTATATCATCAGAAAAAATAAGCACGTCATCTGCATAAGCAGCTGTTTTGAGACAAGTAGAACCAAATTGAAAACCTTTAATATCTTGATTAAGGTTCAGTAAACGAAGAAGAGGATCAATAGACAATAAAAACAAAAGAGGTGATAACGGACACCCTTGTCTAGTACCCTGACACAGATTAAAAAAAGAAGAGGTAGCACCATTAACCCTAATATTTGCCCGAGGATGTGCATACAAAGACATCACCATGTTAACAAAGGAATCTCCAAGATTATGGGCCCGAAGAACTGCTTGTAAAAAAGGCCATGAAACCTTATCGAAAGACTTTTCGGCAGCAAGGGCAAGCGCACCGCGGGTAATATGGATAATTTTGCTTGCCCCAGGATATGACAAAATGTTCAAATATTATCCCTAGCCAACTTACCTTTAACAAAACCAGTTTGCGAGGGGTGAATAAGGAGAGGGATGTATGGCTCCAGACGCTTGGCAAAGATCTTAGCAAAAAGTTTCGCTTCCATATTTAGGAGAAATATACAGCGGAAATTTTTAGGGTCCAAATGATCTTTACCCTCCTTAGGAATTACTACAATAGTAGCTTTCGCCGCAGAACCAGAAACCGAACCAGACGAAATGAAAGAATCTAAAACATCTTTAAGACGAGGTACAAAAGAAGGGAGAAAAGTTTTATAAAAAAGAATGGGAAAACCATCTGGACCTGGAGTTTTCCCAGAGCGGGTGGCTTTGACAGCATGAATAATTTTATCAGATTCAATCGCCCCCCCCCCCCAATTTTGCTCCATCAGACTCAGACACAGTCTGAATAGGAATTGCGTTTAAAAATTGTTGGCATTGATCAAGAGAAGATTGCTTGTGAGGAGTTTATAATTTACTATAATAATCACGAAAGACCTCTAGGATCTCCTTAGTTTGGAACTTCCTAGCACCGGAAATATCATTTATACAAGATATCTGTATTGATCTAACATTAGACTCTTGAAATTTCAACGTTGCAGCTAAAACTTTCCCAGCACAGTTTTTGAGGAGCAATCGTTTAGATTTTTGTGCCTGGACGCCAATATGAGCTCTCTTAGTCACAACAGAATTGTAAGAATATTTTAGATTTTTGATGTCTTGTAAGAGCGACTTATCTCCGGAGGTTCTATACAGAGATTATTTTTGCTTAATGTCATCTGCTAACTTAGCAAGTTCCTGTTTGATATCTGAGTTCTTTTTTGCCATTTTACTAATAATCTGACCCCTGATCGTGCACTTAAAAGCGTCCCATAAAACCACAGGGGAACTAACCGAAGACTCATTTTCAAGAAAAAATTGCTCGATATCTTTGTTAAGTAAGGCCACTTGAGTCTGATCATGTAAAATCTTTGAATTCAGGCGCCAAGTGCGGGGTTCCTTGGTTGATGACAAATTGAGGAGCGTGAATGTAACCGCAGCATGATCAGATATAAGAATAGGATGAATAACAGGATTTGAAGAGTATTGAAGTAAAGCAGAATGGACTAATAGCTAATCAATACGAGAAAAGCTAGAGTGAGGAGAAGAAAAGAAACTGAAATCACTACCGGAGGGATTATGTAATCTCCACACATCAGTAAGATTAGAGGAGGAGCACATGTTAGACATCTGTTTATGAGCTCTAGGTGGACAAAATTTGAAAGCTGAGTGTCTGTCTAAAATAGGATCCATTGGGAGATTAAAGTCCCCTCCAACAATCAAATTACCATTATGAGAAACATCAGAAAGCTTTTTAGTAATAGAATGCCAAAAAGATGGATCATCACCATTCGGTGCATAAATATTCAGGACATAGAAATCAAGAGAGCCATTGGATAAACGAGTCAGCAACCACCTACCCTCAGAATCATGTTCCGCAGTCACAACCGCCAGCCCCGAATTTATAGAAATCATAGTCACTACTCCATTCTTTTTGCCAAAGGCCTCAGAACACACAACATCCAAAACCCACTCTTTCCGCAACAACAGAGCTTCTTTATATGATATTTTGGTTTCCTGTAATAAAACTAGGTCACTAGAAAGACTTTTACAGTAATCCAACATTTTTGCCCTTTGTAATGGATGATTCAAACCACGGACATTTAGGGATAAAATGTTTAAACCCTGCATAATAGCAAAAAAGCAAATAACCAATTACTACTTGATGCCAGAGAGTAAAATCTCAAAACAGAAGTAACCGCACAAGAAAGACAAGACAAAACCAATGAAGACATAAACCAGGAAAATAAGCAGGAGACACCAGAAAAGAAGAAATAAGAAAAGATTGCAGAAAGAGAAACAGGGAGAAGAGAAAGGAAGAGAAGAAACAGAAGAAAAGAGAAAAAAGAACCCACCAGGGGAAGTCCATAAGAGACAAACCCCTAGATTCATCAAAGTCCCGTTTTGCGAGTCCTTAATAGCGATTATTAAGGAATCGCTATTAAGGACTTGCAAAACGGGATTCATGTAGAAATTGCATAAAGAAATGCGATTCCTACATCTTCCTTATTTGCGATTAGCAAATTGCTAATCGCAAATAAGGAATAACTCCACATTCATTCCTATGGACCAAAGGCCCATAGGAATGAATGGGGAGTTATTCCTTATTTGCGATTAGCAATTTGCTAATCGCAAATAAGGATGCGATTTCAAGGGTGCAGGGGTGTCCAAAGGACACCCTGTAGCACCCCTGAAATGCAAATGTACACATGTGTTGCGCACATACATGTCGAAAGGACATATGTGTGTGTAACATGCAACTTAGAAATTTTCGCTATTTACCACGAAGTTACAAATCGTGGTAAATAGCGGCCAAAAATTGCGAATTCGCAAATTAAAAATGGTTAATGAATTGCATTTAAGGAATCTCAAATAGAGATTCCTTAAATGCAATTCCTCGCAAATATGCGATTTCACAATTACCGATATTTGCATTTGGGATGATGACTCCCAAATGCAAAAATTGCGCTCGCAAAGGGCCAGATTCTCAGAATCTGGCTCTTTGCGAGCCGATTTAACAATGATGAATCTAGCTGAAAATGCATACAAGGGAGGAACATGGAGGAGCAGCCAAGGAAGCCAACAAGAAAAAACAACAAAAGAGCCAATACCACTTAGGCAGAAAACAATAGAGAGTGAAAAATAGAGGTAAGAGGGAGGCAAACCATAATAAAAGAGTAATACATTATAATACAGAGACTTATTAAACAGCAAATTAGTCCAACAAGGAGTTAATAATTCATTAAAACAATATTTGGCATGGAAAGCATATATAATGATCATCTTATGCATAACGGAGCAAAACACAATATAAATATATTAGCAGAATAAATAAGGAATAACATATCAAAAAGATGTCCAATCTCAACATCAAGAATATAACTCATATAGAATAAATCCTATAAGTCATTAAGGAAGGGCAACAATCGTAGAATAAATAGAAAAGAATACCAATAAGGTATCTAGAACAGGAAAAGGGAATATTATACTATGTTACCAAATGTAAGAAGAGTAACACAGTAAGGACACAATAGGCACAAACTAAGCTTCCGAATAATCCGAAACATTGACTCTGTCAAACAGGAAATAAGAAAACGACAAGAATAACATAGATAACGAACACGACTTGAAGACAGTATATATATATGTACTAGGATCCCGCAATAAGACAGGGAAAAGAAAAATTATTAGACGAGATAGTAAATAAAAAAATTATCACAACACTGAAGAACCAGAATAAGAAAACGCTACCTTAAGAGAAACTGGGACAAAAAAAGGTAAAACTAAAAAATACCGATACTAAAGTCCCAAACAAGACGAATATAAAGAAGTCATAACCTGTATCATACAAGCTGAACCTGCAAAGAAATGATTAAAACATGTTAAACACTACCAATGTAAGCTAACAGTCCTACTGAAGTTATGACAAATAACCTAGCAAGTAGCACAAGGATAAAGAAACCAGTAAAGACAAAAAATACATATACTTCCAAGAGATATTCAGGAATCAGAGGCACTAGAAGAAGGCAAGGACTCCATCTGAGATTCAAACTGATTGTCCAAGAAAGTAGACTACTCGGAAGGTTCATAAAAAATCTGAGAGCGACCTCTAAAAGTTATTCGAAATCTTGAAGGTCCAGCAAAAGAAAATGGGATGTTCATGTCAAAAAGTCGTCGTCGCAGATTGAGGAAGCCTTTCCTTTGGATGACAGTATCTCTAGCAAATTCCCGAGATATAGCGATTCTGTGTCCCTCCTAAGTAATCGATTTAACTTTCCGCATCTGCGCTAAAATTTCCTCAGAATGTTGATGTCGTAATGGTTTGAAAACCACCGATCTAGGGTGAGGTGAAGACTTCGGCTTGAATGTAGGAACCCTGTGTGCACGTTCTATTTCAAAGTCTGTCTGAAAGGAAATATTCAACACAGAAGGGATCCAATTGAGTAAAAAATCAATCATTGCAGGCGACCTTTTCTCTGCATCTTCGGGTAAACCAAAAATGCGTAGATTACTTTTACAATTTCTGTTTTCCTGTTCCGTAAGATCTCTCCGTGATGCAGCTAAGGAGCGCTCCATATTCTGCATGAATTTAGATTGTTGGTGTGCAGAGTCTTCTACAACACTGATACGCGATTCAGCATAGGAAACTCGAAGAGTTAAGTTCTTAAAATCACTTCTAATTGCCGCAACTTCAACTTGAAGTAATTCAGTATTGGTTTTTGTTCTCTGCGCAATATCATGAACAGCATTCAGGCGAGAGAGAACAGCATCCAAAGTAGTACCAGAGTCTTTTGGTACAAGTTCCGGAGTGGGAGAATTTTGTTTAGACCTTTTAAGAGCAGTTTTAGAGTTCTTGGTTTTGGGAGAAAGACCCATGTTGTCTGCCATGAGAAGAGGCAAGAAAAACAATGAATAAGATCTCCACGTAGATATATCCCACAAACTGTACACTAGACACTTCAGTGGTCAAAAAGGAGCCACTTGGGAAAACTGCCTTATGAGCAACTCAGAGCGCACAAAACAAAGCACTTATTGGTATATAACCAGGCGCTCAATACATGCCCCCTCCGCTAAACAGAAGAGAAGTGGAAGTCACTGCAGCAGAGTAAAGGTTGCAGAAGTATAGAGCACATAAAGCGCGCCAAAATACCCTGAGTTGTTCTAAAGAATGTCGCTGTGTCGTGGCGCAGGAGCCGAAATATAAAAAGTATCTGATTAGAAATAATAATTAAAAGTCAATTGGAAGTGACAAGCAGAGAATACATATGCGAGACACTCCGTCATTCCAGGCAGAATGTAGGAGCCGCCATTTTGAGGAGTATTCCTGAGGAGATAAGCTGTAAAAGGAGTAGTTTGTTTAAAAACCGTCGCAGCCTCTTCAAACTCGCTCGTGGCCCTCTCTAGGTATTTCGCCTAAAAAATCTTGAATTTTCAGTCGCAGAAACAGGCTCGGTTACATGATAATATCGCGCAACCTCCCGGCGATGCGACGGAGCTTAGAAAAAAGCAGCCATCTTGGCTGCGCGCAAGCCACGCCCCCCCAAGGACAAAAAAGAAATAATGAAAGATAAGCACAATTGAAAATGAAAAAAAATTGATGGAAAATAAAGCGAAAGGAATTTAGACTTCTCACAATAAATGAAGAGAGAAAGAGGGAGTTAAAGGTGAGCGACAATAAAAGGCGAGAGAGAGGAAGAGGATCGCCATATGGGAAGAAGCAGAGAGAGGAGGGAAGCAGAAGAAGGAGAAGGAAGAATAAAGGGTAGAGAGGGGTGAACCGATGGCTTATCCACACTATCGCATGGTATATGTTTTACACAAAAAGTTGCTGGTTTACATACTATTTGATACTAAGCGTTTTATAAGACACCTGTTAAAATTAGGCCCCTGGAAAGCGTATTGTATTGTATTGTATTGTATTGTATTGGGATTTGTATAGCGCTCGGCTGCCCCAGCAAAGGGGCGTCCCGGCGCTGCGAGCAAGACTAAAAACAGAAGGGGAGTACCAGAAAAGAAAAGGTGCAGTTACTGAAAGAGATGGGTTTTGATGGCTTTTCTAAAAGCCAAAAGATCCTGCATGCCACGAATAGTTTCCGGGAGGCTGTTCCAGAGCTTGGCAGCGAGCGAGCTGAAGGAGCGACCGCCCATTCTGGCTAGATTGGTACGGGGAATGACCACCAGATGTTGTCCGGCTGAACGCAGTTGCCTTCCAGGGATATACTTCGTCAGGAGGGGGCACAGCATCGGTGGGGAGGCGGTTTTAAGGATTTTAAAGGCAAGACAAAGTGCCTAAAACTGAATCCTTTTTCCCACCGGGAGCCAGTGCAGATTTTTCCGAACTCCCACCACTGAGGAGTAGCGGGGAAGACCTACCAATGCTCTGGCAGCAGCATTCTGCACTCTCTGAAGTCTAACCACTTCCGCCTGATTAGCGCCCTCTAAAAGGGAGCTGGCATAATCCAGTCTAGAAAGGATAATAGCTTGGACAATAACCTGGCGGGTGTGACAGTTGAAGAACTTCAGCGTTGGTCTTAAATTTCTCAGGATGCCAAAGCAGATAGCTGCAACTTTTTTTGTATGGTGAGTGAATTTCAATGCAGAATCGACCCAGACTCCTAGATTTCCTTAGGCTTGGGCGGTTGGCCTAAACTATCAGGCCACCAGTTGTCGCCCCAGGCTGCAGTGTTTTTCCCCAAGAGCAATATTTCCGTTTTTCCAGCATTGAGCTGGAGGAAGTTCGCCGTCATCCAGTTGGTGATGTCAGTCAGGGTCTGCTTGAAGTGATGGGCCTCCAGACCGTTGTTACCATTGAGAGCCACCACCAACTGGGTGTCGTCTGCGTAAGATACTAACGTCAGACCACTCTGATTGGCCACTTCGGCTAGTGGTCGGACGTAAACATTGAACAGGGTGGGGCTCAGAGAAGACCCCTGAGGCACCCCCTGTCCGATGTTATGCTCTTTTGAGATGTAAGGGGGGGTAGACACTTTAAAGGATCTGTTAGCAAGGAAGTCTTTAAACCATCCCAGGGCCTTACCTATGATTCCAGCTTCCTCCAATCTCATCAAGAGGACCTCGTGTGACACCGTATCGAAGGCAGCACTGAGATCCAACAGGATCAGTGCTGCCGTTCCGCCGGTGTCGAGAATGGTACGGAGGTCCTCTGTAACACTAAGCAAGGCTGTCTCGGTGCTGTGACCCGCTCTAAACCCGTGTTGAGAGTCATCCAGAATGTTATTGGTTAGGAGGAAGTTGGTAAGGATGGTATTAACATGTGCTTCCATGATTTTAGCTGGCCAAGGGAGAAGGGAGATGGGGCGAAAATTTTCAGGAAGGGTAGGATCCAGAGTGGGCTTTTTCAAAATGGGAGATACCCAAGCCTGCTTCCATTTAGAAGGAATTTTGGCCATAGCAAGAGACCGATTAATAATATTTCGTAATGGTTCCGTGATAAGCTCATTGGCTACACAGAAGGTCTCAGGTTTTAAGGGATCGGCCGGGGAGCCAGATTTTATTTTTTTACAGATTTTATCGAAGCTCACACGTTGTAGTGCGGGAAGGGAGGACAGACAAGGTCTGCTAGGGTCTAGTATAACGGAAGGCTGAGGGGAGTGGGGGAAGGTCTCGTAAATTTTCTTTATTTTATCAGTAAAAAAATTGGCCATGTTATTACATAGATCTAAAGAGGTGACAGCAGAAGTGGTGGCTTTCTTTGTAGTAAGATCTTTTACAATTTTAAAAACAGTTTTAGAGATATTAGTGCTGTTATTGATTTCAGTGTCGTAATAAGCCGCCCTCGCTCCGCAGACCTGGCGATGGTAGGTTTTCTGCAGTTGAGCATAGGCATGCTTGAGGTTGGCATCATAATTTTTCCTCCATCCTCTTTCCGCATTTTTACACTCCTTTTTCAGCGTGGCTAAGTCTGAATTATACCAGGGGCTAGCCCTATGGGCGCGGGCTTTGACCCACTTAGCTGGGACCAAGGAGTCCAGAGCTTGGATAATCCATTGGCAAAACTGATCGTACGCTAGGTCACTGTCGTCACTCAGAGGAGGAGGATTAATCCTTAGGAGATCATAAAGCTCCTCCAAGCGGAGTTTTCTCCACGGACGCTTCTGGACTTGAGGGGTGCGTGCCAATGCAGGGGCTGTTTTGCAAGGGACTGTCATGATCACCAAATGGTGGTCAGTCCACACCATAGGGATAGGTGCATCGACGATCCCATTCTCAATGTTAGAGAAGATGGGATCGAGAAGGTGCCCCGCTCTACGGGTGGAGCCACTCACAAGTTGATTAAGCTGGAGGGCGGAAAGATCCGCCAAAAAGGTGGAAATTTTAGGTTCCGTGTCCCGGTCGAAGTGTAGGTTGAGGTCGCCTATAATCCAAAAATTGGAGGATTTAGTGATGTTAGTGCCCAGGTGATGTAAGAGCGAATTGGGAAAAGGAGTGTCCGGGCCAGGGGGTCTATAAATCAAGAGGCCTGTAGCGCAGAATTGAGGGTTGGCTTTAACTGAGAACCTAGCACTTTCGCTGCCCCTAATATCAGCTTTAGTTAATTGACAGGCGAGGTGCGATTTAGCTATAAGTGCAAGTCCTCCCCCTCTAGAATTCCTGTTGACGGTATATGTAGTGAAC